>NC_092874.1:100401749-101601749 GCF_028372415.1 Notamacropus eugenii | reverse complement strand
TGGATAGCATTTTTGTCATAAGTCCTTCCGAATTATCTTGGATCACTGTATTGTTGAGAATAGCTAAGTCACTCACAGTTGATCAGACATAGGGTTTTCCAAATATTAGTGGATGTATTAAATGAAAAGGATAATTATTGTCTTAATAAATATTAAACAGGAGTTAAAATTTACTTTGAATTAATAATAGGAAAATATGCCTATATTATAAACTTGATTCAGATAATTCTAGATTTTTCAAGTGATTTTTGAATACTATTTTTTCTGTTGAAATAATGACATAATATTGTCTTTAAGCATATACTTATTTAATTTTTTAAATCTACTATTCATGAAAGCAAATTGCTCACTTCTGAATGATATTGCTTTGGCTACATTTTTCTGACATAATAGCTTGAGAGAAAGTTTTTTTAAGTCTTATAATTTTTTTATTTTCAGTTTTCAACATTCACTTCCACAATCTTTTGAATTCCAAATTTTCTCCCCATCTGTAACAGTAAGTACCCCAATATACCCAGGGGGGACTGCTACCACAGGTTTTCAGATCTGCATTCATAAAGGGAAAGGCAACTTTTGAGGGGTTAATAATCACTTTAATCAAGCATAGGTAACAGAGAAAATCGAAATAAAAATTTCAGAGAAATTAAAAATTAATAGACAGTGCTTCCAAACTGCCTGACCATTAATATATACATATCTTTACCAGAGAGGGAAGCACCAACATCTGAGTTTTCAAAAAGCTGAGGGCTGCTTAGTGGCTTCCCAGAGTCTCATCTGGCACACAGACCTTCTTCCAAAAACTAAGCTCCAAAGTAAAACCTCATCATCAGAGTAGTTATACACTTTTTAGAGCCAGGGGGAATAATTCTCAGACCCAATGGCTCAAGAGATAAAACAAAAGGTCCTTGGGACCCTCCTACAAAACAGCTCCCCTAATCAAGCTTCCCTCAATGGGCAGGCCCATCAGTGGATGGGGAAGATATTCTTTAATCACATTATTCAATCAGAGGCACTTTTAGTAAAAACAGCAACAGATTCTAATTTGATCACACCATCTCTCCCTTTCCTCCACACCAGGCCAGCATGTACCCCAACCACCCTTTTTTGCAGTCTGCTGTCCCTTCTATCACCTCCCCTTTCTCTCATCTTCCTCCCCTCTATTTTCCTGTAAGGCAGGATATATTTCTGTACCCCATTTCCTGTACAACTTATTTCTCAGTTGCATACAAAAACAATTTTTAACATTCATTTCTAAAGCTTTGAGTTCCACATTCTCTCCCGTCCTCCCTTCCCACCCATCCTCATTGAGAAGGCAAGTAATTCTATATAGGTCATACTTGTATTGCCACGCAAAACTCTTCCATAGCAGTCATGTTGTGAAAGATTGCTGCCCTCCATGTATTCCATTCTCTCCTTTGACGTGTCCCCCACAATATTGTTTGCTTCTAATCTAATCAGCTGGCTTTTCTATTGTCCTCCTTCTCCCATGCCCTCCCCCTCTTTCCTTCAGGAACAGATAGATTTCCATGTCCAAGTCAATGTATGTTATTCCCTCCTTAAGCCAAATCTGATGAGAGTAAGGTTCACTTATTCCCTCTCACCTCCTCCCTTTTCCCCTCCATTGTAAAAACTCTTTCTTGCCTCTTTTATGTAAGATGGCTTACTATATTATCTCTCTCCCTTTCTCTTTCTCTGAGTACATTCCTCTCAACACTTGATTTATTTTATTTATTCAGCTCAAGTCTTTTCAACAAGAATGCTTATAAGTCATCAATTTCATTGAAACTCCAATTTTCTCCTGAAGTATTATACTGAGTTTTGCTGGGTAGGTGATTCTTAGTTTTGATTCTATCTACTTTGACCTCTGAAATAACAGATTCCAAGTCCTCTGATCCCTTAGTGTAGAAGCTACTAAATCCTGTGTTATCCTGATTGTATTTCCGCAATAGTTGAATTATTTTATTCTGGCTGCTTGCATTTTCTCCTTGCCCTGGAAATGCTGGAATTTGGCTACAATATTCCTAGGAGTTTTCCATTTGGGTTCTCTTTCACGAAGTGATTGGTGGATTTTTATTTATTTTTTAAATTTTACTTCTGATTTTAGAATATCAGGGCATTTTTCCTTGATAATTTCTTGAATGATGAAGTCTAGGCTCTTATTTTTATCATGATTTTCAGGTAGACCAATAATTTTTATTTTTTTAACGTTTATTTTTAGTTTTCAACATTCATTTCCACAAAATTTTGAGTTCCAAATTTTCTCTCCATCTATCCCTTCCCCCAGCCCATAATGCCTTGCATTCTGATTACCTCTTCCCTCAATGTGCCCTCCCTTCTATCACACCCCTCTCTTCCTTTGTTCCCTTCTCTCTTTTCTTGTAAGGCAAGATAGATTTCTATACCCCATTACCTATATTTCTTATTTCCCAGTTGTATCCAAAGCAATTCTCAACATTCATTTATAATACTTTGAAATCCAGCTTCTCTCCCTTCCTCCCTCCCCACCCATCCCCACCGAGAAGGTGAGCAATTCAAGATAGATTATATACATGTAGTTTTGCAAAATATTTCCATAATAGTCATGTTGTGTAAGGCTAATCGTATTTCCCTCCTTCCTATCCTGCCCTCCATCTCTTGTATTCACTCCTTTGACCTTGTCCCTCCCCAAAAGTGTTTACTTCTAATTACTCTTGTCCCCTTCTCCCTTTCTTGTAGTATAAGATAGATTTTTATACCAAATTGAGTGAGCATATTATTCCCTCCTTAAGCCAAATGTGATGAAGGTAAGCTTCACTTTTTCCCTCTCAATTTCTCCTTTTCTCCTCCATTGAAAAAGCTTTTTCTTCCCTTTTTATGAGTGGTAATTTGCTCTGTTCCATTTCTCCCTTTCTCCTCTGAATATATTTCTCTCTCACCCCTTAATTTTATTTTTTAGCTATCATTCTTTCTTATTCAACTCACCCTGTGCTCTCTATCTGTCTGTCTGTCTGTCTGTCTATCTATCTATCTATCTATCTATCTATCTATCTATCTATCTATCTATCTATGTGTGTGTGTGTGTACAATCCCTCCAACTACCCAAATACTGAGAAAAGTCTCAAGGGTTACAAATATTATCTTTCCATGTAGGAATGTAAACAGTTCAACTTTAGAAAGTCCCTTGCGATTTCTATTTCCTGTTTACCTTTTCATGCTTCTCTTGATTCTTGTGTTTGAAAGTCAAATTTTCTATTCAGTTCTGGTCTTTTCCTCAAGAATGCTTGAAAGTCCGCTACATCATTGAATGACCATTTTTCCCCTGAAGTATTATACTCAATTTTGCTGGGTAGGTGATTCTTGCTTTTCATCCCAGATCCTTTGACTTCCAAAATATTATATTCCAAGCCCTTCAATCCTTTAATGTAGAAGCTGCCAAATCCCGTGTTATCCTGTTTGCATTTCCACAATACTTGAATTATTTCTTTCTAGCTGCTTGCAATATTTTCTCCTTGACATGGGAACCCTGGGATTTGGCTACAATATTCCTAGTTTCTCTTTTTGTAAATTGTTCAGGAAGTGATTGGTGAATTCTTTCCATATTTATTTTGCCCTCTGGTTCTCGAATATCAGGGTAGTTTTACTTGTTAATTTCATGAAAGATGATGTCTAGGCTTTTTTTTTTGATCGTGGTTTTCAGGTAGTCCCATAATTTTTAAATTGTCTCTCCTGGATCTATTTTCCAGGCCAGTTGCTTTTCTAAAGAGATATTTCACATTATTTTTCTATTTTGTCATTCTTTTGGTTTTGTTTTGTAATTTCTTGGTTTCTCATAAAGTCATTAGCTTCAGTCTGCTTCATTCTAATTTTTAAAGAACTATTTTCTTCAGTGAACTTTAGAACCTTCTTTTCCATTGGGCTAATTCTGCTTTTTAAAGCTGTCTTCTCCTCATTGCCTTTTTTGACCTCTTTTGCCAATTGAGTTAGCCTATTTTTAAAGGTGTTATTTTCTTCAGCATCTTTTTTGGGTCTTCTTTAGCAAGCTGTTGACTCGTTTTTCATGATTTTCTTGCATGACTCTCATTTCTCTTTCCAATTTTTCTTCCACCTCTCACTTAAATTTCAAAATCTTTTTTGAGCTCTTCCATAGTCTGACCCCCAGTGTATATTTATTTTGGAGGTGTTGGAAGTCTTGACTTCCTCTGATGGTATGCATTGTTCTTCCTTGGCAGAAAGGATGGAAGAAAAAACCTCTTCACCAAGAAAATAACCTTCTATAGTCTTATTCTTTGGGGGGAATTTCCCCAGTCAGTTACTTGACTTTTGAGTCCTTTGTCAAGAGGAGGCTGTACTCTGGGCACCTGTAAGTTCTCAGTACCTCCAAGGTGGCACAATCAAGGGAAAAGAGTTTACTCCTCTCCTGGCCTGTGCACTGATCTGGTAGCAACCAAAAACTTTTCTGCCCTGAATGTGTGAGTAGAATTCCCTTTCCACAGCTGCCTCCAGCTCCACCACTCTAGTGCTTCTCCTCCTTACCCCATGGCACAGCTCAAGGCTGAGACTCAGATCAGCTGCTCCATTCCCCCATGAGTTTTAGGCAGAGGGCTCCAAAAATGGATGCTGCCCCTGAGTGGCTACTGATGGCAGGGCCAGACTGCATTCCCTTCTCACCCAGAAGAAAAAGCTTTCTCACTGACCTTTCAAACTGTCTTTGGCTTTTGTGGGTTGAGCAATCTAGGAACTGCTGCTGGTGCTGGCTCCCTGAAGCCTGTTCCAGGTCCTGTCCCTGCCATACCATATGGCTCATGCTGGGCTGAACTCTGCTCCATGCCCAGTGAGATAGATCTTTCCTGTCAGGCTTCCAGGCTGTCTTGCTCTGGAAATCTCTTTCATTCTATCATTTTGTGTCTTCTGCTGCTCTAGAATTTGTCTAGAGTCATTTTTTACAGTTATTTTATGGGCTATGTGGGGAAGCTTCTACAGGTCTGCCTTTCTACTCTGCCATCTTATCTCCACTCCCCCAGAACTCAACGTTTTAAAAACAAATGTCAAAAAAATTGTTTTTGCATGCGACTGGGAAATAAGATACACAGACAATGGGTGTACAAATCTTCCTTGCCTTCAAGAAAGTGCAGGGGAAAGGGATAAGAGGGGGAATGCTAAAAGGGAGGGCAGACTGGGTGAAGAAGTAATCAGAATGTATACCATCTTGGGGTGGGGTTGAAAGGAAAGATGAGGAGAAAGTTTGGAACTCAAAATCCTATGGAAATGAATATTTAAAACTAAAAATAAATAAATTTAAATCTTAAAAAAAGGAATTATTTTCTTCAGTGAGGTTTTAGACCTCCTTTTCCATTTGGTCGATCCTGCTTTTTAAGGCCTTCTTCTCCTCATTGATTTTTGGTCCTCTTTTGCCATTTGGGTTAGTCTGTTTTTAAAGGTATTATTTCCTTCAGCATTTTTGGAGTCTCCTTTTAGTGAGCTGTTGACTCACTTTTTTATGATTTTCTTTCATCATTATCATTTCTCTTCCCAATTTTTCCTCTGTTTCTCTTATTTGATTTTCAAAATGCTTTTTGAACTCTTGCATGGTCTGAGACCATTTTATATTTTTCTTGGAGACTTTGGATGTCCTTGCTGTCTTTTCCTGCTTGTGTTTTCTTTTTCCTTCAGCTGTATGATTTGATCTTCCTTGTCATAATAAAATACCTTTTCACCAAGAAATTAATCTTTTATAGTCTTCTTTTTCCCCTTTTTGGTTATTTTCCCAATCAACTACTTGACTTTTGAGCTCTTTGTTAAGTAGAAGGTGTATTGCCCCAAGTTTCATGGGTTTTGTGTAGTTGTTTTCTGAGATATCACTAGGAACCTATAAATTCTCAGTTCCTCCAAAATGTTATGATCAAAGGAGAGGAATTTACTCCTCTCATTGCCTACACTCTGGGCTGTGAGCAACCACAAGAACTGTTTTGTGCCCTGAAGCAATGGGTAGGATTCCCTGTCCACATCTACCACCAGCTCTGCCACACCAGTGCTCCTCCTGACTGCAGGACCACCACCCAGTAGTGTGACCTAGATCAGCTTCTGGATTTCCCCACTGTCTGTAGGCCAAGAGTTCCAGAAGCAGCTGCTGCTGTGGACCAAGTTCCTCTCTCTCACTCAGCTGAGAGAGTTTTCCCACTGCCCTTTGAAGCTCTCTTTGGCTTTTGTGTGTTGAGAAGTTTGGAAGCTGCGATAACTACTGGTGATTCAGTTCCCTGAGGCCTGCTCCAGTACCGTCTGTGGCAGCACGGCCTACTCTGGGTTGTACTCCGCTCAAAGCCAGAGCAATAGACCCTTCTAGTTGACCTTCCCTGTTGACCTTATCTTGGACTGGAAATCTGCTTCACTCTGTCATTTTGTGGCTTCCACTGATCTAGAATTTGTTTAGTCATTTTTACAGGTATTTTGGGAACTTTGGGGGTAGAGCTCAGGTGGGTCCTGATTCTCCGCCATCATCTTGGCTCTGTCCCCCTTGAGAAGATTTTTTTAAATTTATTTATTTAACTTTTAACATTCATTTTCACAAAATTTTGGGTTCCAAATTTTCTCCCCATTTGTCCCCTCCTCCCACCCCAAAATGCCGAGCATTCTAATTGCCCCTATAACCGATCTGCCCTCTCTTCTAACATCCCTCCCTTCTCTTGTCCCCATCTTCTCTTTTTGTCCTATAGGGCCAGATAACTTTATATACCCCATCACCTCTATTTCTTATTTCCTAGTAGTAAGAACAATACTCGATTGTTGTTCCTAAAACTTTGACTTCCAACTTCTCTTCATTCCTCCCTCCCCACCCATTCCCTTTGGGAAGGCAAGCAATTCAATATAGGCCATATTTGTGTAGTTTTGCAAGTGACTTCCATAACAGTTGTGTTGTGTAAGACTAACTATATTTCCGTCCATCCTATCCTTCCCCCCATTGCTTCTATTCTCTCTTTTGATCCTGTCCCTCCCCAAGCGTGTAAACCTCAAATTGCTCCCTTCTCCCATTGCCCTCCCTTCCATCATCTCCCCCACCCTGCTTATCCCCTTATCCCCTACTTTCCTGTATTGTAAGATAGATTTTCATACCAAAATGAGTGTGCATTTTATTCCTTCCTTTAGTCAAATGTGATGAGAGTAAGCTTCATGTTTTTTCTCTCACCTCCTCCCTTTTTCCCTCCACTTAAAAGTCTTTTGCTTGCCTCTTTTATGAGAAATAATTTGCCCCATTCCATTTCTCCCTTTCTGCTCCCAATATATTTCTCTCTCACCACTTAATTTCATTTTTTTAAGATATGATCCCATCCTATTCAATTCACTCTGTGCTGTGTGTGTGTGTGTGTGTGTGTGTGTGTGTGTGTGTGTAATCCCACCAACTACCCAGATACTGAAAAGTTTCAAGAGTTACAAATATTGTCTTTCCACATAGGAATGTACACAGTTCAACTTTAGTAAGTCCCTTATGACTTCTCTTTGCTGTTTACCTTTCCATGCTTCTCTTCATTCTTGAGTTTGAAGGACAAATTTTCTTTTCAGCGCTGGTTTTTTCATCAAAAATGCTTGAAAGTCCTTGATTTCATTGAAATACCATTTTTTCCTCTGAAGTATTATACTCAGTTTTGCTGGGTAGGGGATTCTTGGTTTTAGTCCTAGTTCCTTTGACTTCTGGAATATCATATTCCACGTCCTTTGATCCTTTAATGTAGAAGCTGCTAGATCTTATGTTATCCTGATTGTATTTCCACAATACTTGAATTACTTCTTTCTAGCTGCTTGCAATATTTTCTCCTTGACCTGGGAACTCTGGAATTTGGCCACAATGTTCCTAGGAGTTTCTCTTTTTGGATCTCTTTCAGGTGGTGATCAGTGGATTCTTTCAATATTTATTTTGCCCTCTGGTTCTAGAATATCAGGGCAGTTTTCCTTGATAATTTCATGAAAGATGATGTCTAGGCTCTTTTTTTGATCATGGCTTTCAGGCAGTCCCATAATTTTTAAATTGTCTCTCCTCTATCTATTTTCCAGGTCAGTTGTTTTTCCAATGAGATATTTCACATTATTTTTCTATTTTTTCATTCTTTTGGTTTTGTTTTGTAATTTCTTGGTTTCTCATAAAGTCATTAGCCTCCATCTGTTCCATTCTAATTTTGAAAGAACTATTTTCTTCAGTGAGCTTTTGAACCTCCTTTTCCATTTGGCTAATTCTGCTTTTGAAAGCATTCTTCTCCTCATTGGCTTTTTGAACCTCTTTTGCCATTTGAGTTGGTCTATTTTAAAAGGTGTTATTTTCTTCAGCATTTTTTTGGGTCTCCTTTAGCAAGCTGTTGGCCCGCTTTTCATGCTTTTCTTGCATGTCTCTCATTTCTCTTCCCAGTTTTTCCTCCACCTCTCTAACTTGATTTTCAAATTCCTTTTTAAACTCTTCCATGGCCTGAGACAACTGAATATTTATTTTGGATGTTTGGGATATAGAAGCCTTGACTTCTGTGTCTTTCCCTGATGGTAAGCATTGTTCTTCCTCATTCAAAAGGATGGGAGGAGATATCTGTTCACCAAGAAAGTAACCTTCTATGGTCTTATTTTTTCCTTTTTTTGGGCATTTTCCCAACCAGTTATTTGACTTTTGGGTCCTTTGTCAAGAGTAGGGTATACCCTGGGAATCTGTGAGATCTCAGTTCCTGCAAGGTGACACAATCAAGCATGTACTGGTCTGGACACAGAAAGAGATTTTTATGCCCAGAATCTTAGCATTTACCTCTCCACAGCCACCTGGCCTCCAATTCCCAAGTCAGCACTGGGGGCTGATTTTCAGATAAGCTGGATGGGCAGTGCCAGCATTCAGTTTGAGACAAAGACCAGCTTGGCCAGGGCCTCCACCCAGGGCTGAAGTAAGACTCAGCTCTTCAATGCCCCCAGGGGTTTTTATGCTCCAACAATGGAGCGGTCAGTACTGGCTGCCATGCAGGCTCTGTGGGCACTGCCTGCTGCTGGAGCTATGGGATGGCCCTTCTCCCTCCCTGGCCAGCTGATAAAACCCTGTCACTGACCTTTGGTGCCTGTGGGCCAAAGAATCTGAGGGCCTCCTACTGTGACTGGAGATTCTGTCCCCAAGGTGTCCTTCTCCCAGGGTTTCTTTGTGCCACACTGCTTGGCCAAGGCTGGGCTGGGCTCCGTACTCAGCTCTGCATCTGGTGCAATTGACATTTCCATGGCCCTTTCAGGTCACTGTGGGCTGGAAATCTCCTCCACTCTGTTGTTCTCCCCTTCTGGTGCTCCAAAATTTGTTGAGAGTCCCTCTCTACAGGTATTTTATGGGCTGTGGGGAGGACCCTGCATAAGTGTGTCTTTCTAGTTTGCCATCTTGTCTCTGCCCCCCCAAGAAGATTTTTTTTAAAAGATACTTTCCTTGCCCTTGAGAATTTTACAGTGTTTTCCAATATATTGGGAGGATTCTAAGATACATACCCAGCTAAATATGTTAATTATAATGTGATAAGAGCATAAAAAAATGTAGTATTTTAAGATCAGATAAAAGAAAGATCATTTTATGCTGGCAGTACCAGAGAAAGCTTCACAAAGGAGGTGGCAGTCAAGCTGGCACTTGAAAAATGGATAATTCATTCAAAGTCACAGATGAGAATAGAGAGAGAGCAGGGGATTTTTTGGGAAAGAATAGTATGAATAGAAACGCAGAAAATCATGTGATGATGTTGGAGAGAAATAGATAGTCAAAATATTTATTAAGAGCTTGTTTTCCAGTCATTGTGCCAAGTTCTGGTCATACAAGAAAAGTAAAAACACAGTTCCTTTCCTCAAGGAACTCAGTGAAAGTGTCAACATGTAAATAAAATATATATAGAAATATATGCAGTGGAAATGAAAGATAATTTCAGAGGGAAGGTGGTAACTGTTTAAATGGAAGGAAAGCCATCCTCAGAAGGTGGGATTTGTGCTGAGTACTGAAGTAAGACAAGGAAGTCAGGAGGTGGAAATGATAAGTGAGAGCCACTCTAGATACAGGAGAGAGCTGGTAAAGAAATGTAGACTGGTGCAGATAGATTATTGGTTGCAAAGTACAGTCAGAAGACTGCTATCTCAAGAGAAAAGTAGGAAGGAGCCTGGTTTTGAAAAACTAAATGCCAAACAGAAGATTTTTTATTTCACAGCTTGGGAAGCTGAGTGGATCATAGAATGGAGTGTGGAGAGACTTTAGTAACCTGTTAGAATTAAAGTGGTTGGTGCTGAAGTTCTGCACCAGAGTGGTAGCTGTTTGAGGGGAGAAAAGGGTATATAAACAAGAAATATTGTGAATGTAGAAACAGCAAGATTCATAGATTGGATATGTGCTGAGTGTTAGAAAATCATCAAGGGTGACACTGAGGCTGTGAACCTGTTTGAAAGAAAGCATAATATTCACTTTAGAGAAATGGGAGTTTGGAAGAGGAAATAATTTAGGGAAAAGTATAAGTTCATATTGAATGTGTTGATTTTGAGATGCCTAGGAAGCAGCCATCTTGACACATCCATATGACAGTAATGGGAAACTTATGCTTAGGTGAGAGGTTAGGGCTATAAATATAGTTGTAAGGTATCTGCATAGATATTATAATTGAACCTGTGGGAAACTATAAAATCATGAGCAAGCAAAGTAATACGAAGGAGAACAGAAGTAGACCTAGGACAGGGCCTCTTGGGATGCTTACCATTTGTACAAAGATCCAGCAAAGGAGACCAGAAAAGAAGTGAGTAGATGTAAAATAATTTAGGCTTTAACATGTGAGATAAGGGTAGAAAGGTAAGTTAGGGCCAAATTCTGGAGAGGCCTTGGACCTTGCTAAACTAAGTTCATTGAAACTTGTCAGTAATCAATGGGAAAACTTTGGAGAGTTTGGAGCTATGAGTTGACATAAGCAAGTGACTCATTGAGAAGTTTCAGCTGGCAATAATGTGTAGAATAGTTTGAAGGAAAGAGCCTGGAGCAAAGGAGATGAGCTAGGAGGTTAATGACACGATATCTGTGAAATGTAACACGGGTCATTAGTAAACTGGACTAATTAAAGGAAGCACATTTAAGTTTAATTCAATGTTATAAGTTATTTGTCTTTTAGAGTGAATCATCTTCCAGGTACTATACCAACTATTTATATACTTCCCTTTTGAAAATGAATCAGTTATGATGCACAGTGGTTTTGCTGTGGTTGGAGAAAGTCATTTTAAATTAGTATTTGCTGAACCACCTCAAGGACATGGTAATATTTTGAATGTGGAACTGAGGAAAGTTCTTAGGTAAGAAGACAACCTTCAAGTTGCATAAAATAAAAAGACAGGATATAAATGTTATGAATACATAGATATACATCATTTACATAAATATATATGTAAACATATATATTACATACAGACACCAAAAAAGGACAGAGAATTAAACAGGAAAGTCAAATTTAGCGTGGTTTATATACCTCATCACAAAGATTTGATTCCTCCAGATAAACCACCTTTGAATCCTTTCTATGATGCCAAGGGTCATTTGTGAGCAATTAAGGGAACTGATCAAACTATAAACCGCCCTTTGTAAATAATTAAAGTGGTTATTTTTATAAAAATGTCCAGGTAGCTCTTGAATGATTTAATGTCATGGTAATCAAGGATAAAAACAAACATGGAAATAACTTCTCTATCCTCTACTTTCTTCATCTATAGAATGACAGACTTGGGATTTGTAATATTCATTTGCATTCAAAATTTTGTGATCCTGTGAACCTTTGATCTAGGCTTATATTACCACAAAATCAAGCCATAAACGTTTAAGTAGTATTAACTTTTTTTCTGGGCATAATTCTAGGCCCCGAGTGTGCAAAGAAAAAAAAAAAAACAAATAGTCCTTGAGCTTAAAGAGTTTACATTCTTTTTTATGTGTGTTTAATATTTTATTTTCCCCAATTACATGTAAAAATATTTTAACAGTCATTTTAAAAATTTTGAGTTCAAATTCTCTCCTTACTTCCTTCCCCAGTTCACCTCATTGAGAAGGCAAGCAATTCAATATAGGCTATATATGTGTAGTCACAAAAAATATAATTCCACATTAGTTGTGTTGTAAAAGAAATCAGAAAAAACCTCAAAGAAAACAAAGTTTACAAATTATGCTTCAGTCTGTATTCAGATACCAGCAGTTCATTCTTTGGGGCTGGATCTGATTTTTCATCGTTAAGTCCTTCAGAGCTGTCTGGGATCATTGTATTCCTGTATTGTTGAAAATATCTTATTCATTCACAGCTGATCATTTTACAATATTGCTGTTTCTTTGTACCTAATACATTTCACTTTGCATCAGCTTCTGTAAGTCTTTCTAGGTTTTTCTGAGAGCATCTAGTTCATTATTTCTTACAGCACAATAATATCCCTTCAAAATCACATACCACAGTTTATTCAGCCATTCCCCAACTGATGAACATCCTCTCAATTTCAAATTCTTTGACACCAAAAAAGAGTTGTTATAAATATTTTTGTACATGTAGGTCTTTTTCCTTTTTTCCCCTCTTTTTGGAGTCAGATCTAGTACTGCTATTGCTAGGTCAAAGGGTATGCATGATTTTATATTGCTCTACATAATGGTTGAATCAGGTCACAATCCCACCAAAAGTACAGTAATGTTTCATTTTTCCCACATCCTCTCCAATATTTGTCACTTTTCTTTTCTGCCTAATTAGCCAACCTAATAGATATGAGGTGGTACCTGAAATTGCTTCAATTTGCATTTCTCCAGTCAATAGTGAGTTACAACACTTTTTCATATGGCTATAGATAGCTTTCTTTACTTCATGTGAAAACTGTTCACATCTTTGGTTCATTTATCAATTAGGGAATGGCTCTTATTTTTATAAATTTGTCTCAGTTTTCTATCTGTTTGAGAAATGAGGTCTTTATCAGAGAAATTGCTTCTAAATTTTTTTCACATTTATGATTGTGTTTGTAATACATATGTTTACATATATATTTATGTATTTCCCTCCATCCTATTTCCTGTTCTTTTTATTACATTATTTCTCCTTTTGCTCCGTCTCTCTAACTACTGCCTCCCCCATTCTACCCTCCTTTCTATTCCCTCCCTTTCTTATTCCCCTCCTACATTCCTGTAGGTTAAAATAGAGTTTTATACCCTATTGAGTGTGTGTGTTATTCCCTCCTTGAACCAATTCCAATGAGGGTAAGGTTTACTCACTCCCTCTTACATCTCTCATCTTTCCCTCCTTTGTAAAGACTCTTTCGTGGTTCTTTACGTGAAATAAATTGTCCCATTCTACATTTCCCTTTGTCCTAGTGCATTCCTATCTCATCCTTACAGCTATGCCCTATATCTATATATACTCATTCTAACTACCCTAAAAATGAGAGAGTTCTTCTGAGTTACCAGTATCATCTTCCCTTATAATGATGTAAACAGTTTAACTTTATTAAGTTTTTTATGGTCTGGGAGCCAAGATGGCAGAGTGATCAGTAATTGCTATCTCCCTACCTTTATTGACCTTGAAGAGCCCAGAGAATATTTCCTTAGGAAAAATCCTGAAACAGTGGGATCAGTTGAAGGGGTAAGCAGTCTCTTATCCTGTGAGGCTAGAAAAATCACTAAGGAGGGTCCCTCTTGCTATGCCTGAAGGGAACCAGTGCAGGACTGGAGTTGTCCCAGACAGCCCCACCTCAGCAAACCCTGTGGAGACCCTGAGCCCTAAGGTGGAGAAACTCCACAACCACCAACACCAGGAATCCAGGAGTGCCACAGCACTTCAAGGGAATTGGAAAGACACTAGAACAAACAGTATCACCAATCACTGAGCTGACCTATGCTCAAGCTCGGCAGAGGAGACCTCTTGTGGCCAGACCACCCCTCTCCAACACTTAACTAAGATGACTCCAGAGTAAATCTAGGAAAAATGCAAAAAAAGATATCACTTATCCCCTGTTATCCAGCATCAGCCAGCACAGAACCAGGAAAGCTACAGCATTTTAACTTCTAGCTGAAAGAACCAGAGGCCACAACAGACAAAGCCTCAAGTTCTAGGCACAATAATTGTGGGACAGCCCCCTGTGCCCCAGACACAGAAATCTACTTTAAAAGCCAGGAAAATTGTGATCATCATGAGTAAGAAACAAAGCAGAAAAGAGGAGACCATGAAATCTTTCTGTGGGGACAAGGATCTAAACATTAATACCAAAGAGGTCAGAGATTACTCCCATCTGAAACTTCAGAAGGGAATATGAACTAGTCTGAAATCCAAAGAGCACTCTTGGAAGAGCTTAGGAAGAATTTTAAAGGCCAAATTAGAGAAATAGAAGAAAAACTGGCCAATGACTTTAAAAATGTGAAGTAAGAAACCACAGAAGTATTTAAAAGGAAAATTAGACAAATGGGAAAGGAAGTACAAAACCTAACTGGAGAAAATAACTCCTTAAAAGGAACAATTATACAGATGGAAAAGGAGATGCAAAAGTTAACTGAAGCAAACAATTGGGAGACAAGCCAAGATGGCAAAGTAGAAAGACCCATATACTCTAGCATTTCCCCCACCGCCCACAAAATACCTGCAAAAAATGACTCTCAACAAATTCTAGAGTAGCAGAAGCCACAGAAAAACAGAGTGAAAGAGGTTTCCAGCCAAAGGTAACTTGGAAGGCCGACAGGAAAGGTCTATCTCACAGGATACTGAGCAGAGCAGAGCCTAGCCCTGGCCACGTGGCACTGGTAAGAAAAGGAATTGAACAGATCTGCAGGACAGAATGCCCCACAAAGAGGGTCCCAGATCCCTCAACCCAGGAGCAACAAAGAAAGCTCCAAAGGTCAATGTGGGAGGACTTTCCCAGCTGGAAGAGTAATGGGGTTCCCCCAGCACTGGTCCTAGACAGCAGGCAGCAGCAGCAGCAGCCAATGGCAGCAGGAGCAACCACCATGAAGCAACTGTGGTGCAGCTCAGCTAAAAGCCCCTGGGGGAGTTGAGCAGCTGATCTAAATCTCAGCCTTAGACATGGTACTAGGGAGAGGAGGACCCTCCTCTTGACAAAGGATTCAGGAGTCAAGTAACTGGCTGGGAAAATGCCCCAAAAAGGGAAAAAAATAAGAACATAGAAGGCTACTTTCTTGTTGAACAGGTGTCTCCTTTTATCCTTTAGGATAAGGAAAACCAAAGTGTACTGTCAGAGGAAGTCAAGGCCTCTGCCTCCAATACTTCCAAAATGAATATGAAATGGGCTCAGACCATAGAAGAGCTTGAAAAGCATGTCAGCAGCCTGCTAAAGGAGAACCAAAAAAAAAAAATACTGAGGAAAATAACACCTTTAAAAAATGTATCAAAAAATGACTACCTCTTGAGGCAGGAGGAGGGGAAGGGGAGAGAAGGCTAAAAGGGACAGAAAAAGTAGTAAGGGAAAAGTGGAGTAAAAGGGAGGGGAGCTGAAAGAAGGGTGGGAAGACTGAGGGAGGGGTGGGCAAAATTAAAACTCTATTGTGGAGGAGAAGGGGGAAGGGAGAACTAAAAGCATAAATGGGGCAGGGAGAGGATGGAAGGAAAGACACAGATAGTAATCATAACTGTGAATGTGAATGGGATGAACTCTCCAATAAAATGGAGACAGATAGTAAAATGGATTGAAAACCATAATCTAACAGTATGTTGTTTACAAGAAACACAGTTGGAATGGGGGCATACACACAAGGTAAACGTAAAAAGTTGCAGCAGAATTTATTGTGCTTCAACTGATGTAAGAAAAGGAGGGTAGCAATCATAATTTCAGACAAAGCACAAGCAGAAATAGATCTAATCAAAAGAGATAAGGAAGGAAACTATATCCTGCTAAAAGGAATACTTAACTAAGTGGAATACTTAAATAACCCCATCAAAAAAAAAAAAAAGAAATTAAACAATCCATCAATGAGTTCCCTAGGAAACCTCTCCAAGGCCAGATTGATTTACAAGTGAATTCTATTAAACATTTAAAGAATAGTTAATTCTGATACTATAGAGGCTATTTGGGAAAATTAGGGAGGAAGGAGTCCTACCAAATTCTTTTTATGGTACAAATATGATTCTGATATCTAAACCAGGAAGAGCCAAAAATAGAGAAAGTAAATTATAGACCAATTTCTCTAATGAATATAGATGCAAATATTTTAAATAAGATATCAGCAAAAAGAATATAGCAACTGATCATGAGAACAATACAGTATGATCAAGTATGATTTATACTAGACATGCAAGCCTGGTTCAATATTAGGAAAATTATTAGCATTATTGATCTTATCAACAACAAAACTAACAGAAGCCACTTGATTATCTCAATAGTTGCAGAAAAAGCTTGACAAAATATAACACCCATTCCTATTAAAAACACTGTAGAGCATAGGAATAAAAGAAGCTTTCCATAAAATAATAAGAAGCATCTACCCAGAATCATCACCAAGCATTATATGCAATGAGGATAAGCTAGATGTATTTTCAGTAAGATCAGGGGTGAAACAAAGATGTCTATTATCACCATTATTATTCAATATGGCACTAGAAATGTTAGCTCTAGCAGTAAGAGAAGAAAAAGAAACTGAAGGAATTAGAATAGGCAAAGAAGAAACTAAGTTATCACTCTTTGCAGATGATATGATGATATACTTGAAATAATAAACAACTTTGGCAAAGTTAAAGGTTACAAAACAAGCCCAGACAAATCATCTGCATTTCTATATATCACTACCAAAGTACAGCAGCAGGAGATAGAGAAAATCCATTTGAAGCTACAGTAAAAACTATAAAATATCTGGGAATCTAGCTGCCAAAGCAAACCCAGGGACTATATGAACACAATTACAAAACACTCTTCACACAAATAAAGTCTGATCTAAGTAAGTGGAAAAACATCAGTTGCCTGTGGGTAGGCCGAGCTAATGCAATAAAAATGACAATTCTACCTAAATTAATTTGCTTATTCAGTGTAATACCAATCAAAGTGCTAGATGATTATTTTCTAGAGCTAGACAAAATGGTATCAAAATTCATATGGAAGAGCAAAAGGTCCTGAATATCAAGGGAACTAATGAAAAGAAATGTAGTGAAGGTTACCTCTCCCTACCAAATCTCAAATTGTATTATAAAGCAGCAATCATGAAAAGCACTTGGTACTGGTTAAGAAACAAAGGAATAGATCTGTGGAATAGGTTAGGTACTCAAGACATGGTAGTCCATGAACATAGCAATCAACTGTTTGATAAACCCAAAGACCCCAGCTTCTGGGATAAGAACTCATTGTTTGACAAAAATTGCTGGCAAAACTGAATAAGAGTGTGGTGGAAACAAGGCATAGATCAATGCCTGACACTGTACACAAGAAAAAAGGCCAATTGGATACATGATCTATGTGTAAAAATTGATACTATGAACAAATTAAAGGAACAAGAAATAGTGTATTTGTCAGATTTAAGGAGAATGGAGAAATTTGTGACTAAACAAGAGATAGACCACATTATAGCTTGCAAAATGGATAATTTTGATTACATTAAATTCAGAAGTTTTTGCACAAACAAACTCAATTCAAAAATGTGCATGCCATTTGACCCAGCAATATTGCTTCTGGGACTCTATCCCAAAGAGATCATAGAAATGGGGAAGGGTTCCACATATTAAAAAAAAATCTTTGTAGCAGGTCTCTTTGTCGTGGCCAAAAACTGGAAATCAAGGGGATGTCCATCAATTGGGGAATATCTGAACGAGTTGTGGTATATGAATGTAATGGAATACTATTGTGCTATAAGAAATGATGAACAGGAAGACTTCAGAGAGGCCTGGAAAGACTTGTATGAACTGATGCTGAGTGAAAGGAGCAGATCCAGAAGAACTTTGTACACAGCAACAACCACAGTGTGTGAGGAATTGTTCTGGTAGACTTCAGTACTTCATTGCAATGCTAGGACTTAAAAAATTTCCAATGGACTCTTGAGGCTACAACACCTTCCACATCCAGAGAAAAAACTATGGAATTGGTTCGCAAAATGAAGCAGATTATTTTCTTTTGAATTATCTTTTGTTTTGTTTTGTTTTATGGTTTCTCCCACCCATTTTAATTCTTCTCTGAAACAAAACTCAGGTGAAAATTATTTAATAATGATGTATGTGTAGAACTTATGTAAGATTGCATGCCATCTCAGGGAAGGAGGTGAGGGAAGGAAAAAAAATCTAAGATAGATGGAAGTGATTGTAAAACACTGAAAACAAATAAAATAATTTAATAAAAAAACTTGTTAATGATTTTTCTTTCCTGTTCACCTTTTTTGAGTTTCTCTTGAATCTTATATTTGAAAGTCAAATTTTCTACTCAGTTCTGGTCTTTTCCTAAAGAATGCTTTCAAAGCCTTTATTCCACTGAATTTCCATTTTTCTCCCTGATGGATTACACTAAGTTTTGCTGGATAGATGATTCTAGATTGTAATCCTAGTTTTTTGTCCTCTGAAACATCATGTGCCAAGCCCTTCAATTCTTCATGTCAAAACCACTAAATCTCTTGTTACCTTGACTGAGGCTCCACCATACATGATTTGTTTCCTGCCAGCTGCTTGCAGTATTTTCTCCTTAACCTGGGAACTCCAGAATTTGTTTATAATATTTTTGACAGTTTTCATTTTGGTACCTCCTTCAGTAGGTGATTTGTAGATCCATTTAATTTCTATTTCACCCTTTGGTTCTAGACTATCCAGAAAGTTTTTCTTGATAATTTCTTTAAAGATAGTGTTTAGGCTCTATTCTTGATCATGGCTCTCAAGCAATATAATAATTGTCAAAATATCTCTCCTCAATCTATTTTCAGGTAAGTTGCTTTTTTTCAAATGAAATGGTTTACATTGTCATCTTTTTTATTCTTGTGGTTTTGTTATTGTTTCTTGGTTTCTCATGAAGTCATTAAGTTCTATTTGATCTGTTCTCATTTTTAAGGAATTATTTTATTCATTTAGCTTTTGTACCTCCTTTTGTACTTGGCAAATTCTATTTTTTTAAAGGCACATTTTGTTATTTTCTTGGTACATGAAAAGAAAAATTTTAGCTCTCACTTTTATAAGATTTCAAGCTCCATATTTTTCTTTTATCCTTGCCCTCCCCTCTTCTGAAAATGGTAGGCAGTTTGATAGTTGATGCATGTGCTATCATGTAATGTATTTCCATATTAGTCACAGTTGTAAAGGAACAGATCAAAAGAAAAAACAAGAGAAATAATAAAACAACTAAAAACAATATGAGGGGGCGGAGCCAAGATGGCAGAGTAGAAAGACACACATACGCTAGGTCCGAATCCACAGCCCATAAAATATCTGTAAAAAAGAACTCCCAACAAATTCTGGAGCAGCAGAAGCCACAGAACAATGGAGCGGATGAGATTTCTGTTCCATAGAGCCTGAAAACCTCTCGCAAAAGGTCCTTCGCACTGCGGATCCAGAGCTGAGCCCAGCCCTGCCTTGGCCTTGCCACACCAAGAGGAGCAGATCCTAGCAGGCTTCAGGGATGGAATCTCCAGCGGCCACACAGGTCCCTTCACCCACAGGTGACAAGGGTCAGTGAGAGGGTCTCTTTGGTGGGTCCAGAGGGGAGTGGGGTGCCCCCCTAACTCAGGAACCCTCGGGAGGCAGCAGCGGAGGCAGGAGCTGACCAGGGCTCCCCAAGCAGGCAGGAGCCTGGATCCATTGTTGAAGGTCTCTGCATAAACCCCCTGAGGGAACTGAGCCCCTTGTGGTGGCCCTGCCCCCACCTGAGCACCTGAACTTAATCTCACACTGAATAGCAGCCCTGCCCCCACTGAAGCCCTGAGGCAGGGAAGCAGCATTTGAATCTCAGACCCCAAGCACTGGCTGGGCAGATCTGGAGGCAAAGTGGGTGTGAAGAGAATATTCAGAAGTCAAGTCACTGGCTGGGAAAATGCCTAGAGAAGGGGAAAAAAATAAGACTATAGAAGGTTACTTTCTTGGTGAACAGATATTTCCTCCCTTCCTTTCTGATGAGGAAGAACAATGCTTCCATCAGGGAAAGACACAGAAGTCAAGGCTTCTGTATCCCAGCCCACTCAATGGGCTCAGGCCCTGGAAGAGCTCAAAAAGGATTTTGAAAATCAAGTTAGAGAGGTGGAGGAAAAACTGGGAAGAGAAATGAGAGACATGCAAGCAAAGCATGAAAAACAAATAAACATCCTGCTAAAGGAGACCCAAAAAAATGCTGAAGAAAATAACATCTTGAAAAATAGGCTAACTCAATTGGCAAAAGAGATTCAAAAAGCCAATGAGGAGAAGAATGTTTTCAAAAGCAGAATTAGCCAAATGGAAAAGGAGGTTCAAAAGCTCACTGAAGAAAATAGTTCTTTCAAAATTAGAATGGAACAGATGGAGGCTAATGACTTTATGAGAAACCAAGAAATTACAAAACAAAACCAAAAGAATGAAAAAAATGGAAGATAATGTGAAATATCTCATTGGAAAAACAACTGACCTGGAAAAGAGATCCAGGAGACAGAATTTAAAAATTATGGGCCTACCTGAAAGCCATGATCAAAAAAAGAGCCTAGACATCATCTTTCATGAACTTATCAAGGAAAACTGCCCTGATTTTCTAGAACCAGAGGGCAAAATAAGTATTCAAGGAATCCACAGATCACCTCCTGCAAGAGATCCAAAAAGAGAAACTCCTAGGAACATTGTGGCCAAATTCCACAGTTCCCAGGTCAAGGAGAAAATATTGCAAGCAGCTAGAAAGAAACAATTCAAGTATTGTGGAAATACAATCAGGATAACACAAGATCTAGCAGCTTCTACATTAAGGGATCGAAGGGCGTGGAATAGGATATTCCATAAGTCAAAGGAACTAGGACTAAAACCAAGAATCATCTATTCAGCAAAACTGAGTATAATACCTCAGGGGAAAAATTGGTCTTTCAATGAAATAGAGTGTTGGGGTTGGAAGCTCAATTCCGTGTGGACAGTCTCGGGCGGGTAAAGGTGGGAACTTCTAAATCTTAGAGCTCTCACAAGACCCTCCCAGGAAACGGCTGGGAATCGAGGTGAACCGAGCTATCTCGTGTATTTCCGCCTCTTCCGGTGAGAAACGTGATGGGAGAGAGATCCCCCCGCCCTCGAGATTGTCCCAGATCTGGGTACACTATCGTTATCTAACAGCACGGTATTCAGATGCAAACTATGCGACTGGAGAGTTAAGTAGGATCAGGGAAGCCTGAAAGCTCTCTTAGCACGTGAGGAGCCAAAGAGGACACAAGGCTCCGCTTTTCCTCTTCTCCTTCTCTCCCCTCCCCCTCTCTCCCTGCTTGTACTTCTACTTCCAATCTCTTATTGTAAGATCTTTGCCTCCCTGGGAGATTCTTCTATCCCTCCTAAGGAAGAATTCCCCTGCACTTGTAACTAGACCCTGAAATAAAGCTCAACCCTTGTTCGACTCTGGAACGTCCTTTCTCTCATACGAGCATCTGGTTTGGCCAACCGAAGACCTCGGGAGGTGAGGTAAGAAGACTCGGGTAGCCCACAGGCCTCTAGGCCTGGCAATAGAGGACTTTCAAGCATTGTTGATGAAAAGACCAGAGCTGAAAAGAAAATTTGACTTTCAAACACAAGAATGAAGAGAAGCATGAAAAGGTAAACAGCAGAGAGAAGTCATAAGGGACTTACAAAAGTTGAACTGTTTATATTCCTACATGGAAAGACAATATTTGTAACTCTTGAAACTATTCAGTATCAGGGCATGAGAAGGAAGGAGCAGTTTGAGGTTTACATGCTTGCGGAGGGACAGGATCAAGAGAGAGAATAGAAGTAATGGGGGACAAGATAGGATGGAGGGAAATATAATTAGTCTTACACAACACTACTATTATGGAAGTCATTTGCAAAACTACACAGATTTGGCCTATATTGAATTGCTTGCCTTCCAAAGGGAAGGGGTAGAGGGAGGGAGGAAAAGAAGTGGGAACTCAAAGTTTTAGGAACAACTGTCAAGTACTCTTCTTGCCACTAGGAAATAAGAAATACAGCTAAAGGTGTATGGAAAGTTATTTGGCCCTACAAGACAAAAGAGAAGATGGAGACAAGGGCAGAGAGGGATGATAGAAGAGAGAGTAGATTGGTGATAGGGGCAATTAGAATGCTCAGTGTTTTGGGGTGGGAGAAGGGGACAAAAGGGGAGAAAATTTGGAACCCAAAATTTGTGAAAATGAATGTTAAAAGTTAAAGGAAGAAAGAAAGAAAGAAAGAAAGAAAGAAAGAAAGAAAGAAAGAAAGAAAGAAAGAAAGAAAGAAAGAAAGAAAGAAAGAAAGAAAGAAAGGAAGGAAGGAAGGAAGGAAGGAAGGAAGGAAGGAAGGAAGGAAGGAAGGAAGAAAGAAAGAAAGAAAGAAAGAAAGAAAGAAAGAAAGAAAGAAAGAAAGAAAGAAAGAAAGAAAGAAAGGAAGAAAGAAAGGAAGAAAGGAAGGAAGGAAGGAAGGAAGGAAGAAAGAAAGGAAGGAAGAAAGAAAGGAAGGAAGAAAGAAAGGAAGGAAGAAAGAAAGAAAGAAAGAAAGAAAGAAAGAAAGAAAGAAAGAAAGAAAGAAAGAAAGAAAGAAAGAAAGAAAGAAAGAAAGAAAGAAAGAAAAAGAAAGAAAGAAATAAAACAATATGCTTCAGTTTGCATTCAGAATCTTTCAGGTCTTTTTCTGAATATGGAATGGAAGCATTTTCCTTCATGAGTCCTTTGTACTTGTCTTGGATCATTGTGTTTTTAAGAAGAGTTGAGTTATTCACAATTGATCATCACACAGTATAACAGTAACAGATACTTTGTTCAATATTCTGGTTCTGCTTATTTTACTTTGCATCAGTTCATTGAAGTCTTTCTAGGTTTTCTGAAACCTGCCTATTCATGACTTCTTATTACTCAATAGTATTTCATTATAATCATATACCACAGCTTTTTCAGTCATTCACAATTAATGGGAATCCCCTAACTTTCTAACAATATTCATGAAAAGGGCTGCTATGTGTACTTTTTTTTTGTATATGTAGATCCTTTTCCTTTTTTATGATTTTTTTTTTTTGTGACAGACCTAGTAGTGGTATTGCTAGGCCAAAGAGTATGCACAGTTAGTTGCTTTTTGGGCATAGCTCCAAAGTTCTCCAGAATGGTTGAATCAGGTGACAATTCCACCAACAGTGCATGCTTGTCCCAATTTCCCCACTTCTTTTGCAGTCTTTCATTTTCCTGTTCTCTCATATTTTTCAGTCTGATAGGTGTGAGGTATTGTCTCAGAGTTGTTTTAAATCACACTTGGCTAATCAAAAATAATTTGTAGTACTTCTTCATATGCCTATAGATGGGTTCAGTTTTTTTGTCTGAAAACTTCCTGTTTCTGTCCTTTGACCTTTTAACAATTGGTGAATGGATTGTATTATTACAAATTTGACTCAGTTCTCTATATATTTGAGAAATTATGCCTTTATTAGAAACACTTGCTGTAAAGATTGTTTCCCATCTTTTGGCTTTTCTTCTAATCTTGATTCATTGGTTTTGTTTGCAGAAAAGCTCTTAAATTTAATAATACTAAATTATCTTTTTTATATTTTGAAATGTTCTCTGTCTCTTGTTTGGTCATGAATTTCCCCTCCCCATAGATCTGAAAAGTGGATTATTCATTGCTTGGGGTGTCACCCTTTATGTCTAAATCAGGGCAAAGGTCTGTCATATTTAACTTTTTAAATATTCTATTTACCTCATTAGTTTCTTTTTTTATGTTTTGGTTGGATTCACTGAGTTCTTAGAGGGGACATGTGGTGTCCTCAGTAATATTCTTTTGATCTTTCTTCCTGTTATACACTTAACTTTTCCTTTAAGAATTTAGATGCTGTATCATTTGACACATAATTGTTTACTATTGATATTGCCTCATTTTCTATGGTATCTTTTAGCAACAGATAGTTTCCTTCCTTATCTCTTTTAATTAGGTCTATTTTTGCTTTTACTTTATCTGAAATCAGGATTGCTGCCCCTGCCTTTTCTACTTAGCTGAAGTATAATAGATTCTGCTCCAGCCTCTTGCTTTTACTCTATGTGCTCTACCTCAGGTGTTTTTTTCCCCTCCATCCTGTTCTTCCTCCTGTTTTTCCCTCTTGCTTCATTCATTTCTTTCTCCACTTTTTCTACCTTTCTTATATAATTTTAAAATTTCTTTTAAATCTCTTCCTTGAATTCTTTCTGGGCTTGAGACCACTTATAGTTTTTTATGGGTTTTGCTCATGGATGTTTTGATATTTTAGTCCTCTTCTGAGTTTGTGTCTTGCTCTTTCCTATCATTGTAATAAATTTGTATGATCAGATTCTTTTTTTGTTGTTTTTTGTTCATTTTTTTGCCTTTTTCCTTTCTTTTAAATTTGATCTTTGCTCCCAGGGTGGAATGGGCTCTATCTCAGTTCTCTTGTTCCAGTGGCTGCTGGTCCTGGCTGTTTACCTGGTGTTGTGGTGATGTTGACCTGAGGTTCCCTCATGTCTGGTGCTGTGCTGACAGGGTGGGGTGAAAGGTAGCTAGTGCTACTGGAGGCTGGAAGGGTCTGACAGCTTACCTGGTGTTGAACTGGCATCATAGTGGTGGTGTCTGGTATGTATGGAGGCCTGGTGAGGTGTTTTTACATTCTCAGGAGGTTACATTGAATCACACGGATGTCTGGCTTACTTTCTTGTCATGTTGGAATATGCCTGTTTGCCTGAGGCTATACTGAAATATGTTGTAGTTCTCAGAATTGGAGTCTAGGGTTTCCATGGTTATCATAAGGCACATGGGGGGGGGGGGTCCTTGTGCTGGCAATTTCCTCCTCAAGCACACTGTAGCTCTTGATCTCTTACTTGTTTACTGAGATCTCAGACTTATTGCTAGTGTGCTGGGATGCTTCCTTTCCTGGAATATGCTCACCTTTCACCAGAGTGAAATAAACTTTTATTCCTGATCTTCCAAGTTTCTTGGGTTAAAAGACTGTTTCACTCTGCCTTTTTGCTCATTCTACTGTTCCAGGATTTGTTTTGGGGTATTATTTAATGGTCATGTAGAGGTGAATATGGGAGAGTTACAGTGATTTGCTACTTCCTCATCATCTTGATTCCCAGAAGTCCTATCTCTCAACCCTATTTTTCAAGAAGTTTTCATCTCCACTGAATTTTCTTCCTCTTTTTCCATTTGACCAATTCTGATTTCAATGCACTGTTTCCCTCACTGTCTTTTTTGGACCTTTTAAAAATATTTTGCTTATTTTGATTTCTTAAGATATTCTTTTCTTCATTAATGTTTTGTGCCACCTTTATAAAGCTATTGATTTTTTTCATGATTTTCTTTCATCACTCTCATTTCTCTTTCCAATTTTTCTTCTGTCTCACTTACTTGATCTTCAGAATTCTTTTTGAGCCCTTCCATGACCTCAGACCAATTCCTATTTTTCTTGGAATTTTTGGAAGCAGGAGCTTTGATTTTGTTATTTTCTTTTGAGTGTGTTTTTTGATCTTCCTTGTCCCCATAATAACTTTCCATGATCAGAATTTTTTTGACTATTTGCTTATTTTTCCAACCTATTTCTTGACTTTTAATTTTTTGTTATAGGGAGGCTCTACATCCAAGGTGGAGGGTGCATTCTTTCAAGCTTCTGCGTTTTTGTGTAGTTGTTTCCAGAACTAGTTCTAGGGGTTTATAAGCTTTTAGTTCTTCCAAGATGGTATGATTTAAGAAGAGTTATGTTTGCTACTCTTCTGACCTGTGTTCTTGTCTGTGAGCAACCACTCTTTTCTGCCCTGGAACTGCAAGAGGATCTCCACTTCCCTGGGGCTGCAAGCTCTGGTGTGCTAGTTCTCCTTCTAGCCCTGGGACTGCCACCCAGTACCGGGGCCCAGATCTGACTAGGGGCACAACAATAGATTCCTGCCCCCATTTCTAGCAAAGAGACCACTTTAACCTACTTCTCATCATTTGTTCAACCCCCTTACTGTCTGTGGGCTGAGAGCTCCAGATGCAGCCTCTGTCACTGCAGATTCATCAGCTAGTAAGGCCTCTCCTGGCTTTACTACGTCCTAGCCTGAGCTGGACTGTACTCCACTCTCACCCTGGGGTGACAGACTTTTCTTGCTGGACTTCTGTGCTGTCTTTGACTGGAAATTATTTCACCTTGTCCTTTTGTGGATTCTACTCCTCTATAAATTATTTTGTGGCACTATTTAAATGTATGTGAAGGGATTTTGGGGAGGGTTCTGCCATCTTGACTCTGCCTTTCAGGAATTTACATTCTAATAGGAGTGGTATGTGTAAATATACATACATATAAGAAAAACACAAAAAAGACTGAGGATGACATAATCAAGAAAAGAAAAATATTGGTGGGACTAGGCAAGGCCCCCAGAAAAGTTGGTCTCAAACTGAATCTTGAAGGAAAACAGAGATTCTAAGATGTGAAGGTGTTGAAAGAGAATATTCCTGATCTAGGGGCCAGACATTTCATGGGACCTCAAATGAGTAATGTGGTATCATATTAGTGGAATAGTAAGTATGTCTGCTTGTTCTGAATGTAGAATCAATGTGGAAGAAGACAGAGAGGTAGGATAGAACTAGGTTGTGTTGAACTCTGAATACTAAAGAGAAAAATATATTTAATTATAGAAGTAATTGGGAGCCACTGGGCTTTATTGAGAAGGATGGATGACATGTCAGACCTGTGTTTTGGGAAAAGCACATTAGCAGAGAAGTGGAGGATAGATTGGAGTCACGAGAAATTTGAGACAGTGAGACTGATTGGAAGGGTAGTGCTGAAGTACAGAAGAGAGGTTAAAGAGAGGTTATCTGGGTCTGAAGTAGGATTGTGGCTAAATGAGTGGAGAGAAGGCAATATAAATAAGAGATGAAGTGAAGGTAGAAACTATGAGATCTTGGAAAGCACTAGACATGTTGGATGAGTAAGAGTGAGGAGTCAAAGGTGATACAGGAGGCAGCCCTTAGTGACTGAGGGAATGGTAGTACCTTCAATAGTAACAGGGGGTTTTGGAATTAGGAGGGTTATTGGAGAAAGAAGAGTTCTGTTTTAGATAAGATTTGAAATGTTTACAGTAGTCCAAGTTTTAGATGTCCAAGAGGCAGTTATACATGAGTGATTATGTTTGTCCTATGTTTTTGAAGAGGACCATGACATCAGGAAGCTGAGGTCATGACTTGCAATTGAACTGGATTTAAGTGTGGGAGGGCTGTGCAAAATCAACTGCCTCATTTTCTCCTCTGGACCCATCTGGGTTCAGTGGGAAGATATAGATCAGGATGACTGAAGAAGCTCATGGATGCAGTGGGAGACCTTAGACTTTATAAGCTATGGTCTTTAACAGGATTTCAGTTTCACTGAGGCAAAGCCAAATCAGTGACTAAGGCTAGGTAATAAATGAGGCAAAAAATGGCTTCTTTTACCTAGTCCAAAAAATCAATTCAGGAAGGTAGAACCCTCAGGATTTCTGCTCAAAACAGGAACAATTACTGTTGATGTTTACCCTGAGTCATCAGGGCCCAAACAATGACCAGGAAGTGGAGCATGAGCTGGGACCTATTGTTGTCCAGTCAATGAGAGCCAGGGTGAGTTGAATTTAAGGCATGGTCTTTAAGAAAGAAATCTAGCCCATAAACCCCAAGATATGATACCATATGCAGACAAAAGGAAGGGAAAGGAAAGGAAAGGAAGGGAAGGGAAAGGGAAAGAATAAGAGAATGAAAGAAGAAGAAAGAAGCTGCATTGCTGAACTATAATTGGCCAATTGGGTACCCAGTGGGGCAACTCATACTACAGGTTGTTTTTTGTCCTTTATTGGGAATTGACATTGCCTTTGAGAATTCCAGAAAGACAAGGGCAAACAAGGCAAAGACCATGCCTTAAACCCAATTCTGTGTTTACCTGAGGTTGAGTAGATAATGGGAATCTGGTAAAAAGAAGTTAGGGTGCTTCAGGGAGCATCATATACGTTGAAATCTGCTAGTACAAGGACTAGAAACTGTGAGTGAGGGATGAAAATCATTGAGAAATCAAGGAGAGTGTTCTCTGAGTTGGTCAATAATAACCAGCAAAATTTAGATTGGGTAATAAATTTGGACAGCATGAACCTCCAAGGAGGAGAGTTTGCTGAGTGATGAAGGTAGAAAGAAAGTGTAGAAGTAGATAACCATCTAATGATTTAAATATTGTAGCTAAACAAATCCCTTGATACCAACTCAATTATTTACTCCTGAAGGCCTTCTAATTATGAGAAGCTTTTCAAAACATATCTTCATGTCCATGAACTACAAAGTATTAAAGCCTGTAAAGTATCAACAGCTGTCCCCTCAATCAGCTTTCTCCAGTCTTTAACCTAGTTTCATCATATGCTATTTATGCCTAAAGCAATGTTGGTATAATGACAGCCGTCTTTCGATGCTCAAAAGTTTGTTTTATTCACATAACAGAGGAGAACAGAAACACCAGAGGGCTGCACACAACAACTTTCCTCTTCCTATGCCTGCGAGTTCTTTAATCACTTGCTAGGGAGAGTCAGGGACAAAGCTTAAATATGCAGTGTCTCATATTCTTTTAGCTGTTACACTCCTTCTTCTTATGTCTTGACATGTTATTCATGAACTTCTACCTCCTCCAATTCCTAACTTTTTTTATTATTTAGTCATTTCAGTGCTGTCTGACTCTTCATTACCCCATTTTGGGTTTTCTTGGCAGAAATACTGGAATAGTTGGCCATTTCCTTCTCCACCTCATTTTACAGATGAGGAAATGAGGCAAACAGGGTTAAGTGACTTGCCAAGGGTCACACAGCTAGTGAATGTTTGAGGCCACATTTGAACTCAGGAAAATGAATCCTCCTGTCTTCAGGCCTAGCACTCTATCTGCTGTGCCACCTAACTGCTGCCTCCTGCTAGGAAACCTTAATAGTCAGTCAAACAAAAAATGTTTTTAACTATGTTTGTTTTTTCTAAAACGGAACATATACAATGACATATAAAAAATCACCTATAAACAGATTACTGGAAGGATTTTCTTTTTTAATAGCTAGGTTGTGCCAAGTACTAGGAGACAAAAATCTAAACATAGTAAAACAATTATAATAATGATAATGATAGCTAACATTTATATAAATAAAACAAAGTAAAAAATAAATGACATAAAAACTCTCAAGAAACCAAAGGAAACGATATTTGAAGGATAAAAGCATCACATAAATCAGGTGTTATTATTCCTCCTTATTATCATTTTGGCTATATTTTTCCATTATTAAGTTATTAAGTGTTTTTTTTTTTTTGGACCAGATCTGTGATATCTGTGGCACAGGGAATTCTCTCTATCCAGGCAGACTGATGCTTCCTCAGTAATAAGTAACCTCGGAGAGTTGCTGAAGTCCTAAGTAAGTTTCCCTGTGTTGCAAACTGGTGTTTGCTATAAGTGGGAGTTGTACCCATGTTATTCTTACTCTTGTGATCAGTGCTCTGTCCATTCTACCACACTGGATTAAGTATCTGTTTAGCATGGTAGATAGTGTTTTGTACTTGGAATCAGGAAAATTTTGGGTTCAAATCTAATCTCATACATTTGTCATTTGTATGACCCTGGATAAGTCAGCCTGATTGATCTCAGTTTCCTTGTCTATAAAATAGAGATAATAATAGCAACCACCTCTCAGGGTTAGCGTGAGACTAAAACAGCATTTGTAAATTTCTTTGCAAACCTTTAATATACTACATAAATACTGTCATTGTCATCACTGTTATTGAATTAAGGGTATGTAAATAACAGATGAAGAGCATTATAGTGGATGCTACCCATTCTTTCATTCAATATTTATCAGTATGTATAGGGGTAAATGGGGTCACCTCTGATGTGAAGGCTTGCTGAGTTCTTTTCAGGGCTACTCATTCATCTTTGGTTATCATTCAACTCTCACCTGTGGCTCCAAGAAGCTGTAGTATGTGCAAAGGCCATCCCCTGGTAACATCTTGGCAGATGGTCTAAATCAAGTTGAAGGTAACCTATAGGCCTCAAACCCATTGCTGAGTTAGGGAGATATCTACCCCAAACATATGAAGACTTTCTTCTGTGGAATGAGTAGATGAGAGCAATTTGTTGCGCAGCTATGGAAACAATTAAAGCATACATCAGACACTAAGGTCATACACTGCATCCAAAGCCATTGCCAGTCATCTTGATTTTTGTCTTACCACTAGACTTTGATGACTCTTGAAGAGAGAGTGAGGCTGATGACTTTGTGTAACTGCCTCACTTAAACCCAATTCATGTACTAGTCAAGACATCACCCCTATGACCTCAGTGGTCCTCTTCATAAATTAAGGATGAACGATGACAATGAGTATGCATTGTATATAGACTACTGACCAAGCTTTGATAGAGATAGGAAGTTTAAATAATACATACATTCTGACCTAATGCAATGTACAGGGCTCATATGACCCATAAATAGACAACCAATATACAAGTTAGCAATAATAGCTAATTCTTAAATAACACTTCATAGTTGAGAACACTATCTCATTTGATCCTCACAGTGACCCTAGGATTACAGAAATTAAAGCTAAATAGTCAGCTTGTAGATCACCTAATACAGTTCCATTTTATAGAATAGAAAACAATGCTCTTTATAATACCAAGCATTATTATGTCTCATTTTACAGAAGAGGAAATGGAGATTCATTCACATGCTCAGAGCCACAGAGTTAAGAATTTTCAGATTTAAGTCTTAAACACAGTTCCTCTGGCTCCAAATCCTTCACCTTCTTCACTCTACCACAAGTACAAAGAAAAGGTGGGGAGGGGGAAGCGATGTGCTAACCAAGTATAGAAAGTACAATATTGACTGGGGCCAATATTTTCAGAGAAGTGAAAGAAGAAATGGAAGACTGAAAGAGTAAAATTTGTCTTGGGATATACAAGATGGATAGGAATTCAATAGATGAGATTTGGGGAGAAAATTCAAGGTATAGGGAACAGCACAAAGTAAAGATCTGGAAGCAAGATAATGGTGGACATGTTACAGCACTGTGGAGACAGAATGACTCAATTCAGTTAAATCATGGAAAACATAGTAGTGAGTACACTGAAATAAGTTTGCAAGGGTAGCAACTAGGGATTATACATTTCAATAGGTCCCATTTTGCAAATGAGGAAATGGAAACCCAGGACGATTAAATGATTTACCCCAGGTTGTACCCCTGGGACCAGATTTTAGAATACCTTGATACCAAGCAAATGACTTTGAACTTTACTTGTTAGCCTATAGGGAGCCACTGACACTTTTTGAGAAGAGGAGTAGCATGATGAGTTCTATATATACAGGTGATTTGTTTGACTGGGATGGGAAGACTAGATTAAAAGCAGAGGAGAGGAAGGAGAGAATAGAGTCTGGAAGATAATAGAGAGCCCCTGAACTTATTCACCTGGGTAGGAATGAAGACTTATATTTGAAGAAAGAGATGACTATCAGGGACATTGGGAAAGTAGAATTAGTAAGACTTTGGTATGGAAGGTAAGAGAGAGGAAAAAATAAAAGATAACAGCATGCTTGTGTTCTGGAGAGTGAGTAAAAGATGTTGCCCACAAAAGAATTAATGAAAGCTGGAGGAGATGGCTTAGGGAAAAATGTAATAGTTGTGTTTAGTACATAACACGTTTAAGGTACATTTGTAAAAGCTAGGTAGTAGTTGCTTCTCAAGCAGCTCAGAATGGACATGAAACATATCATGAGTACTTTGTCAGAGAAATTGAATTAAGTATTCAATTAAAATGATTTTTTTATACTTTAACTTTTTTGTGAGAAGATTTACTGTCTTTACTCAGTCTAGTCATATACAAGTCAGAAAGACCTGAGTTAGAATTCTTCCCTCAAAACCATAGGGCTTTGTGGAAAAATTACTTATCTTTTTCTGCTTCAATCTTCTCATCTGTAAAGTGGGGATAATGATAACACCACCTCCTGTCTTATTGTGAGAGTAAAATGAAACATTTTTTTGTAAAGCATACTGCAAATCTTAAAGCACTATATAAATGCTAGATGTGGAATATTATTTTCTTAATCAGAACGAAATTCAGGAATACTTAGAGGGAAGTTTGAATCCTGCCATATTTAAACATTAATGTGACCTAGTAAACCTTGGATATGAGACTTCAAACACAGACTATTCCAGTAGCTTTGTCTAACCTCCTCCATTATATCCTATGCCTGATAAGTATATCTCACATCGATATGATTTTCTTTGAATCACAATGGAAGTATATGCTTTTAACAAAATCTTATAAATTTGAACACAATTCAAACGGGCAAATATTGCCATATATATGCCAGGGTATTTTCCCCTAAATCTGGAGGGTTTCTTTGCTTTCTCTCTTGCCATGTCACCATCCTACATTCTTTTACAACCATGCATTCCTTTGCTGCATTTGATGACGTACTTCATCATTCCTTAGTTGTTCTGGATTATAGAACTTTATACTTACTAGAGGGACTGCTCCTTCAGTTTTGGGCAATACTCTGATTGAATTCTTTTTTTTTTTTTAGTTTGTTTATTTATGTTTAATTTTCAACAGACACTTCCACAAGATTTTGGGTTCCAAATTTTCTCCCCTTCTCTCCCTTCCACCTACCTCAAAACAGCATGCATTCTGATTACACCTTCCACCAATCTGCATTCCTTTCTATTGTACCCCTCTCTTCTCCTATCCTCATCTCCTCTATTTTCTTGTATGGCAAGATAGATTTCTGTACTCCATTGCTGGTATATCTTGTTTCCCAGTTGCATGTAAATACAAGTTTTTAACATTCATTTTTAAAACTTTGAGCTCCAACTACTCTCCCTTCCTTCCTCCCCACCCATCCTCACTGAGAAGGCAAGCAATTCAATACAGGTTATACATGTGTAGTTATGCAAAATTCTTCCAACACTTCATATTGTGAAAGAGCAACTATATTTTCCTCCATTCTATCCTGACCCCCATTTATTCTATTTGCTCTTTTGACCCTATCCCTCCTAAAAAGTGTTTACTTCTAATTACCCCATGCTCCCATTTGCCCTCCCTTCTAAGATCCCTGTTACCCCAACTTATACTATTCCTCTCTACTTCCCTGTACTGTAAGATACATTTTCATACCAAATTGAGTGTTCATGTTATTCCCTTCTTAAGCCAAATGTTGTGAGAGAAATGTTCATTCTTTACCTCTCACCTCCCCCCTATTCCCCTCCATTGAAAAAGCTTTTCCTTGCCTCTTTCATGTGAGATAATTTGCCCCATTCCATTTCTCCCTTTCTCCTCCCAATACATTCCTCTCTCTCACCCCTTAATTTTAATTCTTTAAATATCATCCCTACCAATTCAACTTACCGAGTGCCTTCTATCTATATGTACATAATCGCTTGAATTACCCAGATATTGGGAAAAGTCTCAGGAGTTTGAAATATGATCTTTCCATGTAGGGATGTAAACAGTTCAGCTTTAGTAAGTCTCTTATGATTTCTCATTCCTGTTTACCTTTTCATGCTTCTGTTGATTCTTGTGATTGAAAATCAAATTTTCTATTCAACTTTGGTCTTTTCATCAAGAATTCTTAAAAGTTGAGTACAGCCCAGGAAGCACAGAGCACATGCAGCACAGCCCAGGAAGCATGGAGCAGAGCACAGCCTGATGTGGTAGGGACAGGACCCTGAACAGACTTCAGGAAGCCACCAGCAGCAGCAGTTCCTATATTGCTCAACCCACAAACAACTTCAAAGGTCAGTGGGAGGGTCCCTTCACCCAAGAGAGGGGAGCTTAGTTTGAACCCCCAGAAGCTGCAGCTTCCATTTTTGGAGCCCTCCCCCTAGAGTCCCTGGGGGAATTGAGCAGCTGATCTGAATCTCAGACCTCAGTGACAGCCCTGGGAGACCTCTGCCAAAAGCTACTGGGGAAACTGAGCCACTGATTTGAATCTCAGCCCTGAACTCAGCACTGACAAAGAACTCAAAAGTCAAGTAACTGGCTGGGAAAATACCCTAAAAAGGGGAAAAGAACAAAACAATAGAAGGTTGCTTTCTTGGTGAGCAGGTATTTCCTTCCATACATTTGGATGAGGAGGAACAATTTAGGTCTTCAGAGGAAAACCTGAAAGTCAAGGCTTCTGCAGGCAAAACTTCCAAAACAAATATGAAATGGTTTCAGGCCATGGAAGAGCTCAAAAAGATATTGAAAATCAGGTAAGAGAGGTGGAGGAAATATTGGGAAGAGAAATGAGAATGATGCAAGAAAACCATGAAAAGAGAGTCAACTTGCTAAAGAAGACCCCAAAAATACTGAAGAAAATAACACCTTTAAAAATAGACTAACTCAAATGGCAAAAGAGACCCAAAAAGCTAGTGAGGAGAAGAGTGCTTTAAAGAGGAGAATTAGCCAAATGGAAAAAAGAGGTTCAAAAGCTCACTGAAGGAAACAGCTCTTTCAAAATTAGAGTGGAACAGATGGAAGCTAATGACTTTATGAGAAACCAAGAAATTATAAAACAAAACCAAAGGAATGACAAAATAGAAGATAATGTGAAATATCTCATTGGAAAAACAACTGACCTGGAAAATAGATCCAGGAGAGATAATTCAAAAATTATGGGACTACCTAAAAGCCATGATCAAAAAAAGAGCCTAGATATCATCTTTCATGAAATTATCAAGGAAAAGTTCCCTGATAGTCTAGAACCAGAGGGTAAAATAAATATTGAAAGAATACACCAATTACCTTCTGAAAGAGATGCAAAAACAGAAACTCCTAGGAATATTGTAGCCAAATTCCAGAGTTCCCAGGTCAAGGAATTCCCAGGTGCAAGGAGCTGGAAAGAAATAATTTGAGTATTGTGGAAATAAAATCAGGATGACACAGAATCTGGCAGCTTTTACATTAAGGAATAGAAGGACTTGGAATATAATATTCCAGAAATTAAAGGAACTAGGATTAAAACCAAGAATCACCTACCTAGCAAAACTGAGTATAATACTTCAGGGGGAAAAAATGGTCTTTCAACGAAATTGAGGACTTTCAAGCATTCTTTATGAAAAGACCAGAGCTGAAAAGAAAGCTTGACTTTCAAACACAAGAATCAAGAGAAGCATGAAAAGGTAAACAGAAAAGAGAAATCATAAAGGACTTTCTAAAGTTGAACTGTTTACATTCCTACATGGAAAGACAATATTTGTAACTCTTGAGACTTTTCTCAGTATTTAGGTAGTTGGAGGGATTAAACACACACACACACACATATACACACTATATATTTGTATATATACATATATATATATATATACACACATATATTCATATATACAGAGAGAACAGACTGAGCTGATTAAGAAGGGATGATATCTAAAAAAGTAAAATTAAGGGGTGAGAGAGGAATATATTGGGAGGAGAAAGAGAGAAATGGAATGGGGCAAATTATCTCTCATAAAAAAGACAAGAATAAACTTATTCAGTGGAGGAGAAAAGGGAGGAAGAGAGAGGGAAAAAGTCAAGCTTACTCTCTTCCTATTTGGATAAAGGAGGGGATAGCATGTGCACTCAATTTGGCATGAAAATCTATCTTACACTACAGGAAAGTAGAGGAGAAGGGGGCAAGTGGGGTGAGGGGGAAAAGAGAAGGGAGGGCAAATGGGAGAAGAGAGTAATTAGAAATAAATGCTTATGGGGAGGGACAAGGTCAAAACAGAGTATACAATAAATGGGGGGCAGGATAGGATGGAGGGAAATATAATTAGTCTTATACAACATGACTATTATGGAAGTCTTTTGTAAACACATATATAGCCTATATTGAATTGCTTGCCTTCTCAGTGGAGATGGATGGGGAGGAAGGAAGGAAGAGAAATTGGAGTTCAAAGTATTAGGAACAAATATTAAGAAATGTTTTTGCATACAACTGGGAAATAAGAAATACATGTAATGGAGTATAGAAATCTATCTTGCAGTACAAGAAAAGGGAGAGGATGAGGATAAGGGAAGGGAGGGGTGTGATAGAAGGGAGGGCATATTGAGGGAAAGGGTAAGCAGAATGCAAGATGTTATGGGTTTGGGGAGGGGAGAGATGGGGAGAAAATTTGGAAAACAAAATTTTGTGGAAATGAATGTTGAAAACTAAAAATTAATAAATAAACATTTAAAATTTAACAAAAAATGAATGCTTGAAAGTCCTCTATTTCATTGAATGACCACTTTTTAACCTGAAGTATTACACTCAGTTTTGCTGGGTAGGTGATTCTTGGTTTTAATTCTAGCTCCTTTGACCTGTGGAATATCATATGCCATGCCCTGTGATTTCTTAATGTAGAAGTTGCTTGGTCTTGTGTTATCCTGATTGTATTTCCACAATACTTATATTATTTCTTTCTGGCTGCTTGCAATATTTTCTCCTTGACCTGAGAGCTCTGGAACTTGGCTACAATATTCCTAGGAGTTCTCTTTTGGGATCTCTTTCAGGAGGTGATCTGTGGATTCTTTCAAAATCTATCTCACCCTATGATTCTACAATATCAGGAACAATTTCCTCAATAATTTCTTGAATGATGATGTCTAGGCTCTTTTTTTTTGATCATGGCTTTCAGGGAGTCCAATAATTTTAACATTGTGTTTCCTGAATTTATTTTCCAGGTCAGTTGTTTCTCCAGTGAGGTATTTCACATTGTTTGCTATTATTTCATTCCTTTGATTTTGTTTTATAATTTCTTGATTTTTCATAGATTCATTAGCTTCCATATGCTCTATTCTAATCTTTAAGGAATTATTTTATTGAGTGAGCTTTTGTACCTCCTTTTCCATCTGGCCAATTCTGCTTTTAAGGGCGTTCTTCTCCTCATTGGCTTTTTGAACTTCTTTTGTCAATTGAGTTAGCCTATTTCAAAAGGTGTTATTTTCTTCAGCATTTTTTTGGGTCTCCTTTAGCAAGGTGTTGGCCTGCTTTTCATGCTTTTCTTGCATCTCTCTCATTTCTCTTCCCAATTTTTTCTCCACCTCTCTTACTTGATTTTCAAAATTCTTTTTGAGCTCTTCCATGGCCTGAGCCCATTGAATATTTATTTTGGATGTTTGAGATACAGAAGCCTTGACTTTTATGTCTTTCCCTGATGGTAAGTGTTGTTCCTCCTCATCTGAAAGGATGGGAGGAGATGTCTGCTCACCAAGAAAGTAATCTTCTATAGTCTTATTTTTTTCCCTTTTTTGGGCATTTTCCCAACCAGTTACTTGACTTTTGGGTTCTTTGTCAAGAATAGGGTATACTCTGGGAATCTGTAAGATCTCAGTTCCTCTAAGGTGGCACAATCAAGTGTGTATACTGGTTTGGGAGTAGAAAGAGATTTTTGTGCCCCAAATCTTAGCAGTTTCCTCTCCACAGACACCTGGCCTCCAGTTCTGCCAAGCCAGCATGGGGGGCTGTGATTCAGATAAGTTTCATGGTCAGGGCCACCATTCAGTGTGAGATAAAGATCAACTGTCACAGGGCCTCTATACAGGGCTGAGGTAAGAATCAGCTGCTCAGTGCCCCCATGGTTTTTACAATCCAACAATGGATATGGGCTGCTGTGAGAGCTGCCACAACCTGCCTGATGTGGCCTCTGTGGCCACTGCCTAAGACTGGAGCTATGGGAAGGCCCTTCTCCCTTCTCGGCTAGCTGAAAAAAACCCCTGTTGCTGACCTTTGGTGCCTGTGAGTTGAAGGATCTGTGAACTGCTGCTACTGGGACTGGAGATTCCGCCCCTGAGGGCTGTTCACGAGCCACATGGCCAAGGCTTGGCTGGGCTCCGTTCTGTGTCTGGTGCCACAGACATCTCCCATTGACCTTTCAGGTCACCCTGGGCTGGAAATCTCCTTCACTCTGTTGTTCTCCACTTCTGCTGCTCCAGAATTTGTTGAGAGTCCCTCTCTACAGGTGTTTTATGGGCTGTGTGGAGAGAGCCATCATATGCGTGTCTTTCTACTCAGCCATCTTGGCTGTAGCCCCAGTTAGCCTAATTTGTAAAGTGTTATTTTCTTTAGCATTTTTTTTGTATCTCCTTTAGCAGCAATTGACTCATTTTTCATAATTTTCTTGCATCACTCTCATTTCTTTTCTCAATTTTTGCTCTATTTCTCTTACTTGATTTTCAAAATCCTTTTTGACCTCTTCCATGTCCTGAGACAAATTAACATTTTTCTTGGAGCCTTTGGATGGAGGAGTTTTGACTTTCTTGTCTTCTGTTTATATACTTTGGCCTTCCTTTTCACCAGTGTAAGATTCTATAGTCTGATTCTTTTTCATTTCTCCTCATTTTCCTCGCCATTTACTTGACTCGAGCTCTTTGTTAAGGCAGTTCTCTGCTTCCAGTAGGGGGAGGGGTATACTGTCAGGCACCCAAACCTCCCCTCCCCCCTCCCCTGCCCCTGCCCCATCACAATCTGTGGGCCTGGATCTCCAGAAACAGTTGCTGCTTCTACTGCTTCCCCTGCACCTGCTGTTGGTGCCTCTGGCTCCTCCTTTGAGGGCAGACTCCTCCACCCTCTCCACTATCCTGGGGCTTGGTCAAACCACTCTACTCTCTCACACAGGTTCCACTGGTTTTTTCCCAGTGACCTTCCAATTTGTCCTTGGTGTTTTGCAGTCGTGAAGTCTGGAAACTACCACACATGCCCGAGATTCAGTTTCTTGAAGGCCTACTCAAGTTCTTCCAGTGTGGCCCACACTGAGTTGTGCTCTGCTCCAAGTTGAGCATGATAGACACTTGCCAGTGACCTTCCAGTCTGTCTTAGACTGGAGGTTTGCTTTACTCTGTCATTCTGTGGGTTCTGCAGCTCCAGAATTTGTTCAGAGTCATTGTTTACAGGTATATAGCTGGGCTTCTGGGAGAGCAACAAGCAAGTCCATGCTGTTACTCTGCCACCTTGGCTCTGCCCCCTCTTTTTGCATTCTTTAGAGACTTTAGTGTTACACAACTCACAGTCATGCAACTGGTACCCTGGTAGCATTCTGGATACTTAAAGAAAAAAGATGAGCCTTTGCTTGGGAGAGGAGTTTGGGGTCACAACTGATTAATTTATATTTAACAATTCATCACATAATAATTATATCATTGTAATTCACACAGCTAGCTGGCATAATAAAAAGAGTACTGGACCTAGAATCAGAAAGATTTGAGCTCAAATGCTTTCTCAGATACAGGTTGTATAACCTTGGGCAAATCACATAATCTCTCACAACCTCAGTTTCCTCTTCTGTAAAATGAAGATAACAGTAAACTCTACTTCAAAGGGGTTTTTTTGTGTATATATATATATATATATATATATATATATATATATATATGTGTGTGTGTGTGTGTGTGTGTGTGTGTGTGTGTGTGTGTGTATGGGTGTGTGTGTGTATATATGAATTATATAGCTTGTAATACATACACACATATACATATAAACACACACATAAGCGCATACATGCATGCATGTATATATAGACATATACACACTCATACATATACCCATGCATATACATACATGCACACATGTACATATATGTATATATACAATTACACATATACATATATATACATATATATATATATACACATATACATGAACAGGGTGTCCCAAAAGTCACAGTGCAATTTGTAACTTTGATAAATTAAAACAGCTCTAAGATTTTTGGGACATGAGGTGAATGTGCATATGTACACACACAGACATACACATGTATATGGATTTATGTACAAAATATACATATGTAATATGTGTTATAATGGATTGCTTAGCAAACCTTAGAGTATTGCATATATGTTAGTAATTATTACTACTATTATATTTGATTTGAGTGCAAATATACAGATGCCAGAACTAAATGCTCTAAATCTTGCAGTGATAGAGATGCCAACCTGAACCTCGGCTATGTTGAATATATGGAGACTCAGTCTGTTACTCTCATTTGTAACACTATAGAAGAGAGCAACAGAATATGTGTCTCTTTTTGGAAGAGAGGAAAAGAAAATTGTGAGATGAACAAAATCAACTATCTGGACTTTAGGCCACTGGGAAGAGAGGAAAAGAGAAGGCATAGAAGCATGTCCATCTGGTTTGCAATTGATCAGGTCAAGCCAATTTGAACATTTCCTAAGTGCAACTCACTATAATAGTTTCTAGTATACAAAAATGAAATGTAACCTAGTCTTGAACAGTCCCTGGAGGGGAAGAAAAGAGCCTCCAAAAGAGATCTGTCCAATTGGAGTCACTTCTCAGAAAGGACAAAGAAGTTCCCATGTATTCTATGTTCATATATGGTTCTGACTAATTCTAGTTTGGCTACTAGACTTGTGGAAGTCCTATAAAGTTCATTCTCCCCTGCAAGTACACATAGAAGGTGAGTCAGGTATGTCCAATCATGTCAGCACACCTCAGGGAGTTTATTACCCTTGCTTCTTCTACTTCCCCCCACCCATCCCATACTTTAGGTACACCTATACTCTCCCCATTGCCATATTCTAGAAAACACATACTCTAATTTTAAGGTCAGTTGCTCTGTGGATCATCCTCCTCGCTCCTCTGTGAAGTCAGTTCATGTTGTGAACCCCATGTAAGCTCTAATATAGGTGTTAGGGTGCGTTACAAATCAGAAACAACCTGACATTTTCAATGTAAGACACTTCCATGATCTCAACAATTCAATTCATCAAGTATTTATTAAACATCCACTATATCCCAAGCACTGAGCTAGGTGATAGGGAAAGGGAATGGATTTTTGATTCATTGGGTTAGAAAACTCTAAAAAAAGGTAAACTCTTTCTATTCTTGTAGTTTGTCACCTTCTCTGCAACTTGTATTCTCAGAAAGTTGCTTGAAACGCTGAGAGGTTAGGTGATTTGTTAAAGGTCACAGGGGAAATAGGTGTCATAGGCAGGACTTAAAACCAAGTTTTCCTAGCTCTCTGACAGAATTTCTGACAGGGTTTCTCAGAATCTGTGGATATATCATATATATTCCCAATACTCTTTTTTAAATAAATACTATTCTGGCTCAGATTACTCATTCAACAAGAAAACATCAAAATATTATAAATTATAATATTGAAAACCTAAATATTACCTTTTTGTAAATAGGTGGAATAAAAATATGGTTTCCAAATTGCCATACTGGTATATAAATAAGTAGGATTCCAACAAGATAATTTCTGAAGTAAAATGTGTAATGATATACTTTATTGATACCATCTTTTTCTCCATTTGAAATAATTTTTGTCCTTTAGAAGAGTATTGCAAAGAAAATCCTAAAGATGTTGCCACATTCCCTATGGGCACTGTATCTTTACTTTGGGTTGTTGCCTCAGATGAATGATGAAACCTGTGTACAAACTAACATGTACCTTTTTAGGCAGCTAGGTGACAAAGTTAAGAGAGTGGCCAACCCAGAGTCAGGAAGACCTGAGTTCAAATTTATTCTCAAACCCTAGCTGTTTCACCTCAGGACAGTCACTTTGTCCTGGTTATCTCAGTTTCCTCATCTGTAAAAAGAGCTGGGGAAGGACATGGCAAACTATTCTAGTATCTCTGTCAAGAAACCCCCAAATGAGTCACAAAGAATCAGATATGACTGAACAACAAATGTGTCTTTTTACAAATTGACATACTAAGTCTAGAGTCTTTGTGAGACATGCATAATTAACATTTCATTCATTGCTGCATTTTCTATCTCCACGTAGCTCTATACTTAATGAAAAATTTTATAACACTGAAAGCTGTCCAGAAATGGAATGGAATGTATGTATTTCAAGAGGCACCTCACCCCCATGCCTGGAGATGTTCAGGTGGAGGCTTTAAAAGCACTTTGTCAAGGATGTTCTAGAGGAGACTCAAGCTTCAGTTAGTGATTAGTCAGAAAACAGCTAAGGTTATTAGTGTTTAAGATTTTGAGCATTCTGTAGTTTCCATTTCTAAAATGTGTTTCCCTGGGAAGTCACTTAACCTCTACATGCCTCAGTTTCCTTACCTGTAAAATGAAGGGGTTGAATTCAGTTCTATAACACTATGAAAACAAGTTAGAGTTTTAAAAATAATATTTGAGATAAATACCCTTGTCACTAAGTTCAACTTTTATCAACCAATGCTTATATAAACCTGTCTTTCACTTGTAGGATTACTCTCAGTTCCTACTCCCTTACCTTTCCCCCAACCTATTCCTAGCAATTTATCAGAATAGAGGTGCTAATTACCTCCTTAACACTCTGTTCTTAATTCTAAGCACTTTCTGACCTAACTTTCTCTTCCTGCAAGGGTGACAAGGCTTTTATTTTCTCCCTGCAAAGACTGAAAATGCAGTTGTCATGGGGTGTTGCTGTCATCTCTCAGTAGCTATGTTATTTTTTGCCTCCTGACTAACCGTAAGAAAATCTCCAAAATGGAAGCATGCCACATCTTATCAACTGCAGCTTCAGGCTGTAGCCAGGGATTCCAGCTCCATTTGCTAATCAGGCTTCTGTAGCTCCTCAGAAATTTCTTAATATGACTAAGCCTTTTGTTCTTTATTCTGAACATTTTACAACCCACATAAATAAGAGAAAAGTAAAGCATTAAAGAAAGTTAACTTTACCTTCTTTACATTACCTGTACAGGGTGTCCTGTACAGAGATGCACATTTGCCATACTTAGCCTGAGGTCAATCTGCAGCATACAAAATGAAGTTACCTCCCTGAGAGGAGCCATACAAAGTTGAGAGGGTAGTGTTTGCCTTAATTCAAGAAGGGTGCCATAGCCATTGGCATGATGGTATCTCCCAAGGTAATTCTAGACCTGAGTTCTAGACCTTTGCAAAGTAAGCATCACTAGCTGGTATTGGTTCTTCCTTCTAGCTACTGAAACAAAACTGGGCTTTTTGAAGACCGTAAAAGGATGTTTCCAAAGGTACTGATATCTAGTTGGGGGCACTTGCTCCTAGGGAGCATGTGATTTTTCCACCTGCTAATTCCAATCCCATTCCTTACCTGGAAGCCCTTTGCTGTTCTGTGCTGCTGTGGGGCACCATTCAGCAGAGTTCCATTGAGAAGCAGTGAAGCTTAATGAATAGAACACTGAACATGGAGTCAGAAAGTTCTGAGTTCAAATCTTACTTTAGACACATATAAATGTTCTTCAGTTTTCTCAGACTTGCTCCTCTGAGGTAACTTCCAATGCCAAATATGGGATTCTATAATTATCTCAGCACCCAGTTTGGACAAACATTCTTCCTCTTCATGGTAATGGGAAAAGGGCTGGATTCTCTTTCTCTTCTGTACCATATTTTCCATTCACTGTGTTGTTTTATCCTTTATATCCTCTTTGCATGCTTTCGCCAAAAATGAAAAAAAATCTACTTATGACTCCTCCTCAGGCCATCTTATTTTCCTTTTTGTGTGCAAGAGAGACTATGACTTCTTATATTTATGTTTTCATTTTTTGTTGTTGGGAATGTTAAGTGATTTCAAAAATAATTGACCTTTTTCATCTTCCTTATTCTCTTATAATCACTTTATGTATTTCTACTAATTTATCTTTATTCATGAAATTTTCTCCACCAGATTAACTAAGTTTATATTTTATATATCTTTCCCTGAAGGAAATTAAACTTTACTCAAAGCAGAAAGTGCAATGACATTTTCAATTCAAGAAAGCTACCCTGACAAATGTAGAGCATTTATAAGATGAGTTATTTTAACTAGTAGTGGCCAAAAGAATGTTACTGAACGCCTATCATCAAAATCATTGATAGTAGCCAAAAAGAATATCCTAATTTTGAAACATGATTATCTTCTCTAATTACACACACACACACACGTGTGTGTGTATTTATGTAAGTATGTATATTGATGCTAAGATGTGTTTTTTAAAAGGATCTCAATTTGCTACACAAAATGCATGCCAAAAATACCTGCCTCATACTATAACATTATTATTTAAATTCTAAGGGAAAAAATCTTCAATATTTTGATTTAATAGAAAATTGATTAAGTAGAATCTTTATTGAAGAAATAAATCACAATTCTCTTTCTCAAAGTGACAGAGTTAATGCTGGTTCCACAGACTATCAAGATTAGATTTATACAACCAGAACTGAATTTCACCAGTCACTCTTGGCACACAGTGTACTGTCATGTTGTATGTATAATAAGTCTGATGTTTTCCGTTCCCTGCTATATAATTTAACTGTGTAAATGAGTCATGGGTAACTTAACAAGCTTAATCTTCCATTGTTCTATGACCTTATTGCATTCATGTAGAACTGGCCTACAACTCAGTTTATTCTTCAGGATTCAGATTTCAAACTTCCTTTTTAAATTACTAAAAACAATCTATAAATGTAAACTTTAAGGAGTTGATTTAATAAAAATTTAAGGTTACAGTTAACATAGATAAACTCCAGTATTGTCCTTTAAATGCTTAGTATAATGCAAGACACACTTTTTTTTCAACTTCAATATTTCAAAAGATCATCAACTGCTTCAGTGTGGATACTTCATACACTGGTGTAGACCATGATATTTCCATAGCATGCTAGATAGCTGCAATGAGCTACTGTGGACAAAGGAATTCATCATATACTGAACAATCTTTTTTTCCCCTCTATCATCTCTCATGGATTCATTGCTCATCTCCCTTCAGATAACTCAAAAATCTACAAATTCAATTTTAATCTCTCTTCTGAAGTCCAGTCCCACATCAACAAGTGCCTGTTGCAAGCTTCTTTTTCCATGTCCCATAAGCATCATCATGTCAAAAATAAAACATATAAGATTTCCCTAAAATTTATCCTCATTTCAGATGTCTCTATTTTTATTGAGTATAAAGTTATCCTTTCAGTCTACCAGGTTCACATTCTGAGAGTTATACTTGATTCTTCTCTTTCCTTCATTCTCCATATTCAATCAATTGGTTGCCAAGTCTTATGATTCCTATTATAATTCCATAACATACCTTGAATCCTTCCCCTTTCCTCTGGTAACTCAAACTCTAAGTTCAAGCCCCTTTCATCTTTTACCTGAACTATTACGTTAGTCTCCTAATCAGTCTTCCTGCTTCTGGTCTCTTTAATTTCTAACCTATCCTTCATATAGCTGCCAAAATGAAGTTCATAAAACATAGATATGTTCATGGCAGCCACCCACCCCTAAATATTCAATAACTCCTCATTTCCTCTTCCAATCAATCAAGCAGCTAACAAACATCTATTACATCCCTCCTGTGCCAAACACTGCTAAACACTGGATCTACAAAGACAAACATGAAACAGTTTCTGCATTCAAAAATGTTTAAATCAAAAATCCTCTCAGTCTACAATGTGGCTCTTGCTTTTCTAATCTTATATTATTCAACTTCCAACTTTCCATTCCATCAAAGTTGTGTATCAGACTTTCTATTCTTATAATAGATTACTCTTACTCTGTCTCTGTACGTTGCCCTTTCCCATTTCTGAAATGCTCTTCCTTCTAATTTCTGCCTTGTAGCATCCATAGGTTCCTTCAAAGTACAGTTTATCTTCTTTGAACTCTTTCCTGATTCCACAGTTAATATCACTTTCTCTTTCTAGAAATTTATTTGAATTGATGAACTTTGTATTCATCTCCTGTGTGCATATGTGGGTGATTATGTTCCTACATGTATGTGTGTTTGTCCTTCGTTGCCAAAGAAGACCATGCCATCAGAGAAATGGTGACATGACTTGCACTTTACTTTGTTTTGAGTGAGTGAGGGCTGTGCAGGTCACCAGCCTCACTTGTTCTCCAGAGCCATCTGAATCCAGTGACCAGATATTCATCAGGATGACTAGAGATGACCCAGGAAGAGGCAATTGGGGTTAAGTGACTTGCCCAAGGTCACATAGCTAGTGAGTGTCAAGTGTCTGAGGTAAGATTTGAACTCAGGTCCTCCTGACTCTTGACCTGGTGCTCTATCCACCACACCACCTAGCTGCCCTGTACCACCTAGCTGCCTGTTCCTACATGTAGAAATAGATGGATAGATATAGATAATATTAATAGAAATCCTTTGAAAGTTTATTTTTCCAGAATGAGGAATATCTATATTGTTGAGGCTTTCAATAACTAGGAGTTAAGCTTAAGTCACAAAAAGTCTTGAGTCCCTCAGAATCAACAGTTGGGTAGAAAAACTTTCAGAAGAAGGAAGACTTTTTTTGCTTTTGGTGTTGGCTTATGCTATAATATTTCGTATGGTTTTTGATAGTATTAGAAAATCGACTCATAAAATACACCAAGATATCAATATCTGTTTATATGCTAAGACCAACAGGCAGAATTGATAGAAAAGATAAAAAATACCTTGACGATAAAAGAAGAAATGGATCATTTAGAGTTGGATCATTATTAGATTCATTAATCTTTTTAAAAATAGGTTTCTGTGATGGTAATATGCTCCATAACAGGGACTGACATTCTAGAGAAGCCAGGAGAAGCCATTGGGAATAAAATTCTTAAGATCAGTTGCAGAACATTAACTACTAAATATCACTTTTGTGATGGACCTGTCAATGGACTGCCCACCTGGCTTCATGTAATAATCTGGCAACATGTGCTTCATCCATTTCAATTTTCCTGTGTGAATTGTTAGATGTTGTCTTTTGAGTATGATGACAGATGGCTGAAAATTGAGCATGACTGGGGTCTGGTATATGCTTAGACTCCTTCAGACTGCTTGGCTTGTATAGTCTCAGTATGTGGAGAACCTAGGGAACTTATTTCTGGGCATATCTTGATGAATTGAAAGGGAATCCCTTTGAAGAGACAATGGAGAATGTATGGACATAGTAACTACTTGTAGTGGGCTAGTGATGGACTAAAAAGTATACTCTTTCTTTGGCTGCAGAAGATTCAAAAATATGGCAACCTTAGACACTTTTTCTTTTGCCTCATTCAGTCTGGGGCATCTTGGTAACTGTTTGGTTCATGGTGTCTGGTGGGAGACCATGCTATAAGAAAAATTCTGGAACACTTCTATCCTAATTAAGAAATATGCTTGGTGGAGCATGGTTAAGATGGTATAGTAAAAGCAGGGACTTTCTAGGACTCTTACCCCAAACCCAGCCAAATTCCTGTAAAAAATGACTCTAAATGAATTCTAGAGCTGCAGAACCCAGAGAATGATGGAGTGAAGGAAAATCCCAAATCACCCTGGGAAGTGTCTATCTCAGAGTTGGGGGCAGAAGACAGTCTAGCATGGGCCTTGCACAGATGGGACCTGAGCAGTCCTTGGGAGGACTGAATCTCCAGTCTTCCAGACTTCATAAGCCCCAAATGCTCAGAACAAATTGGAAAGTTAGTGAAAAAAAATTGGACCTGTGTGAGAGAGTAGAGCAGTCTGGCCCCATGTCCAGGGTGGCAGAGGGGATGGAGGAACCTGTGGTGGCAGCAGCAGGGGCAGAGGCAACAGCTGTTTCCAGAATTCTAGGGCTAGAGATTGTGGAAGCAGGGAAGTCAAACACCTGACAGTACACTCCCCTAACACCCACTAGAAGCAGAGAATTACCTTGACAAAGAGCTCAAAAGTCAAATAATTGACTGGGGAAATCAGCAAAATCTGGAAAAAGAATCAGACTAGAATCTTACTGTAGTGACAAGGAAGACCAAAATATACAACCAGAGGATAAGGGAAGATAGCATATCCTTCAAATAATAAGGGTGGGGGAGAGTGGAGTATGTGTGCATATGTATATATATATATACACACACACACACACACACACACACACACACACATATACATGTAGATATATTTATTCTTGTTCTATCTTTGTAGCAAATATTAGTTTGTCTTAACTAATCAGTGTTAAGTCGTAAAGTGAAACTGAGTGCTCCTTCTTGACTCTCTCAGTCTAAAGAACACAGCTCATAGATGCTTAGGTTGATGGTAGTTTAGAAGGTCCACTTCAAACCCTTCAGGGTACTCCAGAACAGTTGTGTCAAACTCAGATAGTGGGTTTGTCCAATGTATAATCTCCCATGAGTCAATTCCATTGGGTTCCATTTTAAAAATATCGTACCAGTTGATACGCTGAATCTTGACACTTGTTATATTATTGAATCTTTATTAATAGTATCTTTGATATTATAAATATAAAGCTTGTTTCTCTACAATGTTGCTGCCTACTTAAGAAATGTTAAAATGTTTTGTTGTTATTGTTGTATCTCCAGTGCTTAGCACAGAGCCTTGAACATAATACACTTGATAAATGTCTTATTTGTTCATTAATTTTTTTCCATCTAAGCCTACTTTTGTCACTAGTTGAGTCTCAAACTCTGAATTATTCTGGTAGTAGTAGAGATCCATGGTTGGAAGATTTTAGATTTCCCATGTAATAACACTCCAAAGAATATTTTCCTAGACTTATATGGAAATTGTCAATGGTTTAGGGGCATTTAGAGATATTGTTCTGTGCTTAAATTAAAAGGGACACTTCAAAATTTCATCTAGACACTAGTTGTATAGCCTTATGTACTGACAGAACCATGGTTGAGTTTTCATTCTTATCAAAAGGAGAATGGATGATTTGTCATCCTTCTTGGGCCTCTAACAGTCAAGCCCAAGTCCCAAATCTTTTTAGGAGAGAGCTTCATGAAGTCTGAGAATTTTCTTTAAGAACCAATTTTCCTTCTAAGTAAAAAAATGATAGTTTTTAATCTTTTTCTTTTGGTTTTACTTTTGTATTCATTAAGTTCATTTGAACAGTGCATCAGGAACTTGTTTAATAACAAAAAACAATAATCTGCAAGTGACTGCCTTTCTTCAAGGACAGACTTTTTCAAACCAGAGGTTAGGAGATGTAAGCAAGGCCTGGAGAATGTTCACACCCCATTATCTTACTTGGCCAAATCTCTGTATTTGAACAAGTGAATTTTCAAGGAGTCTATTTCTTGAGAAAGGTTTATCACTTTCTCTTTTAATCTACTTCTATTTCCACTTCTTTCTTTTAGACCTGTTTGTATCTCTTACTTCATTCATTGATTCTTCTAATTCTTATGAAAAATACATTGTTTTGTTCCTTTGAGTCACTGCTTACAGTTGTAGTATTATTCCCTCCTTTTGGGGGAACTCTGGACTTTTTTTTATTCTGGTAGGTGTTTTTTGATTTTTCTCATCTCTTCAATTTTAGTTTCCCAATTAGGACTTTGTGCCAGGGCTCAGGTTCCACCCACTCCTGGGCTTTGAGGTAGAATGGTCAACCCTACTTAGTTCTGCTGCAGCTCCCCTAGGTTCTTCTCACTACCTCCTGGGGTTAGATCCTGCTGCAATTTTTAGGCTTAGAGCCCTTGATCTTTTGGGTCCATTGTGGCATCTCTGGACAGAGAGTTATAAAATTGAAAGCCACTGGCTTGGGACTGTCCAGGTCTGACTGTTATGGGACTGTGCTGACCACTGTACTGGTTATTATATTTCACTCCTGATGTCATTCCCTAGGCCTTTCTTAGGAGATCCCTCCATTATTACTGTCTCTGGACACAGAGCCATATAAGATGTACAGGTACTGTCTTTAATCCTGCCACTATTTTCTTTGCCATAAAAGTCCCACTTTCTCTTGCTTTGGGGCTTCTGTCTGACTTTTTGTTTAGTTCTGGGATAGTATCCACTTGTTATTTTACTTTAGTCTTTCATTGGATTTCTTCATCATTGTTTAGTGTAGAGTGCACTTCAAGGATTTGCTGGAATAGGTATGTGGGGCTAGCCACTTCTTCCCATTCCGGAAGCTGCTTTCTAAGAATTTTCTGTCTGACGCCCTTCCTAACATATCCTTTCTAATTCAAATGTTGATATAAAAACTTAGAACCCCCTAGTTTTTGTTACCTAATTATATTTATATTGTATTTATTTTGAACACATACTTGTCTATCATATTATTTTTAGACATGTCTTAGATATTACTTTAGATAACTTGTATGAAATTAAAATCAGTTATATCCCTCAGTCATCTTCGTTTATTTCCTTGGCTTATAAAAATCAAATAGTTTTATGTTTATTCTTCTATGTAGGCTTGGTTTACCTTGGCTTTTTTTTATACTATATAATTTGCACATTTATAATTAGGGATATGGACTGACTTGTGATTTCATTAGTGTAAAGAAAACATGGAATAGAACTCCATCTACCAGTACAAGTGCAACTTAGAGTCTTAGAGAATTGTCTAGCATTCTGAAAGATTGCGACATTCTGAGAGTCACATAGCAAGTCAGAGGAAAGACTTGATCCCAGGTCTTCCTCAGTTTTCCAGCTGGCTCTTTTTTTTACTACACAACATTGTCTCTTGTAGTGATTTAATTTTTTTTTTAATTTTAATTAGGTAGAAATTCAAAAGTCATGGATGGCTTAGTCTAGAAATTATAATGTTATCCAACATTTACACTGAGTTTTATGTAATTAAAATTTAACAATCTTTTCATGTGAAACTTGTCTTATGAAGAAAGAAAGATGACATGGAAAGTGAAAGATGTCAAACAACAATTGCTAAAGGCATTTCCTTTTAAATACAGACTAAAGATATCCGTGTTATGTGTCAAAGGACTGTTAATTCAGACTTTGGGACATTTTAACTATAACCAGTACAGAAATAGATCAATAAATGTCTCTAGGTTCAAGCTCTGACCCTATTCCAGCCCCTATCACCCCTCCATCTCTCTCTACTATTCTTTTATATATTAATTCAGAATCATATTGGTTTTGACCAAAAGTTTTTACTATATCTATAAAACAAAGAAATATTTAAATTGGGTTATAATGATCAAAACAGAATCGTGTTATGATGACTTTTAGTATGAACATTTCTGATATTTTGGATGCTTATGCAAAAGAAGTTATCAGATCTTAATATATTTTAATTATAGGCTTATGGAATCATGAATCTAGAAGAGACATTAGAGATCTACATAGCTGAACACCTTTTTAAGAGACAAGGAAATGAGACCCAAAACATTGCGTTAGCCAAAGTCAAAACTCCAACAATTAGCAGTCACGATTCAAATCAGAACTTCTGATTCCCAGCTCAGTGTTATTTCTATGACACTTCCACTGCCTCCTCATTATCTAAAATAACTTTGCATTAATTTTTTTATATCAGCATACATAAAAAGATTGTTGAGATTGCATACGATTCTGTGTTGAAGTCTTCTTTCTGTTATTATTTTAGCATGAATACTAATTAAAATCATTCCAGAGTTTGCAGCTACCTAGGGTCAAATTAATAGTTATCCAGTAGCACACATTCTTCATATATACAGGTGAGGAGAGTCTTATGATGCAGCCTTTTAATTGTGACAGTGGATATAATTGACAGGAATTTCATAAAAAGGAATATCAGAAAGGAAAGATTGACCTGGTGTATTGATTTTTAATAGAAGCAGCTAGGTAGTACAATGGATAGAGTACTGGGCTTGAAATCCAGAAGACTCATCTTCTTCAGTTCAAATTTGGTCTCAGACACTTATTACCTCTGTGACTGTGGACAAGTCACATACTCATGTTTGCTTCAGTTTCCTCAACTGTAAAATGAACTGGAGAAGGAAATAGCAAACCACTCTGATATCTTTGCCAGAAAAGCTCAGATGGGATCATGAAGAGTTGGATAGGACTGAAATGAATTAACAACAACAGCAACAACTGAACAACAAATATTGAATGATCTTTAAGGAATGATCACTTGCAATGTGATCACAAAGCAATCACAATGCAAGGCTTTGGGGAAATGTATATAAAATAGCCAATTAACTTAAAGGGATTATAGATCTAGAGTTGAAAGAACTTAAAGGCCATGTAGTCCAATGCCATCACTTGATAGGCAATGTCACTGAGGCTCAGGAAGATTATCAGACCTCCCAAAGAGGTTGTGTATTGCCCAAGGTGACACAGGTAATAAATATCAGAGGTAACATTTATACCTAAGTCCCCTCCTCCTAAACCAGTGTTTTTATTGAACAATAATTGTTTAAAAATAATTTTATAACATGCTACTTATGCTGTAAAAATTACTCTCTTCTTAGATTTTTCATAGCATTTCTCTGGTTGTTTCCTTTACTCCAGCTTTCCTTCGAATCTTATTTGTTTCTGTACTTACCCTTTCCCCCAGTTATATTCTAAGTACCTTGAGAACGTGATCTATTACACAAACACACACATATACACACACATTATACATACATATATATGTGTGTATGTATGTAGGTGTACGTATGTGCGTGCATGTGCATATATGCAAATGTGTGCATGTGTACATATATATGTAGGTATGTATATGCATATATGTATATATATGTGTATATAGATATATAATTTGCACATCCATTTTAAAGTGCCTTACACATGGTACACTCAACAAATATTTGTTGAAGTTGATAACATTATGAATTAATTATATGACAGTATTATAAAATTATGACAATATTACTTAACATTCATGTAGAATTTTAGCTTAGGCAAAGCATATTACACACATTATCTTATTTGGTTCTCACAACAGTCTTTAGAAGTAGGCACTGTAAGTAGAATGTCCTCATTAGATATGAGTAAATTGAGACTGAGAAATCTTACTTGCCTAGCTCACACAGGTAATAGGGGCAGTTAGGTGACCCAGCGGATAGAGTAACAGGTTTACAGTCATCTGCCTGACTTCAGATATAGTCTCAGACACAGTAATTGAGAGACCTTGGGCAAATCATTTAAAGCTATTTGCCAGTTTCTTCATCTATAAAATGATCTGGAGAAGGAAATGGCAAACTACTCCAAAATCTTTGCCAAGATAATCCCAAATGGGGTCCCAAAGAGTTGACACAACTGAAAAACTACTGAACAGCAGCACAGCTAAGTGTCAGAGGCAGAATTTGAACACTGATGTCCTTGATTCCAAGCCTATGCTGCTGAGACATCCTTTTGATTTCAGAAGACTTCTATTTTAAACTCAACATGACTTTAGAGGACTACTGCATCAACAAAGTAACATTCACTGTCCCTATAGGCTCTACATTGAAGCCATGCTAAATTATAGGCTCAGGGCTTTGCCATACAATTTATTGTGGATTTATTTTTTTTTTATACAGATACCCAGAGGCTGCATAAAAACACAACAGTATTATTTATGATAACAGGGCTGACCTTTTAACCAAGAATACAGAACTTAAACTTTTGAGTTATTTTTTATGATCAACCCCTTTCCCCAAGAAAAAATTACCATAAAAAATCATAAATATAAAATGCAAACAGCCAATAATGCTTTCTTTTTCATGGCATCAAAATTTGTTTGTGATTTAAGCTGTGTGTCCTGACTTTTTTTAAGGAGCTATGAGTGGTTCTATGTGTGTACCTGGGACATGTTAAGGTTTGGTTTAAAAGCATGCCAAATACTCCATGGTCACTGTGGATATCAAAGGAGCTAATATTATTATAGCATTCTAGGTCTCTAAGTAGGAAAAAATAATTAATTTCTGGCACAAATACTCAAGATATTTGTTCAGGAGCTTAGTGATAATAATGTCTTTAGTAATTACTGTGCTAATATAACAATCACCTCCTTCTACTTTGAGCATAATGACATTTATTTTGTGGCACAGGGTATGGATAGTGAAATTGTTCTCTAATAATGCCCCTTCATTCCCATTGTTGAGAAGATTATTGGTGAAATATATAAACGAACCTTTTAAAGGGCCAGGATTTATCATTTGCGATTTGAACTCTTTACCATTAACAAGCCACCCAATAAGGACTACTCATTACTCTTGATCTGAGGTCTGTTTGGAGGAAAGAGCAGGTACAATATGATCATCAGAAATACATGTAGGGGGGAGGAGTAGAAAGATGCATGTATTCTAGTGCTTCCCCCACAGACCACAAAATACCTGAAAAAAAATGACTCTCAACAAATTCTAGAGCAGCAGAAGCCACAGAACAATAGAGTGAAAGAGGTTTCCAGCCAAAGGTAACCTGGAAGGCTAACAGGAAAGGTCTGTCTCATGATATGCTGAGCAGACCAGAGACCAGCACTAATGGAATGGCTCTGGGAGGAACAGGACCTGAATAGACCTCTGGGGCAGAATTCCCAACAGGTAGGGTTCCAGATTCCTCAACCCACAAGCAACAATGAAATCTCCAAAGGTCAGTGTGGGAGGGCTTTCTCAGCTGGATGAGAGGGGAACAGATATCTCCAGCACTGACTCCAGGTGGCAGCAGAGGCGGCCAAAGCAACAGCAGCAGTGGGCGGAGGGTGGCTGTGGTGGCCGTGGAAGCAGCCTGGGTCCATTGTCCAGGCAGTTCAGCTTAAAGCCTTTGGGGTAATTGAATAGCTGATCTGAACCTCAGCCCTTGGTGGTGGCCCTGTCTCCACCCAAAGCTCCTGGGAGAATTGAGCAGCTGATCTGAATCTGAGCTTTGAGCACAGTACTGGGGGAAGGAGGAGCACTAGGACCTTCCTCTTGACAAAGGATTCAGGAGTCAAGTAACTGACTGGGAAAATGCCCAAAAAAGGGAAAAAATTCGAGTATTGTGGAAACACACTCAGGATAACACAGGATCTAGAAGCTTCTACATTAAGGGATTGAAAGGCTTGGAACAGGATATTCCAGAAATCAAAGGAACTGGAAATAAAACCAAGAATCACCTATCCAGCAAAACTGAGTATAATACTTTAAGGGAATAAATGATCATTCAATGATATAGATGACTTTGAAGTATTCATGATGAGAAGACCAGGACTGAATAGAAAATTTGACTTTCAAACACAAGAATCAAGAGAAGCATGAAAATATAAACAGGAAAGAGATATCATAAAGGACTTTCTAAAGCTGAACTGTATAAATTCCTACATGGAAAAATAATATTTGCAGCTATTGAGACTTTTCTCAGGATTTGGGTAGGTGGAGGGATTATACACACACACACACACACACACACACACACACACACACACACACACACACATAGACATAGACAGAGAGTACAGGTTTAGTTGATTCCGAAGAGATGATATCTATAAAAAAATAAAATTAAGGAGTGAGAGGAAAATACTGGGAGGAGAAAGGGAGAAATGGAATGGAGCAGGCTATCATTCATAAAATAAATAAGAAAAATCTTTTTCAGTGGAGGAGAAAAGGGAGGAGGTAAGAGGGGGAAAAGTAAAGCTTACTGTTTTCACATATGGGTTAAGGAGGGAATAATATGCTCACTAAATCTGGTAAGAAAAATCTATCTTAAACTGCAGGAAAGTAGGGGAGATGTGGGTAAGTGGGGTGAGGGGGATGATAGAAGGGAGGGCAAATGGGAGAAGGGAGTAACTAGAAGTAAACACTTTTGGGAAGGGACAAGGTCGAATGAGAGAACAGAAAAAAAACAGAGGGACAGGGTAGAATAGAGGGCAATGTAGTTACTCTTACACAATATGACTATTATAGAAGTCTTTTGCAAAATAACACATATATAACTTGTATTGAATTGCTTGCCTTCTTAGTGGAGATGGGTAGAGAGGGAGGGAGGGAGGGAGACAAGTTGGAATTCAAAATATTAGAAAGGAATATTTAGAATTATTATTGCATATAACTTGGAAATAAGAAATACAGGTAATAGAGTACAGAAATTTATCTCGCCCTATAAGAAAAGAGAGAAGATGGAGATAAGGGAAGGGTGGAGTGTGATAGAAGGCAGGGTACATTTAGGGAAGGAGTAATCAAAATGCAAGGCAATATGGGGTAGGGGGAGGGGAGAGATGAGAAGAAAAATTGGAACTCAAAATTTTTTGGAAATGAATGTTGAAATCTAAAACTAAATAAATAAATGAAAAAAAGAAATCCATGTAGAATCATATGGTTAGCAAGATCACAGAGGAGTTTTTATTGTATAACTCTCTCCTTTAACTTAACAAGTCAAGAGGAAGGGACTATACCACCAAATCTGAAGTAATTTAAACTGATTCTATAATATAAGATGAAAGGGACATTGTATAAGTTAAATTCCTTATGATTAAGCATCTTAGAACTTAAATAATAAGTATTCCATCTCCCCTACTACAGGTGACCGGAGCAGACAATGCAATTAATTACAAAGCCTTCTTTTTCTCATTCTGTCTAAGGCATTCCCTGCCTAGTGCTGTCATGCCATGACACATGACACAATATAAACAAAATCCACATCTAACCTCAAAGAGGCAGAAAACCCTGATTCTCCCCAGGCACACAAAGAAAAAGGAAAGAAAGTGTGACAATGGGTTAGAAAAAAATATATAGCAGCGGAGAGCCAGTTAGCATGGAAAGTGCTTCCATATCCAGGAAAAATAGGATGAGAATTCTAATGGCCATTAATCCTTTCTCTAAGGATTTTAATTATGACAGGGAACCAATGAAAGCCCCACAGTATAAGGATACCTGGCTTCAGGATTCTGGGTAGGACAAAAAAAAATGTTCCACTGTAGTGGAATGGGGATAAGTACCAAAGAGTGAGAAGAATAGCCAGATACCATCCAATAGGAATATAAGAGATGACTGAGAGACAAAATTTTAAGAAAGGCCAAATGTGAACCCAACTTCCAAGCAGACAAAATAGCAGTATTATTTTTAAATATAAAAAGATAAAGGAATAACAATTCAAATAGACCATAATACAATAAACTTTATGCCAAAATGATTTTAAGTTCAGGTCTGTCTACATCATTGTCCTATTCAGTAAAACACAGTGGATTCCTAAGGTCTATTGTTATGAAGTATAAAATTCTTTATTTAGCTTTTAAATCCTTTCACTATCTGGTACCACTCATTTTACCAGCCTTAATGTACATTATTTCCCACTTTCTTCATACATAACATTCCATCTCCTGTCTCTGTAGCTATGGCATGCTTTTCCACATGCTTGGAATACTTTTCCTCTTTACTACTTACTCATAAACTCCTCTTTATTTATGCTGCAGCTCAAACACCATCTTCTCTGGGAAGCATTTCTTGATTGTCTCAACTACTACTGCTCTCCCAAACTACCTTAAGTTGAACTAATTTCTATATATATTTATATCTATTCACTTGATACTTATGTTACATAAATTTTATATGTATTTGTTGTTTTATCCATTAGAATATGAATTCCTTTTAAATAGGAATTGTATTATCCTTCATCCTTTAATCCTCAATGCTGGGTACAGTATCTGGTACATAGTAAGTACTTAATAAACGTTAATGAATGATTGAACTAAGTCCTCAGTGAAGGAAGATAGACCTTCAAAAAAAAAGTCATGGTAAGCATTTCTATAAAAGCAAAAGAATAAACAGTACTTAAATGATTTCTAATCTTACCTATTTATATGTTCCCTCTAATCATGTAGATTGTAATCTATCTGTGTCTGCTCATACCATTTTCCAGATTCTTTTAAAAGTTCATCATAGGGGATCCTCACGACTTAATGAAGGCCTTACTTTTTTTCTTAACAACATGACCATACAAGTGGAACACTTAAGCTGTATACCTCTTATTTTTTATCCTTACCTCATGACCAGCCCATATTTTCCGATCATGCATTTTTCTAATGATATCTTTTACTCCTGTTTTTCATAGTTTTTCATTGGTTCTGTGGTGAGGCCAGCATATATATATATATATATATATATATATATATATATATATGTGTGTGTGTGTGTGTGTGTGTGTATATCTATCTATCTAACTATCTATCTATCTATCTATCTATCTATCTATCTATATATATATATATATATATATATATATATATATATATAGATAGATAGATATAGATATAGATATATATATATATATAAGGTTTCTCCATTGCCTTCAATGTGATGCTCATTTTTCGGTTCTTTGAATACTCTTGTGATCCATATTTTATATGATAATGCGATACTGTGTATCACTGGAAGAATATTGATACTGAAGGGATTTTTCTTTATTTCTAGGAGAAACTTAGAATCATTAAAGGTCATTTGCAATTGACAGAAGATAATCCAGTGCCTTTGTTCCTCTCCTTTAACATTGTAAAGTAAAATGTTGCATTAATGGTGCTTTTTTGATAGGATGTCTCCTATCACAATTATCCAGCATTTCCTAGAAGAGAAAAGAACAGAATATCCCTGTAGAAAATCTTCATACAAATTAAGTATCCTTAATCAGAGGCCTTTAGCAAGGCTTGTAAAGAGGAGAAAAAAATCTTACCAAAGGTGTTGGATGGATGAGATTCAAGGCAAAGTTCAAATTGAAGAGGGATTCCCTACAGATGATATGGTACTCTTGATAGTTCAGTTGGTGTGTATCATTGTTCTATTTACATTGAGGGCTCGACATTGTAATCCTTCCTGAGAGAGATCTAGAATCAATCCTTGTCTAACTCAGCTATCAACATATGGGCTAGGAAGTGAATGAATTATGTCTATTGCTGAAATTATAACTTGTAGTTAGATAGAAAATCTATAGCACTTGTTTACCAATGTATATTGATAATATATGTATATCTGATACAAACAATACAGCTGAGCAGCAATTGATGCAAAAAAAAAAGAAATAAGAAATAGAGGTGAGCCAGTCAGTCTCAAAAATCAACCAAAAAACCTAAAAATGAAAGAGAAAGACAGACACATCAGGTACATAAGTACACACACACACACACACACACACACACACACACATAAGTACCTAAGTACACACACATGCATACCCACACACACACGGCATAACATGAATTTTTATGCTCTTTTTCCATTCCTTAAATAAAAGAAACAAGATCCAAAGATGAAAGAGTACCGTCAACAAGGTACAAAAAGAGTTTCAGAGTTAAAGAATTAAAGAGATTGTACAGAGTCTGGAGAATAAGAGAATGAAGAGGTAAATGACTATTCAATGAACTAACTCCCACACTCCCCCCCTGTGCACACCAATGTCATTTGTTTGAAGGATAAGGAATTTCTCTACTAGGGAGAAGGGAGGCAAGAATAAAAAGTAAGCTGAAGATGCTCCCTTACCTAGCCCAGAAATTTGTAGAAAAGAAATAGTGATTTCTTTATTTTCTCAGCAAGTGTGGTAACCCATAAAAGATCTGGGTAAAAATAATAAAAGGTACTAGCATGGGGATGAACAGAGAATGGTCAGTATTTCCCTAGAAGGGAAAATGAAAGGGTTCTATTAGTAAATATTTGTTTAATGGGACTAAGGTGGTAGAGGCAGACAAATACATGTACATATCTGTTTCTGTATCTACCTGTATATGCGTATATCTGTATATATGTCTATGTCTACATATACTATATATATATATATATATGTCTGTATCTGTATCTATCTAGAGATCTTTTAATATTTTATCTAGAATAATTGTGCACAGCAGTAAAATATCTTCTTTAGTCATAATCCTTCCCAGGATTATGTTCTATCTCAGAAAAGGAATTTATAGATTCAAGAGATGGCTAGAACCCACAGTTGTGGGAACATATTCATAAGTAATGGGAAGGTATTGACCCAGTAAATCAAGCAATTACCCCACACATTCTCAAAATAAGTCAAAGGATACTATTTCCAAATTCCCTTAACCTCTTGAATAATTAATCTAGCACTGTCTTGTTTGATTGGCCAAATGCATAAGAAAAGGGTCTTTGAACAATTTAGAGGTCCTTGAAAGTCATTAGAATGACTTGAGTGATGTTGCACAAGAAATGTGTTTGGATCAGTTAAGAAACTTGCTCACTCCTTGTGGTTTATGTATAAAACAGCAGAAGAGTTTGAAATATAAAGATTCAAATGTTTGACAAATTAGGGTAGAAACTTTCTACCTAAGATCTGAAGAATAAATTGATTAGGAGGGATTAGTGGCAGCGGTGGTGGTGATGGTAAAGATCCCTTGTTTTCAGTCTTGTTCTTGGTCTTTGTTCCCCACCCCACCCCTACCACTGGCAGGATGAGAACCTCCTCAAGTTTAGATGACCCAAGTAGCTGAACTTTTTCAACAATGTCCTAGCATATCTTCAGGGTAGAAATAGCTGATGACAGTGTATAAACTGCAGCAGAAGGACAGATTGGATAAGACGAAGAAAGGTATATTCCTGGTTCTACAAGGAACCCAGTAAAAAAACTACACCATATTTGTAGAAAATATCTTGCATATTCTGCAAAAGAACTCCCAGAAGTTCTGAGTTATGCCTTTACCCTATCTGCTTTCTAAGCCTGAGCCCTCTTTCCTTAGTATTCTTTATGTTTTGGTGTCACAGATTTGGTGGTAGAGGGATGCTATATAGTAACTTAATTTGTTTTAACAGCTTAGCAAACATTCATAATTAAAAACTAATTAAATCTGGATGAATAAAAAGATATTAACCATTAATCAGGGGTGAAGCACACCAGTGGGACTTTTGAGCTTTAATCTAAGAAAAAAAAACACAACAACACCTTAATCTCTTGGATTTCCCCCTAGGATGTAGAGAGGAGACATAATAGTCATGTTCTGTGGACCCAGCCTGGTAGCATGAACGAAGTTTCGGCAAGTAGCTCCAAAGCGTGAGACAGGATATATTATGCTGAGAAGAGGTGAGTGATCACAGGAAGGTAGGTCTGGACTTCCAGACTGAAGATACAGAGTAATTTCTACCTTATCTCTTGTTTACGAAGTAGTATTTCCAGTAGTGAGGCATCATAAGTCCCCACTAAAATGAAGCAAAAATGAATGCGTGTGTGTGTATATACATATATGTATATATATAATGTGTGTGTTTATATACATATGTGCACATATGTTTATATATACATATAAAATACATATCTTGTAACATTCACAAGTACATATATATCTTATACATACATGCATGCATACATATATGAATATATATATATATAAAGAGGAGAAAAGACAATGAGTTCTATTTTATACATCTTGTATTTGAGATATTTATAGGATATCCAGTTGTAAATAGCTTAGAGGTATTTGGTGATTTGATAAAGTGAGATGGGAGCTCAGGAGTAAGGTTAAAACTGGACATACAAATCTAGGAGTCATCAATATAGAGATGACAACTGATCTCATAATAATGTATATGATGAGAGAAAGAGAGACTGAGAGAAAGAAAGAGAATAACTTAGGGCTAGAAGAGAGAGACACAGAGAGGTGACAGAGATAGACAAGACATAGTGAGAAAGAAGGAAGGAAGACCCAAGAAAGAATCTTAGGAAACAGTCACAGTTAGTAGGCAAGTTAGTAGTTGTTTGATGATCCAGCAAAGGTTACCAAGGAGTGTAAGAAAAAATAATTATGGGGACAGCATGCTGAATTTAAAAAAGGAGGGGGGGATTAAAAATCAACACAAAAGAAATAAATGAAGAAAACTACAATGCAACCATAACCTTAAATGAAAGTTGATTTTAAAAGTCAGTAAGTAGCATGACCAAATGGATAAGAAATAAAACCCAGTCATTTGTTGCAATCAAGGAATATATCTGGGACTAAAAACAGATATGTGATAATTATGAGAAGATGAAGTGAAGTTTAATATGTAGCAGATGATCTTTTTACAAAGAGCAGGATTTTAGATCATACTATTAGACAAAGGAAAAATTAAAATCCACAGTGTCAAGATAGTTCAAAACAGAAACTAATGTTTAAAAGCGGCATTGAGAACAAAACAATTAAACATATTTATACCAAAGAGCATAGCATCTAACATCATAAAGGTATAGATTTAAGGCTACCAAGCCCTGATCTGTCCTTCCAATAATAAGCCAATAAGTAGGTTTACTGCCTGCTTTAGGATATAATACTAACCTTTTGTTGCCCAGAGTCTTTGACCTGAGACCTTGTCCAGTGTTACCTAGATGCTCAGCCTTCGACACTGACCCCTTATTATTCAGTTTCCTAACCTGGACATCTCTTTTTATTTTTGATTTTGTAACATTACTCTGGATCTTCATGCCTATCTAGATCCATGGCATGTGCACATTCTTTTATTTATTGTTTTATATCTTTTACCTTTTTAGACCTATATTTGCTTTCCTGTGAACCCCATTCTGGTCTAATTAAATCTTGTCCCTATTCCATATCCTACCCCCTCCAAGTCTTCCATATCTTTAAAGCTCCTGCTGAGAGCTCAACAGGGGTTTGCAGACCTAGAAGGCTCTATAAAATGGATTTTCTCTTTATGAAACATAGGCTTTTAAAAAAATAACTTTAACTCCATTTTTAAGACCTGTATTTGCCCTGAAAAGGTCTAATCCCCTTTAGTCTATTAAGGGTAGTTTCAGCAATAGCTATCAACAGATCCTCAGATCTTCAGAGGCTCTATCCATCAAACTGTCCACAATCACCATATTTATTTGCCCAGTTGGGAACAATTTGTCATTGTTAAATGTTTTAGGGAGACCTTCCATAAGCAGAATGTTTGGGAATTTGTGTTGTAATTCACTGCCAACAGCTATAGTGCCAGGCAATTTTTTTCCAGGCACATGGACAAAATCCTATCATCACTTTCTAATGATTTCTTTACAAATAGCTTGGACCAGAATTTGATGGTTCATAAAGATGCATGAGAAAGGATATCAGCAGTGACTGTTTATGGTATTGATAGCCAAAGTCTAGGAATATTATGAAATTACTGCCTTCTCATAGAAGACTTTCTATATTTTCCCCTGAAAGATAGTTTTCAGTACTCATTTGCTGTACAATGATATGCTTAGTTTTCTTTTTTTTGTCTCCTTTAACTGGAAATTGAATCAGATTCTTAAAGTTTCTCAACTTGGGGGCTGTCAGTAGAATTCAAGTCTTTAGACTGGAAAAAAAATGCAAGTTTATTTACACCAACTTCTAACTGAAATGTAATATTTCTTTCAAAGGTTTAAAAATATTATTTTGAGAGGGATCTATAGGCTTAAGCAGACTTTCAAAGGTGCCTATGACACAAGAAAGTTTAGGAAATCCTGCCTTAAACTTTAGATACCTAACATGCAGACTGAGTAATAAGTGCAGCCCACCTGAGGTTTTCATACACAGACAGAAAGAGAGAAAAACAAACAGACAAATAAATAGACCCTAATTATCTAGCATAGATGAATTAGTTGGCAAATAGGGCTTAATAACTTGCCTGCTGCTGGCCTTGTGGGTAACTGTCAGTTATTCTAAAAATACTTGGGTCACTTAATACTACAGTATTAAGTATATATTAGGTAAGTAAGTATTTAATTAATGCATCAAAAACCCATATAAATTTCTGATTATTATTTTTGTTTTACATTGGATGCTCCATTAAAATTAATTTTGAGTTTAATCCAAATACACCAAGTTCTTTGTGACTTAGTTGTAGATCTTTCACCAAACATCTACCACCCCTGTGTTTTAGGATTTGCCAAGACAAATTTATTCATACCATCTCTCAAAGGCATCTCCCAGTCCTTCAAGCTGTCTAAAAGTTGAAAAGGTTGAGGCCTGCAAATTCTAGAGTAAAGCAAATTGAGAAAACTTTTACATCTTCCATAGCATGTGACTATCACAACCATCTCATCATTTTTGAATTCTCATTCAGGGATCGAATAAGATGATGAAAAAAAACATATTGAAAAGGCTCAGTGAGTTTTTACACCCTCTCTTATATGAGTGAGATAAATTCTCTGTCCAAATCTTCCACCATGCTATCTGATTCAAAACAGAGATGTTCTATTAAATTTTCTACCCACTCAATTGACCCTAAACTTTTATGGAACTCATAAAAATGTAGAGTGGGAAAACCATTCTCCTTTTTCCAACAACACCACTGGCTTGCTGAACTGTCAATCAGAGTTAGGTCAGAAAGTAATGGTTTTAATTGGTTATATTGTGGCTATCTGACTGACTAGTAATTGACAATTCATTGAAGGAGTCCAGGAAGACTGGATAATGCTATACACATAATGCTCCTTAACCTCTTGTTCACTTACTTGGCATAATAAAAAGGTCCTGAACTTCAGTATTGGGACATAAAATATCAGCTGCTACTCCAGAAATGTGGGTTTTACATTCTGTTGATTAATGTATCCTTTACTCCCTTTTAAAGGGTAGGATTGGTGTTGTTTAAAGGATATTTCCCTTTGGAGTGACAAGTGGGGTATGGTCTTAGAACTTATATGCATATCTATCAGTGCTCTTTGAAATAATTTTCTTCTTGATTTTTTGCCTTTTAGCAGCTGGGAAAAAAGGACATTTCTCCTTTTTGTTGTTGTTATTTCAAAAGTAGCTACATGTTTTGTCAGTATCTCCCTTTTTCTTTTCAGAAATTTTCCTACCTAATACATCTTGGCCAACTGTAATCTTTGTCTGAAGTTATAATCAGTTCTATAGTGCATGAGATCACTATTAAATTGTGCTTCTCAGTACTCTGTTGATGGGGTTTGTAGTGTCTCCTCACAACATGGAAATGGCAAACAGAAAGCAAGATCTTTATGATCCTCTGTATGATGAAACACATACACATACACACATATCAGACTTTTGGTAGATACAAATTCATTCTAATGAAAGCAACAGTCCTCCAAATTGTAATATTCAACTTTCTGTGCAGATTATGGAAAATATTCCTTCTTATAAATAAAGGGATTAAGGCTCTTAAAATCATTTTCCTGTAATCTCTATCTCTTTGATTGTATGTGGAATTGAAAGTATTTGTCCAGCCATGTCAGGAAATGAGTCAAAAACCCTTCCTGCTGAATTAATTGGAATTGATGTACAAATCCAAGATCATGAAAGCCTACACCAAATTGACCAATTAAAGGAGAGAACAGAAATCAGGGACAATTCAACAAACTAGAGTTAGTAATAGGAGATAAAGAATGCAGAAACAGCAAAAACAAATAGAATATGAAGTTTGGAATACTGGGAGAGTGCAATCAGAAGGGACAGAAGAATTCAGTAGATATTATTAAGAAAAAAGTATGGACAAAAAATACAAGCTGCTAGGTGGTACAGTAAATAGAGTGCCAGGTCTTGAGTCAGGAAGACCTGAGTTCGAATTCAGCCTCAGACACTTAGTATTTGTGTAACCCTAAGGAAGTCTCTTAACCCTGTCTGTCTCAGTTTTTCATCTGTAAAATGACCTGGAGAAGGAAATAGCAAACTATTCCAGTATCTTTGCCAAGAAAATTCCAAATGAGGTCACAAAGAGTCAAACAAAACTGAAATGACTGAGCAGCAGTACTATGTTCTAGAATAAAGAAAAATTATAAATGTAAAAAAGTAGAAGTATTTACTTTTATTTGACTAACATTAAGATTTGAAGATAAAAATTAATTATTTAGTTTCAATTGTTGGAAAAACTGGAAAGTAGGATGAAAGAAACTGGGTGTAGACCATTATATTAAGCCATTTACCAAGACAATGTCAAAATGGACACATAACCTATATATAAAGAGAGATTCTACAAGAAATTAGAAGAATGTGGAACATATTACATATTAGTCTTATGGATAGGAGATCAATTTTTGAATACAGAAGAGGTAGAGAGGAAAGTTAGGTATGAAATGGATAATTTCAATTACATTAAATTAAAAAGAGTTTTTTAAAACAAATTAAACAAATGTAACTAAGATTAGAAGGAAAGTAGAAAATTAGGGGGACAAAATTTACAGACAGCTTATCAGATAAAAGTCTCATAGATAAAAATATATGAAGAACTTATTAAATCTACAAGAATATGAGTGATTCCCTAATTGAAAAGTTATCAAAGTATATGAACAGGCAGTTTTCTAAGGAGGAAATCAAAACAATTTACAGTCATGTAAAAATGCTCTAAATTATTACTGATTAGCAAAATGCAAATTAAAACAACAATTGAGATATCATTTTTATACCTGCCAGATTGGCTAAATGAGAAGACAAAATGATAAATATTGGAGGGAATGTGGACCCTAATTCATTGTTGGTGGAATTGTGAATTGATACAACCATTTTGGAGAGCAATCTGGAACTGTTTCCAAAGAGTTATTAAACTACCTATACCCTTTCACCCAGAAATACCACCAGTTGGTCTATTTTTGAAGATAATTAGGAGGAAAGGAAAAGAGCTTATATGTTCCAAAATGTTTATAGCAGCTCTCTTTGTGGTGGCAAAAAATTGGAAATTACAGGAATGCCAATCAATTGAGGAATGACTGAACAAGTTGTGGTGTACTATTGTGTCCTACTGTGCTATAAGAAATGATGAGCTCAATGATTTTAGAAGAAACATGGAAAGACTTTTATGAAATAATGAAAAGTTAGATGAGCGGAAACAAAATAATATTATGTACGGTGACAGAAATATGATTTTAAGAAGGACTTTGAATGAACAAGTCATTTTGACTATCATAAATACCCAAATTAACTATAGAGGACATAAGAAGAAAGAAACTATCTGAATCTAGAAAAAGAATTGATGAATAGAAGTATCTGTAGAATATTTTTACACACACACATACACACACACAAACCCATCTGTGTCTAATGGTAGCCATCTCTAAGGAAAGAGGGAGGGAAGAACAAAAAGAAAAAGAAATTTATGTGATAATTCCTATGTATATTTGAAAGGAACAGCAAGTTTTTAATGGCATATTTGCAGTTTTGTGTATAATAATCTTTTTTCTTATACTTTGTATGGGAATACTTTTTATTCTATAAATTAAAGATGTAAAAAAATGAAAAGAGTAGGAATAACAAATACAAATTCCATAATGCGATAAATAGTAATTAGCACAGGAGAAGATATAGATTTAAAGATTTAGTGAATCCTGAATAAAGAAGTCTTCAAAGAAGAATTTTGAAGAAAGTAATAATTATATGAAAGATAACCCTAAGAGAAAAATTATATATACATATACACATACATACATACCTATTGGAAAACATAATAACAAAAGAGAAAAAAGGATAGGTTTCATTGATTGTATACTCATTTAAAATGTAAAAATCAGAAGATAATCCTATAATTTGCACAATAGAGAAAAATTTTAAATTAAATCAGAAAGAGTTACAGAAACCAAAATGACTATAAAACTGATAAAACTAAAGAAGTTTTTGAGAAAACAAAAGTAATCAATAACACAGAAACATATCAGCAGGCCTCAGCACAGGCCAGACACCACCACTAGGCCCCCAGGTCAACACCAAGTAAGCTGCCAGATCCCTGTATCCTCCAGTAGTGCCAGCCACCCCCTCAATAAGGCATCTGACACAATGGTCCCCCATGGGCCTCAGGGCAATGCCAGCACCGAATCAGGTAAATAACCAGGGCCTGCAGCCACTGCCACAAGAAGCCAGATCACCTTCCACCCTGGGACTAGATATCAAATTTAAAAGAATGGAAAAAGGCTAGAAAAAGATGAGTAAAAAATAACAACAACAAAAAGAATCTGACTATAGAAAGTTGTTAGGATAACAGGAAGACCAAGACACAAACTCAGAAGAGGTCAACAATGTCAAAACACTTACTAGCAAAGAAAAATGGGAAGTGGTCTCAAGCCCAGAAAGAATTCATGGAAGATCTCAAAAAAGAGCTTAAAAATAATATGAAAAGTAGAAGGAAAAAAAATCCACCGAAGAAAACAACTCCTTAAAAAGTACAATTGATCAAATGAAAAAGCAAGTACACAAGCTAATTGAGAAAAACAACATCTCACAACTTAGAACTTGTGAGGCAAGTACAAGCTAATGACTCTATGAGATATCAAGAATCAATCAGACAAAATCAAAAGAATGAAAAAAATGAAAGAAAATGTAAAGTACCTCATGTGAAATATAGGTGACCTGAAAAAATATATCAAGGAGTGATAATATCAGAATCATTGGACTACCTGAAAGACATGATCATAAGAAGGACCTATACACCATCTTTCAAGAAATTATCAAGGAAAACTTCCCTGATGTCCTGGAACCAGAGAGCAAAATAGGCATTGAAGGAATCCCCTGACTGCCTCAGGAAAGAGATCCAAAATTAACAACTGCAAGCAATATTATAGTCAAATTTCAGAACTATCAGGTCAGGGAAAAAACATACTACAAGTGGTCAGAAAGAAACAATTAAAATATTGGAAAGTCACATTCAGGATTACACAGGACTTGGCAGCTGCAACATTAAGGGACTGGAGGTCATGGAACATGATATTCCAGAAAGTGAAGTACCTAGGAATGCAACCAAGAATCATCTATCCAATGAAATTAAGCATTATACATAAAGGTGGAAATGACCATTCAACAAAATAAAAGGATAAAAAGATTCATAAGGAAAAGACAGAAGTAAGCCAAAAATTTGACCTCTAATATCAAAACCCAAGAGGAGAGTAAACAAGAGAAAAGGTACAAGAAAGTATAAGGGATACAATAGAGCTAAACTTTTTACATCTACTTGGGAAGATGATACTTGTAATTCTTTAAAATTTTATCACTAATAGTACAGCTAGTAAGAATATACATAGGAAGAGGGTACGTATGTACAGTGAATTTGAGGGAATGATAAAAAAGGGATGAGAAAGAGGGATACAGTGGGTGCAGAGGGAAGGGAGACATAGAATGGGGTAAATTTTACACATGAAGAGATGCAAAATACCTATTAAAGTGGAGGTGGAGATTGGAGGGTGGGTGACTAGCCTTGCTTGAACCTCACTCTCATCAGTATTGGCTCAAAAATTTAATAATGCACAAAATCTGCTGAATAAAGAAATCTGTCTTACCTGATAGGGAAGTAGGAGGGGAGAAGATCAGAAAGAGGGTCATAGAGACTAATAGAGAAGGGAAAGCAGGTCAAGGGAGGTGGTAGGAAGAAGCAAAACACTGGTGAGAAGGGAAAAGATGAAAGGAGAGAGAGGACAGGAGAGATGAGGAAGGACAGGATAAAGGGAAGTACACAGTAATCATAACTGTGGATATGAATGGGATGAACTCTTCCACAAAACAGAACCTGATAGCAGAGTGGATCAAAAATCAGAATTGTGCAATGTGTTATTTAGAAGAAGCACACTTGAAGCAGAGAGACACACACAGAGTAAAGGTAAGGTGCTGGAGCAGAATCTATTATTCTTCAGCTGCAGTAAAAAATAAAATAAAATAAAATAAAACAAAAAACAACAGAGGTAGCAATTCTGACCTCAAAGTAAAAGCAAAAATAATCTAATTAAAAGAGATAAGGAAGGAAAGAATATTTTGCTAAAAGATACCATAGGGAATGAAACAATATCAATATTAAACATATGTGCACCAAGTGGTATAGCATGCAGATTCTTAAAGAAGTTAAGTGAATTATCAGAAGCAAGAGACAGCAAAGGTATGCTAGTGGGAGACCTCAACTGTCCTCTCTCAGAACTTGATAAATCCAACAAAAAATCAACAAGAGAGAAACTGAGATGAATAGAATATTTGAAAAGTTAGATATAACAAACCTTTGGAGAATAGATAAGGTACACAAGACACAGTAGTAAATGACCTTGGCAACCTAGTGTTTGATAAATCCAAATTTTTAGGTTTTTGGATAAGAGCTTACTATTTAACAAAAATAGCTGTGAAAACTGAAAAATAATAGAATACAAAGTAGGTATAGACCAACAGGTCACAAAACTGGCCAAGATAAGGTCAAAATGGGTACATAACCTGGACTTAAAGGGTGAAACCATAAGCAAATTAGAAGAGCAAGGAATAGTCTACCTGTCAGATATGTGGACAAAGGGAGAATTTATGACCAAACCATACATAGAGAGCATTACAAAATATAAAATGAATCATTGTGATTATATTAAATTTAAAAAATGCCTTTCTACAAAGAAAACCAATGCAGCTAAGGTTAGAAGGGAAGAAGAAAACTGGGAAACAATATTTACAGCATTTGTCTCTGATAAAGAAATAGATACAGAGAACTGAGTCAAATTTATAAGATTGCAAGCCATTTCCCAGTTGATAAATGGTCAAAGTATTTGAACAGGCAGTTTTCAGATAGAAAAGTCAAAGCTATCTATAAAACAGTTCTTTAAATCACTTTTGAATAGATAAATGCAAATTAAAACAACTCTAAAAGAGCACTTCAAACATATCAGATTGGTTAATATGAAAAAAAGGAAATTAAATATGCTGAAGAAGGTGTGGGAAAATTGGTACATCAGTTCACTACCCTTGAACTCCTCTACCATTCCCCTCCAAACAACTTTAAAATTATGCCTCATATCAAGTTCTAGAGGGTCACAGCCAATAAGTATCCGAGTGAGACATTTTTTTTAGTCCAAGACAATTTAGCAGGTTCTGACAATAGGGGCCAATCTGTGGCATATGTATTGGCAACACCAGGTATAACACTTGGCAGCATCTGTAACAGCAGCAACATCTTCAGGATTTCTCAGCCAAGAAATAGTAAGAGACTGGGTAACTGATCAGAAAGAGATTATATTGGACCCCAATGCCAACATTAGGTGTAGGGCAAGGCACTGTTTAGCAACTTCATTGCCCATACCCATGTTCAGGCTGCAGTTCTAGCGCAGAGAGGAAGGTTTACAGTGACAAGAGAACTTTGCTATACATAACGCCTTCACAAAAACTAATCATATATGGGAAGATAAAGACTTCATAAAGCAATTGCAGAAAGCAAGGATATTAGATATATCCTGTTTAGACCATAATGCAATAAAAAATACATTGAATAAAGGACTGAGGAAGTATAGATTAAAAATTCATTGAAAAATAATCTAATCCTAAAGAATTAATGGGTCAAAGATAAAACAATAGAAACAATCGATAATTTCCTAAAAGATAATGTAACGGTGAGATAACGTACCAAAACTTGTTGGGCACAGTTAGAGCAGTACTTAAGAGAAAGTTTATAACTCTAAAAGTGCACATCAATAAAAGAGAAAAAGAATAGGTCAATGAATTAGACATACAACTGGGGGAAAAATACTAGAGAAAGAACAAGTTAAAAATCCTAAGTTAGACAGTAAAATAGAAATTCTGAAAATCAAAGGAGAAATTAATAAAATTGAAAGAAAAATAAAGCATTGCGCTAACAAAACTTTTTTTTCTAGTTTTATGAAAAGCAGTAAAATAAAAAAGCCATGGCTAGTTTGATTTTTAAAAAGAAAGAACGTGAAATCACGTCTCAAAAATGAAAAGGATGAATTCATTCACCAATGAAGATGAAATTAAAGCAATTGTTAGAACTTATTTTTCCTAATTATATCTGCTCAATAAAACAGACAACCTAAGTGAAATGGCTGAATATTTACAAAAAAACAAATAAATTGTCTCAACTAAAATAAGGGGAAAGATAATATTTAAATAACCGTTATCTTAGAAAAAAGTAAATTGAACAAGTCATAAACAAACTCCCTGAGGAAAAAAAATCCCTAGGGCAAGATGGATTTACAAGTAAATTCTACCAAACATATAAAGAGCAATTAATGACAATACTATATAAAATGGGGAAGAAATAGGTTCCTGCTTGCAATTTGTTTAATGGAGCTGATTTGTGGGAAGCCTAGTAGGGGAAAGACTTGGGGATAATGTTGTCTTCTGCATTGTAATTGGGTATAGATTTTTGTTACTGTGATTGATTTGGGTTTCTGGTGTCTGAATAAATATTTTGGTTCTGTCTTCCACATGGAGAGTCTGTTTTATTTTGTAATTCAGAATTGTGCTGGGATATTCATGGCTGCCATAGGAGCAATCAATATCACATCGATGCTGCAAATGGTGATAGAATCTCTTGGAGGTACTTACAGCTCTATGTCCAATCCCAGCAGTAAGTAGCTATGGAAAAAGAGACCTTCACTCCTTATCCCAAGATTTTGGGCCCTATTCATTCGAGGGGGAGATGATGGGGTGCTTATGCTCAAGCCACACCCCAAGATAATGTTTTATGTATTTACTTTTTGTGATCCCTGTTATTATTGTAATGTTCTAGTGACACTGGTTGCCCAAGATATTGTTTTATAAGTATGTTTTCTGTTATCCCAGATAAAGTTCTGTTGCCCCACTGACCTATGTAATGAACACCAAAGATTTTGGGGCTACATATAATAGTAATTTAAATGAGAAGATTTTTCCCATTCATTAGTAAGCCCACGAGACCTGTCTGAGTCGCATGGTAGTCTGATTCACATGGAGCCTATGGTGGGAGAAGTCTGTAAATATGTGGAACAGGAAGGGTGGAACAGGAAGAGACAGAGCTAGAGCAGAGCTGAGAGGAAAATTAGTCATGAGAGCAGTCAGTGCTAGGAAGGATGCAGGGAAGCAGGCAGCTGGCTTGCATGAGTGAAAGAACTTGGTTGTGATTTCGTTTAAGAGAGCCTGCTTGTGATTTGCTTAATGGATCTGGTTTGTGGGAAGCCTAACAGGGGGAAAACCTGGAGATGGTGTTGTCCTCTGAATTGTTAATGTATATTGATTTTGAAAATAATTAATCAATTTATTTTTAGTTTTCAACATTCACTTCGACAAAACTCTGAGTTCCAAATTTTCTCCCCATCTCTCCCTTCCACCTATCCCAAGAGATCATGCTTTCTGACTACCCCTTCCCCCAATCTGCCCTCCCTTCTATCATACCTCTCACTTGTCTCATCCTCTTCCCCTCGATTTTCTACTAAGGCAAGATAGATTTCGTGACTATGTCTTATTTCCCAATTGTGTATGAAAATATTTTTAACTTTCATTTTTAAAACTTTGAGTTCCAACTTCTCTCCCTCTCTCCCCACCCATGATGACTGAGAAGGCACACAATTTGATTTAGGCTATACATATGTAGTCATGCAAAAACACTTCCATAATAGTCATGTTGTAAAAAACTAACTATATTTCCCTCTATCCTGTCCTGCCCCCCATTTATTCTATTCTCTCCTTTGACCCTTTCCTTCCCCAAAAGCATTTGCTTCTAATTACCCCCTCCTCCCTTTTTTCATCACTTCTATTGTTCCCCTCACCCCAACTTTTACCCTTCCACCTACATTCCCATAGGGTAAGATAGATTTTCATGCCAAATTGAGTGTGCATGTTATTGCCTCCTTAAACCAAATCCGATGAGAGTAAGGTTCACTCTTTCCCTCTCACCTTTCCCCCTCTTCCTCTCCATTGAAAAGGCTTTTTCTTGCCTCTTTTGGGGGAGAAATAATTTACCCCATTGTTTTTCTCCCTTTTTCCTCTCCCAAAGTGTTCTCTTACCCCTTAATTTTACTTCTTTAGATATTATCCCTTCATATGAAACTCACCCTGTGCCTTCTGCCTATAGGTATACAATCCCTCCTACTACCTACTGAGAAAAATGTTAAGACTTGCTAATAATATCTTTCCATGTAGGAATGTGAACAGTTCAACTTTAATAAGTCCTTTATGATTTCTCTTTCTTATTTACCTTTTCATTCTTCTCTTGGTTTTTGTGTTGAAAGTCAAATTTTCTATTCAGCTCTGGTCTTTTCATTAAGAATGCCTGAAAGTCCTCTATTTCATTAAAGTTCCTTTTTTCCCCAGAGTATTATGTTTAGTTCTACTGAGTAGCTGAATCTTGGTTTTAGTTCTAGCTTCTTTGACCTCTGGAATATCATATTCCAAGCCATTTGACCCTTAATGTAGAAGCTGCTAGATGTCATGTTATTCTGATTATGTTTCCACAACACTTAAATGGTTTTTTATGGCTTCTTTATAATATATTCTCCTTGACCTGGGGACTCTGGAATTTGGCGACAATATTCCTAGTTTTCCTTTTGGGATCACTTTCAGGAACCAATTGGTGGATTTTTGCAATATCTAATTTTACCCTCTGTTCCTAGAGTACGAGGGCAGTTTTCCTTGATGATTTCTTGAAAGATAACATCTGGGCTCTTTATTTGATCATGGGTTTCAGGTAGGCCATTAATTTTTAAATTGTCTCTCCTGGATCTATTTTCCAGGGCAATTGTTTTTCCAATGATATATTTCCCATTGCTATTTTTTCATTCCTTTGATTTTGTTTTATAATTTCTTGATTTTTCATGGAGTCACTAGCTTCTATCTGCTCCATTCTAATCTTTAAGGAATTGTTTTCTTCAGTGAGCTTTTGAACCTTCTTTTCCATCTGACCAATTTTGCTTTTTAAGGCATTCTTCTCCTCATTGTCTTTTTGTATCTCTTGTCATTTGGGTTAGTCTATTTTTTAAGGTATTTTCTTCAACATTTTTGGGTCCCCTTTAAGCAAGCAGTTCACTTATTTTTCATGATTGTCCAGCATTGTTCTCATTTCTCTTCCCAAGTTTTGCTCTACTTCTCTTACTTTATTATCAAAATCCTTTATGAGCTCTTCTGTGGCCTGAGAACAACTCCTATTTTTCTTGGAAGCTTTGAATATGAGAGCTTTGACTTTGTTGTCTTCCTCTGTTTGTATATTTTGGTCTTCCTTGTCACCAAAGTAAGAATATATAGTATGACTCTATTTCTAGTTTTTGTTCATTTCCCCAGACATTTACTTGACTTTGAGCTCTTTGTTAAGGTAGTTTTCTGCTTCCACTGGGGGTGAGGGTGTAGTCAGATTATTGATCCCTTCACAATCCATAATCCTAGAGCTTCAGAAACAGCCACTGCTTCTGCCCCTTCTGTGGCTGCCATGGGCTGCTCTACTCTTCTGCTGCCCTGAAACTGGGGCTAGACCACTCTGCTCTCTCAGACAGGTCCTACAGGTGTTTTCCACTGACATTCCAATTTGTTCTCTGAGTTTTGGGGTTGTGAAGTCTGGGAACTCCCACAAGTGCCAGAGATTCAGTCCCCCAAGGCCTGCTCAGGTCCTGTCTCTGCTGGCTCAGCCCACGATAGACTGTGTTCTGCTTTCAGCACAGCAAGATAGACTCTTCCTATCAACCTTCCAGGTTGTCTTGGGCTGGACGTTTGCTTCACTCCATCATCATGTGGGTTCTTGTAGCAGTAAACACCCTCAAATGCACAAGGGAGCCTGCTATCACAGGTTCTTAGATCTGCATTCATAAAGGGAAAAAAAAAACTTTCAAGGGGTTAACAATCATTTTAATCAAGTGCATGTATCATTCCTATAACCAAGTACATTTGTCATTCAGTTAGTTCAAGGAGTCAGAACCCTTAATTTCAAGGGAAATAAATAGAAATCAAAAGATCAAAAAATATGGCTTCCTCTGCCTGAATTCAACAGACAATTGGACCCCAACTATCTAATTATAGTTACCAGAGAGTGAAACACAACATCTGGGTTCTAAACACCAGGGGAATCCTTCACAGCTTCCTGGAGTCCTTATCTGGCCAAACACTTCCAGTCAGTTAGCTCCAAAGTAATCAATAGACATGGCTTCCTCTCCCTGACCACAATTCAACAGACTAGTACAGCTATCTGACCATCGTTACCAGAGAGGGATGCACAATATCTGGGTTCTCAAAGTCAAGAGCTCCTTAGTAGCTCCTCTCATCTGGCACCCAAACCTTCTTTCTAAAAACTAAGTCCCAAAATACTACCTCAACACAGAGTATTAATAGTCTTTTTTAGAGCCAGAGAGCATCACAATCTTTTAGATCCAGTCCCTCATTAACAAAAGGCTTGGTCTTTCCACAAATCTTCCCTAATCAAACTCCCCTTAATGGGCAGGCCCATTAAAGGGTGGGAAGGATTTTTAATCACATTAAAACAATTAACAACACAAATACATACACTGTTTCTAGTTAAAGAAACTCCCTTTTCTATACTTTACTCCTTGTAAAGGCTCTTGATTGATAAAGGCAATAAGAGGCACTTACCTATACTAAAACAAAAACAGCAAAAGATTCCATTTGATTACCATCACACTTCTGCAGCTCCAGAATTTGTTTAGAGTCATTTTTACAGGTGTTTGGCTGGGCTTAATGGGTCACCTCTAGCAAGTCTCTGCTTCTATTCCACCATCTTTGCTTTGTACCTGTGTGTAATTTTTTGTTACTATGATGGATTTGACTTTCTGGTATCTGAATAAATGTTTTGATTCTGTCTTCCATTCAGAGAGACTTTTGTATTTGTGATTCAGAATTCTGCTGGGATATTCATGGCTGGAGGGGACACCATGCATATTGCACTGGCATTACAGGGTCGTAAGGGTTAAAAAGAATATTAAAGGTTGCTTTTTCCAGTACTTTACGAAGCCCCTCCTTAGTGAGGTTGGGGCTTACTCTGTAACTCATCCTGTATCTTGAGGACATCCTAAAATCCTTTCCCCTTTATCTTGAAATACCATAAAACTTCTCCTTAACTTGTACCACAAGAATTGCTTTTGTCTCCTTTATCCTATGTCCTTCTGTCCTACTTATCCTGTCATCTGTCTTCTTTATCCTGTGTCATAAAAGAAATCCTCCTTACCTTGCAAGCAACATTCTTCCTCATCCTGTCCATCCTTATCTTTAACCCCATAAAAATCCTAAAATTACATTGTTGTTCTAAAAGCACTACATAAGGGTGGTTCTCCCAAGTATCAGGGTATTAATTAACTTTCTTGCTAAGAAGACCTGTGTCTTTTGACATTCTCCTTTGATCATACAACCTCGGAAGAACTGAAAATTTGCATATTCCCCAGAAGTATTTCTGAAAACAACTACAAAAACCCCTGAAGCTTGGGAAAGTACAGCACCACCTCATCTCCTCCCCCTCCCCTTGTAGCAGAGAACTACCTTGACAAAGAGCTCAAAACTCAAATAATTGGCTGGTGAAATGAGCAAACAGAAGAGAAAAAATCAGTCTATAGAATCTTACTTTCATGACAAGGAAGATCAAAACAAACAACTAGAAGAAGACAACAAAGTCAAAGCTTCTACATCCAAAGCCTCCAAGAAAAAAAATATGAATTGGTCTCAGGTGATGGAAGAGCTCAAAAAGGATTTTGAAGTTCAAGTAAGAGAACTAGAGGAAGAATTCAGAAGAGAAATTAGAGTACTGCAAGAAAATCATGAAAACCAACTCAAATATTTGCTAAAAGGAGACTCAAAAAAAAGCTGAAGAAAATAACAACTTAAAAAATAGACTAACTCAAATGGAAAAAAGAGGTCCAAAAAGCCAACAAAGAGAAGAATGCCTTAAAAAACAGAAATGGCCAAATGGAAAAGAAGGTACAAAAGATTATTAAAGAAAATAATTCCTTAAAAATTAAAAAGGACTGAGTGGAGCCAAGATGGCAGAATAGAAGCAGGGACCTACTAGAAGTCTCCCTCCAAACCCCTTAAAAACCTGTAAAAAATGACTCTATACAAATGCTAGAGTAGTAGAAGCCACAAAATGACAGTGAGACAAATTTTCAGTCCAAGACAATCTGGAATGTTGACAGGAAGAAAGTCTAATACACCAGGCTGTGAGTAGAGCTCAATTCAGCATAAGCCATGCCAGCATGGCCAGAGCTATAGCAGGCCTTGGGGGCCTGAATTGCTGGGGCAGCTGCAATTTTCAGACTTCTCAAGACACAAACATCAAACAGCTTCAAATGTCAATGGGAAGAGTCTATCACCTGGATGAGAGGGAAGCATGGTCTAGCCCTGGCCCCAACCCCAGTACCAGTCCCAGCACCAGCACCAGCCCAGGCCCCAAGCCTGGCCTCAGGCCTGTCCCTATCCCCAGTGTATCTGTTGTCACTGTTAAGTTGGGTGCTGCTTCTGGAGCCCCTCACTTAACAAAGAGCTCAAAAGTCAAGTAACTGAATGGGAAAATGAGCAAATGGGGGAAAAATTAAGAGACCATATATTCTTACTTTCTCCATGAAGAGGTATTTTCTTATGTTATTCATGATGAGGAAATCAAAGCTTACAACCAGAAGAAGAAAACAAAGCCAAAGCTCCAGCATCCAAAGACTCCAAGAAAAATATGATTAGTCTCAGGTTGTGGAAGATCTCAAAAAAAGATTTTGACAATCAACTAAGAGAAGTAAAGCAAAGACTGGGAAGAGAAATGAGAATGATGCAAGAAAATCATGAAAAACGAGTCAACTGCTTGCTAAAGGAGACCCAAAAGAATACTGAAGAAAATAACACTTTAAAAAATCGACTAAATCAAATGGCAAAAGAGATCCAAAAAGCCAATGAGGAGAAAAATACCCTAAAAAGCAGAATTGACCAGGTGGAAAAGAAGGTTCAAAAGCTCCCTGAAGTGCAGTTGGAGGGAATACATACAATTATACATATAAGCACATACACACATACATATACACATATATACATGCATACCCATATACACACATGCATGCAAATATATATCTACACATTTACACACAGAGACACACATACATGTATGCATATATGAACATACATATAGACATATCCATACACACATATTTGTTCATAAACAGAGGGGACAGAGTGACTTGAATATGAAGGGATGATATCTAAAAATAAAATTAAAGGGTGAGAGAGGAATACATTAGGAGAAGTAGAAAGGGAGAAATAGAATAGGGTAAATTATCTCACATAAGAGAGTCAAGAGAAAGCTTTTACAATGAAGGAGAAGAGGAGGGAAACAAGAGAGAATGAGTGAACCTTGTTCTCATTGGATTTGGCTTAAGGAGGGAATAACATACACACTTAATTGGTCATTAAAAGTAGAGGGAAAGTAAAGGGGAAGGGGATAAAAGAGGGAGATGATTGAAGGGAAGGCAAATGGGAGGAGAATAATCACAATTAAACACTTTTGGGGAGGGACAGGGTTAAAAGAGAGAATAGAGTAAATGGAGGGCAGGATAGGTTGGAGGAAAATATAGTTAGTCTTTCACAACATGACTGTTATGGAAGTGTTTTGCATAACTACACATGTGTAACCTAAATTGAATTGCTTGGCTTCTCAGTAGGGAGGGAGAAAAGGAGAGAATTTGGAAATCAAAGTTTTAAAAACAAATGTTAAAATTATTTTTACATGCAACAGGGAAATAATACTTACAAACAATAGGGTATAGAAATCTATCTTGCCCTACAAGAAAATAGAGTAGAGAGGGGTAAGTGAAGTGGGGTATGTGATAAAAGGGAGGGCAGATTAGAGAAACACATAATCAGAATATACTCTGTCTTGGGTGGGGGAAAGGGAGAGAAAAGGAGAAAATTTGGAACTCAAAATCTTGTGAAAGTGAATGTTGAAAACTAAAAATTAATCAATTAGGGAAAAAAGGGGAAAGGAGTGTCTTTTCTTTTAGCTCTGCTATCTTCCTCTGAATATGAACCCAGATTTTCTCTATCCCCTAGTACTCCTTTTTATTTTTACTTTTAGCAGCTTAGTGTTTTGATCAAGTTCTAGTCCCAAGGTGTGGGAAATGTTACCCCAGACCTGAGGTCTTTCTTACTATTTTTTTATGAGTTCCATTCTAGAGCCCAGCCACTTCTAAACCACAGCGAGCATCCCCAGCCACATTGTCCTGCAAATGCTCTTTCTCCCCATAGTCCTTCTGATGGCTGGAATTTGCAGCTGTCTTCTCTGCTCTGGAGCTAAAACCAGGGACTCTGTTTTCTTGAAAGTGCCCAGAGCCTATAAGGTCCCCACCCTCTGTCACCATGATCACCAGATTTATGCTAGTTCCTTCTCCCTCATAGCTGCATCTAGGACCCAGTCAGGTTTGCATAGCTGACATCCCTCAACAATGGAAGGTCCTTCAGTATTCTCCTACTAAGTGGTCCAACCCTCACATTGTTCATGACCTGAAATTTCCTGAGGCTGAGGCTGTCTCCCAAATCAGCTGCCCCCAGGGCTTGTTATTTGCTGAATCTGCAGAGTCAGCTTGGAGGTGTTTAGACTTTATTCTGGAAACTATGCTCTTGGACATCAAATCTTTACTGATTTACCCTGACCCCTGTTTATTTCTGCTGCTTTACATTCATTCTGAGATGATGTTCTGATTTTAAATTAAATTATTATATTTGTTTTCAGTGTTCTACATCACTTCCATATATCTTAGAAGTTTTCCCCTCCCTCCTCCCCTCCCCCCATCTCCCTACTCCCTCCCTGAGACAGCATACAATTTTATATAAGTTCTACATACACATTCCCATTAAATACATTTTCACATTAGTTGTGTTGCATAGAAGAATTAAAATGAATTTGAGAAATCATAAAACAAAACAAAATATAATAAAAAAGAAAATGGTCTGCTTCACTCTCCAATCGAATTTTGTAATTCTTTCTCTGAATGGGGAAGGCATTTTGTCCCAAGAGTCCATTGGGAATTTTTTCAGTCCTTGCATTGCAATGAAGTACTGTCTATCAGAAAAATTCTTTGCACACTGTGGTTGTTGCTGTGTACAAAATTCTCTTGGTTCTGCTCCTTTCACTCAGCATTAATCTGAAACCAGCTGGTTTCCCACTAGTTAAACTGGGCAAGGGGAGGGGGAAATGGCCTAGAATAGCCTGGAGAAAGCTTCACTGTGCTTGCTTAATGAACCTCATGCGTATAAGCAGACATACCCCATATAAGATTATCCCTCTATTTTCTGATCATGGGATCTGTGACAAGGGAGGGATACACGCCTACACATGCTTAGGGGAAACTAAACAATAGGCATATCAGAAGATTGTGACCCAAAAGTGAACAGACCAATCTGTCCTCTGATGGGAGAATCTGTCCTCAACTAACAGTGTAAGAATGCTCTCACTTCTATATCACACACTCCTTCTTCTTTAAGAGTTGTGGGGTCCACTATGGCCAAGACATTCAATTCCTCTGAACTCTGCTGTGATACATTTTCCTTGATACCTTTTATTATCAAATGTGTTTCTAACATACCTTAACCAGGAAAAGAGAAAACCAAAAAATATGTGTATATATATATATATATATATATATATATATATATATATATATATATATATATATACACATATATATGTACTTAAACATTTTGTTATTTCAGTAAATATTTTCCAATTCCATTTAAATTTTTAAACATTTGGTTTTTTTTGAAAATTTTCAGTTTCAATCCCTTTCCCTTCTCCACCCACTGAGGAGGTAAGCATGTGAAGTCCTACAATACACTTTTCCCCCCACTACCCCCCTCCCCTGCACACACACACGAAAAATAAGGAGTTAAAAAAGTGTGCTTCAATTTGTACTCAGAGTTTGTCAGCTCTCTAGCGACCGATGGCACTTTTTATAATAGTTCCTTCGGAATTGTCTTGCATCATTGTCTTGATCAGAATAGTTAAGTCTTTCACATTTGATTATCTTTACAATATTTCATTTACTGTACACAATCTTCTTCTCACTTCAGTTTGAATCACTTCATATAAATACTCTCAGTTTCTTTTTCTGAAACCATCCTGATTATCTTATAGCACAGTATTATTCTATCATTATCATATATCACAACCTGTTCAGTCATTCTGGAATTGATGGGCTTCCCTCCTATTTCTAATTCTTTGCCACCACAAAAAGAACGACTATAAATATTTTTCTATAGAAGGGGCAGTTTCCCTATTCTTTGATTTCTTTGAGATACAGACTCCGAATGCATAGTTTCATATCCCTTTGGACATAGTTCCAAATTGCTCTCCAGAATAGTGGGATCAGTTCACAATTCTGCCCATACTGCCTTAGTGTCCTAGTTGTTTCTTATCCCCTCTAGCATTTGTCCTTTTCTTGCTGATAGCCAATCTGATTGGTGTGAGTTGGTACCTCAGAATTTTTTAATTTGAATTTCTCTAATTTATCGTGATTTAGAGCATTTTGTCTTGCGACTATTGATAGCTACTCTGATTTGTTTTTCTGGAAACTTCTTATTCATATTCTTTGGCCATTTATTGATTGGGGAATGGCTCTATTTATATTTTCAAAAGTTTTCAAATTTTTATAAATTTGGTTCAATACCTTATATAAATGAGAAACAGGGCCTTTACAAGACAAATTTGCTCTGTTTCCTCTCACTTTTCTGCTTTCCTTCTAATTTTGGTTGAATTGGTTTTGTTTGCAAACCTTTTTAATTTCATGTAATCAAAATTAGCAGTTTTACTTCCCCTCATTTTCTCTGTCTATTGTTTAGTTACAAACGCTTCCCTTATGAGTAGATATGACAGGTACATTTTTTGATGTTCCTCTAAATTACATATCATGTTACTCTTTGTCTCAATTATTTATCTACCTTATCTTGGTATACTGCATGAGATGTTCATCTGTTATAGGCTAATATCATTAATGAACATTGACTGAGAAACTTTAAATAAAGTTCTTTTAAGCATACTGGGGTGATTTAACCAAGAAATCATTACGATCAAGGGGATTTGTACCAGAGATGCAAGGATGGGTCAACATTAGAAAACTAGTCAATATTATTAATTACATTACAAACCACAGCTCCAAAAATGAGATTGTCTCACTAGACACAGAAAAGCCTTTGACAAAGAATGACATTTTTTATGCTAAAGACTCTACAGAGTATACCTTTATAAATATCACAAATAACATTTATCTAAAACAAACAAAAATATGCAATGGGGATACAGTAGAGCTTTTTTCCAATAAATACAGAAATTAAGGTTGCCTATTTTTCCCACTATAATTTGATATAGTTCTGAAAATGTTAGCGATAGCAATAAGATAAAAGAATCAAAGGGATAAGTATAGGTAAAGAGTAAGTAAAATTATCCCTGTTTGCTGATGATATGGTAGTTGAATTGATAAACCTCAGGGAGTAAACAGAGATACAAATTGGAACAACAGCTTAAGCAAAGATGCTCGCTACAAATTGAGTCCTCAAAAATAAATAGCATTTTTAGGTAAAAATAACAAATGTACTAGCAGCAATATTGGGAAAGGAAATCCCATTCCAAATAACTACAAAATGAATAATATACTTGGAGATCAGCCCCCAGAGGTTCACAAAGCTTCTACAGATTCATTTGCAAAGTACTGTTTAAGAAATAAAGAACAATCTAAATAGTTGGAAGAGTTATAAATGCTCATGGCTAGGGCATGCTATTGAAATAAAGATGACAATACTATCAAAATTATCTATACTTTTATTGTCATATCAACCAAATTACCAAAAGGGATATAATATAGTACTTGATAAAATAATAATAATAATAACAATAATAATAAAATAAATTTGGAAAAACAAAAGATCTTGAATATCAAGGGGAATGTTGAAAACAAGTGAGGATAGATGGCATGGTGGCCAAATCTGGAGTCAGGAAGACCCGAATTCAAATTTGACCTCTGGCACTTATTAGCTATGTGACCCTGGGCAAGTCACTTAACCTTGTTTGCCTCAGTTCTCTCATCTGTAAAATGAGCTGGGAGGGGAAATAGCAAGTCACTCCAGAATTTTTGCCAGAAATGACTGAAATGACTGAACAAAAATAAACATGGTGAAGGAGCAGAGACACTTAGTAAAAAAAGATTCAAAAAAGATCAGTTAGTCATTCAACAGGCATGACATGTTTCAACACATTGGGGATATCAAGACAAAAATAAAACAGATTGGCAATGGGGGAGGAATATAGAATGATAATAACACCAGGCATTAAAACCAAGTAAAGATTTATTTTTTAAAGTAAAGATAAGTCATACATTTATGTTAAGATGCCAGTGACCCATCATAATTCTTCAACAAATAGTAGTACAGTATATTCTCAGAGTCTTCCCAGCATTTACTGAATAATTTTTTACATATGACCTTTAAGAAGAGTGGCTAAATTTTCTAATGACAAGTAGTTTTATTGTTTTTCTCTTTAAGGTTTGAAGAGCATGTACTTATGCACTGAAGTTATTTAGGAGGTGCTACAGTGCTTGCCAGTTTTGAGATATAAAAGAATGGCTTATTATATATACTAAAAAAGGCGGGGGGGAGTTGGGAGTTCTGTGATTTTATGTCTAGAACTGGGTTTGCATCTTTGTCCTTCCCATGTCTCCCAAAATGAGGGAAAGAAAGAGATAGAAGGTTATCATTAATCTCCTGGGAGTTGATATAGAAACATGAAAAAAGGAAAATAATAGCCTTTTTCTGGTTGATTATGTATTATAGTAATATACTGATTAGTATTATGTATATAGTAATATACTGATTGGTACTATGTCACAGTGACCTGCTACTCTCTATTAGGTGAAATAAATCCTTCACCTTTGGGGTGGGAGACTGTCTAGAAAATACTACTCATTTTATAACACCCATGTATCTTGCAATTAAGATAGTCTGCCATGGGAACAAGAATATTAGTTTGGTCATGCACTAAATGAGCATAAATTGTCATTCTGTCTGTGGAGGATTCATCACATTATGAGCATTAAAGCTACTTAGGTCTCCTTTACAAGATTAAATTATAAAATGCAACTGCCTTGGAGAGACAACAAAATCTGTTCAGCCATTTTCAGTTATAAGCCAATTTTCTTAAAAACTCCTTTTGATATGACATTTCTGCCTTTCCTTCTTCCATTAAATTGTTTTCACTGGAATCTGCAAAGTATCCTGAATTGTATGTGAACACTGGTGCTTCTCAAAACCAAATGAAAGATAAAGGAAAAACACACACATTAATTAGTTCCTTTAGAAACTTTAAAGAGCATGATTAGTCATGTATTTGAAATTTAACAACTACCCAGCTTTTAAAATCAAATGTCAACCAGACAAATAAAAAGAGTAATTTAAAAACTGAATTTGCATTAGTCAATGTTGCAGAAGTCTGCCAGTTTCTTTCAAGCAGACAACACATATACACACGTATATTTGTGTGTGTACATATAGATGTATACATTTAAAAACTTCAGTAGCTAAAAATCTAAACTCATGTGGACTGAGACTCTTAAAAATCTAATTGAGCTGTGGATATTCCTATTCCTTTCCTGTCTATTCTAATCAAAAGATGCTTTAAATGTTAATTTATCTAATAGAATGATTCAGTATCTTTGTTGTGAATTTTCCATGTAGAAACTTCAATACCTTCAGGACTATGTATGTATAAATAAAAATACCGGTAGGACATTATGCTCTTGACCAAAATTTAGAGGAACAAAAATAATTAAGAAAAGCATAAAGAAACCTTTTAGATGAGGTTTATAAATATTAGAATGAAAATGGAATTAGGTCTTGCTGAATTGTTTGTTATAGCTTGGCAGAGTGAAGAAGGGCAGTAGATATAAATATGGAAAAGGTGTGTTTTCTTATGTTGGAAAACATGCGTGGCCATCTCATCCTGTGTTGGAATCCCTTCTTTTGGCTTCAATATCCTCATTTTTAATGTTGCGATTGTAATATAGTGCCTTCCTTGCAGGATCAAATGAGATAATAATATGCTTTACAGAAGTTTAAAGGTTATATAAACTATATAGCTATTATGATAAAGTGGATGATGGTATGTATGTTTGTGTGTGTGTGTGTGTGTGTGTGTATTTAGCGAGATTGTCTTGCACATGTAGCATAGGAGTGTCATTGTGTGTGTCTAAGGGAGGCAGAATAATTATTTCTACCCTGTTCTCCTTTTAGTCTTAGCAAGGGAAGATTTTATTTCTGACAGGGAGGGGCTGGAAGCTTGGCCACTGTGCTCTCTCTCTCTCTCTCTCTCTCTCTGTCTCTCTCTCTCTCTTTTCTCCTCTCTCTCTCTCTCTCCCTCTCTGTCTCTCTCTCTCTCTCTCTCTCTCTCTCTCTCTCTCTCTCTCTCTCTCAAATTGGGTTAGAATCATTTCTTTCTTTTTGCTCTATTATATATTATTCGTCTAAGAGATGTAGTTTTCAAGTTCAAACCAAAGTTCTGATCATTGTTCATTAATGAGGAAAGGATGACTCAAGCTTTGTATACAAGGCCTGATTGCCCTTCCAACAAATAGGAGTTAAAGGGGCTCTCCCATTGAGAACAAGAAAACTCAGTTCAGTTAAAAGAGAGGGTCCCATATCTCAATCCAAGGGGAAATTGCCAGGTTTCAGTTGTAGCAAGCAAGCTGGAGATAGTGATAGAATGGAAATAGCTAGCTCCTCTCTGAAGTGGCATTGGTATTGTCCGTTCTCTCTTGAAGTGGAAGTCATAAGGGTCCAAAGGGACTACAGAAGCTGAAAAGCCTGAAGAAGCTCATAGGCACTCCAAAGATCTAAGGAAAGTGAAGAGACATTCCTCCTTTTCTCCAGTTCTCCTGTGCCCCTCAAATAGGTATTTGACATTGATGCAGGGCATTGATCAGTGTAGTCACACAAAGACTACAGTTCCATACCAATGAGCTTTGATACTCAGCTTGTACCTATAAAAAGTGCCAGGTAGTTTTGTTCATTCTGAACATTCTTATGTACATTAATGATGGTTGACACACCTCCCTACACAGAAAAAATGTATTGTGAAGTAATTTATATTAGTAGCTAATAATAATAATAATAGCAGATATTTATATATTGTTTTAAAGTTTGCAAAACAGCTTAGAAATATAATTTTATCCTCACAACCACCCTGAGAAATAGGTGCTATCACTATCTCAACTGCACAGATGAGGAAACTGAGGTAGACTCCTCCAGAGTCATGTAGCTAATCATATAATATCTGATGTCATAAATGAAATATGATCTTTTAACTCCAGATGCAGTTCTCAATTAACTGTACCATCTAGTGGTCTTCATAAATTTAGTATAGTTACAAGACAACTGATAAGTTAGAAAAGTGGATATAACTTTCTTACATTTGAGAATGTATCATAAATGGACCCATTTTCTTTTTCCCCATATTTATTCTGATTATATCATTCTCAATTTTTTTTATTAAAAGGAGGCAAATATGACATGATGCATGCAGAGACATCTTTGGAAACAGGAATATCAAAATTCAATTATCAACTCTGACTTGTATTGACTCTATGATACCATCAAATTATCGAACCTCTTAGTTCTCTGGGACTAGCCAATTCTCTAAGAGTAACTAAATTGCAGGCAGTGCTGACCTACCACATTATAAGAAGTTTCTTCATCAGGGAAGAGATTTTGTGAAGGGGAAGAATTGTGGCAGAGGTAGTTTAAATAACGTAAAAAAAAAGAAATAAGGGTTTACCACCTGTTAATCCCTGGGTACACATCTTTAAAGCAATACTAACAAAACCCCAAATACCAAAGCATTATACTATCTGTTCCAACAAGTTGGTCACATGCTTTAAAGTACTAGACTTGTGAGGTATATGGGGTTGTAATGTTAATTAGGAGAGTTAAAGATTTTCCCCACCCATTAAAGGATCTGCCTATTAAGGGAAGTTTGATTAGGGGAGATTTGTTTTGTAGGAAGGCTGACACCTTTAGTTAATTTCTAATAAAGCACTGGTTCGCAAGGGTTGTGATGGCGTTTGGCTCTGAAAAGTGTATGAATACTCTGAGGTGAGGTTTTACTTTAGGGCTTAGTTTTTGAAAGAAGGTTTGTGTGCCAGATGAGACTCTTGGAAGCTGCTAAGGATCCCCCTGTCTTTGAAAACCCAGATGTTGGTGCTTTTCTCTCTGGTAACTATGCATGCATGTAATGGTCAGACTGTTGGATTTGTCTGTTGATTTGTATGTATTACTGTATTATTAATTACAGTATTATTAATACTGTATGGATTTGTCTGTATGTATTACTTATGATCAGACAGTTAGAAACCCTGTCTGTTGATTTTTATTTCTCTATTTTCTCTGAAGTTCAGGTTGCTCACTTTTCCCCCTGAACTAAGTGACTGATATACGAGCTTGATTTAAGTAGATTGTTTACCCCTCAAAAGTTGATTTCCTTTTAGTAAAGAAGATCTCAGAACCTGTACAGCAGGCCCTCCTGTGTATGCTTGCTCCCTTGCTGATACAGGGGTGTTCAGGGAAGACTAACATCTCTGGCATGTAGACTTGCTGAGTCCTTTTCAATGCTGCTCATCTACCTTTGGTGTTCACCTTCACCCAGCTCTCCCCTGTTGGTCACTCCAAGAAGCTATAGTATGCAGATTCATCACAACCAAGTCAATCCATCTCAGCAGATCAGATAAACCGGGTTAAGGGTAGCTGATAGGCCTCAGACCCATTGGTAAATTAGGATGATATCTACCTCAAGCACATGAAGATTTTTCCTGGTGGAAAGAGCAGAAGAGAATAATTTGTTCCAGAGGCCATGAAGGCAGCTGAAGCGGGCACTGTGGAGTGGTTAGAGCTTGACAGACATCTAAGATACCAAAGTCATCCACTGCATTCAAGTATGTCACAAATAATCCTCACTTTTGTCTCACCTCTGGATTTTGGTGACTCAGAAAAAAATAGAGAGGCTGACAACTTTGTGCAATTCTGCCTCAATTAAATCCAATTCATGTTCAAGACAAAACATCAGCTGTGATGTCATTGGTCCTCCCCCAAAACAAAGGATGAACAACTAGAATTTTAGTCAGGAGTAGAACACCTAGTTAAACCTTCCTCTAACACATTCTAGCTTTGTAATTCTGGACAACTCATTTAATCTATCTGAACCTCAATTTTATTATTTGTAATTTGGGATTTTATATGGAGTACAATCTACATAATTACTTTAGACCAAACATTCTCTGAAAAATCTACCTTAAAAATATTATAGCCCATAGAGAAAAAAATAGAATTGTAAATGTTATTTCTGTAATCCTTACGACATTTGAGGATGAGGAACTGAAGAGGAGAAGCAAGGTTCAGTTTATTTTTGCCTTTAGTTTTTTTATCCCTCATGCCTTGAATGATCTGGCTTCTCACCTCTGCCTATTCACAACCGTGATTCGCTTCAGAGCTCAGCTCTCATACAACCCTCTTTGAGTCCTTTGTTAATGATTGAAGTGTTTAGTGCCCACCCCCATCCCCGAATCACTATATGAGTACCTATCAGATCAGTTCCTCCCACTACTATGTCAGTAAAATGTTATCTCCCTGAAGGTAGGGACAGTTGAAGTTTGATATTTGTGTCTCCAGTACCAGCACAGCAAGTGGTACATAGTAGACACATAACAAATGCCTTTCAATTTAGTGGTTTATTTGCTTTTGATGTGTAGAAGTCTGCTCTGGGCACTGTGGGAGAGAAAAAAATGAAAAGAAATTGGCTCTGTCCTCAAGGAGATTACAGCATGTTAGGGGGATAAAGTACATAGACAAATTATCATTAGTTAGAATGTAAGGAGCATATAGGAGAGGCCAAGCAGAGGTGGATTAAAGATTTGGATAAGATTTTGATATGCCTTCTCTCCATAACTTATACATGTCTTATTTTTTAATTGATTCCTTCCCATATCTATTATTAGTGGCCAAACTTGATCATCTTAATTTTACAACATTCAATATTGTTTGATTAATTGTAAAAACAATTTACATTGTTTTAGTCACTGCCTATATTTTTTCTTGATTTTTCTTACTTCACTTAATTTTTTTTCAGTTAATAAGCATTCATTTATTTTTTCTTCCCCCAAATAAACAAAAATGTAAGGACTAATTTTGCTAGACTTAGTTCTCAGCAAATCAAAGACCTAAACATTTCTAAAGGACTCATGATATGTACCTTTATAGAATAGATTTCAAAATGTTCAGAGAACATAATTGGGGAAGGTGTATAGCTGCTGTACCTGCTACAGTTTTTTGGAGGTGCTGGACAAGATTTCACAAGTAAGTGACTTAGAGGACTGGGGCAAAAATAAATTTCCTAGAGAGGAAGAGTAAATAGTCCGCAGATTCAAAGTTAGAATAGATCAACAAGAAAAGAATTGTTTTGTTGAGAGCAGTGGTAGATTTTGGAAGCATAGATGGTATTCTAACTAATGAACTATATAAAATGTACTGAGAATGTACTTGACACTAAATGGAATAGAGAATTAAGAACTGCCCCTATAGATTCTCCTAAACCCTTATATCCAAGTTTGTCACACCTGCAGGGAGAATAGGAAATTGGCTGAGCCCTAGCTCAGATTACAGAACGTACATCTCTAGACAGAATGATGACCCCAATTCTGTAAGTTAGAAAACAGTAAATAACAATGAATAAGGGTATGGGTTCATGGACTCCAAAAGCATGGCTGACCCTATATCTACCCTGCTTCTACTTATTGTCTACTTGTTTCTTTGGGGGATTTTGTCTGTTTAACTTGTTTGCTAGATTTGTTTCCTGGACACTTAGTACCCTACACCTGCAGATGCCTGATTGCATGACTCAAATGTCACCTCCTGTCTCTTCCTCACCTAGGGCTGCGCTAGAGCACAGGAGGGCTCAGAGGCTGGTAGATCCCAGTCTGTGCTCTTGTCAGCCCAATTACCCAGCTAAATTAAGGAACACGTGGGATCCTGGTGTTGGTGCTTACCAGCTCCACCCCCTGAGGCTCAGGATCTCCTGCTGGTCTACTGAGATGCGGTTTGCTGGGACCCCTCTGGACCTGCGCTGCTCCCCTTCAGCCACAGCAAAAGGGACTCTTCCTCTCAATCTCCCCAGCCTTCCAAGCTAAAAGACTGCTATACCCCTTCTGCTGACTCCACTATTCCAGGATTTTTCCTGGGGCAATATTCTCTGGGTTTTCCAAGGTCAACAAGGGGAAGGTGAAAGCACTTACAGTTTACTCCACCATCTTGACTCCCAGAAGTTCTAGTAGGTGACTTTCAAACATGTAATCTGTGGACTAATAGGGCTGCACTTGTCTCTCTCACCCAGCTCTGCTAGACTTCCGTTTTTTTTTTGTTTTGTTTTGTTTTGTTTTTTGTCCCATTCACTTTAATTTTTTTTTTTTATTTAACTTTTAACATTTATTTTCACACAATTTTGGGTTACAAATTTTCTCCCCTTTTATCCCCTCCCCCCCCAAACCCAAGCTTTCTAATTGCCCCTGTGACCTATCTGCTCTCTCCTCTATCCTCCCTCCCTGCCTTTGTCTCCATCTTCTCTTTTGTCCTGTAGGGCCAGATAGCTATCTTGACCCCTTAACCTGTATTTCTTGTTACCCAGTGGTAAGAACATTACATTTGGTCCTAACACTTTGAGTTCTAACTTCTTTAGCTCCCTCCCTCTCCACCCCTTCCCCTGGGAAGACAGGCAGTTCAATATAGGCCATATCTGTTTAGTTTTGCAAATGATTTCCATACTAGTTGTGTTGTATAGGACTAACTATATTTCCCTCCATCCTGTCCTGTCCCCCATTACTTCTATTTTCTTATGGTCCTTTCCCTCCCCATGAGTGTCGACCTCGTATTGCATTCTCCTCCCCATGCCCTCCCTTCCATTGTCCCCCCCACCCTGCTTGTGCCCCTGTCCCCCACTCTCCTGTATTATGAGATAGGTTTTCCTATCAAAATGAGTGTGCATTATATTCTTTCCTTTAGTGGAATGTGATGAGAGTAGACTTCATGTTTTTCTCTTGCCTCCCCTCTTTATCCCACCACTAATAAGTCTTTTGCTTGCCTCTTTTATGAGAGATAATTTGCCCCACATAACTTCTTCCTTTCTCCTCCCAATATTTCTCTCTCACTGCTTGATTTCATTTTTTTTTTAAGATATGATCCCATCCTCTTCAATTCACTCTGTGCACTCTGTCTCTATGTATGTGTGAGTGTGTGCATGTGTGTGTGTGTACTCCCACCCAGTACCCAGATACTGAAATGTTTCAAGAGTTACAAATATTGTCTTTCCATGTAGGAATGTAAACAGTTCAACTTTAGTAAGTCCCTTATGACTTCTCTTTGCTGTTCACCTTTTCATGGTTCTCTTCATTCTTGTGTTAGAAAGTCAAATTTTCTTTCCAGCTCTGGTCTTTTCATCAGGAAAATTTGAAAGTCTTCTATTTCATTGAAAGACCATTTTTTCTCCTGAAGTATTATACTCAGTTTTGCTGGGTAAGTGATTCTTGACTTCAGTCCTAGTTCCTTTGACTTCTGGAATATCCTATTCCATTCCCTTCTATCCCTCAATGTAGAGGGTGCCAGATCTTGTGCTATCCTGATTGTATTTCCACAATACTTGAATTGTTTCTTTCTAGCTGCTTGCAATATTTTCTCTTTCACCTGGGAATTCTGGAGTTTGGCCACAATGCTCCTAGGAGTTTCTCTCTTTGGATCTCTTTCATGCAGTGTTCTGCGGATTCCTTGAATATTTATTTTGCCTTCTGGTTCTAGAATCTCAGGGCAGTTTTCCTTGATAATTTCATGGAAGATGATGTCTAGGCTCTTCTTTTGATCATGGTTTTCAGGTAGTCCCAGAATTTTTACATTGTCTCGCCTGATTCTACTTTCCAGGTCAGTTGTTTTTCCAATAAGATATTTCACATTATCTTCCATTTTTTGAATCTGCACGGTATGTTCTGAGATATTTGTCTTTCTCATAAAGTCCTTAGCATCCATCTGTACCATTCCAGTTTTGAAAGATCTATTTTCTTCAGTGAGCTTTTGAATCTCCTTTTCCATTTGGTTTATTCTGCTTTTGAAAGCATTCTTCTCCTCATTGGCCCCTTGCACCTCCCTTGCCAACTGAGTTAGGCTAGTTCTCAAGGTGCCAATTTCTTCAAGATTTTTTTGTTCTCCATTAGCAGGGAGCTGATCTGCTTTTCATGCTTTTCCCTCATCCCTCTCATTTCCCTTCCCAGTCTTTCCTCCACCTCTCTAACTTGATTTTCAAAATTCCTCTTGAGCTCTTCCATGGGCCGAGCCCATTGGGTGGGCTGGGACACAGAATCCTCGATTTCTGTGTCTTTGCCTGATGGCAAGCATTGTTCCTCCCCATCAGAAAGGAAGGGAGGAAGTGTCTTTTCTCTGAGGAAGTACCCTTCAATAGTTTTATTTCTTTTCCCTTTTCCTAGGCATTCTCCCCAGCCAGTGACCTGATCTCTGAATGTTCTCCTCACACCCACCTCGCCTCCTGGTCCTCCCAGCCAGCATTTGGGGACTGAGAGTCAAATGCTGCTTCCCGCCTTAGGGTTTTTGGCAGGGGCAGGGCTGCTATTCAGTGTGAGAATTAAGTTCAGGTGGTCAGGGGCAGGGCCGCCTCTCTGGCTCAATTCCCTCTGGGGGTTTATGCACAGACCTTCCACAATGGATCCAGGCTCCCGCCCGTTTGGGGAGCCCCTGTCTGTAGCCGCCTCTCAGCTTCTATCTCCTGGGGGGGCCCGAGCCATGGGGGCACCCCACTCCCCTCTCAACCCGCCAAAGAGACTCTCTCACCTACCCCCGTCAATCACCTGTTGGTGGGGGGGCTTGTGCCGCTGCTGGAGATCCCGTCTCTGGAGCCTTCTCAGATCGGTGCCTCTCGGAGCCGCGGCTGCCGCAGGTCCAGGCTGGACTCCGCGTCTGCAGCGAGACGGATCTTTTGCAGGTCCCTCTGTGGGTGGGGGGACCCACGTGGCTGCTGGAGATCCCATCCCCGTAGCCCTCTCGGATCTTTTCCTCACGGTGTCGTGGCCGCGGCAGGGCTGCCCTCTGCTCCCCGTCCCAGCGCCCAGTCCACGGCGCGAAGGACCCCCCGTGAGAGGTTTGCAGGTCTCTCCGGAACGGAAATCTCCCTCGCTCCAATATTCCGTGGTCTCTGGGTGCAGAATTCGCCCTGGGTTGGTCCCCTCTAGCCGTTCTGTGGTTTGTGCTAGACTTCCGTTTTTTGCTGAGAAGTTTGGGAATCAGCTCTGTTGCTGGCAATTGAATCCACCCAGGGCTGCTCCTTCTCTGTTATGGCCTCTGCACTCCCCGAGATCAGTGTAACAGATCCTTCCCATTGACCGTCTGAGCTGTCCTGGGCTAGAAATCTGCCACACTCTGTCTCCTAGTGGATTCTGCCACTCTGAAATTTGTTCAGAATCACTTTTTAGAGGTATCTGAAGGAATTTGTGGAAGAGCTCAGGTAAGTCCCTGCTTTTACTTCTCCATCTTGGTTCTATCCCCTGGGAAAAAGCTTTCTAAACTGAAAAATAATTCATAAAAGTTGTTTAGTGTATTTTCATATGTGTTTACTAAAAAAAGTAAGTTGTTCTGAAATAAATAGCAAAATTTTTAGTAACCTAGATTTGCAGGTCTTTATGTTTTTATTCAATGAAGGACACTTATCTGAACCTCAACCTCCAGCTGTAAAACTGGTTTGTATTATAAATGTTCTCTCTGTAAGGAAAGACTAAATGAGTTCAATGCCTGTAAGTCTAATCTTTGCATCCCATTATGTGCTTTGTTGACAATGATTCTGTTTTCACTGAACTTCAGAAAAAGGTAATTGCTTTTAACAATGGCATCTAGAACCCCTGCTATAGCTCTTGGAGGCAAGGAGCTCACCAGACAGCCTCTGTTGCTAATAACCATGGATGTTGCAATTATTGAGACAAGCTTGGAAGGAAGAAAAAAAAATAGCAATTATATCAAGGAAGTTTTTTCTTTTCCATTTCTTAAAATGGAGAGGTTGAATAAACAAGGGAATGCAGATATCTAAAAAATTTAAATTCAGAGATATAAAATGCTAGCTCCTTTTTACATGAATGTGTAATATACTTAAAAGACAAAAATGACATTTTTGTGAGAAAAACAGCTTGAAGGGAAACAAATATAGTTCTAAAGGACTTGAGAGAAAAGATATCCTTGAAATAAAAGTTCTTAAGGAGAGATACTGGTAATTTTAAGAGGGCCTTAATCCCAGAGACAAGGTAGTTATTGGTGATAAAATGGTAGAAGTACATTGTTTTCCAGCATTAAATTTACATTTGGTCCTCCTACTACTTTATTTTAACAGACTTTGAAGTTTTTAATTTGGAAATTCATAATCATGGAAATAGAACAATTGCGTGTTGACTGCTTGTGTCCTATTTAATAGAGATGTGGATTTGGGAGGTTCTTAGCCAAAGATAGTGACCATAGGTTTAGAAGCTGAAATATCTATCAGAAATTATTAAGAGAGAACACAGAACACAAACGTCAGGGAGCTGAGTAGCCAGCAGACACAATGAAGCAGAGGAGAGGAGGGAGGGTAACAGTAGTGGTGCCTAGTTGAGCCCAGCTGCTAGAAACAGATAAGCTCTCTAAGTTTGATTCTGGGGAGATGATCTGACTGGAGGAAAATTGCTGCTAATTGAAAGAATTTATCTGAGGAAAAATGAATGTTTTCTGACTTGAAAAGATGTCTGGATTTGTTTGTCTGTCTGTCTCTTAAGCACAAACTGTATAGCTTGATAGAGAAGAAAGCCCCAAGATGCTAGCCTACATTGCACTTTACTAATTTCTATGACTCAAGGCTGGGGACTTGTAAAAGACTTGAAAACCAGCCTAAATAGCTTGGCTACCACAGGCTTAATAGAAGACCAGCGCCCTCCTTGAATTTGTATAATACAGTTCTGAGGTTCAGCAAATCAGTCAATCATCCAGTCAATCAATCAGGAGCATACCTGAAAATACTTGAATATCTTAGCCCTAAGGCTCTGCTGAAAGAATTTAACAGGACTTTATTAGTTTCAGAGTAGTAGAAATATAACTTTATCTAGCATGAGGGTTTAGAAGATCAGGAAAAAAGCAATCCCACTCAAGCAGGTTACATAAGGGACATACTTTTCTCTGAAGAAATGGGACATCAAAGCCTGTGTTCCAGAGTTATGAATTGCTCTGAGTATATGTGGTTTTGTACTTACGTATATTTCTGTAAATATCTATTTCACCCTATGGATGCTATGGTTGGGGGGAAGAGGGAGGTATGATCTGAGTTTATGGGTGGACTGTTATGATTATTATCACTTTGAGTAGTAACCACATACCAGGGCTATCCCTAGGATACTAAAAATGAGTTGTAATAGTGTGGCTGCTTCTTTGGGGAACCACCATGACCTATCATTGTGACTATATAGGTTCTACACATACATTCTTATTGAACACATTTTCACAGTAGCCATGTAGCATAGAAGAAGATTTAAAATGAATGCGGGAAACCATGAGAAAAAACTAAGCCAAACCAAAATATAGCATAAGACAAAATAGTATGCTTCATTGTGTGTTCCAATTCCATAGGTCCCTCTCTGTATGTGGATGACATTTTTCATCGAGTCTTTTGGGAATATTTTAGGTCCTTGCATTGCTGTTTCTATCAGAAATAGTCCTCACATCCTGTGGCTGTTACTGTGTATAATATTCTCCTGGTTATGCTCATTTCACTCAGCATCAGTTCAAATAAATCTTTCCTGGTTTCTCTGAACTCTGCCTGTTCATCATGTCTTATAGCACAATAGTATTCCATGACGTTAATATACTGAGGTCTTCTTGAGACCAAGCCCAACACTTTGGTCCAATATCCCATCCCGGCACCTTTAAACTCAGGTTGAAATTTTTTTTTTATTTGGGGTTTTTTTGTTTGTTTCTATTTTTAGAAAATCTGATAAAATTTGGTCAGACAGAATATTACAGTCTAAAATCCCACATATCATTGCCTTATTAAAGATTAACACTGTTTCTTTTAGGTTATATAATTTTTAGTTATGATGAATTGAGGCTCTTTATTTACTGTTAGCCTACCATGATATGCTAATTAATTGGAACAAAGTAAAATAATTAAATTTGTTGATATAAACCGTACAACTTTTTATATTTAAAAAAAACTCTTTAAATGCAATCACACATTTTACACAATTTGATGTTAAGTTCATAACATTTTGACAAATATTTATTCCTTCATAGTGAAATCACATTATTATCAAAGGGGCAGCTAGGTGGTGCAGTGGATAGAGCACCAGTGCAGGAGTCAGGAGGACCTGAGTTCAAATCTCACCTCAGACACTTGACACTCACTAGCTGCATGACCTTGGGCAAGTCACTTAATCCCAATTGCCTTATCCTGGGTCATCTCCACTCATCCTGATGAATATCTGGTCACTGGATTCAGATGGTTCTGGAGAAGTGAGGCTGGTGTCCTGCACAGCCCTCCCTCACTCAAAACAAAGTCAAGTGCAAGTCATGTCATTATTTCTCTGATGCATGGTCATCTTTGGCAATGAGGGACAAACACACATTATTATTCCATTGATTATTTAATCAATTTTTAATGAATAGTCATTTTTTTTTCCCACAAGTCTAACCTTGATTATATAGATCATAGCTTTGCAATGGGGTTTAAATCAGATGAGTTCTCAGGTCACAGAAACATATTTATCACCATCTCTTAGATAAATTTCTTAATCTTCTTGATCCATGGACAAGGCTAAATTATGGCATTTTATCTACATTTTTGTAATTTCCGTCATTCTGGAAGAAGTCTATTTCTCAGTATATCACTTTACTTATTGGAGCCCATCATTTCCTCAATGAGGACATGACTTCCAAGCTTTTAAGAGGTTCAGAAAAGACACAGATGGTTATTTGTAAGTTTTATGAAAATATCTAGATCTTGCAGGCTCATCTGCACTTCTGACAAAAATTAGAATAGCACTGAATGAAAAATCAAATTTTATCAGTAAAAATTAATTTTTTCTAATGTTCATAATTCTAATCTGTGTGTTACCTATTACTTTTATTCCTTTATTTCACCAGTTATCAGCTTTAAACACACACACACACACACCAACACAAACACACACACACACACACACACACACACACTATTCTTCTCACTGTTCTTCCAACTTCAGAGGTATAAGTGCTTTTGCTGCTCTGTAGATGAAACAGTAACAGCTCTTCTAACTGCCAAGTCCTTCTGAAGGTCTCAAATTTCTCTGAATTTATTAAGCTATTTTACAACAATATTTTTTGACTTTATTAATTTTTGAGAGCAATTTCATTTAAGCCTAGGTGCAACTGAACTTGTTTCACTCTGGGCTTGATTGATCCTTGAAAATTTTACTGCATAAATATTAACAACTAAGGTAATATCCCTAATATTCATTGATGCATCCTTTTTAGCAATTAAAGCTTTTGCACATTTTCTTGGAATAAACCATTCTTTTAAAAAAAGCATAATTCAAAATACAAGAAAAGAGAAAAGTGAAATACATGTGTATGGAACAAAATCTGACATTCCTCTGATTGATACTTAACTAAAGGCGGGAAAACAAATTCAATCTTTTTTTCATGAGGTCGAGGTAAGACATTCTGAATTAGCCTATTGTCTGCAGAATCACATCTACCAGACTACTACCATCACAAAAAGAAATCGTATCAAAATAACTGCTCTTTCTCAGGTAATTCAAATAACTCTTGTACAGTTATCTATACTCAAAGGGAGACAGGTGTGGCAATTTACAAATGGAACGTAGCATATATATGAATAGGTTCAATTAGTGGCAGATGGAAACTTTTCTATGTAGCACTCTCATAGTCACTTTTTGCTAGTGTTTTTAATTATTTGTGAGATAATTAAACAATCTTATGTTTAGTGACTAATCTCTGTCATATTAATTCCTTTACCAATTACCTTTTTTTCTTACCAGAATACTAACTCATGTTTATTTCTGGTAAAATAAAAATAAATGACATAATGAAAAGTTTTGTTCTCTTCTTTTCCTTAATACTGACAACTTAAATATAAAATTGTCTAACAATAACTCCAGATATTCACTATTTCTTCTGATTGTGTTTCTCTTAAAACAGTGGAAAGAGGAGCAAAGAAGTATTTAACAGCCTTTAGGATAATGCAGAAACGAAAACAAACATTTAAAATAGCAAGGTATAGAATATGCTGGCACTAAAAAGGAAGGGGAAAAATCAAATAGTCATTTAAAGGTGAATTTTAAAATGGGAGAAAAAAACAAGCTTTCTTTAAAAATATTAAGGATATGTGCTATTGGATTCACTTTGTGTAAGCTAAACATTATATATATATATATATATATATATATAATAAATCAGTACTTCAATGAAGGAATTACTTGATGATGAATCTTTGAGTGTGAGAATTTATATAATAATACTGTATTATATTAAGTGCTCCTTTTCTCCCTCCCTGTTAAGGAAATCATTTTACCTTTATTGAAGAACTTATCCATAGTACTGAAAATTTAACTCTTCTCTATTTATGACAGAAATTATTGGATAAAAATGTATTTTATTAAAATATATTGAAGGATGTAGGGATTGACATTATGGGGAAATTGGATTTCATTATAGTCTTAATTAGTGTCATATCCTACCCCTCATGAATAAGTAAAGCAGGAGGTTTCCCATTTTCCTATGTCTTGGTTTACTTTTTTACCATTTGGATGAGAAGTATGAAATGCTGATGTGTAATTGATGTTCATGATTAATGGGGATAGATGGTGAAAGGGAGTATTAAGGAAAACTTCAGCCTCTAACTACTAATTATTAGTTGGCTCATCCACAAGATTGAGGAGTTCTGAGGGCTCTCTCTCTGTCTTCCTCCACATAGGTATTTTAGAAAGCATTCATTAATTTACTCAGGATAGCACAGAATAAAATCAAGTACGTGTTCTTTATCACTCCTTACCATACTGCTCCTCTACATATGTGCCATGTTATATCAATTGCTACAAACACAAAATGATACACATTCTTTTAATAATATTTTCTCTAAATCAGCATCCATTAGGAGTGGAATAGACCTTTACCACAATTAATAAGTCTGATTAAAAATTTCTTACTCTGTGGAATAATTCACCCATAAGAAATTAAAATTAGGAACCATATAAGGAAGAGATGGTACAAGACTGACCTGAGATGAAGTTAGAGGGTTTCAAATACAAAACAAGCTCTAACATGAGAGACAGTGTAAGGTAATAGGAAGAGCAATAGTTTTAGCAGGATGGATTGAACTCCCAACTCTTGACCCGAATTAACTGTGTATCACTTGGCAAATTCCTTAATCTCTCTAAGCCTTAGCTTTATAACCTTAAATATGGAGCATAATAAAATTCATAGTTATGAGGAGGTTCAGATAAGATGATATTCATAGAAATCTTGGCAAAATCTAAGAAAGTTATATAAAGATTAAAGTATGAACCTAAGTAAATATTGCAATGCAGAGATTTTTTTTTTTTGGTCAAAATTTGAGGTAACTTCAAGGGAGGGACTTCAGGGAGCCAAGATGGTGGAGTGATCAGTAATTGCTATCTCCCTCCCCTTGGTGACCTTGATGTGCCTAGAGAATATCTCCCCAGGAAAAATCCTGGAAGAGTGGGAGTAGCAGAAGGGGTAAAGAGTCTCTTAGCCCTTATCTAGGGAAATCACTAAGGAGGGTCCCTCTTGCTGTAGCTGAAGGGGACCAGTGCAGGACTGGAGGTGTCCCAGAAAGCACCACTTCAGCAAACCAGGAGAAGATCCTGAGACCCAGGGGATGAAGCCCACAACCACCAACACAAGGACCCTAGGTGTGCCTCAACAACCCAGGGGAATTGGGAAGACACTACCACAGACAGCATCACCAACCACTGAGCTTACCTGTGCTCTAACTCAGCAGAGGAGTCCTCCTCTGACCAGACCACCCTCCATCACATTTAATGCAGCTAGCTCCACAGTAAATCCGGGGAAACCCAAAAACACCTCACCTGGCCTCTGCTTTCCAACACCAGTGAGTTCAGCACCAGGTAAGCTGCAGTGTTTTAGCTTCTAACTGAAAGAACCAGAGGCCACAACACACAAAGCCTCAAGTTTTAGGTACAATAACTGTGGAACAGAGCCCCCTGTGCCCTAGACACAGAGAACTACTTTAAAAGCCAGAAAAAGAGTGATCATCATGAGTAAGAAGCAAAGCAGAAAAGAAAAGACCATAGAATCTTTCTGTGGGGACAAGGACCAAAACATGAATACTAAAGAGGTCAACACTGAGACTGTACTCCCATCTGAAACTTCAGAAGGGAGTATGAACTGGTCTGACGCACAAAAAACATTCTTAGAAGAGCTCAGGAAAGATTTTAAAAGCCAAATTAGAGAAATAGGAGAAAAACTGACCAATGATTCTAAAAATATGAAAAAAAAAAAGAAATCACAGAAGAATTTAAAAGGAAAATTGAACAAATGGAAAAGGAAGTGCAAAACCTAACTGGAGAAAACAGCTCCTTAAAAGGAACAATTAGACAGATGGAAAAGGAATGCAAAAGTTACCTGAAGAAAACAATTTGATAAAAATTAGAATCAGGCAAAGTAGAAGCTAATGACTCCATGAGACATCAAGAATCAGTCAAACAGAATCTTAAGAATGAAAAGACAGAAGAAAATATAAAATATCTAATTGGAAAAATAACTGACCTGGAAAATAGATACAGGAGAGAAAATCTAAGGATTATTGATCCACCAGAAAGCCATGATGAATATCCTGGACAATATCCTCCAAGAAATCATCAAGGAAAATTGCCCAGGAGTCCTAGATCCCCCAGAGGGCAAAACAGTAATCAAAAGACTCGACTATTCACCTCCTGAAAGGGATCCCAAACAAAAACACCATGCAATAACATTGCCAAATTCTAGAACTATCAAGTGAAGGAGAAAGTACCATAGGCACCCAGAAAGAAAAAATTCAAATTTCAAGGAGCTACCATCAGGTTCACACAGAACCTTGCAGCTTCTACATTAAAAAGATCAGAGTGATTGCAATACTATATTGCATAGGGCAAAGGAACTGGGGCTACAACCAAGAATCAATTACCCAGCAAAGTTTAGCATAATATTTCAGGCCAGGACATGGAAATTCAATGAAACAAGGAATTTCCAGACCTTCCTAATGAAAAGGCCAGAGATCAATAGAAAATTTGATCTTCAAACACAAGTCACAAGAGAGGCATAAAAAGGTAAACAGGGGAAAATATTGTTATTCAATATGCACAAACTGTTTGCATCTCTATGAGGGAAAATGATACTTGTTGATCTTGAGAATTGTATATTTATTATGATATATAAAATGGATCTACTTAGAGAGGGATCATTATAAAGTAAATGATGTGATGATAAAAATGTGATTTAAGAGTCAGGAGGTATTGTAATTGGAGATATGAAAAGGAGGAGTCAGAAAAAGGTAAATTACATCACAGGAGGAGGCACAAAAATATATAACAGTAGAGGGAAAGAGGGGAGGGAGATGAGCATTGTGTGAGAGCTACTCTCATTTGATTGGGTTCAAAGAGGGACCAAAAAACTCAGTTTAATATAGAAATACAGAACTAGCTCTACAGGCAGTAGGAGGGGAAGGGGAAAGAAAAGGGAGGGGAGACTGAAAGGGAGGGATGAAGTTGTAAGGAATAAAGAGATTAAAAGGGAGGGGGCAGAAAGAAGGGAGGACAGACTGAGGTAGGCAGTGGTCAAAAATTAAAACTCTATTGTGGGGGGCAAGGAAGAAGGGAGAACTAAAGGCATAAATGGGGGGAAAGGGGATGGAGGGAAAGACACAGATAGTAACCATAACTGTGAATGTGAATGGGATGAACACTCCCATAAAATGGAGATGGATAGCATAATGGATTAAAAGCCATAATCCAACAATATGTTGCTTACAAGAAACACATTTGAAACAGGGGCATACATACGGTAAAGGTAAAAGATTGGAGCAGAATATATTGTACTTCAGCTGATGTAATAAAAGCAGGGGTAGCAATCCTAATCTCAGACAAAGGAAGATCTACTCAAAAGAGATAAGTAAGGAAACTATATCCTACTAAAAGGCACCATAGATAATAAAGAAATTTCATTGCTAAATATATGTGCTCCAAGTGGTATAGCATCCAAATTCTTAGAGAAGAAGTTAAGGGAGTTTTAGGATGAAACAGAGATCAAAACTATACTAGTGGGAGATTTCAACCTCCCTATCTCTGAACTTGATAAATCTAACCTTGAAATAAACAAGAAAGAAGTTAAGGAGGTGAATAAAACTCTGGATAAGGTAGATATGAAAGATCTCTGGAGAAAACTGAATGGGGATAGAGAGGGATATATCTTTTTCTCAGTGGTACTTGGCACATATACAAACATTGACCATGTACTAGGGCATAAAAACCTCACAATCCAGGGCAGAAAAGCAGAGATAGTCAATGCATCCTTCTCAGATCATAATGCAATGTGAATTATATGTAATCAAAGGCCATACGAAATACAAACCAAAAATTAATTGGAAACTAAACATCTAATCCTAAAGAATGAGTGAGTTAAGAAACAAATAATAGAAACAATCAAAAACTTGACTCGAGAGAATGAAAATAGTTAGACAACCTACTAAATATTATGAGATACTGCAAAAGTAATTCTTAGGGGAAATTTTATGTCTTTGAATACCTACATGAATAAAATAGAGAAAGAGGAGATCAATGAATTGGGCATGCAGTTGAAAAAGCTAGAAAAAGAACAAATTGAAGATCCCCAGGTATATATCAAATTAGAAATACTGAAAATGAAAGGAGAGACTAATAAAGTTGAAATTAAGAAAACTAGTGATCTAATAAATAAAACTAAGAGTTGGTTCTATTTAAACAAACCAATGAAATTGATAAATCTTTGGTCAATTTGATTAAAAAAAAAGAAAAAAACAAAATTACCAATATCAAAAATGAAAAGGGTGAACTAACTTCCAGTGAAGAGGAAATTAAAACCATTATTAGAAATTACTTTGCCCAATTGTATACTTATAATTTGACTATATATGTATATATATATAAAGAAATTGGATGTTATCAATGAACTCCCTAGAAAAAAATCTCCAAGACTAGATGGATTTCCAAGTGAACTCTATCAAACATTTAAAGAATAGTTATTTCCAACTACTCCAAACACAATATTTAGTAAAATTGCCAAAGAAGGAGTCCTATCAGATTCTTTTTGTGATTCAAATATGTTTCTGATACCTAAACCAGGAAGAACCAAAAGAGGCAGAAAATTATAGAAAAATTTTTCTAATGCATATAGATGCAAAAATTTTAAATAAGATATTAGCAAAAAGAATATAATACATTATGAAAAGGTAGGATTTAGACCAGGAATGCAGGGATGGTCCAATATTAGGAAAGCTATTAGCATTATTGATCATATCAACAACAAGGCTAACAGAAATCACATGATTATCTCAGTAGATGCAGAAGAAACTTTTGACAAAATACAACACCCATTCATGTTGAAAATACTGGAAAGGCTAGAAATAAATGGAACTTTCCATAAAATAATGAGTATCTACCTAAAACCTTCAGCAAGCATTATATGCAATGGGGATAAGCTAGATGCATTTCCAATAAGATCAGGGGTGAAACAAGGATGTACATTATCACTACTGTTATTCAATATTGTATTAGAAATGTAAGCTGTAGCAATAAGAGAAGAAAAAGAAATTGAAGGAATTAGAATAGGCAAAGAAGAAACTAAGTTATCCCTCTTTGCAGATGATATGATGATATTCTTAGAGAATCCCAGAGAATCAAGTCAAAAACTACTTGAAATAATAAATAACTTTGGCAAAGTTGCAGGTTACATAATAAACCCAGATAAATCATCTACATTTCTATATATTACTATCAAAACCCAACAGCAAAGAGATAGAGAAATCTCATTTAAAGCTCTGGTAGACAGTATAAAATATCAGGGAGTCTACCTGCCAAAACAAACCCAGGGACTAAGTGAACACAATTACAAAACACTTTTTGCACAAACAAGGTCAGATCTAGCTAAGTGGAAAACATCAAGTGCTCATGGGTAGACGGAGCCAATATAATAAAAATGACAATTCTACCTAAATTAATTTACTTATTCAGTTCCATACCAATCAAACTACCAGATAATTATTTTCTAGAGCTAGAAAAAGTAATATCAAAATTAATATGGAAATACAAAAGATCCAGAATATCAAGAGAACTAGTGAAAATAAATGTAGGGAAGGTAGCCTAGCCCTACCAGATCTCAAATTGTATTATTATAAAGCACTAATCATCAAAATTACTTGGTACTGGTTAAGAAACAGAGAGATAGACCAGTTGATTAGGGTAGGTACTCAAGACACGGTAGTCAATGAATATAGCAATCTACTGTTTGATAAGCCCAAGGACCCCAGCTTCTGAGATAAGAACTTACTATTTGACAAAAATTACTGGGAAAACTAGATTACAGTGTGGTGGAAACTGGGCATAGACCAATGCCTGACACTGTACACAAGAATAAAGTCCAAATGGATATATGATCTAGATATAATGATTGATACTATAAACAAATTAGAGGAGCAAGTAGTAGAGTATTTGTCAGATTTATGAAGAATGGAGAAATTTATGACCAGACAAGAGATAGAGAACATTATGAAGTGCAAAAAGGATAATTTTCATCACATTAAATTGAAAAGATTTTGCACAAACAAACCCAATGCAACCAAGATTAGGAGGGATGCAGAAAATTGGGAAATTGTGCAACTAGTGTCTGTGATAAAGTCCTTATTTCTAAAATATATAGAGAACTGTGTCAAATGTACAAGAACATACATCATTCCCAAACTGATAAATCTTCAAAGGATATGAACAGGGAGTTTTCAGAGGAAGAAATTAAAGCTATCTATAGTCATATGAAAACATGTTCTAAGTCACTATTGATTAGAGAAATGCAAATCAAAACAACTCTGAGGTACCACATCATACCTAACAGATTAGCTAACATGACAAAACAGGAAGATGATAAAGGTTGGAGAAGATGTGGGAGAGTTGGAACACTAATTCATTGTTAGTGACTGTGAGCTGATCCAACTATTCTGGAAAGCAAATTGGAACTTTGCCCAAAGGGCTACAAAAATACGTGTACCCTTTGATCCAGCAATATTGCTTCTTGGACTCTATCTCAAAGAGATCATAGAAATGGGGACGGTCCCACATGTGCAAAAATATTTAAAGTAGCACTCCTTGTGGTGGCCCAAAACTGGAAATCAAGGGGATGCCCATCAATTGGGGAATGACTGAATAAGTTGTAGTATATGAATGTAATGGAGTACTATTGTGCTATAAGAAATGATGAACAAGAACACTTCGGAGAGGCCTGGAAGGACTTATATGATCCGATGCTGAGTGAAAGGAGCAGAACCAGGAGAACTTTGTGTACAGCAATAGCCACAGTGTGTGAGGATTTTTTCTGATAGACTTAGTACTTTGTTGAAAATTTCTAATGTACTCTTGAGGCAAAACACTTTCCACATCCAGAGAAAGAACTATGGAATTGGATCACAGGCAGAAGCAGACCATTTTCTTTTGTATTTTGTTTTTGTTTTGTTTTATGGTTTCTCCCATTCATTTTAATTCTTCTATGCAGCATGTATTTAAAAGGCATGTAAGTGTAGAATCTATATAAGATTATATGCTGTCTCAGGGAGGGAGTGGGGAGAAGAAGGAGAATGAGTGGGAAGGGAGGGGAAAAATCTAAGATGTATGGAAGTGATTGTCAAACACTGAAAACAAATAAAATAATTTGGTTAAAAAATAAAAATAAAATAAAATAAAAAATAGAAAAGGAGTAAAAAAAAATTGGAGATAACTTGAGGAAATGCCTCACATCTTCCCCAACTCCATCATCAAATGAAATTTTCCCCAATTCAAGTTTCTTTAAAAGGGGTCACATTTCACTTTTGTAATTAAAATTATTCAGTGATGAAAATAGTTTGTAAAAATTAACTCATCTTCTCCCTTACTCATTGTCTTAATTGCTTCCATGATCATATAGCTCACTCTTTACAAGACATTTGTTTTAATTGATGACATTCATATTGGTACTTCACGAAGGTTAGGAAGTAGATCAAATTCTTAGCACGTGAAGGTACCTCAAAAGATATCTATTCCCAAATATTTCTGAGGAAAATCATGTACTAAAAATATTTAACAAGTGATCATTCAGCCTTTATTTGATGACCTCCAGTAATGGGCAGCCTATGTCCTTCACCTACAGAGACTTTGTTCATGGATTTTATTCAGTTCCTATTATCAGGAAGGTGTTTTTTCCCCTTTCTTCCTGAGTCAAACCAGAATTTGCCCCTTTTAAACTTTAATCCACTCTTCTAGTTTTTCTTTTATTTTTCACTTCAACCTAGCAGAACAATTTTAATCTCTCTTGTGTGTGACGGTCCTTCAGATACTTAAAGACAGTTCTCACTTTGTCCCTAAGTAAATTCCTCTCCAGGACAAACATTCCTAATTCCTTCAGCCAGTCTACATGTGGTAGGCTTTTGAGTTCTGTCACTATTCTGATATCCTTTTCCAAATACTTTGCAGTATTGGAGAGGGACAGAAAAATGTCACAGCACTAAAAACAAGTCAGAAGGCTTATGACAAGGTCAGAATATAAGGAGATTATCCCCTCCCTATTTCAGCATCCTGTGCCTCTCTTAATATCAAAGATTGTATTAACTGTCTTAGCTAATATGCCACACTATTAACTCATGCTAAAAGTAGAATCTAATAAAATTGCCATATATTTTCCCATTGGACTGCTATCTGTACAACTAATATATTGTAATTATGCGCTTGTTTTTTGATCATGTGAAGCCTTTTCTGAATACTTTTTAAATTTCATCGTATTAGAATTTACCCAATGGCTTTTGAATTCTGCCATCTAGCCTAGTACCTAAGTTTCATGCTATCTGAAAGTTGTATAAAGTAAAAACTTATACTTATTGTACATAAAACAAAGCCAAACATTAATTTTTGGGGCATTCTACTAGAGAACTTTTGCCAAGTTGTCATTAAGATCTTAATGACTCTAAGATTATAGTGTTACCGTTAAGCTGGTTTAAAATCACCCAAGCTGTGTAAGTGTATAGATTATATTACAAAATCTTATGCAAAGAAAAAGTAATCAGAACGACTTGATTGAAATGAAGCCCACAATATTCTGCTCCCTATCAGTCTAGTAACTGTCCAAAAGAAATGAGGTGAAAGTGTTCTGCCATAATTTGAAACTGATGAAACCATTCTGAATTTTTGTGTGATTCCTTTCCTAAATGTTCACTAGTTAACTTTTTATAATAGCTTCTAGAATTTTGCCAGGAAGTAAAGATAAAAAAAATACTCTTTATTAAATAGATTACAGATACCATTTGCTGTATTTTTTGGAATATTTTCTTAATATTTCCCCTCTACAAACTTGTGGTATCTCTCTTTTGTAGTGAACTTATATGGGGATGAAATAGCTAAATTGAATTTGTCATGTCCCCAGTGGAAAGTAATGTCATGAAATATCTCTTTAATAATTGTAATTAGTCATGTTTTTAAACTCATATATTGAAATATATAATGGGAGCATATGCATATTTTTCCTCTCTCTAATTTTCTTTTCTAGCCTATCTTTCATCCAACAGCCTTCCACTAAGAGTTCATCCTGATAATTTTTAAGCTTTCTACCACAGGATGCTATCAGCCAACATCTATATTCCACACTGTGGAATCCTACACAGACTTCTGCAGAATGTAGTTACTAGAGAGAACATGCCATTTTCCCATATATACTGACCTCTAAAAATGCCTTCTACTTAGGTGAGTTTTCATATTTCTACTATATGTATTATTTTGGTAAATGTATAAAGTTAATGTTAGAAAATTAATATGGGATCAAAGTAGTTTTTTGAATCTTTAAAATAACTCTTGCTATTTACATTTTAATCAGCAAGTTGCATTATTTTTTCTTTAAAAAATGAAGTGAGATTTTAAAAGCTTTTAATTCACTGAAAATCAAGACCCCATAATAGACGTAAGGTTTAAATAGTACAACTTTTTCTCTAATTTTTTTACCATGTATAATTTGCATAAATACACAGAATATGAAGTAACATTTGCATTATAAGATTTTATAAAGAAATGAGAGATGTTAGTAATATTGAAGTCAAAAAAATCAGTGATAAAATGGGGTATTGCAACTTTTATGGTTCTCTTTCTCATTGACTCACTTTGCCAGATCATACAATATCATTTATCAATGCAACATAAAAATCAAAGCAATATCCAGGAATCAGTGAACAGAAGTACAAAGATGTCATATGACATCATTTGATACATTGAGCAGATTATCTACTCCTCTAAAACCCTATTTCAGTGACCTTATTGTTCTATTTGGCTTTCTTTGTGTCCTCAAAGACTAAGACTAGTAGGTCACTCATTCTAGAATGTACAACCAATCTAGCAACATTATAAGCCTGGATTCAACAATGGGTGATATGTACATCATCTGAGAACCAGTATAGCTAAATTGAGGGAGTTTCGTTATCAAATTGTTCAGTTTATCATCTGAGTCATAGAAGAGCTGTAATAGACAGTACTGAAGAAAGCATCCACAGTGGCAAAATCACTGATTATTTAATCATTTTAGTTTGCCAGTCATTATACAGGGTGTCTGAAAAGTCTAAGAGAAGTTTTAAGCTTCTTTTGTCTTAAGCTATTAAAGCTTAAAACCACACTAAGATTTTTGTGACACAGTTTGTATGTGATGATCTGTTGCTTCCTCTCAAAATTTCTCCTACTCGGTCAGGCCACTAACAGGTAAGTACTTGGGGGACTTAATAATATTAATGGCTTACATTGGCATAATGATTGATATTAAAAAATACTCCTTTCAGTAGTTTCATGAAATGAAGTAACCACACACACACTTCCCATTATACAGAACAATAAAACTTCATAGAGGATAAATGGTCTTCCCAAGATTGCATGTCCAATAAGTGGCCAAGACAGAAACCAATACAAAAATCTTCTTATTCCAAATTCAGGATTCTTTCTATTATACTGTTGAGAACCATCATAAAAGGCAATATCTGGAACATGCTCGTGAATTTATTTTTATAAATTGTAGTAAATTGTGATCAACCTGATACCCAGGACAGTTGCATTTATTTATTTTTAATCTTATGATATTCAATTAATGTTTGTTTAAATAAAATTCTCATTATTATGTGACAGACTAAGGAGATCAGCCACATTTGTAAAAGTCATTAGGTAGGAATCTAGAACAGAAAGACCAGGGAAAAATAACTATAGGAAATATACTTATTAGAACCCAAAGACTGCTAGCAATTAATATTATATAGAAAAATGAGTCACTTCTGGAAATGCAGAAATGGGAGATATTACCACAGGGTTACTATAACCAGATATAAGGTAGTGGCCATTATGGTGTGATATGACAGGAACAAAACATCTGTCTACCAAAAAATGTATATCACAACAACCTGCCATTCTAATTAAAATTCCCACCATTACCCTCCAACTCTATTGAGTTATAGAACTGCTTAAAAAAAGGCCCTTATTAATTTGAAAACACATGAGATATATCTCATTAATCCATTAATGCCTGCATAAGTTTGCATAACATAGATGCATAAGTTTATTTAACTGTCATTTACCATAGATCAATTTTATAAGGAAATGAGAAATAGGACATGCATATTTAAGTTTGAAGAGAGAGTTGGTCATGGTTCTAAGCACAGGCAATACCTAGAGGGGAATATAATAAGTCAAATGTCACAACTGAGACTCTTTTTTACCAAAAGGGCACTGATGAGCATGCCTATAGAGAAGAGGAAGGCAATCAAAGAGGGAACAGGAAGAAACTGTATTTTACATTATAATTTTGTCTAGTATTAGACAGCCGCAAGAACAGCAAATGGAAGACAGAAACATTAGTTTATGAAAGCAGGGCTAAGTCATGGAAGAATGTATTCACCAAAAATAATTCTCCTTTATATTTGTGTCTCAAGAATCAGTTCCAAGAATTAAGTTAGAAAACATTCCTTCTGAGTGTTCTCACATAGCTATGACACACAGCAGTCAACCATATGCAAGGGGGAATCATTTCTGTAATTAATAGAGTAAGTAAGTAAGTAAGTAAAGTCCTGGCTCAATTATTTCTCATTAGTCTTTCATATTTCCAATTGCTGATTAATTGAGGATTAATTGTCACGTCACTGAACTAGGAAAAAAAAACATGCAGCTTAAAGCTTAATAATAGGTCATGAGATTCACATTGTTAATGCTATTTATTTATACTACATTTCTTATACAACAATGAGCTTATAGGGACTATTATGGAAACAAACATTTTCCAGTTATTCAAAGTTGTACTACGACCTATAAGGAGCAATGATCCTTGAATATGATGTTCTCCAGTCAATAGTTTTATGGCTGTATTTCCTAGGAGCAAATATTTGTGGAACTATGCAAAACCATGCAAATTAGCATGTGGATCTAAGTTCAATGATAAATTAGGTTAGCTTGAAGAGCCATGTTATGAATAATTAAAAAATTTTAAAATATGAGCCATTGAATTAGCAATATATTACTGCAGCTTGCCAATGTTTGCATCAGGTGCATAAAAAGGAGCGGTTGAACCAATTTCAAGTGAATAAAGCTAGTTGTAAGCCAAATACTTAAAAAAAAAAGGGATTATCTTCATCTGAGCACATGGATGAAAATTCATGTTAGGTGAATTCATAAGAAATATGGATTATTATTTTGGATCCACACTTTGAAAACTTTATAATATGAAAACTTTGGGCTGAACAGGAAAAGCATTATTAAAAACTGTTATTAAATTGAGGGAAAGATTGTTACTCAGTTCTACAATAGTTGACCAATGATAAATTGCTACTTATTGAGTAAGTTAATAACCAGAAGGTGAGCAATCATTTTCGGAATGAATGTAGGCTTTGCTAAACATAAGTAAGTGATTATCTACATGACTGTTGTGTTTGTTCTTTATTTTTGAAGAGAACCATGACATTAGGGAAATGATAAAATGTCTTACAGTTGACTTTGATTTGCATGAGGGAGGGCTGTGCAGGTTCATCAACCTCACTTTCTCCTCTAGAGCTATCTGGGTCCAGTGGCCAAATATTTGTCAGGATGACTGGAGATGACCCAGGAGGATGGCAATGGGAGACTGTAATGATAGTTTAAATGGGAAGATCTTTCCCATCTATTAATAGAACCATGTGACCTGCTTAAGTCACATGGAAGTCTAAGTCACATGAGTTTGAGTCACATGAAGCCTGTGGTGGGAGGAGTTTGGTGAAGGAATAAAGCAGAAAGTGTAGAACAGGAAGAGGCAGAGCTAGTACAGAGCTGAGAGAAAATTTGGCTAGAGAGCAGTTAGATCTAGGAAGGATGCAGGCAAGCAAGCTGCTGGCTAGCATGAGTGAGAGAGCTTGTTTGTGATTTTGTTCAAGGAAGCTGGTTTCTGGGAAGATCCTTGCATAGGGAAGGCTTGGGGATGGTGCTGTTCTCTGCATTATTGTTGTGTATAGATTTTTGTTGCTATGATGGATTTGGCTTTCTGGTGTCTGATTAAATGTTTTGATTCTGTCTTTGATGTGGACAGCCTGTTGTATTTCATGATTCAGAATTGTGCCTGGATCTTTATGGCTGTTATAGGTGCTGTGAATATCACATTGAAACTACAGAGACTCTGGCCCTTATGGGTTAAGGAATTTTCAGGTACTCCCTTAGAGTAAGGCAATACCCATTCATTGAATAGTCCTCTATAAGAAATGAGTCAAGGGATGTCCCCTTTAATTAGAAAAAAAAGAAAACAAAATCAAGTTGGGTGGAGAAGACCCTCTGAGTTGCTATTCCAAAGAGAATCAGTTACCATTGACATTCACTCTAAGCCAAGAGGGCCCAAAATATAGTCAGTCAGTAAGCAGAGCTTGGGAAGGGATCTGTTGTGGTCCAATCTATGAATTTCAGAGTGAATTGGGTTTAAGGTTTTGTGAAGGAAGGAAGAAAGGAATGAAGGAAGGAAGGAAGGAAGGAAGGAAGGAAGGAAGGAAGGAAGGAAGGAAGGAAGGAAGGAAGGAAGGAAGGAAGGAAGAGAGAAAAAAAGAAAAGAAGAAAAAGAATAGCCAGTATACCCCAAGTTAACTAGTTAACTGGGCACCTTCTGGCCATCAAAATTTACCTTCCTTTGGAGAGGGGAAGGAGAGGGAGAGCAAGCACAAAAGGAATCCAGTGTTGATTATGATTATCTTTTATTGAAAACTTTCAGTGATTTCCCATTGCCTACTGGAAAATAAAATAAATTCCTAATTTGGGCATTAAAGGCCTTCTCTAATTTCACTCCCTTTTCCCTTTATTCTACTTATGTAATAAGCCTTACACTCCTGAAAAACTCTTATTTTTTTTTTTCTATTTGTCACGGCCTCTGCATACCTCTTCTCACTGTAACCCTTATCCACAGAATTAATTCATATCCATCTAGAAGTTTTGATTCCCCTTCCTTATTTCAAGGCCCAAATCAGTTACTACATTTGCTATGACACTCTTCCTAATTATTTCATCTCCTCAATCTACTACTATAAGAAATTGTTCCCTTCTCAAATTTCTCATAGCATCTGGCACTTAGTTTACTTTTCTCCCCCTCTACACAATTATAAGCTTTTTGAGGACAGTGTCATAATCCTTTTTATCCATAGTATTTAGCGTATTTACTTGGATAAATAATGGTCAATTGTAAGGGATTTCATAAGGTCAAACTCTGAACTTGTTATAAGGGAAAATGTAATTTGAAACTTTAAAAAAATGTTATCATGACTTGAGTGGTTTGAATAAGCATAATTAGAAAGTTTGGGACTGAGCTGAATATAATGGAATGATTCTAAACAATGAAGTTGGGGAAAGAGAGATAATATGGAGTGTTACTTCATATAAATGATGCGTGAATGGAAAAAAAATGTTACATTGGAGAGTAGGAGAGGGTGGAGGGCTGATAGGGCTAGAACCTTATTCTCATCATAACTGGGTTAAAGAGGGGATATTGTATACATCTAGAAGGGAATAATAGTCATTTCAACTTACAAACAGGAGGATGAAGGAATAGGATAAAGGAGGGACTCCTGCAATGGTATGCAGATCAAAAAATAGAAGTGTAAGGGGATAGGATAAAGGAGGGACTCTCAGAAGTGATGTGGATTAGGCAGACAGTAGTTAGTAGTAAATTATACAGCTGAGGAAGAATAAGGGGGTGAGAGGGAGAGAGAGAAAAAGGGAGGAAGAAAGAGAAGGAGATGGACAGGGAGAGAGAGAGAGAGATGGAGTGTGAGAAAGAGAGAGAGAGAGAGAAGCAGGGTATCTCCATTTTTTAATATTGTCAAATTCTGGTTTTCAAGAATATTAAAAAGTAGAGATACACATAGTAAAAATAAAGGTGTGAAATACAATTTATTATGTTTCAGCTGATGCAAAAAAAAATAAGGAAGGGTAGCAATCATTTTTTCATACAAATTAAAGCTAAAATGGAAATAATTAAAAGAGATAAATGCAAAAACTACATTATGATAAAAGGTACTATAGAAAATGAACTAATATTAACACCAAATCTATTTACATCAAATGATATAGAATCTAAATTTTTTAAAAAATTTATTTTTTTAATTTGTTTTTAGGGTTCTACAATCACTTCCATACATCTTAGATATTTTCCCCTCTTTCCCCCTCCTTCCTTCCTACCTCCCTACTTCCTCGCTGAGATGGCATACAATTTTATGTAGGATCTACACATACAATTCTATTAAATACATTTTCACCTTAGTCATGTTACAGAGAAGAATTAAAATGAATGGGAGAAATCATAAAACAAACCAAAACATAATACAAAAGAAAATTATCTGCTTCATTCTGCTATCGATTTTCATTGTTCTTTCTCTGGATGTGGAAGGCATTTTGCCTTAAGAGATCATTGAGAATTTTTTGAGTCCTTGCATTGCAATGGAGTACTCAGTCTACCAGAAAAATTCCTCACACACTGTGGTTGTTGCTGTGTACAAAGTTCCTCTGGTTCTGCTCCTTTCACTCAACACCAGTTCATATAAGTCTTTCCAGGCTTCTCTGAAGTCTTCCTGTTCATCATTTCTTATAGCATAATAGCATTCCATTACATTCATATACCACAGTTCATTCAACCATTCCCCGATTGGTGGCCATCCCCTTGATTTCCAGTTTTTGACCCCAAAAAGAGAGCTGCTATAAATATTTTTGTACATGTGGGACCCTTTCCCATTTTTATGAGGATCTCTTGGGGATACAGTCCTAGAAGTGGTATTGCTGGGTCAAAGGGAATGCACACTTTTGTAGCCCTTTGGGCATAGTTCCAAATTGCTCTCCAGAATGGTTGGATCAGCTCACACCTCCACCAATAATGAATTAGTGTTTCAGCTTTCTCACATCTTCTCCAACATTTATCACCTTCCTGTTTTGTCATGTTAACCAATCTGATAGGTGTGTTGTGATATCTCAGAGTTGTTTTGATTTGCATCTCTCTAATCAGTAGTGATTTAGAGCATTTATTCTTATGACTCTAGATAGCTTCTTCCTCTCAAAACTGCCTGTTCATATCCTTTGACCGTTTAGGAATTGGGTAGTGACTTGTATTCTTGTACATTTGACTCAGTTCTCTATATTTTAGAAATGAGGCCTTTATCACAGACACTAGTTGCAAAAATTCTTTCCCACTTTTTTGCTTCCCTCCTAATCTTGGCTGCACTGTGTTTCATTGTGGAAAATCTTTCCAATTGAATGTAATCAAAATTATCCATTTTGCAATTCACAATGTTTTCTATCTCTTGTTTAGTCAAAAATTCTTGCATTTTCCATAAATCTAAAAAATATACTATTCCTTGATTCATTAATTTGTTTATAGTGTTTCTTGTGTATGGTTGCTGTGGCCAGTGCAGTCCAGCAGGTCCAGAGTGGTTACCCAGATCACAGAGAGGATGAGAAGACAGGCGGGATACAACAGTCTGAACAAGCTCGTTTATTCTAGACATACTGAGCCAATAAATTAGGGGGTTGGGGTGCTTAAATAGTAAAAAAACAATAGAGGTAGCAATTGAGGCATGAAACAGAACATGTTGTGGTAAATAGAAAGGGAGGTCTTAAGGCCTTCCTATCGAATGTTATCCTGTATAGCAGGGGCCCTGATTCCTGGAACTTCAACATCCGAATTCAAGGACATGCACCTGAGAACAATATATCACTTAACTTCTCAAGTCAGCTACTCTCCCTTGCAGGAGGGGAATTCTTGATAAGGGGCTCTTTCAGACCCCTCAAGGTTCTCTACATATGGTATCATGCATTAGTCTATGCCTTGTTTCCACCACACTTCTCCAGTTTTCCCAGCACTTTTTTCAAACAGTGAGTTCTTATCTCAGAAACTGAGGTCCTCGAGTTTGTCAAAGAGTAGATTTTTATGTTCATTGACTACCATGTCTTGAGTATCTAACTTATTCCACTGCTCGACCCTTCTGTCTCTTAGCCGGTACCAATTGATTTTAATAATTGCTAATTTATAATACAATTTGAGATCTGATAGAGCTAGGCCACTTACCCTAGAATTTCTTTTCATTAGTTGTCTTGATATTCTGGATATTTGTTCTTCCAGATGAATTTCAATATTATTTTTCTAGCTCTAGAAAATAATTATCTGATAATTTTATTGGTATGACAAAGAATAAGTAAATTAATTTAGGTAGAATTGTCATTTTTATTATATTGGCTCAGCCTACCCACAAGTAACTGATGTTTTTCCACTTTCTTAGATTTGACTTTATTTATATGACAAGTGGTTTGCAATTGTTTCCCTAGGTTTGTTTTGGCATGTAGACTCCCTGATATTTTATACTGTCTGCCATAGCTTTAAATGGTGTTTCTCTTTCTATCTCTTGCTGTTGGGATTTGTAAATAATATGAAGAAATGCCAAGGATTTATGTGGGTTTATTTTTTTAACCTGCTACTTTGCCAAAGTTGTTTATTATTCCAAGTAGTTTTTCACTTGATTCTCTGGGATCCTCTAATTATATCATTATATCATCTGCAAAGAGTGATAACTTAGTTTCTTCTTTGCCTATTCTGATTCTTTCAATTTCTTTTTCTTCTCTTACTACTACAGCTAATATTTCTAGTACCACATTGAATAATAGTGGTGATAATGGACATCCTTGTTTCATGCTTGATCTTATTGAAAATCCATCTAACTTATCCCCATTGCATATAATGCTTGCTGAAGGTTTTAGGAAGATACTGCTTATTATTTTATGGAAAGTTCCATTTATTCCTATCGTCTCCAATAGGAATACGTGTTGTATTTTGTCAAAGCTTTCTCTGCATTTATTGAGATAATCATGTGGTTTCTGTTAGTTTTGTTGTTGATATGATCAATAATGCTATTGGTTTTCCTAATACTGAAGCAGCCCTGCATTCCTTGTATAAATCCTACCTGATCAAAATGTATTATTCTAGTAATAAGTTGCTGCATTCTCTTTGCTAAAATCTTATTTAAAACTTTTGCATCTATCTTCATTAGAGAAATTGTTCTATAATTTTCTTTCTCTGCTTTGGGTCTTCCTGATTTAGGTATCAAAATCATATTTGTACTATAAAAATAATTTGGGAGGACTCCTTCCCCAATTTTCTGAAATAATCTATATAGTATTGGAATTAACTGTTCTTTAAATGTTTGATAGAATTCACTTATAAATCCATCTGACCCTGGAGATTTTTTCCTAAGGAGTTCATTGATGGCTTCAATTTCTTTTTCTGGGATGGGATTATATAAATATTCAACTTCCTCTTCTGTTAATCTGGGCAATTTATATATTTTTTTAAATAATCATCTCATTTAGATTGTTGAATTTATGGGTATGCAGTTGGGCAAAGTAATTTCTAATTACTGTGGTAATTTTCTTTTCATTGGAGATGAGTTCACCCTTTTCATTTTTGATACTGGTTATTTGGTTTTCTTCTCTCTTTTTTATCAAATTGATCAAAGATTTTCAATTTTATTGTTTTTTTCATAAAATCAACTCTTAGTTTTATTTATTAGATCACTAGTTTTCTTAATTTCAATTTTATGAATCTCTCCTTTCATTTTCAGTATTTCTAATTTTGTATTTACTTGGGGATTTTTGATTTGTTCTTTTTCAAGCTTTTTCAGCTGCATGCCCGATTCATTGATCTCCTCTTTCTCTACTTTATTCATGTAGGCATTCAAAGATATAAAACTTCCCCTAAAAACTGCTTTTGCAGTATCCCATACGATCCGGTAGGTTGCCTCATTATTGTCATTCTGTTGAATGAAGCTGTTGATTATTTCTTTTATTTGTTGTTTAACCCACTCATTCTTTAGAATTAGATTATTTAGTTTCCAATTAATTTTTGGTCTATCTTTCCATAACCTTTTATTATATATAATTTTTATTGTGTTATGATCTGAGATGGATGCATTGACTACCTCTGCCTTTCTGCACTGGATTGTGAGGTTTTTATGTCCTAGTACATGGTCAATTTTTGTATATTTGCCATGTACCACTGAGAAAAATGTATTTTCCTTTCTCTCCTTTTTCAATTTTCTCCAGAGATCTATCATATCTACCAGAGTTTTATTCACCTCCTTAACTTCTTTCTTGTTTATTTTGAGGTTAGATTTATCAAGTTCAGAAAGGAGGAGGTTAAGGTCCCCCACTAGTATAGTTTTGCTGTCTGTTTCTTCCTATAGCTCCCTTAACTTCTGGATGTTATACCACTTGGAGCATATATGTTTAGTAATGAAATTGCTTTGTTACTTTGGTTCCTTTTAACAGGATATAGTTTCCTTCCTTACCTCTTTTGATTATATCTTTTTTCTGCTTTTGCTTTGTCTGAGATTAAAATTGCTACCCCTTCTTTTTTTACATCAGCTGAAGCACAATATATTCTGCTCCAACCTTTTACCTTTACCCCATGTGTATGTCCCCATTTCAAATGTGCTTCTTGTAAACAACATATTCTTGGATTGTGGTTTTTAATCCATTCTCCTATCCATCTCCATTTTATGGGAGAGTTCATCCCATTGCCATTCTCAGTTATGATTACTATGTGTGTCTTTCCCTCCATTCTCTTACCCCCATTTGTGCTTTTAGTTCTCCCTTCTCCCTTCCCCTCCACAATAGTTTTAATTTTTGACTACCACCTCCCGTAATCTTCCCTTCCTTCTTTCTACCCCCCTTCCTTTACTCCCCTTTGCCCTTATTACTTCTTCCCTCCCTTTTAGCCTCCCTTCCCTCTTCTTTCCACCTTTCCCTCTTATTGCCTATAGAGCTAGTTAGATTTACATACTTAAGTAAGTCTGTTGTTCCATCCTTTTACTAAATCAGATGAGAGTATATATCAAACAATACTCATCTCTGTCTCCTCTTTCCCTCTATTGTATTATAATTTTGTGCCCCTTTCTGTGATGTAATTTACCACTTTCTGCCTCCTCCTTTTCACTTCTCTTGTTACAATCCTTTCACACCCTTAAATCATATTTTTATCATCACATCAATTACTTTATAACCACTCCCTCTATCTATGCATATCCCTTTTATATTTATAATATATATATATATACAATTCTCAAGATCAACAAGTATCATCTTCCCTTATATGGATGTAAACAGTTTGCCCATATTGTGTAACAGTTTGTTTTTTTTTTTTCTTCCCTGTTTGCCTTTTTATGCCTCTCTTGAGACCTGTACTTAAAGATCGAATTTTCTGTTGAGTTCTGCCCTTTTCATCAGGAAGTTCTGGAAATCCCTTATTTCATTGAATGTCCATCTCCTTGCCCGAAATATTATGCTCAACTTTGCTGGGTAATTGTTCCTTATTTATAGTCCCAGCTCCTTTGCTTTATGGAATATCATATTCCAATTCCTTGGATCTTTTAATGTAGAAGCTGCAAGGTCCTGTGCAATCCTGACTATAGCTCCTCGATTTTTGAATGGTTTCTTCCTGGCTGCCTGTAGTATTTTCTCCTTTACTTGATAGTTCTGGAATTTGGCAATGATATTTCTTGGTGTTTTTAGTTTGGGATTCGATTTGGGAGGTGAATGATGGATTCTATCGATGACTATTTCTCCTTTTGATTCTATGTCTTCTGGGCAGTTTTCCTTGATGATTTCTTGGAAGATATTGTGCAGGCTCTTTTTTCATCATGATTTCCTGGTAAGTCAATAATTCTTAAATTTTCTCTCCTGGATCTATTTTCCAAGTCAATTGTTTTTCCAATTAGATATTTCACATTTTCTTCTATCTTTTCATTCTTTACATTTTGTTTCACTGATTCTTGATGTCTCATAGAGTCATTATCTTCTACTTGCCCAAATCTAATTTTAATCGAATTGTTTTCTTCAGTTAATTTTTGCATCTCCTTTTCCATTTGTCCAATTTTCTTTTTTAAGGAACCTTTCTCTTCCCTGAATTCTTTTTTCATACTTTTAAAATCATTGCTCAGTTTTTCTTCTCTTTCTCTAATTTGGCTTTTAAAATCCTTCATCACCTCTTCCAAGAGTGTTCTTTGTGTTTGCGATCAGTTAATAGTCCCTTATGAAGTTCTATATGGGAATACAGTCTCAATGCTGACCTCTTTAGTATTTGTGTTTTGGTCCTTGTACCCATAGAAAGATTCTATAGTCTTTTCTTTCCTGCTTTGCTTCTTACTCATTATGATGATAATCACCCTTTTCCTGGTTTTTAAAGTAGATTTCTGCTTGTAGGGCATGAGGGCCTCTGTCCCACGATTTTTTGCCTAAAACTTGAGGCTTTGTGTGCTGTGGCCTCTGGTTCTTTCAGCTAGAAGCTAAAGTGTTGCAGTTCACCTGGTGCTGAGCTGGCTCCAGATCTCCTCCCAGTTTGCTGAGGTGGGGCTGTCTGGGGCAGTTCTGGTCCTGCCCTTGTCCCCTTCAGCCACAGCAAGAGGGATCCTCCTTAGCAATTTTCCTAGCCTCACGTGCTAAGAGAGTGTTTACCCCTTCTGCTGATCCTACTGCTCCAGGATTTTTCTGGGGAAATATTTTATGGTTCTTTCAAGGTTAAGAAGGGGAGAGGAAGAGTGCATTTTCCCATCGCTCCACCATTTTGGCTACTGGAAGTTTAAGTAGGTGACTTATAGACATCTAATCTATGGGCTGATAGTCTCTGGAGCAGCTGCTGCAGATACCTATGGCTCTGAAGCTGTTATTCCCTCGGTTCCTTTGGACTCCCATCCTGGGCTGATATGCCTGAGATTCTGCAGTACAGCCATTGCCTCAGACCACCTGGGGCTTCCTGCTTGGCTCTGCAGCAGCAATGAGCTGGTACAGCCTGTGTGCTGTGCACTATGTGCTCCTCCAGCCTCTCAGAACAGATCCTTCCTGTCAACCTTTCAGTCTGTCCTGGGCTGTGAATCTGCCACAATCTGTCTCCCACTGGATTCTGCCCCTCCAAAATTTGGTCAGATTCTCTTTTTAGAATTATCTGAAGGAATTTGTCTAAGAGCGTAGGTGAGTAGTTGCTCTCACTCCACTATCTTGGCTCCACTACCCTAGAGTCTAAATTTTTAAAGGAAAAGCTAAATGAATGAAAGGTGGAATTAGACAGCAAAACTATAATAGGGAGGGACTTCAACCTTCTCTTCTCATAACTACATAAATGTAATAAAAAATAAATGAGAACTCAAGGAAATAAATAGAATCTGAGATAAGCTAGGCATGATATATATTTAGGAAAAAAATGAATGGGAATATGAGGGACTATACCTTTTTCTCAGTGGTAACTTTACAAAAATTGAACATATTTTGGGGCATAAAACCTTTATATTTAAGTGCAAGAAATGTTAAATATTGAATGCAGCCTTTTCAGACCACAATATAGTAAAAATTATTTGTAATAATGGATCATGGAAACACATTAAAATAATTTGAAGAGTAAACAACCTAATTTTAAGGAATGAGAGGGAGAAAAATAATAAGTCACAGAAACTATGATTTTACTAAAGAGCACAAAACTAGTGAGACAACATACCAAAATCTATGAGATGTAGCAAAAGCAGTAATCAGAGGAAAATTTATATCTATAAATGCTTATATCAGTAAAGTAGAGAAACAGCAGATCAGTGAGTTGGTAGCATAATTTTTTTTAAAAAAATGTATGGACCACTAATAAGATGAAACCAAAGTAATTATTAGAAGTTATTTTGCCCAAATAAATGTCAAAAACTTTAACAATTTCAATGAAATGGAAAAACATTTACAAGAATATCAACTTCACAGATTAACAGAAAAGGAAATAGAATACCTACATAAAACTGTTTTAATAGTATTTTTCCCAATTACATGTCAAGACAATTTTTAGAATTCATTTTTATGAGACTTTGAGTTCCAAATTTGTCTCCCCTTTGTCTGAAATGTTTGGCAATTTGATGGAGGTTATGTATGTGTTGTTGTGTAGACATAATTCCATGTTGTCAGAGTTGTGAAGGAAGAAATAGCTCAAAAAAAAAACATGAAAAAGAAACATATAAGTGAAAAAAAAGTATGCTTTTGTTTGCATTCAGAGTCAATCAGTTCTTTATATGGATGGGGATAGCACTTTCCTTTATGAGTCCTTTGTACTTGTCTTGGATCATTGTGTGGTTGACAAGAGCTGAGTCATTCATAGTTGATCATAACATAATGTTGCTGATATTGTGTGCAATATTTTCCTGGTTTTGCTCATTTTATTTTGCATCACTTCATTCTAGTTTTTCCAGGATTTTCAGAAATCTACCTGTTCATCATTTTTATTGCACAGTAGTATTCCATTACATTCATACACCACAGCTTGTTCAGTCATCTCCCAAATGATAAGCATCCCTTTAATTTCCAATATTTTGCCACCATGAAAAGGGCTGCTATTTAGCACATGTAGGTTCTTTTACCTTTTTTATGCTGCTTTCACATACAGACCTAGTAGTGGTATTGGTGTATCAAAGATTATGTACAGTTTGATTGTCCTTTGGGCATAGTTCCAAATTGCTTTCCAGAATGGTTGGATCAGTTCACAATCCACCAACAGTACATTAGAGTTTCAATTTTCCCACGTCCTCTGCAACATTTGTCTTTTTCCTTTTTTGTCATATGAATCAATCTGATAGGTGTAAGGTGGTACATCAGTTGTCAATAAACTTATTTTAGAAAAAGAAATTGAATAAGCCACAAATGTTTCCTAAAAAAATTCAAAACCAAATGGTTTTACAAATGAATTCTACCAAACATGTAAAGACAACCTAATTCCATAAATAAATTATTTGGAATAATAGGCAAAGAAAGAGTCCTACCAAACACATTTTATGAAACAAATATGATATTGATACTTGAGCCAGGAAAAGCAAAACAGAGAAAGAAAATTACAGACCATTTTCATTGATAAATATGGGTGCTAAATTCCTAAATAAAATACTAGCTAATTCATTTAGAAGAAAAATAGATCAAGAATGTCAAAGGAATTTATGGGAGAAAATGTAAAAGGGAGAAGACTTAGTAGTACCAGATATTAACAGAGTACCAGATTTAAATACATACTGGTCTAATATATAGTAGCAGATCTAAAACTATAGTATAAGGCAGTAATTATCAAAACTATCTTGTACTGGCTAAGAAATGGAAAGGTGGAGTAATAGAACAGCGTGTGTGTGTATGTTTGTGTGTGTGTATGTATGTGTACATACACACACAATACATATATACTTGTGTATATGTGTATATACATGCATATATACTTATACACACATATATACATATGCACATATTATATATATACACATATATGACATAATGTAACACACAATAGTAAAAGATTATAGTAACTTTATGATTGACAGATGCAAAGATTTAAACTTTTGGGATAAGAATTTACTATTTGAGAAAGAATATTAGGAAAACTGGGAATCAGTCTGGCAGAAATTGGGTATAGACCAATATTTTACACCATTTACCAAGATAAAGTCAAAATGAATGCATAAACTAGGAGATATGAGAAAATTGAAGAGCATGGAACATATTACCTATCTGAGCTATGGATAGGAGAATAATTTATGAATAAACAAGAGACAGAGAACATTATGAGATATAAAATGAATAATAGTGATTACATTAGATTAAAAGGTTTTTTTTTGTAGAAATAAAACCAATGTAGCCAAGATTAGAAGGAAGAGAGAAATCTGGAGAATTTTTTCTATGGACAATTTCTTGGATAAAGGTCTCATATCTCATATATGTGTCTGTGTGTTTGTGTGTGTGTGTAACTTTTTCAAATTTATAAGAACATGAGTCATTCCTCAATTTATAAATGATCAAAGGATATGAATAAGCATTTTTGATAAAATCAAAACTCTATGTAATCATCTGAAATTTTCCCCTAAATCATTGTTGATTACAGACATGCAAATTAAAACAGCTTTTGAGATCTCATCTTGTACCTATCAGATTGGCTAAAATGCAGAAGGGCAAAAATAATAAACGTTGGAGGAGATGTAGGAAAAATGGAACACCAGATCTCTGTTGGTGGAACTATAAACTGATGTAATCATTTTGGAAATAATCAAGAATATACACAAAGAGTTCACCATTTGACCTAACAATACCATCATTAGGCCTGGCTCCCAAGGTGTTTGGGGAAAAACAAAGGAACAGTGTGAATTCACAACTGACAAAATTTTTAAAAATGTTATACAGAATTATATAATAAAACTGATAATTTAGATGGAATGGTTAATTGTCTACAACTGAAATTGCCAAATTAATAACAAAGTGATTTGTTTTGTTGTTGCTCACTTGTTTTCTGTCTGACACTTCCTGATCCCATTCAGGGTTTTCTTGGAAGAGATATTAGAGTGGTTTTCCATTTCCTTATTTAGCTCATTTTGCAGATGAGGACATGGAGGCAAACAGGGTTAAGTGACTTTCCAAGACTCTCACAGCTAGTAAGTGTTTGAGGTCAGATTTGTACTTAGGGAAAAAGGGTCTTCTTGACTCTAGTCTCAACATGCTATCTACTGTGCCACCTAAATTAAAAGGTTACAATTTGGTGAATAATTCATATTATAACTATTTGCAAGAAAAGACAACAATGAATTACTTAGAAAACATCAAAGAATAAGCAAATAAGAAACTAATTGAAATTATTAACTCTTTTTGTAAAGTGGTGGTATACAAAAATATGTTTATATAAATCGTCTTTTCAATTTGACAATAACAAAACACATGACAATATTATAGTTAAAGCTCAATTTCTATGAAGACCCCCCTCAGAGATAATCTTGTCCAATTTTTCTCATTTTACAAATGAGGAAATTGAGTACTAGAAATGTTAAATAACTTCCCTGGGGTCACACTGGTATCACATGTCTGAAGCAGGATTAGAAATCAGGTCTTCCAGAATCCAAGTCCTGTACTCTGTTGCTCCACCTAGCTTCCTCTCTTGTAGGATGATGTATTTAAAATGGTAGACATCTATAATTACAGGACTTGTTTTTAAATCCCAGCTTAGCACTAAGAAGTCTTTCAGCATAACAGCATACTTGATAAGACGGTATGAAAAATGAATGTTGTTCTTTTTCCATTAAGAACATTCTCTTCATTCTTAGAAGGAACAATGACACAGTGTGTTACCTGTTTCTTTCAACATGTGCAAATAATGGAGGTGGCATGATACAATGAATAAAGTGCTGTACTTGGAATCAGGAAAACTCAGATTTAAGTCCTATCTCTAATATTTATGGTCTCTAAGTAGAAAAGTACTTAATGTCTTAGTGACCCAAATTACAGTGTTAAGACAGGGATTCTTACCCTGTTTTTTGTGTTCCTGACCTCTTGGCCATTCTCTTTACATGTAGACCCCTTCTCAGAATAAAGATGTTAACAGCACAAAACCAATGCACAGAATTACAAAGGAAATCAATTATACTGATAAATCAAAAAAAAAAAAAAAGCTTCATGTACACTACATTAAGAAGCCCTGCATGCTCTAAGAGAATAAGTTGTATCAGACTGGCTGATATTTTAGGTAAGTGGTCTATCTTCCTTATCAGATTTCCCCAGACTAAATAAATGCCAGTTCCACATGCCCCTTTCCCCTACCCTTTCAAAACCAAAGAAAAGAAAAATTAGAATGTTACTAAATAGGATCAAACTACAGGAAATATTTTTTTTCAGTTTGAACAGCTTTCAAGTACAAATCAGAACAATGACCACCTGTTCTCCCTCACTGAGTGAGAAAAGAGAAAAATGAACATGACTATTCTATTTGTTAGAGATTCTACCTATATTGTCTTATATTTTGAAACTTAATTGTTCTGCTGAATCTACTCAGATGGCTTTAGCATGGCTAAGTATTTCCCTACATGAAATTTTTTAAGAATAAAATAAAATTAATAAAATTACATGTTTCTAGATATGGTTGAGACAAAAACCCTCTTAGTTTGGTTGTCTTCTTGGGCATTTTTAGAAACTGGACATTTTTTTTTTCTGTTTTTGAGTATTGTCTTTGATGAGGCTGGAGCATGGAACAAGATTCTAAAGCCCTAGTTTTGTGTCACTTCAGGGCAAAGATGTAAACACAAGGACAGAGTCTAATATAAAAAGTGTTAACTTCGAACATCAGGGATACCTGCCCATGATGAGAAGAGCCAACTACCTATACCTTATGATGTGCATATAGTCTTTCTCTCACCAGCCTGAAATAGGTCCTTTAAATTTTCCACTGAAGATTCTTTACTTTGCCTTAAAATATTATTAAAATTTATTAATAAACAAACTCTTGGGGGAAGCAAACCACCAGGTCATTATGATGTATTAATTGCTTAATGTTAACTATCAGATTACATTTCCATTTCATGACTAGCTGGGACATGGTACAGGGAAATTTTGATGAGCCAGTATAGATCCATAGTATGGGAAAGGGATAGGAAGGATGTATTTTGGTTCTATAGTAAGGATCTCAGTAAAAATAGAGAAGGATATAAAAAGAGGAAGTAGAAGTTTGCAAAGTACAATCTTGTTCATAGTTTTGTTTTTTTTTAATCTATGAGTCAGCCCTATTAGATAATTAAAAATTATTCTTGACACAAGGAAAACCAGGAAACTATAAACCTGAAAGTGTATAGCTTTTGGTCTTTTCTTTTCTGGCTGTATTCATCTCTAAAAGTCAATGCTGTTGCTTCATTTCCTTCTACTAAATACTGTTTTCACTTTCTCTAAGGCTGGACTTTTCACAGAATTTCATTTACTTAAGAAATTATTTTGAATAATCAGTATTCAGATTTCTTACAGTTAAGGACAATGTACCTTGAGACTGAAAAAGTGATCTGATACCTTGATGAAATTCTATCCAATATGTTGAACTATAGTTTGTATCAACAATATACCAATAAAAAAGATTTGATTATGTTTTGGCTCTAAAAAAGCACTCTAATCACTACTCAGAGCAATTTCCTCCTTTCAGAGAGCTAGCAGTCTCAGATGGAGGTTGCCATGTGTAAAGGACACTCAGAGAAAAGGGCAGAGTTTTTCACTACATGTGAAGCCAATGTAATGTATCAAAGGTTTAAAAATTAAAAGTTTGGAGAAAAAGATACATACACATCTACATAACATGAATGCTAAATGTAGTTCAGGTGATGATCTCTAAGGTACCTTTTTCTTCAAATGGTATAAGATTATGGCTATGTGATACCTGTTTTTTTGAGTAGAATAACTGTCCAGCTTTTCATGCCAACATTAATAACCAAAAGAAACAAAGTTGACAACCTGTTAGATATAAACACTGGATCACAATGAATTCATGAAAGCTTATTTAGCATAATTAAAATTTGCTGACTTATTTTTATTTTTTAAATATTATTTTAGGGAAATGGACACAGGATTTGCTAAATTTTAGAATTAAAATTCAAAGAGACTTTCAAAGTTAAGTAAGGCCAACAGTCTTATTTTACATGTGAGCAAATATTTTTCAGACAGTTTAAGTGACTTGTTCAAAGGTGGCTTGACTCTTGCCTTGTTACTAGATGACTCTAGAAAGGAGAATGAAGCAGATGGTTTTGTGAAACTCTGCCTCACAAATCCAATTCACTCTCCAATCAGGACATCGCCCCATGATGTCATGGGTCCTCTTCAAAAATAAAGGATAAACAATGATAACTTACTGTGGAAAGAACAACATTAATGAAGAATTAACTCCTCCCCAATTAGAGTATAAGTTCTTTTAGGGCAGAGACTGTTATGTCTTCCTCTGTACTCACTGTATATAGAATGGTACCATGAAAAAAGTCAAGAGCTTGATAAATATTGGTTAAATTGTATTGATTTAAGAACAGATGCCAAATTTCATTCTCAAATTGAAACACAGAAAAGTAAATCAAGGAATCTCCTAGAAATAATTTGCAAGTTGAATATCCATTTTAATTTAGGAAAAGTTGTGTTTCTTTCAACACACTATGCAAAACTAAGTATGATTGGATGTGTCACTGAGAAAACTAAAAAAGTTTTCTGGAATTCCTTTATTTTTCCACTCACCCTTTTGGTATTGAACTCCAATCCTGGCTTCAACCTTCCTTTTTCTGACACAGCAAGGATAGTCTTATCTTTTAGAGCTGGTGAATTCAATGAACCTTCAACAGTTCTTTAATTTATGGTTATGGTTATTGTTTTGGTTATGTATTTTTGGTTCTAGTTCTGGTTTGCCTCAGCTCTGACAATTTTACTCACAAGTGCATTTAAATCTAACACTTTCCTAAACTGAACTCAACTTTGAGTTTTGATCACATTTCTCCTTTTTAGGTAGTTTTATTAACCTAGGCAAGTCACTTATCCTCCATGTGCCCTCAATATCCTCATTTGAAAATAATGTCTGCAGGAGCCAAGATTGCAGAGTAGAAAGATATGCATATGCTAGCTCCTAACCAACAGCTCATAAAATACCTGTAAAGAACTCCCAACAAATTCTGGAGCAGCAGAAGCCACCGAACAACTGAGCAGAGGAGATTTCTGTTCCAGAGACACCTGAAAAACCCACACAAAAGGTCTGTTGTGCACCAGACCTGGAGCAGAGCCCAGCCTTGGCTTGGCTATGCAGCATCGAGAGGAGCGGATCAGAGCAGGCTTCAAGGACAGAATCTCCAGCAGGTCCCTCCAGACACAGGCACCAAAGGTCAGTGAGAGGGTCTTTTCAGCTTGCCGAGAGAGGAGTGAGGTGCCTCCATAACTCAGGCCTGCTTGGGAGGCAGCAGCAGAGGCAGCAGGGGAGAGTGGCTCCCAAAGCAGGCAGGAGCCTGGATCCTTTGTTGAAGGTCTCTGCATAAACCCTCTGAGGTAACTAAGCCTTGTGTGGTGGCCCTGCCCCCACCTGAGCCCCTGAACTTAATCTCACACTGAATAGCAGCCCCACCCCTGCTGAAAGCCCTGATGCTAGGAAGCAGCATTTGAATCTCAGCCCCCAAGCACTAACTGGGCAGATCTGGAGGCAAGGTGGGTGTGGAGAGGAAACTCAGAAGTCACTTAACTGGCTGGGAAAATGCCCAGAAAAGGGAAAAAAAAAATAAGACCATAGAAGGTTACTTTCTTGGTGAACAGATATGTCCTCCCATCGTTCTGATGAGGAAGAACAATGCTTACCATCAGGGAAAGACACAGAACTCAAGATTTCTGTATCCCAAACATCCAAAATAAATATTCAATGGGCTCAGGCCATGGAAAAGCTCAAAAAGGATTTTGAAAATCAAGTTAGAGAGGTGGAGGAAAAACTGGGAAGAGAAATAAGAAAGATGCAATAAAAGCATGAAAAGCAGGTCAATACCTTGCTAAAGGAGATCCCAAAGAAATGCTGAAGAAAATAACACCTTGAAAAATAGGCTAACTCAATTGGCAAAAGAGGTTCAAAAAGCCAATGAGGATAAGAATGCTTTAAAAAGCAGAATTAGTCAAATGGAAAAGGAGGTTCAAAATCTCACTGAAGAAAATAGTTCTTTCAAAATTAGAATGGAACAGATGGAAGCTAATGACTTTATGAGAAACCAAGAAATCACAAAACAAAACTAACAGAATGAAAAAATGGAAGATAATGTGAAATATCTCATTGGAAAAACAACTGACCTGGAGAACAGATTCAGGAGAGACAATTTAAAAATTATGGGCCTACCTGAAAGCCATGATACAAAAAAGAGCCTAGACATCATCTTTCATGAAATTATCAAGAAAAACTGCCCTGAGATTCTAGAACCAGAGGGCAAAATAAGTATTCAAGGAATCCACTAATTACCACCTGAAAGAAATCCAAAAGGAGAAACTCCTAGGAACATTGTGTTCAAATTCCAGAGTTCCCTGGTCAAGGAGAAAATATTGCAAGCAGCTAGGAAGAAACAATTCAAGTATTGTGGAAATACAATCAGGATAACAAGATCTAGCAGCTTCTACATTAAGGGATCTAAGGGTGTAGAATATGATATTCCAGAAGTCAAAGGAACTAGGACTAAAACCAAGAATCCCCTACCCAGCAAAACTGAGTATAATACTTCAGGGGAAAAAATGGTCTTTCAATAAAATAGAGGACTTTCAAGCATTCTTGATGAAAAGACCAGAGCTGAAAAGAAAACTTGACTTTCAAACACAAGAATGAAGAGAAGCATGAAAAGGTAAACAGCAAAGAGAAGTCATAAGGGACTTTACTAAAGTTGAACTGTTTACATTCCTATATGGAAAGATAATATTTGTAACTCTTGATGCTTTTCAGTATCTGGGTAGTTGGTGGGATTACACACACACACACACACACACACACACACACACACACACGAACAGAGAGAGAGAGAGACAGAGAGAAAGAGAGACAGAGACAGAGATAGAGAGAGCACAAAGTGAATTGAATAGGATGGGATCATATCTTAAAAAAATGAAATTAAGTGGTGAGAGAGAAATATATTGGGAGGAGAAAGGGAGAAATGGAATGGGGCAAATTATCTCTCATAAAAGAGGCAAGCAAAAGACTTTTTAGTGGAGGGAAAAAGAGGGGAGGTGAGAGAAAAACATGAAGTTTACTCTCAACACATTCCACTAAGGGAAGGAATAAAATGCACACTCATTTTGGTATGAAAACCTATCTTACAATACAGGAAAGTGGGGGATAAGGGGATAAGCAGGGTGGGGGGGATTATGGAAGGGAGGGCAATGGGAGGAGGGAGCAATTTGAAGTCACACTCTTGGGGAGGGACAGGATCCAAAGAGAGAATAGAAGCAATGGGGGACAGGATAGGATGGAGGGAAATATAGTTAGTCTTACACAACATGACTATTATGGAAATCACTTGCAAAACTACACAGATATGGCCTATATTGAATTGCTTGCCTTCCCAAAGGAAATGGGTGGGGAGGGAGGGATGAAGAGAAGTTGGAACTCAAAGTTGTAGGACCAACTGTCGAGTAATGTTCTTGCTACTAGGACATAAGAAATACAGGTAATGGGGTATAGAAAGTTATCTGACCCTACAGGACAAAAGAGAAGATGGGGACAAGGGAAGGGAGGGATGATAGAAGAGAGGGCAGATTGATGATAGGGGCAATTAGAACGCTCGGTGTTTTGGGGTGGGAGGAGGGAACAAATGGGGAGAAATTTGGAACTCAAAATTTTGTGAAAATGAATGTTAAAAGTTAAATACATAAATTAAAAAAAAAATAAAAAGGAAAGTAATGTCTGCAGTACTTTCCTCACCAGGTGGTTGTGAGAAAAGCAATCTGCAATCCTGAAAGAACTATATAAAGCTATTATATACACTATATATATATATATATATGTATATATATATATATGTATATATATATATATATCCCTACATATAGATAGATGGATATTTCCTATCTGTCTATATATCTATATGGAAACTTCCTTATAATAATTTTTATAACATATTATCCTTCATTATTTTTAGCATCTAAACTTGTTTTTTAGCTTTTTATGAAATAAACAGGATATATCATTGCCCCCTCCTCCAGCAGTTGAATGTGGCTTCCCTAGAAGTGGAAAGTCTTCATCATTTTGTCTTTGTATCCCTAGCCCTTGTTATATTGCCTTGACCTTAGTAGGCACTGCTCAAATATTTATTCAATACAATTATCGAAAATGGCTGTGGGCTAGACACACACAGAAAGGCTACTTATTAATGCCATCATAGTACAATGTGAAGTTTTTCATGTTGTAATCAATATTTTGTGCCACCAAATCTGGATCATATTTTTATTTTAGGGGCAAGGGTAGGAAAATCCCTATTACATTATCATTTTGGAAGCAAATAAAATTGTAAGTGAGAGGCAGGCATTGGCATTGATTATATGCAGTATAAAAATATTATATATGTATATATATGAATGATTTTTAACACATTCAGAGAAAAGGAAGAAGCATTTATATAATCTCTAAGATACGTATTTTAACAAGCTATTCTTTGATTAAATTAAATTCAAAGGAAAAGTAGAAAGGAGACATAAATGAAAAGAAGGGTAGACACAGAAACGTTACCCACAGAGTCACTTTCACAACACACTTGCTCTCATCAGCTACTCTTATCTTGTTCTCCCTCTACTATTAGGAATCCTCTGTGTGTAATACTTGGAATGTGGGTCTCTACATAAGAGGATTATAAAGAGAGAACAAAGACTTGTAAAGTGCCAGGGGAAGAGGATATCAAGTCTATTTGGTTGATTAACAGTCCTTGGCACATAAAGGAGATTGCCAAAAGGAAAGTGTAGCCAGGGATGGGATTTTAACTCTAGATTGAATAGTAGTAGGGAAGTAACTAAAATAGAAATCAGATGAAAAGAAATGAAGCAATGACCAGTAGTGTTAAAACTGTAATCATCTAATAAGAAACCCACATCCTTCTGATTCTTTTCAGAGGCACCTAGCTCAGGAAGTTAGTTATTATCAAATAAGAGAATACATTTACCTGGATTACATTGATCTCTTTCAGATTTCTGTTTGGCCACTGACCAATCAGATAGGCTTCTTTAGACTAAAGATGAAATACTTTTTGTATGATGTTCCTGGCACTATATAGCACACTCGCCACCTAGTGGACATTAGGAATAATTTTCCTATCTGTAGTACAAATTGTAAAGGCAAATCAGCCTATATTTATATAGCCTCAAATGCAAAACGAACCTCCAGAGACATTTTGGTGGTAATATTATTTATGCTAATTTTTGTTCAGTATAATGTTGCCTTTAGGTGTGAAATGGTATAAAGAAGTGGATACACACATGTTCCACTAGAAAATAAACATATAAATGCAAAATTGAAAATCAAACAAAATTTGCTGTCCCATTTCAACTTTAGTGACCGCTACTCATTTTTGGTGACTCTAATTGATTTATTTCTCTTTGTTTATCTCCTACCAAATTCCTAGCCTCTGTTCCATATATTCATTATTTAGAGAAAGAAGGGACGTTCAAGGTCACTTAGTTCAGTGTTCCCATTTTATTAATGGAGAAATTGAGTCCCGGAGAGATTATATGATTTCCCCAATGCTACACAAACAGTAAAAAGCAGAGTAGAATTTGAACCCAAGTCCTTCTCCCTAGATCTGTTGCTCTTTCCATTCATTAAACTATTTAATTCAGAAACGTCTTGCTCTTTTGGCTGTTGAATGGAAAGCAAATGTCATTTAGCTGATAATGATTTTTGGAGCATCTTTCCCACCAATGTTTGTATTTTTTAGAGAACATCTGAAGCCCTTCACATTCTTTAAGAAGAAAATAAATTATGAGGTCCTATAACTCCAAATACAATGATCTTACCTTTTTAAAAAATCTCTTCTCTCCCTTTCTTTACTTCCTTCCTTCCTTAATTCCTTCTTGTCTTTCTCTTCTTCCTCGTTCTTTACTCCCTCCCTTTGTTTCTTCCTTTTTTTCTCCTCTCCCTTCCCTTCCCTTCACTTGCTTTCTCTACTTTTCACTCTCAACTTCCACCTCACCCAGATAAAAGGTTTAACAGACACTCATGGCTCAATCCCCATATTTACTGGCATAGAAGCTTTACCTTGCTGCATTATTCCTACCTTGGGAAGTTTATTACTCCTTTGCAACTTAGTGGCCCTCTGCTCTCAAGGACTCATCATATTTATTCTGGACTTTGTATATACACCTAATCAGCTTAAGGTCAACTTTGCTCAGAACTTCTGAAATCAAGCTATCAAACTATCTCAGCATCCTCCTAACCAGAGATTATGGACATGCACCATTACACTCAGCTCTGAAGCTCTTTTTACTTTACCATATCACTAGAGATAATTCATATGAACCCTAGATTGTATAGGGCAACAAGTCCCTCAATTAAAATTTTGGCTCCAACACTAATAGAGGACAGTTGTGTGTTTTCTGATATAACAATTTTTAAAAATCTATGCTTTGGTATTCAAAATAATATCTATTCCAGTATTCCATTTAAACAGACTAATGTGATTGATGTGATAGATAGTTTACCTTAAATATTTTATTACCTCTAAAGAACAAGAACACCTTCACAAAAGTTGTCTAATGTTTTTAATCAGCAAATGAACATGTGCTAAATAATTAGTATAAAAGGTCTCAAAATACTACACACATTCATTAATATTAACATACTACCAAATGATGCGGAATTATGACACACTGTGGAAATGCATAAATTGTGGCAAGGAAAATTGTGTTATGTTCTATTTCATATTATTTTTCACTCTTTCTATTATTAGCATTATAATGAAGGTATGTTGAAAGATGTGGAATGATTAATCTGCAGAAAGACTTAGGGAAGGGGGTGATAGTTATATTTCTATACTTTAAGCATTCTCATGAAAAAGAAGGAATTGTTTTGATGACATCCAGAGGCCAATTCTAGGAACAATGGGTAGAAGCTAAAAAGCAACAGATTTTGGAGTTGATATAAGGAAACATGCCCTAAAAACTGAGCTCTTCAAATAGGCTGCTTGAGGAGCTCTCTGAATTCCCAACCACTACAAGTTTTCCAGAATAAGAAAAATGACCACTTGCTAGGGCTTTTGGAGAGAGGTTTCCTGATAAGGTATAGTTAGGCTTTGAATCTATAAAATGGATTGTCTCAGGAATACATCCATCTGATCATGTCATCAAGTTTTATGGATTAGTATAAAAATGAAAATGCATTCCAAAAATGAAGAGTTTTGCGTGCCAGGGTTACTAATCTAGGGACTGTGTGAGTAGGGAGTATTTGGCTGATAAATAAGGGATAAGTCATTACTTCTTTCTGCCCCCCACTCTACTATGGGCAGTCAGTCTTTTCTAGCTTTTCCTTCTGACCTCTGCTGTGGTCTTATTTTTTCTCTACTCAATTCCATTGGTTGAGCTCATTGGAAAAAAAGCTGTTTTTTTTTCCCTTCAGACTTCTAAGTAGAAACAATAGGAGACTGAAAATACCTTAAGCAGTCACTTCAGAAGGGCTATCTTCCAGCTCACTTACAAATTTCTCTTTACCAAAAACTTCTCAGCCCATTTTCTAGAACTTGTCTGATTCATGTGTCATTTCTGTGCTTTGGGAAAATTACTGTATAAATTATGAATTAATAAAAATCTCTCTTCTAGATAGCTCTAAGCCCCTATTGTTCCAGGAAAGATCATACCCCTTAGAAAAAATAACATTCTTGCTCTAGAGTAATTTATCACCTTTCACCTCTCTCTCTGCTAGTATTTATGCAAGGATATGATATAGATCAGAAATTAAATCAGTGAATGCTTTATTCTAGAAAAAAGTAATATGAAATAGAAAACCAACAAACTTGTAAGAAATAGGAATTAGAAATGAAGCTCCTTTCTCTCCTGAGAGAAAGAACAAGAGTGAGAATAAAGTATAGGATAGAAAAGTACAGATTTTTCATTTCCCATCTTAACAGCAGGAATTGTTCCAAACATTCTGTACTTGTTCTATGTGGCTCCCAGAAAAGTCAGCTATAAACTTTATCTTATTGACTCTGCATTTGCTCTCTTATTGAGTCCTGGTTGTGTTAATGATGAATGCAGTGCAGTGACAACTTTCTCCACCTCCCCCACCCGCGAGTCTACTTGCTATATTGGACATACTCACTCTTGGATTTCATCCTTATACCACTTCTAGTCTTTGTGATCTCTCTCTCATAATAAAACTTTTCCCTCCCCTATAATAGGATAGAAATTAAACTTTGAGTTACAGTTTCACAGTATCCATTCATGTAATTCTGAAGGTCAAAGAGGAGAACTCTATGGGAATGCATTTTGACTAGCAAATATCCATCTTTAGTGTTTATATATCCTTGGCATCTAGAACAAACGTTCAAAGAGAGCGGTTAACCAAAACCTTAGCCTGAGGTCATATAAGGAGGTAAAACAATTCATTTCCATGTTGTGATCTGCTGATGTACATCCTTAGTGTGGTGGTTACAAAAAAATGCTACTAGATTAGAAATCAGTAGAGCTGGGTTCCTATTTTTGCCCCCAATTGGACCATGAATGACCCAGTCAGTCTTTGTTGTTGGCACCCAGTTTTCCCATGCAAAATATGATGGCTTGTTTAGATGATAGCTAAAATATTTTTCCACTTTGAAAATTATTTAATTATGGCTGTATGTGTGTGTGTGTTTATGTCAGTGCATATGGGGATGGCTGGCACTGGATCACACTTGAATTCAGTACCAGTAACATGGTGCTCCCAGCCACAGGAAGAGACAAATAATTGATGGTTGTGTTTAACTACAACTAACTATCCATCATAAATAAGCTCTGCATGTATAATTTAACAAAAAGAGCTATGTAAATTTAAGTTTTAGGCACACTGAATTTTCAAAATATTCAGAGTAACTACATATATTAATTTTAGGACAAATGTAGGATTCCATAAGTTTTTGTGCTGTTTTGCTTATTTTTTTCATTTCATTCCTCCTTCCTCCATCTCACAAAGTGGCGACCAACTAACAGGGTGGCATTTGGATTACCAAAGGAAACAAAGCTGAAAAGAAAAATAATGTATTACCTATTTATGTCTTGGATTTTGTTAAAGGTTATTTTCTTGAATTCTTTAAAGTGGGGCAAATGAAATCCATTCATCATATTTTAATTTGCTTTTATGTCTGATATCAAAGTTTAAAATGCCAATCCAATTCAGTCATACCTTTGTTTAAGCGATGGAGTTATTCCTGAAAACTTTCATGCAAACTTTTAAAAAAGTTTTCTTAAGGTTAAATTAAATTTTAATTATTTATTATTAATAAATATTTATTATTTAATAATAATCACTGTTAATTATTTAATTAAATAAATTTAATTTAAGTTTAAATTAAATTTACATTTATCCAAAAAAATCTTCTGCCTCATTCAAGCACAGAGATGATCCTGGTTTCTCAAAGTTCATTTCAGTAGAGTATAAACTGTAACAGTTCCTACCAAAACCAAGGGTGTTAAAGTATGTGCTCAATAACAGACTGTTCCTGCCAGTTTAGCTCATTAGCAAGATGCTTAGCCACCAGTAGACTAGCCATTAGGTGATGGATTCTTTGGTCCTGACAACCGATGTCATGAATTGGATCTCAATCTTATTTCAATTCTGCACTGAAATGGCAAAGTGGCAAAAATGGGGAAGAAGATGTAAAGAACCCAACAGACTGTAACCATCCACAGACATAATTAACCCTTTCTACTACAAATGGGAAATCTTTGTTCTGTGAGTCAAAATATTATCCTTCTCAGTAAAGAAAAGCAAGGAGATAGAAGAAAGTTGAACGCAAATGGAAAGGTAATTCATGGATTCTCCTTGGAGAAGAAAGGAAAGGAATTGGAATTCCTTTCATCATTCATTCAAAGAAAATAAGAAATGTTTTTATTGGATATTTATTCATTGTTCCTTGAGGTATTCATGATTATTACAAGTGCAAACACCATTCTGAAGATACCTGAAACTTAAGTAACAATATCTGTTTCGGAGAAGATGAAGATATATGAATATTCTACAAGTAACTCAATAATATTCTGAAAAATATGTGTGCATGTATACCTATCTATTCACAATAAACACATATGTATGCCTAAGTGTACATATGTACACACATACACACAAACACACACATATATATGTCTATTTTTCAGTCATATCTGAATTTTCATGACCCTAGTGGAGTTTTATTTGTTTAGTTGACAAAGATGCTATCGTGGTTTGTCGATTCCTTCTCCAAATCATTCTACAGATAAAGAAATTGAGGCAAAGAGGGTTCAGTAACTTGACCAGTAAGTGCTGGGGACAGATTTGAATTAATGGAGATGACTATTCCTGACTCCAGGCCTGGCACTTTATCTACTGTACCTCCTCCTAGCTGCTATGTACATAATTATACATCCATCCATACATACACACATTCATACATGGCTGTAAATATACACACTTAGTAATGTCACTAAAAAATATGTTGGAAAATGTGGTTCATAATTCAGAAACAAAAGAAGCCACCAGTTTCTGTTAACCTTTAGGCAGAGGACTTTTTGTAAAGAAAAAGGTCAGACTGTACAGGAGAAGGCAAGTACTGAACCACACCACTGGATTGTCTCTAAGCAAGCCCCAGGAGAGGACAAGAAAGCACTTCCTTCACTTTATGTGTTTGAAAATGTGTGACTATCCTGGACAAAGTATAAATTCCCCTTGTCATGACTTCTTATTGTTTTGCCAATGAAACTTTTGTTCTGGGATTTATTTCATTTCCTTACTAGTTCACATCAGTGTACTATACTCAAACTTTTGACCTTAAAACAAAATTCAGACAGAGAAATGCAGAGAGAGGAGCTAATTTATAAGGCAGACTCAGTTTCCTAGAGAGAATTCTTTTAGGGAACCATGTACTTCAAAGAGTAATATGTAAATATAGACAAATCAGATTGAAGAGAGGTTCTCCTAAGTCTTTTAAAGAGACAATGGGTCATCACCAGGAAGATACATGAGAGAGAAGACTATCTTGCCAGAAGGGAGATATGGAAGGTGACAGGGACACTTTACCTGACTGGGATGTGAAGTAAAATAAGGTAGGGAGCCTTAAAGTAAAAATACTACAAAAATCTTTCTCTTTAATAGTAATATGACTATTTAATGTTAATATGAGCAGAGACTGGAGGAAAACAGAAACTACCAGAGAGAAGAATTTCTTTCTAACAACAATAAGTTATTTTCCTTTATAGTAGATAGCTACAAAGAATATTAGGATAAATCTAAAAGACTACAGAAATCTTTAGAAGTCAAAAACTAACTGAAATTGTCCTTTTTATTAATAGAGAGGGTCTTTTTTTAAATTTTCAGTTGTGTTAAATTAAGCCATGCTACATTTTATGATTTTTGTAGGTTCATGGGAGCTTAGGGCTCTTAAAATGGCTCAAGCCAAATTCAGATGTTTCTAGTGGGGCTAATATGTTCCAAAGAGATGTCCTTTGGGGACATCATGTATCATATGTATCACAGAGATTATTATTAACAACATTTAACCTGATCCACATTTTGAACTACTAGATATAGGCTAAATGTTGAACAAGAAATGATTAGATAGCACTGTGGAAGCCATTTCCAGACAAATTATCCATGTATAATTTGACCATTGACTTTTCAAAGGATAGATTAAGATTAATAGTAAATTAAAAGAAATGAGAAACAAGAGAAGAAATAGAATTCACTTATAACATATCTTGACCTATTCAAACAATCTACTAATGGCAAACAAATGGGAAAGGGATCAAGACAGGATTATAATGTGACATATCATTTTCTACAGATGTTTAACTCATGTAAAGCAATATCTACAACAGGAAGATCAAAAGGGTCCAGAAACTATATTAGTGAGGAAGTGTTATGCAAAATATGTTTTTTGCTTTTATGGTTTTCTATAACAAAATGAAAAAAATATTTTTTCAAGAAGCTTAGGATGAGACCATATTAAGTAAGATCATCTCAACAGTATTTGAAAGTGATAAGAGGACAAAGAAACCAATTAGGAAAAAGTCATGGAATATATCTGTTTTCCCATTTTAATTTAAAAAGTCACATAATTTCATCATCAATGTTATTGATGATGGAATTATGTGGCTTTAAAAATTTAATTTGTAATCTGTATCATATCTCAGATATCAATGCACATGTGATAAAGTAGGAAAATTCCCTAACACATCAAGTGTAATGAGAGGAAATCCATGTTATAGGTGAAAAAATTGTAAAAGCATCAAGAAGTCAATTCCCAAAATACTTTTTAAAAGAAAGAGGAAAACATTAATAATTAGGAAAAATGTAGATAATATTATTTACCCCCCTATAATTATTACTACTAGAAAGAGGTAATCAAGATATCATCACATAAATATCTAGGACTATAAGCTGGAGAGAACTTCTTGACCAGATATGGTAGAGAGAGTTTTCTTATGCAGGAACTCCCTGAATCAATGCAATTACAATCCCTTTCTCTATTGTCTAGATTATGATATATATTTGAATGAGCGGACAATTGGATTGGCCCCTCTGTCCTTTTTTATTATTCAGACACTCCAAATGAACAATGAGCTTCATCCAGAATTGAAGAGAAGAAAGGCAAAAGATCATAATCAATTTCAGAGTTGACAGAATGCTTTCAATATCACCTGCCTGCTCCCTAAAACCAAAACCCATCTTCTTACCATCAGTGTTTTTAATTTAATGCTACAGAATTTTAAATCATAAAACAGCTATATCTACAGAGTCAAAGTTATAGATGTTAAATATATTCACATATTTATATGTATACATATATATGTGTATATATGTGTGTGTGTGTGTGTGTGTGTGTGTGTATACACACACACACACACACACACACACACACACATATGGGCAGCAAAGAAGCACAAGGGGTAGAACACCAGAACTGCAGGCAGGGAAAATCAAACGTTAGATGTTTAATTAGGTGTGTAAGCCTTGGCGAGTGACTTCACCCTTTTTGCCTCAGTTTTCTCATCTGTGAAATGAACTAGATAAGGAAAAGGCAAAATGCTCTAGTATTTTTGTCAAGAAAACTCCAAAAGGGGTCATGAAGAGTTAGACACTATTGAAAATGAAGTAGCATGACAATAACATGCATATGTGTGTATGCAAATATATGTGTTATACATTATCATTTAAATGCCAAAAATGTTATAAAAAACATTATCTAGGAGAAATGTATCAGCAAAAAATGCTAGGTGTTCTTGAAGGAAAAGTTAGAAATAAGAGATAAAAAGCCAGAGTGCTATGTAATGCTGAAGTCCTAGAAGAAGGCCTCTACCATGTTGAGCAGACCTTCTATATGCAGACAATAGTTCCACAGGAAGAATTATAGATGTATTGCAATCTGAACTCTGAGAGAGTACTTATATGGATGTGATCACAGATCCATTGAAATATTAAAATATTGACTAATGATCAATTGAATGTTAAGAGATATATAACTCCTCATTCAATGTGTCTCCTATTGAAAAAGCAAAATGTCATTTTTAAGGCAAACCACTATAACTTACCGTTTTTAGTAAAAAATGCATTTTACATGTGGGATTATTTAAAATAATGAGTAATAGATCATATGTGTGTGTGTGTGTGTATATACACACATTGTATGTTTGTCCTTCGTTGCTGAAGAAGAACATGCCATCAGAGAAATAATGACATGACTTGCACTTGACTTTGTTTTTTGAGTGAGGGAGGGCTGTGCCGGTCACCAACTTCACTTCTCCTCCAGAGCCATCTGAATTCAGTGACCAGATATTCATCAGTATGACTGGAGATGATCCAGGATGAGGCAATTGGGGTTAAGTGACTTGCCCAAGGTCACAAGCTAGTGAGTGTCAATTGTTTGAGGTGAGATTTGAACTCAGGTCCACCTGACTTCTACACTGGTGCTCTATCACTGTACCACCTAGCTGTCCATATATACACATATACAGATATAGGTATGTATACATATTCACTACAGTCCAATGAGGAGTAATTTATTTTTGCATATTTGGCATCACATTTCACAGATATATTTAATTATGATTTTTAGTTTATATCCAATATTTCAAATAATTTCCTAGTTCATTAACTGGCTATAGGAAAGCATCCTGCCTCTATAGCACATGAAGTTTAATTCTATTACTCAAATTCCCATGGGAAGAAAATATCCTTTAACCTTTTCAATAAAAAAAAAAAAGTCTCTGTTATTGGCCAGGTTTTGGTTTTGCTGAAAACCACTTCTATTCATGTTCTGTTCATAGAAAATCTTTCAGAAGTCCTGGAAACTTATCTATATTTATAGTACATTAAAACATGTGACTCTTCCAAAATGTAGACTGCTTTTTGATTGACAAGAAAGTAATCTAGTGCTTAGGTTGAGTTTATGCTTTCCCATCCATCTGTGTTTCATTCGTGTGTTATTCTTAAGTGTTTTCACCAAAAGTGTTAAGAATTTGCTTAGAGTTTGAATGTGAAATTAATTCTCATTCCTAACCCACTTAGCTCCCTTATTCTCACATTAATCCATTTACTAATTTTGCCATTTCTTTCTCTATAACAGTTGTTACATCTAACCCCTTCTTTCCATTTATATAGCAACCTACTTCAGTACTTCACTTTTGCCTGAATTTCCAGAGTAGTTCCCTAATAAATTTTCCTGCTTCCATTCCATCTAAAAATAGCTTCCCAAAAAATTATGCCAAGGCATAGGTCTGAACATGCTATTGCCATGCTCAAAAGGTATCAGTATATCATTTTCTCTACAGTAAAATATAAACTGTTGCAATTTAGGATCTCCATGATTAAATTACAACTCAATCCCCATCATAGGACCTAGTAACACTTAAAAATTCATTGAATTGAGTTGAATTGAAGAACATTTTTTCAGGTATAATTCTACATTGTTCTATTTTTAAAAATTTATTTGTTTTAGTTTACATCATTCAGTTCCATAAGTTTTTGAGTTCCAAATTTTCTCCCCCTGCTTCTCCTCCTCTCTCTCCCCTCCCCACCACAGCATGCAATCTATATAGGCTCTATATATACATTCACATTAAACATATTTTCACATTAGTTATGTTACAAAGAAGAATCAGAAGCAGTGGAATGAACTATGAGAAAAAAGAAACAAAACAAAAAAGACAGCAAATAATATGCTTCAATCTACATTCAGAGTATGTAATTCTTTCTCTGGTTATGGATTGCATTTTCCAACATGAGTCTTTTGGAGTTGTCTTAGAACCTTGCATTGCTGAGAAGATCCAAATCTATCAAAGTTAGTCATTGTACAATGTAGCTGCAACTGTTTACAATTTTCTCATGGTTCTTATGGTTTCCACTGATTTCTGATTTCACAAAAGTTTATACAGAGACCAGAAAACATATTCTAATAACTAGTAAAAGGATATGACCCGGTAACACCAAAGCCTGATGCCCTCTTTCCCCCAGAAGAACTAGAGGAAACATTCCTCTATGACTGGGAAGGTTGGACAACACTGATTTCTAACCAATTACTTCTCAAATCCCTTCCAACTCACTTTGTAAAAAGCCAATAGTGTTATTTAAATTATTCAGGGCTACTTCCTTGAGTCTAGGTTACATCAAATGTTGTGAAGCCACACAATTTCCAGCATAATCTAATGTGGGGAAAGTGGAGGGGGCAGGATTAAAAGCAATCCCCTTTACATATATGATTCATGGAATAGGTGAATCTCATCACATCTAAGAATTGTGAAGCTACCAAAATTTTTCATTCTCCATTTTTTTCACTCAATATGTTTAATAATAGGGATTCCTAAAGTGTTCACAAAGGTTATACCTTCTTTCACTTATAGGAAATAGTGCTAGTAAATGAAAATAAAGTTATCTGATAATTATCCAAGTACATTAACTAACATAATTATATACCTTCCCTGAGCATAAACAGGTCATAAATTTGTTTCTGAAAATGAAAACCAGGGAGGACCTTCTGGTGTTTATCCTCATGGTCAGGGACATAAATATGATCATAGGTTTAATATAACTGTTCTTAGTCAGCATGTAAGACCCCCACACACACACCCTCCCAAAAAGCAAGTCATATTGAATAAACATCTAGTTCCTTAATAGGAAACTTACATGCCTTTAAAAAATTATTTTGTGCCCCTTTGATGGTTGTCATGCTGTATCTATGCATTCCTTTTTCTTAGCATTAATAACTCTCTCAACCTCTAAATTACTCCCTAAACTCAATCATCTCCATGGATCATATATCTCTTAAAAGCCATTTCCTTTTCTTCCTCTGCACTGGCTAGCTCAGTCAGTTAGAGCCTAGTGCTAATGGGGCCAATATCATGATTTCAATTTCTGTAGGAGTCAGTTAGCTTCACTCTTCTCCCAAACCATAAGCTGAACCCCTAACCCTAGACAGCTGTCTTGCAAATGTGTTGTCACTGGTTACAGTGGATCTGGGCTAAAAGATCACAATGTAAATCCAACACAACTAGAAAGACAGCTTAAAATGTATTCCTTATTATCAGCATGTCATTCATTATCTTCTTATTTGTTCTTTTTGTAAATAATAATGGCCATACGTTATATAACATGGACTATTCCCTATTTCTGTTCTTAGATGTAAATCTTAAAATCATTCAGAGGATGTCCAAACCATGTCAGTCCATGTGTTTCCACTCAAATTAGTTTTTTTAAAGGCCCTGGAAATGCTTCACTTTCATGTCATTACCTCCAATTTAAATAAGTTAGTTCTAAGGTTCACCCTACTTGTCTTTTATGACATTGCCCTTTTCTTTATCATTTCACAAGACCCTTTATTTTTTTAAGTCTTCCAGAATTTCAGGGGAAAAAAAAGAGATCTCAAGAACTGAGCAAGAAGTTTGGAGAGAAAGTTGGATTCTCAGGCTTTTATATCTAATATAGGGACAACATTATGGCATCATGACAAAATTTTTAAGAGACCTTAGAGGTTATCTAGTTCAGTCCTTTCAATAGATAAATAATATATAAATGCCCTCAGAAGTTCCATTTCTTGCCCAATGTTTCATGTGTAATAAGTAGCAGAGCTAGGATATAAACCTAGGTGCTCTGACTCCAAATCTAGCAATATTTCCATCATTCCACTATTCCTTGTTAAGAAAGACGGTACCAAAAGTCTTTTGAGAGTAAATTTAAGTTTAATAAATAAAATATGTATATGAATTTGCATATATTTGCATGTATAGGACATATATGCCTATAGTAATATTCAAATTAATCATATGTATGTTACTGTATATGTACTATACATATAAATATATAGAGTGATTATATATTATATACTGATTATATGGTTAATTGAACAGAGCTACTTGTATTTGCATCTATCCATCATATATATATATGTATGTGCATAGTTGTGTATAAATATATGCATGTGCATATTTATGCATAAATATATAACTCCAAATACATTTTCTCAAAGAAATTGTGTTATAAGTTTTGTAAATTTTTTATTACATTATAGGTTAAATACATTTTTCAAGTTTATTTGGATATAATCGGCATTTATGGCATAATTTCTATTGTAAAGTACCTTCTTGGTTGCCAATCATATGCCTCTCCTGAAGTTTTTTATTTCTATTTTAGTTGCTTATGATAACCACTGGATCTTTCATGATCCTGTTGGGCATAATAGCAGGGTAAAATAGGGGATGATACTATGATTAAATGCTTAAATATTGTGGGAGCTCCTGATAAATGAAGTGTGGAAATTGACTAATAGAAGATTTTGAAGTGTCCAGGGTTAGAATAAGCAATTTAGTTAATGCATGGTTTATGGAAAGATATGGTATAAATCTGAAGGAATAATAATACGAATAGTCACACTATGAGCTAAATCATAAGAAGCCAAAGAGCCAAGGTCTGGAGGCAGGTCTGGACAGTGAATTAATGAACCACAGGCTGCTGCCTATGTATTTGGAGATGTAAGCTTTCTGTACTTTCTAACATCAAAGTAGATGTCTCTTTAAAGGTGGTCTTTATCTCCCTTCCCGTAACCCAGTGAATACTCCTTTACCTCATTCTCCATACCCTCCAGCAGATTGCTAGATAGAGTCTTATTAATACATTTCAAGTTCTGAATACCTGATTAAATTGAACTTTAGACAAGAGATGTCAAATGTGGCCTGTGGGCTGAGTACTGAGTTAAACTTGAATCATATTAATTAGGAATTATTTAACAAGAAAATGCATAAAAATAGATAATATTACATTTTAAAAAGTCAATATGTGTCCTACAGGGATACTTATGTACAGGTTAGGGCCCCCATTTTTCTTTGAGTATTATACCACTGCTTTAGACCACAACCCTTCTGAAGGTGGTGACTAGTTCTCTTCAGGATACAGTTTGTTTTGGGAAAAGTATATTTAGTACCCTTTATTTTATTTCAGAAATTATTTCAAAATATTTAGATTTCAATAAAGTTAGAAAAGTGCATGTGAGTCATCTGGATTAGCTTTTTAATTTTAACTAAGATGTTAAACTGAGACTTAGAGAGATCAATGACTTGTTTAATGTAACAAACTACTAGAATATAAAACCAGCACTCAAACTTAGGTCCTCTTATTCCACTTCCAATATTTCCAAAATATTAGACTTCTTCCCGCTGTTCAGGCTTATATCAAGTTCCTGGAAGAAAATATAAGGTAGATAGGAGGAGGGTGCACAGGAAGACACACATAAATACACAAACATAGAAGGAATAACCTCAGTGTTATGAAAGGAATTTTGGTGTACTGGTGTCTACACAAATCGTTTCCCCCTCCCTGACTTGTATATTGAAGATCTCTAATGTATGGAATCCAAGACATCTATATCCTGCCTGGTGAGTAGGTTACAGTGGAGGAAAGAGATAGGAGCACTCTAGTATTGAGGAGGGGTCTATATAAATAATCTGTGGCAAAGAAATCATATACCAAATCCTGTGAATTGAAAGCACTCAGCCTGGATGGGTCAGCTAAATTGAAAAACAATTGAACTGTATAAGTGCTGTATAAGTGTTTTATGCTGAACATAGGGTTTAAGAAAAGTCAGTGACCTAGAAATGAGTCAGGTAAGATGAATCCCTGAGGAGGAGTATGGTGACTGGAGAAGGAATATGAGAATCCCCAGGATGGTGATAGTGGAACTCAGAGTTATGGGAAAGCTGGTAGCTTTGAGTAGAAGAAGCTAGGTAGAGTTTATTGAAATGGAGGGAGATGGAATAATCAGAGCCATACCTAGGAATTCTGGCTTCCAAAGCCAAAACATTTGGGATTGGAATGTCTGCTCCAGTCTGGGGCAGTCTTTTTTCAGGGGTTGGGGAGAAGGGGGCAATATTGAAGGGCTTAGAAGGGCACATAGCTGGGGAAAAGTGAACACCAAAAGACTAGCAGAATCCTTGAAAGTACCAGGTGGTGCTGATTTGGATAAATGCAGAACTACTGTTCTGAGGAAGCTTTTCTATATCCCCACCTCCATGTCAGAACTGGTCAAATTCCTGATTTTCCTGCTTTGTATATAATGCAAGATGTAGAATTGCAGCATTAGGCAAAGGGAGACTAGAACATAAGATCAGATCAAGAAAATAATTTAAGCTGCAGTTTGTGTGCACTGGATAAGGCTCTAGTCGAGAAAATTTCTGGGGGCTGAGTTCAGGGGATACTTCTAAGTCAGAATTATAGAGATTTCCCAGGAAACAAACTGAACCTGGGACTCAGACAGCAAAGGAAGCGGCTGCACCAGAAACAAGGCAGCTGAGAAAAATAGCTTGTTCAGTCCAGGGAGGAGAAATAGGATGAGTATAGAGGAAGAGAGAGTGATGGCAAGACTGGAGCTGGAAACAAATGATACCAGTCTTAAGTAGCCTTGAAATAAAAATTGACAATTATAAAATAGTATAAGATATTTAAGATTTGTCCAGTGCTTTCCAGATATCTTATTTTATCCTCACAGTAACCCTGCGAAGTTCATGCTATTGTTACTTCCATTTTATACATGAGGAACCTAAGGCTGAGAGACATTTTTGTCTGAAGTAAGATATTAACCTATGTCTTTCTGGTTTTAAGCCGAGCCCTCTATCCATACCTTTTTGTTTCCTAGAAGAATATGAATAATGATTAAGGATCAACAAACCTGAGTGATTAATGTAAGATCTGAAATTTAAGTAACCTGTACATACTTTGTGCTGGGTGCCATATTCCCTACAATGTTTAAGCTTTAAAAAGCTTAAAACTGCATGAAGACTTTTGGGACATGTGTATGAGAACATATGTGTTGGTGAGTCCCACCCTTTATGACCTGCTGACATTGAGCTAGCCAGAGCAAGTCCTTTGATGCTAGTGATAACATGGACTATTCTGGTGTAAACATACATTGCTCTTGGCAGGAGAAGCGATAGAGGGAAGATTGTGAGCTCCAAGAAGGCAATGTTTGTAGATCTAAGCTCCTTGGTCTCCTGAATAATAATATCAGAAATTTATTGAAACAAAAAGCTAAAGAGCATGACTTTGGAGCCCATGGATTGGAGCCTACTTTAAGAGCCATGCTACGCTTTGCCCAGCTAGGCAGCTAGGTGTTACAATGGAGAAAGAATTGGACCTGGAGTCAGGAACAGAGAGTCCAAAACTTTCTGGTTATGTGTCCTAGCCAAATCATTTAACATCTGTCTAACTCAGTTTTTTTAGTTGTATAATAGGGATAATAATAGCAGCTGCTCCCAAGGTTATTGTAAGGATCGAATAAGATAATATTGGTAAAGCATTTAGCATGATAGATCCTTAATAAATGATACTTCCTCTTTTTCTTCTTCTCTGAGAAGAAAAGTGATTTCATTGCTGCATGAAAAGTTAAATCTTCCGTGCCTTCTCAGTGTGTGTTGGGATAGAGTAGGACCTTGCTGGTCCAGGGATAATACATAGACCAAAAAGACTCACTAGATAACTTATAAAAACAAATTTTCCTGGAGAATGCTGTACTTTGTGTGTGTGTGTGTGTGTGTGTGTGTGTATGTAAGTATGTTTACCCTCTTATAAAAAATCCTTTAGTTTCTTCATAACAACATGAGGGGATTATTCAAACTGACAGTGTATGAGTCCATCAATTTTCAATAATGATTTTATGAATTCAAGAGAATGATGCTTTAAAAATATTGATATGAGAACTCTGATAAAAAAAAAGAAACAACACTTCACTCAGCTCAGTTTCACCAGGTTAAAAAACATGATATGTCCCAAAAGTCTTAATGTAGTTTAAAGTTTTTTGGAACATCTAGCATATTAGTCATCAACAAACCTGTTCATATTTATCTGTATCTTTTGTGCTTTGAAATCATGAGGAGTTCTGGTATTTGTTTTATTTTCTGTTGCCTAATGTAGAATGAGGAAGCATTCCTTCAGGCATTGAACACCAACTACTAAATTAAGCACCAAGCACCCAAGTAGAAAGAAATGATTTCTGTTCACAATGATCTACTAATGAAAGAGATGCTAGGTAAATATAAATATATGTATGTATGTATGTATGTATATATATACATATATATATATATATATATATATATATATATATATATATATATATATAAACATTCTAGATAAGGTATATCATGAATTTGTTTTTCTTTATGACTTTATTTCAGCATGGTATCATGGATAAAGATCTAGCCTTGAAGAGACAGAGGAAAGCTTAGATTCAGGTTCCACACTGTGTGATCCTAGACAAGTTACGTAACCTCTCAGTTCTCTACACCTATGATTTCGAACTGAAATAGAAAAAGATGACTGCCAACAGAATATTGATTTAGAAAACAAATTACCATTACCTATGTTGTGCTCTATTTTTATTTATTTTGTTAAACACTGTGCAATTACATTTTAATCTAGTTCTTAGGAGCACTTGGGAGTTTGACATGATGGTTTCAGATGACTATCTAAGATTACAATTCTGCATTGGTACAGGGAGTCGCCCCATCTAGAAATGCCCTACATTGTTGTTGCAGTTCTGTCACTTCAGTCGTGTCAGACTCTTAGTGACCCAGTTTGATGTTTTCTTGGCAAAGATATTAGGATGGTTTGCTATTTCCTCCCCTATGTCCTACATTAGTGAAATCATAATTCTCGTCCCTATCCTTGTTCTACATTAGTAAAATTATAATTCAACTCCCTCTTCTTGTGTCTTGGAGACTGTATAAGCTTCTGATTTTGATTTGTCCTGACTAGTCTGTCTGCTATTCACCTTTGATGAATTCCAATGGGAATTCCACTATTGTTCTGTGGCCTTCCTTTCACAGTTAACTGTGACTAGACTGTGGAAGTTTTTGCTTGTTTGTTTGCTTTTGGGGCATCATGTGATGAAAGGGAATCTCCATTGTCTTCAGTATATAAACAAACATCATGTATGTATCTGCATTAATATTCATCTTACCTCTGAGCTTGTGGGAAGCGCTGTGTTTAGCCTTCAAAGAAAAAAAAATCTGGTTGCCAATATTTCTATCTAATTGTCTTCATGCATATTAGAGACTAATGGTGTTGATGGGGACAAAGCAGGTGAAAAATTAAACTAATTCATGTTTTTTTTTCTTGATATCCATTATTACTCCAAGCTATTTATGTCCCAGGACTGCTGTGAACAATAGTTAGTGGATTAAAATGACAGAGATATTTTGAAAAGTAAATAATCCACCAGAATTTTAAAGATAACTAAAGATATATTTTATATTTTCTTCTGGAAACAAATACGCAGTACAGTATTAAAAGAGCAAATGCTTGAGGGAAAGAAAAAAATAGAAAAAATGACAGTTGACTTGAAAATAAAAAATGTCATTGCAGGTATAAGGACAAAAGAAATCTATTGCATAATGGATAAATAGAAACACACATGGGGGTACATGAAAATAATTATGTTGGTCACAAGTACATTTGAAGAGAGTTCCCTGATTCTCTACTATAATTAGAAGCAGGAAGGTATGTAGTAAATAGACCACTTGATTTAGAAGGCAGGAAGATTGGAATTCAAATTTTGTCTCAGATCATTCACGTTGCTGTGTGATCCTGGGCAAATTACTTCATCCTTCTAGGAATAAGTTCCCTTATCTACAGAACAGAGATAATAATAGCACCAACCCCAAAGCATTGTTTAGAAAATCATATAATGTAGCATAGGCACAGTGTTATAGAAATCCTAGGTATTACTATAATGAATGGTTCTTTCTCTGCCATTTCATTTTCTTCACTTCATAGTTTCAGCACTGAAAAGGGTAACCTCTTTCATTTAGACCCTTTGCCAGAAATTTGTATACAGCTATTTGGCTCTAACAGTAAGGAGGGCATTTTGACTGAAGTTCATACTAGTAACACTTGCTCAATCTTGCCTCCTTTTCACTATATTTCCATTTCTTTAAAATTATTAAAAATGTAATTCTCTAATAAAATGTCTACAAAGAAATATGATATATTCATATTTAAAAGAGGTTATAATACTGAGAATATTAAAATTCAACAAACTTATCAACATTTATTAGTATATAATATGAAACATGAATTAAAATTGTATGCATGCATATATATATATTATTGTGAGGTGTTCAGAAAACATTTCAAAAATTACATTAATATATTATCTTTAATAAAACATAATAAAAAAGTTGTCATTCCTGTTTCACATCTGAGATATATTCTAACAAATTAAATCAGTGGAATATTTTCATAGAGAATAATATCAAACTTTCAATTCAACTCTTCAATTAAGAACACAGACAATATAACTTTATTGAACCAAATAGCTGAGTGAACTTATCCAAAGAATATTGATTAATGGATTTAATAAGCATGTCATCTCTGCTTTCATCATAGTCATTTATAAAAATAGTGCATAATAGACCAAGGACAGAGCCATTGTGACATTCCACTAACCATTGCTGAGATAAGAATATTCGAACTGAGGAAAAGTGTTAATGACAAGATAAGATGATAAAGGAAAGAATTAAGAATACGTTGGAAAGATTCTGAGTTGCATTCAAGGTATTTATATTCTTTAAGAGGCTGTGTCCCTGGATTTTCAAGATTTCCATGGATAGATATTAAGGAATATAGGAACTTAGATGGAAAAATAATATAACATTATTTTCAATAACCTCTGATTGAAATTTTAAGATTTCCTTTAATTAAACCATACAAGAGGAAAGTGAAAGTAAAGTTAAATTCATAACTCAATATTATAGTGACCCCAGGACATCTATTTGGAAAGATACTACAGATATATTGAACTTGAATAATGTTTCAGAGACATTTCAGATTTGATAGTGTCAACTGGACCAGAACATATCACTAACTTGTGAGTGGCCAGAGTTGAATAGAGCAGACTAGAGGTAGGAGAGTTATGGATTTAACAGAAGTTTAATTTCAAAGTGAGGAAAAATGGTTTGCAAGGGAGGACATGTGTGCTGGAATTCTGCCCCTAGTGGCGGGGATGGGGAGAGAGGCAGTGTGGGAAGATCTCAGTATTTATAGTACACATGGTGAGCTGTAGCCCTGACAATGAGGGGTAACTTTAGCAATTTGACAAGTGTGATTCACAGCAGGGCTTCATGACCAGAACACAGATACCACAGATACTTGTTCAAGCTCAGAAACCACCTGATGCTAGTGAAAAACACTTCTGAGATTTTGTTGTGCCTGGGATCATCCAGAGGATGAGTGCAAAAGAATGTTGTTATGTCAAGCTCAGGGCACAGCCTGCTCGCTAGGCTCAGCTCTGGAAAACAAAATGTCTCCCAATCTCTTGACAGTGGTGACCAATACAGAACTTAGCATTGAAGTCCTGAGAATGGATGAGCATTCTGAGTTATTAAATGAAGAAGTAGAAAATCAGAAGAACCCAGACAGACACACTCATAGGAGTAGCTGGTGCGCAGGAAAGAGAAGCATAAGAACAGTGACAATTTACAAACACATCAAAATAGCAAGCCATGTAGCGATTCACTGGGGCTACTTGACGAAGAAGCCAGAGTGGTGCTATGTAAAGCATGGAGACAATGGGGTTATTTTTGTTATTTACATCTCTCTTTAGTAAGGAACACATTAGGTGATTGGAGGTTCTAATTTCCCTTTTGAATTTATAGATCAAAATATTTTGGGTGTTCATGTGTGCATGTGTATATATGTGTATGTTTTGATCCGGAGTTACGATTTCATCTCTCTGTAAGGTTATTCTCCTTACATGTAGATATTCATGATTGCACTGTAACATGGAGTCTTAGAAAGCTGTTAATGGGGACATTAGAAGTTAAGTGATTGTCCAGGGTCAAAAAGCCAGTTAGTGTCAGCAGTAAGCCAGGTCCTCCGTTCTCTGAGGCTAAGTGACTTGCTCAAGTGACATAGGTAACAAGTGGCAGAACCAAGATTTCATTCTGAGGCTGGCCTTTTATCTCCACTATGCTAGGCTGCTTTGAAAAGGTCACTAGACCTGTTTGTAAAGTCATAAATACATAGAATACAGACATGTCTGTAAAAAAAAAGAAGGGAAAAGAAAATAATAGGTATAGATAAATCAGCGAGACTAGAGTTTTGAAGGAATTCAAGGATGAAACTGTTGGTAAAAAAATATGTCATATAAATGGCCATTGCACATTGAACCTGGAGGATTGCCAGTGTGATCAAATTCATAAAAATGATTCCAAAGAATATTGTTTAGGTTTAGGATGATATATTGAATCTTCTTCCTGGCAAAATGATGGAATGAATGCAAAACAATGGGCTGGATTGCTAAATGTTTAGGAATACATAACCTACTAAGGAAAAGGCCACATGGTATCTCTAAAAAGCAAATGATACTTTGCTAATCTACTGAATTATATCATATCTGTTATTTGGTCTTGTGTTTGTCCTTCTTCTCGAAGAGGACCAGGGCATCAAGATAATGACATCACTTGCACTTGACTTTCATTTGAGTGAGGAAGAGCTGTGCAAGGTTACCCACCTCACTTTCTCCTCCAGAACCATCTGGATCCAGTGGCCTGATTTTCATCAGGACTGCTGGAGATGACCCAGCATGCAATGTGAGACCCCTGTCATTTTAGGCTAAGGTTTTATCACATTCTTACTTTGAGTGAGATACACTCATTCGATGAATAGGCCTCTTTAAGTCCCCTCTCAAGGGACAGTCCTTAATAAAAGAAATCAAACTGCAAGTGGAAGACCCTCAGGGTTCCTTGGTAAAAGAGAAACAGTTACTCTTTAGTATTTACGTTCTCTCTGTGCTAGGCAGGCAGGGATCTATTGTCCAATCTATGAGCTCCAGAGTGAATTGTGTTTAAACTTGGTCTTTGAACAAGAAATGGAGCCAGTAAACCCAAGGGAAAACAGGCAGCTTTTGGCCATGGAAGTGTGCCTTCTGCTGGGTTGAGGACCAAGGAAGAAGAGGAGAGAAAAAGGGAGAAGAGAGGAAGGGAATGGAGAGGTGAGAAGAGGAAAGGAGATATTACTCACTCACAGGTTGTATTTGTCCTTCATTTTTGAAGAGAACGATGACATCAAGATGATGACATGACTTGCACTTGACTTTGATTTGAGTCATTATTTGGTCTAATTCTGTTCTTGATATTCTAACCTGAAGGAGGCATGCAGGATAACTGGAATAGTTGTGTCCAAAGCATTTCCTCCAAATTAATCCCTGATCTCTCTGACCAACTTCCCTACTTCTGTACTGGATACTACAGCCACTTTATTTACCCAGGATGTCAGCACTGATTTCACTTTTGTTTCCTCATTCTTACTTAGCCTACATCACCAATCAATTGCCAAATTTTTCTACATCCATAAAATCTTTTGCATATTTCTCTCCACCCAAATAGCTACCACTGTATTTCAGACCCTCATCACCTCTCTCCCTATTGCACTAGTTTCCTAATTGATTTTACTGAATCAAATGTCTCCTTTCTCTAATCTGCCTTGCACATAGCTATTGAAATGACTTTCTTCCTTTCTATACTTAGTAAATTTCAGTGGCTTCCTATAACTCCAAGATCAAATGTAAGCTCCTTTATTTTGGCACTTAGACTTTTATAAGCTATCCCTCACCTGCCTTTTCTGCCTTATCCTTATCACTCCATAGTCTAGCCAAAATGTCCTTATTTCTGTTTCTCAAATGTAATAATCTATCTCTTATCTACACATGCACTCACATTTCCTCCTGAACTTCAAGATTCAGCTCAAGTACCACCTACTATACCGAAGATCTGTTTGGTAATCCAAGTTGCTGGTGTCCAAGGTCAACTTGTATCTGATGTATGTGTAACTTATGTCTGGTTCATGTGCATGTATGTGTGTGTAGATGTGTGTGTGTGTGTGTGTGTGTGTGTGTGTGTGTGTAGAGAGACAGAGACAGAGAGAGAGACAAAGATAGAGAAAGAGAAAAATAACTATATACTTATTCAATACTACTTTAAAATAAAATCTTTTTGAGGACAGAGACTATTTTTTAAATCATTTTAAGGGGTTAGCTATATTTTCTCTTTACTTTTTAAATAGTATTTTATTTTTGAGGCAGAGTCACCATGTTGGAGTAAAGGCAGGTACTCCCTGAGCTCTCGCCCAGACCCTTCCAAATACCTATAAAAATGACTCCAAACAAATTCTAGAACAGAAAACCCACACAAACAAAGATGAAATAAAACAGCTTTCCAGCCCAAGACAACTTAGAAGGTTGACAAGAAAGGTCTGTCGCACCAGGATGATAGAGGAGTGCAATTCAGCACAGTTCAGTGAAGGCTGCAACAGCCTGGACTCAGCCCCAGTATACCTGGAGCAGGCCTCAGGGCGACTGAATCACAGAAGCCGTGTTTTCCAAACCTCTCAGCACACAGATGCCAAAAATAACTTAGAAGGTCAGCAGGAAAGATTTATCACACTTGGAAGAAAGTAGAGTGCATTCCAGCATAGGTCACACCAGCATAGACCAGGCCACATAAACCAAGAGCAGGCCTTGAGAGTAACTGAATCAACAGTGGTAGAGGCAAGCAGCAGCAGTAGTGGCTGCTTTCAGAACTCTCAGCCCACAGACCACAAGGGGGTCAGAAGGAGATTACAAGGGTCTTTTTTCCAGGACTAAGTCAGGACTATTGCTTTGCCTATATTCAGATCTGGGTCCTGGGTGTCAGTCCCAGGGTGAGGAGGAGCAGTAGCATAGCAGAGCTTGCAGCAGTAGTGGAGGGGGAATTGTTCTTATAGTTCCAGGACAGAAAATAGCATTTGTAGTCTCCTATAGACCAGGAAAAGGGCAGGAGAGTAATAAACACATCTCCTTAGACCATACCAACATGGAAGAACTGAAAATTTACAAGTTCCTAGAAATATCTCTGAAAACAGCTGCAGAAACCCCCTGAAATGAGACAGTATACCTTCTACTCTGGAAGCAGAGCCCTACTTAACAAAGACTTAAAAGTCAACTCATAAGATGGGACAGTGAGCAAAGAGTGGGGAAAAAATCTCTGACTATTGAAGTTACTATGGTGTCAAGGAAGATCAAAACATACATTCAGAAGAACACAACAACATCAATGCTTCCACATCCAAAGCCTCCAAGTAAAATACGAATTGGTCTCAGGCCATGGACTAGCTCAAAAAGAATTCTGAAAATCAAATAAGAAAAGTAGAGGAAAAAAATGGGAAGATAAATGAGAGTGATGCAAGACAATCATGAAAGACAAGTTAACAGCTTGATAAAAGAGATGCAAAAAAAATATTGAAGATAATAACATCTTAAAAAACAGGCTAGGCCAAATGGTAAAAGAGGTTCAAAAAATCAATGAGAAGAAGAATGCCTTAAAAAACAGAATTGGCCAAATGAAAAAGGAGATCCAAAAGCTCACTGAAGAAAATAATTCCTTGAAAATGAATTTGGAGCAAATGGAAGCTAATGACTTTATGAGAAATCAAGAAATTATAAAACAAAATCAATAGAATGAAAAAAATAGAAGACATTGTGAAATATCACACTGGAAAAACAAGTAACCTGAAAAATAGATTCAGGAGAGATAATTTTTAAATTATTGCACTACCTGAAAGCCATTATAAAAAAGAGCCTAGACATCATCTTTCAAGAAATTATCAAGGAAAACTGCCCTGATATTCTAGAACCGGAAGGTAAAATAGAAATAGAAAGAATTCACTAATCATCTCCTGAAAGAGATCCCAAAACAGAAACTTCTGGGAATGTTATAGTAAAGTTCCAGAGTTCCCAGGTCAAGGAGAAAATATTGCAAGCAGACAGAAATACATAATTCAAATATCATGAAGCCATAGTGAGGATAACACAAGATTTAGCAGCTTCTACAGTAAAGGGCAAGAGGGCTTGTAATATGATATTCCAGAGGGCAATAGAGCTAGGATTACAACTAAAAATCACCTACCCATCAAAACTGAGTATGATACTTCAGAGGGAAAAATGGATATTCAATGAGATAGAGAAACTTCAATCATTCTTAATGAAAAGACCAGAGTGGAATAGCTTTCAAATACAAGATTCAAGAAAAGCATAAAATAAGTAAATAGGAAAAGGAAATCATAAGGGACTTAATAAGTTTAAACTGTTTATATTCCATATGAGAAGATGATATTTGAAACTCATAAGACTTTTCTCATTATTAGAATAGTTAGAACATATATAAACCGAGGGTACAGGTATGAGTTGAATATGAAAGAATGATATGTAAAAATTAAGTTAAGAGTTGAGAAAGGAATATACTGGGAGAAAAATAAAGGGAGAGAGAGAATAGGACAAATTATCTCATGTAAAACATGTGGAAAAAATGTAAAAGGTGTGTAGGGGTAGAGGGGGGAAGTAGGGGGATTGAGTGAACCTTATTCTCATCAGAATTGGCTCAAAGAGGGAATAATATACATTATTTAGGTAAAGAATTATTAGGTATAGAAATCTACATTATTTACCCTACAGGAAAATAGGAAGGGAAAGGGATAAGAAAAGGGTGGGAGGAGGAGGAAATGGGACAGAAGGGAAGGCAGATTGGAGGAGGGGGTAGTCAAAAGCAAAACACTTTTGGGGAGGAACAAGGAGAAAGGAAAGCAAGAATAGAATAAATGTGGGGGTAGGATGGAGGGAAATATAGTTAGTAACTTTGGGAAAATTTTGAAGCAAGTTTCTCTGATAAAGGTCTCATTTTTCAAACATATAGGGAACTGAGTGAATTTAGAAAAAAAGATAAGAGCCATTCTCCAATTGATAAATGATCAAAAGAGGCTCAGTTTTCAGTTGAAGTAATCAAAGCTATCTATAGGCATATGAAAAAATACTCTAACTCACTGTTGATTAGAGAAATGAACATTAAGGCAATTCTGAGGTATTACCTCATATCTATTAGACTGGCTAATAGGACAGAAAAGGTAAATGGCAAATGGTGGAAGGGATTTGGAAAAAATGAATCCTTCATGCAGTGTTGGTGGAGTTGTGAATTGATTCAACTATTCTGTAGAGCAATTTGGAAGTATGCTCAAAGGGCTATAAAACTATGTATACTTTTTTATCTAGCTATAAAGCTACTAAGTCTGTATCCCAAAAGAAATTTAAGAAAAGAAAAGGATCTATGTGTACAAAAAATATTTATAGAATATCCTTTCTGGTGGGTAAAGAATTAGAAGTCAAAGAGATACCCATCAATTTGGGAATGGCTGAACAAGTTGTGGTATGTGATCATGATTGAACACTACTGTAGTATAAGAAGTGGCTAGTCTAAGAAAATCCTGGAAAGACTTGCATGAGCTGATGCAAAGTGAAATGTACTCTGTACAAAGTAACAGCAATATTGTAAGATGATCAGCCATGAATGACTTAGTTACTCTCACAATGCAATGATCTAAGACATCTCTCAAGGACTTATATTGAAAAATGTTATCTGTTCCCAGAGAAAGAACTGATGTTCTGAATACAGACTGAAGCATACTCTATTCACATTATTTGCAGGTTGAAACATATTTTTGACTTTATATATTTTTCTTGAGTATTTTCTTGTCTTTTCTTTCACAGCATGCCTATTATGTATATGTTTTGCATGACTACACATGTATAACGTATATGGAATTGCTTGCCTTCTAAATGGAGCAGGAAGGAGGGGAGAGTGGAAGGGAGAGAATTTGGAACTCAAAGTTTTAAAAATGAATGTTAAAAGTTGTTTTCACATGTAACTGGAGAAAGTAGAAGAGTAAAAAAAAAATAGTATTTTGTTTTTCCCAATAACATGTAAGGATGTTTTTACCATTCATTTTTTAAAATTTGAGTTCCAAATTTTCTCTCTACCTCCCTCTCCTCCACTAAGATGATAAGCAATTTAATATAGGTTATATATATGCAGTCATGCAAAACATATTTCCATATTAGTCACATTGTGCAAGAAGAAACAAACCAAAAGAAAACAAAACACAAAAAATAAAGTGATAATTGTATGCTTTGATTTGCATTCAGACTTTCCCAATTCTTTCTCTGAATATGAATATTGTTTTTATTGTGAGTCCTTTGGGATTGTCTTGGATCATTGTATTACTGAGAAGAACTAAGTTATTATAGTTGATCATTACACGATGTCACTGTTGTACAATGTTCTGGTAGCAGAGACTAGACTTAATAAGTATTTGCTCTTTGATTGAGACAAAGTTATTGTCTTACTGGGACAACCTATAATACAGGGATCATTTTTCTTTTTTTTTCTTTTTTAGCCTTTAACAAAGGCAAAGAATGTCCTCCTCACACATAACTAAGGTCACTATGGCAGTTCTGCTTCTTTACCTCCAAAGAAGAAATAGCCTAGATTGTGCTGGGGAACAATCTAGTGTTGTTCACTGAGAGTATGATTCTTTGAAACAATTGCCATATTCAGTACATGCTTAGTGTAAAATTAATGTTTGGATTGAGGTTAGTTCCCCTCTTTGATTACTATATCACACAGCTGACCCCAGCAAATGGGTGGAGTGTAAGGGTATAAAAGGGTGTATCATATTCCTTTCAGCTACTGATGGAAGCTTAGCTAGTATTTCCCATTACTTAAAAGGGAAAAATCAAGCTTATTGTCTCTTTGGACACTTCTGAAATGGGATGTCAATGTTGGCAAACATTAAAGATGATAATATGAGCTATAAAATATATGCTCAGTGTATTACATATTTAATGCGCCTTCGAACTATGAGTACATTTTGCTTGAACATAATTGTGCTTCATGTAGAGATTTCTTACACCTAAGAGAATGATTTATCAAAGAAACATAGACTGCCAAAGGAAATGGGTTTTCTTCCTTTACTGACAAGATTGAGGCCATCTAGCAAAAGTTTTCTCACATTCCCTCCATTGGGCCTTATAATATCTCTGTGATCACATCTTCTTCATAATCTCAGATTGTCTTCTTTTCTTTCATTGCCTCCTCTTCTCTTTCAGCAGGGAACATTGCTCTTACTCGTTCCTAAAGTTAAGCCCTTCACTTGTTACTTCCATTTTTCTTTCTTTGGGGCTTTTCTTCCTAAATCATCCCTTGCCATTCATGTACCATCATTTATTTTCTATCTATTGGCTTCTCCTCCTTTAGCTGACAAGTAGATTATTTCTCCAGGATCTTAAAAATAATTTTCTTTACCTTACTTCTTGTTTGTTACCTCCATTTTCTCTTTTACCCTTACAATACACCTTCTGACCAAAGTGTTCTATTGCTAGTTACTATTTAATCACAAAATCCAATGTTCTTATCTTACTCCCCATTTTTCTTGACTTCCACGATTTTTTAATATTTTATTTTTAAATTTTCCTTTATAATATTTTGAAACTTCTCTATTGCCTTTATTACACTAATTTTCTTTCTGCTGCTCCTTAATATCTCTCTCTCTCTCTCTCTCTCTCTCTTTTTCTCTTTCTCTCTCTCCTTTGATAGGTCCACTTTTTCTTTCTAATTTCAATAAATTTATACCTCTTAAGGCTCAACTCTTATCCTTCTAATCTTCTTTTTCTATAGTGACTCTTTTTCTGATCTCTCTGGTCATTTTCTCTTGTTATGCTCACATTTGAAATGCTTTCCTCCTCATCTCTGCCTACTAACTTCTTTGTCTTCCTTCAAGTGGCAAATAAAATCCTATCTTTTACAGGATACCCTTTCCAACTTCTCAATTCTAATGCTTTCCCTCTACTATTTCCTATTTGTCTAGAACATACCTGGTTTAAACATATTTATTTGTTGTCTTCCATATTAGATTATGAGGTTCTTAGGGTCAGAGATTTTTTTCTCTCAGCATTTAGCACAGTACCTGGCATATAGTGCGTGCTTAACAAATGTTTTGTGACTGACTTCACATACTTCCCTAATTTCATCTTTATGACACCTCCAACTCTGTTCAATTTATTGGTGCTAATGACTATCATGAACATTCCCACTTCCTTTATGTTGTTTCATGTCTGAAATTCCTTTTTATATTCTCTCCACTTATTTCAGTTCTATCCCATCACTGAAGAACCAATTCATGTGGTATCTTATTTGTGCAAGTTTTCTAAATTTTAGTAATAATTAAATTCTTTAGTCTCATAATGCTAATTTCCAAATTACGCATTTGGCACTTAATATTTGCTACCTTGGGTTTTTACTTACCTTTTATGTATGTGTCTTGTCTTCTTAGCTAGATTTTAAGTCCCTTTGGTCCATGACTTCTTTATTTGAATTTGAAGTACCTTAGTCTTGAACATAGTAGAAAATCAATGGTTGCTACTAATGATCATAATAAATAATGGAAAATAATCTAAAATTATGTATCAGGGAACTTAAATCTGATAAAATCCTTAGAAATAATTTTTAAAAAAACCCTTCTTTGGTTCTGTGGAATATGAAAAAACTGAGAACCAGAGAGGCTATGTGACTTATTCATGGTCACATAGGTAATAAGTATCAGAAGCAAAAGTCAAATCAAAGTCAGAGGAACATGGATCTATGGCTGGAAGAGCCGTCAGAGGACATCTAATTTAGATCCCTCATTTTATATGAGAGGAAACTGGGGTCCAAAGAGTTTAGGACTTGTCCAAGATCAAACATGCTATAAACACTAAAAACAGACTTGAATCTATGTCCTCTGACTCCAGAGTCAGTATTCTTTACTCTAAATTACAGTGATTTTTGGTGGCATTGTGTTTAAACTTTCTTTCTGTTTAACTATTATGAATTGATCCACTTAGCTTTCTGAAAAATGTTGGGATTTTAATTTTATTCATAATAAAAGAAATAATCGATGATTCAGAATAATTAACTAAAACTAAATTTCATTCATTTTATTAGTCTTAGTAGAAACTTGTTCAACTATGGATATGTTTGTTAATATTTCAATTAATAAATTTATATTTGTATAGTTCTTCATGATTTGCTCCATAATGCCTCCCTAATGAAGCTATTATTGTCATATATATTATTGTAACCTATATCCTTTGCATGTCCTAGGTTCAGTCTTGGGAATTCTTAGTATAATCTCTTTCAATCTACATTCCTACCCAAAATTTGCTTTGGGACCATCAACCAATCAACTACCAGTCAATCAACCCAACATTTATTAACATTTATATTTGTCACATTTTGCCCCTAATCATTGATTTTACTAGGAATGTCCACATTTGACTTATTTTCAGAACTACTACAGAAAATGTAACATTCCTGGAGGAGTAGAGCCAAGAAAATGAAGAAAAGGCAGAGACTCTCCTGAGCTCTCCCAAACAACCCATTTTAAAATTAACGTCCTAAAACAAATTCAAGAGTGGCAGAACACACAAAATGATAGGCTGAAACAATTTTCCAAAAGAATGTACTAGAAAAAGGGGAAAAGGAGTAGTAAAATGTGATAAATTATCTTATATAAAAGAGGTGCAATAATACTTTTACAGTAGAAGGGAAGATGGGAGAGGTGGGGGAGCGAGTGAACTTTATTCCATCAGAATTGGCTAAAACAGGAAATAACATACATACTCAGCTGGGTATAGAAATCTGTCTTATCCTGCAGGAAAGTAGAAGGGGAAAGGGATAAGAAAAGGGGAATTGTTGATAGAACAGAAAGTGGATTGAGGGACGTAAAAGACATAAGCAAAACACTTCTGAGAATAGACAGGGAGAAAGGAAGAAAGCAGGACAAACGAACAAAGGATGGAGAAAAATACAGTTAATAATCATAACTGAAAATAATCATAGCAAGTTTCTCTGATGAAGACCTCATTTCTCAAAAATATCTGGAGACAGAAAAACACAGTGAGGAGAGGGACTATAGAATGACTAAAAGTGAGTTCCCCATAGGGTAAGACTATATATCTGTAATCTGCTTCCATGGGAATATGTCATCGAAAGATTTCAATCAATCAAATTTCAATTGAATCAAATTTATACTTATCAGATTGGCTAGTATGACAGAAAAGGAAAGTGATGAATGTGGGAGGGGATGTAGGAAAATTAAGACACTAATAAACTTTTGGTGAACTGCGTACTGATTCAGCCATTCTGTTAAGCAATTTGGAACTGTGGCCAAAGGGCTAGAAAACTGTGCACATCCTGTGACCAAACAATAGCACTACTAGTTTTATATCCCAAAGATATTTTTTTTAAAAAAAAGGAAAAGGACCTATATGAATAAAAATATTTGTAGCAGTTCTTTTAATGGAGGGGAAGAATTGGAAATTGAGGACATATTAATCTATTGGGGAATGACTGAAATAGTTGTATGTGATTGCAATGTCATACTATTGTGCTATGACAAATGGTGAGCAAGATGCTCTCAGAAACACTTGGAATGACTTACATGAACTGATCAAAGTGAAATGAGCAGAAGCAGGAGAACATTGTATACAGCATTAACAATGTTATGCAATGATCAACTATGAAAGACTTAACTATTCTCAGCAATATCATGATCCAAGACAGTTCCTAAGGGTTTATGATGAAAAAGGTTATCCAGCTTAAGGAAAAGAACTGATGGAGCCTGAATGTAGATCAAAACATACTTTTTTCTTTATTTTTTTGGTTTGTCTTTTCTTTCACAACATGATTAATGTGGAAATATTGATTTATGTGGCTGCATATGTATAACCCATACCAGATTTCTTGCCTTCTCAATGAAGGAGGAAGGGAAAAAGAGAGAAAGAAAGAAAATTTGGAACTTAAAATTTTTTTAAGAGTCTTAAAAATGTTAAAAATGTAATTGGGGAAAAATAAACTATCAGATTATTTAACAATAATTAAAAAAGAAAAAAGTTCCTTGAAATACTCAGTATAATAATTTATCAAATACAAGATCACAATTATTCAATTCAAGAGAAAATTGCAAAGGAATCAGTCCTGAACCTGTAACAGACAAAACAAACTTCCTCCACACTTCAGTGGGCTTTTTCTTTTCCAGGAACCAGTAATTTCCTTTAGGCTAATAGTACTACCCTAAGGCCTGCTTCAAAGGACACCAGAGAACTAACTTCCTTTCCTTGGACCTACACAACTCCTATAAAAAGCAGTTCAGGGAAGAGTAATGTTAGGGGTCTTTTTTAGTTCCAGCTTTGCCCATTGTTATGTTGTCCAGAAATTACTCTTTTGTGTCTAGGTGGTTCAGTCCAAAACATCTTCATTTCCCCACTACTATCTCTGTATGAAGAAATCTTTCGATGACATATTCCCATAGAAGCGGATTACAGATATATAGTCTTGCCCTACGGGGAACTCACTTTTAGTCATTCTATAGTCCCTCTCCTCACTGTGTTTTTCTGTCTCCAGCTTTCTATATCTTTCTTTTTAAAGGTCATCTCCAAAGATGTATCCAGGATGCATGAATTAGCAATGAAGCAATTAATCAAATTTGTTTAATGCCATGTGGAAGGGACAAAGGACTTATTACGCATGCATACCTTCTCAAAAAAAAAAACTAACCTCAGCAAAGGATTTACATCTTTTTAACCATCATAATGGATGTTTTGGAGGCTCTTACTTGACTCTTATTAAAGATACCTTCTATATCTATCTATCTATCTATCTAACGATCTAGCAATCTATCATCTATTCCTATCCAAGTAAATTTATACATATATTCATATTTAATATGTACACATATACATATGTGTATATATAAACATATATCTGAATTAGGCATCAAGAACATTTATAGGTGTTCTTTTGTTTTATGTCATTGTTTTCTCCTGAAAAGAAGAATTACATATTTTTCTGCTAGGATGCAAACATCAAAATGTTTCTGCTCCCTCTATAAGCTTTTGGGAGCTTCATGGATAATGAATAATATTGTTCTACTCTCTATTCACACAAAACAAAGAAGAAAGTTTGGTCAAATATGGGGTGATTTTGATATTTCAGTGGCCAACATGGACATTTGTTGAATGCAGGTGTCTTCCAAAGTTGCCAAGTAAGATGACGATTAAGCACTTTTATCTTCTGTTAGCATCTTGCTTATTAGATTTCTGTGGAAATCATATTATATTGATTTTGGTTTTTTTAAATACTCCAGCTCTCAACATTGTACCTAATTTATGAACAATGACCTGTTTACCTTTGACAAATAAAATGTCTTATTCATTAGGGGTAGAAAAATAATTAATATGTAATGCCAGGATTTCTAAAAAAAAATAGAAGAGAAAAAATATCCATATGGTTCACAGGATAACATACAGTTTTATGTATATTGATGATATCTCTAATTTATTCCTAGAGTTTTTTTTCCCCTTTCCTTAAGTTTCTTATGGGTTTTTGACAAGATCGCTCTGCAAAACAAAGAAATTAGGAAATTACCTGTCCCATCCCTAGAGTCAGAAGACTTGGGGTTCAAATTCTGCCTCTTATGTTTATTCATTACCTGCTCTTAGATTGCCTCTGTAGCCCTCATTTTCCTCATCCACAAAATGAGGGCATTAGACTGTATGATCTCTGACATTCCTTCCAGTTACTTTTCTAGTACTCATGCAAATTATGATTCAGATTACCTGTGTGACTTTGGACACTTAATCCCTTAATCTCTATTGGCTGCAATTTCCACATCTGAAAAACAAAGAATGGATAGTATTAGGTGGCTTCTCAAGTCTCCGTCAGTTCTACAGTTATGTTTCTGTGCTTTTTTATCTCCACTTTGTTTTATGACTCATCTTGGTTTGGAGGTGACTAGGCTCTGGAAGGCTAAGCCAGAGAAGCCACACTCTAATAGGTCCTGCCAAACCTGAAAGATTTTAATAAAGTCATTGTTTCTACTGAGATCTTTGTCTTAGGGACTTAGCTAAGTCATCACAAAACTGATCAACAACTGGATCAACAGGATTAAAGAATATCTTTTGATAAATTAAAGGATCGGGAACTGTATCAATAGAAGAAATAATTACACTGATGAAATCATAAAACTTTGGGGTATATTCTCTAACTCACACTTAGACACACAAAGCAGACTAAATTCCAGATAGTGGAGGGTGCATGTGAGGATAACATTAAAAATTGTGAAGGGTGGACAAAGCTGATCATTGCTAGAGCAACTTTCTTTCAGTGCCCTTTTCCCATCCCCTGGCACACCACCCCCACTGCACACATCTCTTCTAGCCTGGCATCTAGTATGCTTATACAGTTCTATAACTGACCAGAGTCCTCTAGCCTTGCCTACCCTGGGATGTCCCCCATGCTCTAAAATTAAATTTTGTGCCTGTCTCCACCTCATTAAAAAATCTCATTTCCTCGGGCAACTGATCTCCACCCACAGCTGGTTGTGTGATTATCTGGAGAATCTGGGACAGCAAAACTAGATAATTCCTTTTGCAATCAGGACAGCTACTTTTCTTACTTGATGTGGTTATCATGCTAAAACAGGATCAGAATCATGATTATTAGTCTATAAGAAGGACCAGTTGCCTAGAGAGCATACTCATTTTGAAAACTGAACTTCATTGCATAACTTTTCAATTATTTTTGGTAGATTTTCAGTTGGACTTTGAGGCATTTTGATATTGAAGGAAGATTACTGAATTGAAGAAGCAAGGTACTGACTGATTTTTACTACCAGCATAACTCAGTGAAAGATTTCTTTTTGAGAGGTAGTTTTTTCATTTGTAAAATATTTGCATCTATATTGATGGGCCATTTTGAAGAAACTACAAGTATTATTTAATATGAATTTATTATTTGTCTACTATTCCACATTGTGAAATTATTACTGTGTTTCACAGCACTCTACATCTCCTCTAAAAATTATATGAGAGTCACACAGGATGGTTCATACTTGTAATTCCTGCGAGTAGTTGTAGACTGAGGTTATTGTACTGATTAATTTTGGGAGCTGTGAGTCTCGTTTCGGCTGAAGACCATTTGGTGTCCATGGCAAATCAGGCAGCTAGGGGGAACACTAGATAGAGCACTGGACCTGAGTTCAAATGTAGCCTCAGCACTTCCTAGCTATATGATCCTGGGCAAGTCTTTAAATCATTCTGTGCCTGTTTCCCCATCTATGAAATGGAGATAATAACAGTACCTACCCCTTATTTAATATTTTTTTTTTTACTAAATTATTATTTATTTTTTAACATTTTTAGAAATTGAGTTTAAATTTTCTCTTTCCCTGCAGCTCCTTCCCTTCTCATTGAAAAAGCATATAATATATCAGTTATATATGTAAAATCACATTTTTTCCATATTAGTCATGTTTCCCTTACCCCCAAATCAGGGAAAATTAAGCAAAAAAAAATCATCCTTCAGTTTTCACTTAAAGTTCATCACTTCTTTCTCTGGAGGTGGATAGCATTTTTCTTCATGACAATTTTTTCCTTTGGAATTTCCTTTGGAATTATCTTAGATTATTGCATGAATCAGAGTAGCTAAGATTTTCATAGTAGAATATTATTACAATATTGCTCTTAATTTATACCAGGTCCTCTTAATTCTGTTCACTTCACTCTATTTCAACACATAAAGGTATTCCCTGTTTTTTTGTTCTGAAACTATCTTGGTTATAATTTTTTATAGCATAATAGTATTCCATAGCAGTCATATACTACATCTTGTACAGCCAATCCCCAACTGATAAGCATTCCCTCAATTTCCAATTCTTTGCCACTTCAAAAAGAGCTGCTATACATATTTTTGTACACATAGGTTACTTTCCTTTTTCTTTAATTTCCTCGGGATGCAGACCTAGTTGCAGTATTCCTAGGTCAAAGAGTATACATGGTTTTATTATGCCATTTGGGCATACTTTCACGTTGTTTTCCAATATGGTTTCAGTTTTTTTCCTAGCAATTTTTGTCAGATGGTAAGTTCTTGCCCCCAAAGCTTGGATCCTTAGGTTTATCAAACACTAGATTACTATGGTCATTTACTACTGCATATTATGCACCCTTTCACCATTCTATTAGCCAGTAACAGATTGTCTACTTTGTGATATAATTTGAAATCTAATACTTATATGCTGTATTCCTACGCATTTTTCACTAATTCCATTGATACGTTTGCCCTTTTGTTCTTCCACATGGGTTTTGTTATTCGTTATTTCTAGATCTATACAATACTTATCTTGTAGTTTCATTGAAATGGCACTGAATAAAGTAAATAAGTTTAGGTAGAATTGTCATTTTTATTATTTTGACATTGCCTACCCATGAGCAATTATTTCTCCAGTTGTTTAAATCTTTATTTGTATGAAAAATGACTTGTAATTGTGCTCATATAGCTCTTGGGTTTGTCATGGCATATATATTCCCAAGTATTTTATGTTCTCTATAGTTATTTTAAATGGAATTTCTTTTTCTATCTCTTCCTGCTCTGCTTTGTTGGTAATATAGAGAAATACTGATGATTCATGTAGACTGTCAGCATTGTTGTGAGGATAAAATGAGATAGTATTCATAACATGTTTTAGAAACCTTAAAGTCTTCCATAAATACTACCATTATTAATATTATCATCACTACTGCTGCTGTTGCTGCTGCTGCTACTTCTACTACAACTGCTGCTACTACTACCACTACTACTACTACTGCTACTGCTACTGCTACTGCTACTGCTATTGCTACTGCTACTGCTACTGCTACTGCTACTGCTGCTACTACTACTACCACTACTACTACTACTACTACTGCTACTACTACTACCACTACTACTACTACTACTACTACTACTACTACTACTAGTGCTACTACTACTACCACTACTACTACTGTACTACCACCACGGCTGCTGCTGCTACTGATTTTTACTACTATTGCTGCTAATACCAATAATTATAATAAGAATGTGAAGATGATGATAATGATGATGAGCCCCTAGGAGTCACCAGACTGCCTAAGAATGTATTAAGACTAAGCAGGTTACATCCTCAGAACCAATCTCTGTTGTGATGGGCCAATAAATGGCCCTGGTACTTCCATCCCAAGTAAGATAAAGAGATGCAGTGATAGTCACAACCCTGGGAGCATATTGTTAACAACCAACCAACAATACATACCTTCCCTTCTCCCAGCCCCCAATGCTACATCCATGCTGTCTTTTGGGCAATGATTGAGGAATAGTTCTCATTCAATCTGCCACTCGTTTCTCACCTACTAAGCTTTGACCATTTCTTTTTTTCCTTTGTGTTGCTTCATGTGCCGAGCTTCATTTTAATGCATCATTCAGTTAGATTAGTAAATGCAAAAAAATAAAAGCAAAAGTATGAGTCACATATAACCTGAACCCATAAACCACCATCATAAGCTCTGGATTTACTCAGATCAGGTTCAAACATGTGGCTTTTCTAAAAATCATATTTCTCTTTGGCCTTTTATTCCTTTATCCATGATTTTGATATGGGAAATAACTTCTCACAACCACATATGTCTGCAGTTGTTCTTGTAGAGATCACTTCTCTAGGTTCAAAACAAAAAGAGAACTGCTGGTGTTCTGGTAACCAGTTTAGGTAGTTTGTGCTGCTATCATCATCATCATCATCATCATCATCATCATCATGGTCATCATCATCATCGTTATCTACCCTTATTTTCTCCCCACAATCTGCCATCATTGTCAGTCAAAATTCTGTTCCCTCCTCCCCTTGAGAGATCGTCTCTAATAAGTTTCCTTTCTTTACAAACTGGGAAGAACTATAAATTGAAGAGTTTTGTGGGTGTTTTGCCAATAACCCTTTGAGCAGGATGGTTATATCTAACAATAGACCATAAACAATCAAACTTTTGGTAGCCCACAAGCAACCAAAGGCATTCTCCTCCCTTTCTATTAAGCCTTCCTTTCAATAGGGTTCTAAAATCCACAATAATAATTACCTACCTTATAAAGTACGTTCTGCTGGAATGTGACATAAATGATCCTAAAAATCATCACACTATGCAAAAATCACATGATAAAACCACATGAATTATGGAGAAAATGGGGTTAAGGACACATCTCTCAAAACATTGTCAGTGACACAGTATAAGAAAGAAACCTAATTAAAATTGTAGCACAGTGTTATACATGTTAAATGGACGTCTAGCTACTGCTTGGCCTTCTCTGCAGATAGTTAAAGTTTGTGGCTTATAGGTGACAGGATGACAAATCTAGGATGACTGTGTGTATGCTTAAACATGGCAAAAGATAGGGGTGATGGAGTGGAGATCAGTTCTCTTGCACACACAACTCCTGGTGTTTCTACCATGCCATAAATATGTAATAAATATGACATTTAGACATGTTTGGGGCTTGAAATTAATGTTCTTATTTAGAAAAAAATTGCAACTGTGAAAGAATAGCAAAACTCAACTTTGTAGAATAAAATATGTAGCAAACTGAGGTACTTAGTGTGTACATTTTGGATATTACTAAGAGGTTCAATTCAGCTGGGATCATGTGGACACAGTTTTCTTTGTTCTGACTTTCTCAAAGATGTAGTCATGCATAAATAAATGTAGAATTTGTATTGTGCTCAAATTGCTCCCTAATATATCACTCACATTTATATAAAGATGTGTTTTCAAACAAGAATGATAACAGAATTGACTATATTTTGAATTACCCTAGTCACTGAGACAATGCCCACGATATAATTCAATCAAATTTACAAACAAAAACAACTGCTCAGGTTCATCAAAGAACTCCCATGATGAAGCTCACTGTGTGCCAAATACTGCTCATTCCCATTTAATCCCCAGATGCAGCTCCTCCCATCATAAAAACACACAACAAAAAAAAGAAAAAACACAATAAAACTTGTTAAGGATGGAGGACATGTCCATTTCTTCATTGTAAATCAGTTCTAAATCTTCCAAAACCCATCAAAAATCACTTATTCATGGGAATCCCATTGGATCTCTCTCCTGTGTCTCTGGTGCTCATTTGGTCCTCACCATCATAAATAGGGAACAGAAATGGTTAAAAATTGCCCAAATATTGTTCAGGAGTGATCAGTTTCAAAACTGTCTTGAAACTGAAACCCTGGAAATATCTGGCTAGTTCTAAATTTCTGGCTCACAGATTAAAATATCTATTACTGTGGTGACTCTGAGCTACTTTCAGCAGGGAAAAAATAGTCTGAATTTGGCTTATTAACTTCTGGGAACATTTGCATTATCTCAGAGTTCTTGGAGAGGTCAGGGACAAAAGGAAAACTCCAATATAGTCATGACTCTCCCTGCCTTCTATTGGCCTTTCATCCTTTAATATATATATATAACACATTTATTTTTCAGTTTTTAACATTCCCTTCCACAAGAATTTGAATTCAAAATCTTCTCCCCATCTCTCCTCACCACTCACCCCAGAACAACATGTACCCCATCCACTCCTTCTTCCAGTCTGTCCTCCCTTCTATTACATACTCTTCTTCCATCCACCTTTCCCTCTATTTTCTTGTAAGGCAAAATAGATTTCCATACTCCATTGCCTGCATAGCTTACTTTCTAGTTGCAGGCTAAAACAATTTTTAATATTCATTCTTAAAACTTTGCGTTCCATATTCTCTCCCTCTCTCCTTACTTACCTTCATTGAGAAAACAAGCAATTCCATATGGGTCATACATGTGTAACAATGCAAAGCATTTCCATAATACTTACATAGTAAAAGACTAATTACATTCCCCTCTGTCCTATCCCGCCCTCCATTTATTCCATTCTCTCCTTTGACCTGCTTGCTCTTGATTATCCCTTCCCCCAATTTTCTGTCCCTTCTATTATCTTCCCTCTCCTATCCCCTTCCCCCTTGCCTTCCTGCAGGGTAAAATAGTTTTCCATTTCCAGTTGAGTGTGTTATTCCCTCCTTAAGTCAAATTCCATGAGAGTAAAGCTCAACTATTTCCTTTCATTACACCCCTCTCCCTATCCATTGTAAAAGCTCTTTCTTCCCTCTTCCCTATTTTCTACCTCTCCCTTTCTCTTACTCCTAGTACATTTCACTCAACAGTAAATTTTATTTTTTTAGGTATTCTTCCTTCATATTCAGCTCAGCCTGTGCCCTCTATGTATGTATGTATGTATGTACATATATGTGTGTGCATGTGTGTTTGTATGTACAAATATATACACACATGTACATATACATACCTACATATATGATATATACATAAATATATATCCATATACACCTCCATATATATACATACATACATACATACATATGTATATATATATACATACACACATATATACACATACACACATATATACACATACACACACACATATATATATATATTTCCCCTAACTACCCTAATACTGAAAAAGGTCTTGTGAGTTACAAATAACATTTTTCCATGTAGGAATATAAACAGTTCAACTTTAATGAGTTACGTAAGGCTTCTCTTTCTTGTTTATCTTTTCATGTTTCTCTTCATTCTTGTATTTGAAAGCTAAATTTTCTATTCAGCTCTGGTCTTTTCAACAAGAATGCTTGGAAGTCCTCTATTTCATTGAAATTCCATTTTTCCCCTGAAGTATTATATTAGCTTTGCTGGGTAGGTGATTCCTGGTTTTAATCCTATCTCCTTTGACTTCTGGAATATATTCTAAATCCTTTGATCTCTAAGTGTAGAAGCTACTAAATTCTGTGTTATCCTGATTGTATTTCCAAAATACTTGATTTATTTCTTTCTTGGTGTTTGCAATATTTTCTCCTTGACCTGGGAACTCTGGAATTTGGCTACAATATTCCTAGGAGTTTTCCTTTTGGGATTTCTTTCAGGAGGTGATCAGTGAATTCTTTCCATTTCTATTTTACCCTCTGGTTCTAGAATATCAGGGTCATTTTCCTTGATAATTTCTTGGAAGATGATATCTAGTCTCTTTTTTTGATTGTGCTTTTCAGGTTGACCAATAATTTTTAAATTATCTCTCCTGGATCTATTTTCCAGGTCAATTGTTTTTCCAATGAAATATTTTACATTATCTTCCACTTTTTCATTCTTTTGGTTTTGTTTTATAATTTCTTGGTTTCTCATAAAGTCATTAACTTCTATCTGCTCCATTATAATTTTTAAAGAACTACTTTCTTCAGTGAGCTCTTGAACCTCCTTTTCCATTTGGTCCATTCTGCTTTTTAAAGCATTTTCTCCTCATTGGATTTTTGGACCTTTTGTACCATTGGGGTTAATCTATTTTTAAAAGTGTTATTTTCTTCAGCATTGTTTTGGGTCTCCTTTAGCAAGCAGTTGACTCATTTTTCATGATTTTCTTGCATCACTCTCATTTCCTCTTACTAATTTTTCCTCCACCCTTCTTACTTGATTTTCAAAATCCTTTTTGAGATCTCCCATAGCCTGAGACAACTGCATATTTTTTTGCAGGTTTTGGATGTAGAAGCCTTGACTTTTATTTCTTTCTGTGATAGTATGCTTTGCTCTTCCTCATCCAAAAGGATGGAAGAAAATTCCTTTTCACCAACAAAGTAACCTTCTATGGTCTTATTTTTTTTCCTTTTTTGGGGGCATTTTCCCAGCTAATTACTTGACTTTTGAGTCCTTTGTCAACTGGAGGGTATACTATAGGGACATGTAAGTGCTCAGTTTCTCTAAGGTGGCATAATCAAAGGAGAGGAGTTTACTCCTCTCCTTACCTGCTCTCTGGTCTATGAGCAACCACAAGCACTCTTTTCTGCCCAGGATCTGTGAGTAGGATCCCCTCTCCATAGCCACCACCAGCTCCACCATGCCAGCACTCTTCCTCACCCCAGGACTGTCACTCAGAACTGAGTCTCAGATCAGCAGCTTGATTTCTCCAGGGTCTTTACGCTGAAGGCTACAAAGGTAGATGATGCTGCTGCCCTGGGGATGGGACTGGAGTCAGACTGAGCTCCTCTCACCCAGGTTAAAGAGCTTTCTTACTGACCTTTGAAACTGTTCTTTAGTGTTTTTGGGTTGAGAAATCTGGGACCCGCAGCTCCTACTTGTGTTTCCACATTCTGAAACCTGCTCCAGTCCTGTCCCCGCTGTGCCTCAAGGCCAAGTCTGGGCTGTGCTCTGCTCTGATCCCAGTGAAATGTACCTTTCCTGTTGGCCTTCCAGTTTGTCTTAGGCTGAAAATCTCTTTCACTCTGTCATTTTGTGGCTTCTGATACTCTAGAACTTGATTACAGTCATTTTTACAGATATTTTATGGGCTCTGGGGGGAGATCTAGAGCAGGTCCATCTTTCTACTCAGTCATCTTGGCTTCACCCTGGCCTTTCACCTTTTAAAACTATGTCTAATGAGTTGTGTCCTTTGCCAAACACCCCTAAAATTCTTTCACACAATCTGTCTAAGCTAGTATCAACAACTGCTTTGCTCCAGTTATATATTGCACCTCTCACTCAAAAAAAAAAAAACAATAACACAAATTTACAGATGAATAAAATTTTATTCAGAATTCCTCTGAACATATTTTAGGCATTTATCTCATCCAAACTACTCATTTGGCACATGAAGAAATTAACAAAAAGAAACATGAAGTTTGTGACAAAGGCCCAGGAGAATGGGAGCTAGCTAGTAGAATGAGCTTAGCATAAAAAGATTCTTGTCTTCAATTTAATGTAACCACAATGAAAATATTCGTTCTTTAACTTCTTTGCTTCAATTATTCTAAGTGATGGGTTGAATATTTTCATCTTCTTTTTCAAAGTCCTCTGTGCTAAAGATTAATTAAGAATTTAAAACAACTCACAGACTGTCTCTTCAAAGTGTAGTGAAGGGGAGGATTGAGGCAATTATTCCAAAAACATTGAACCTACTCTGGGTCAGTGAAACAAAGGAATCTGTGAGCCTAGATTATATGGATAATTAAGCCAAGTTTCCAATTCATTTTGTCAATCTAGATTAAAATTCCTCTCATCCCCTTTTTAGATTGGAAACAAAAAAAAACCCCTCTGAAATATCAAGTCTATGGAATAAAATAAAGCAAAACTTATTTAGGTCCCTTAGATATTACCTTACTTCCCTAATATTAAGGATCAACTCAGGATTAATCTGGAATATTGTCTTTTATGAGTAGTTGGAGTTGCATGTTCATAACAACTGGTAATAGGGAGGGAAAGAGGAATGAATTAAACATGTTACTTTTCAAAATCCATAGCTTAATAACACAATATTAGAATTTGGTTTAGTCTTGTAGACCTAAACATTTTCAACTCAATTAAATTACTAAGGATGTGTAATTTTGTGCATGGGGGTACTTCCTCCATTGATATACCTCACAACTACTGTATAATTTTGCTGATGATCTTTTAGAGCTGCTACAGAAGAAAAAAATAATCACACTGTTACCCACCTGAAAATGAACTGCTTCAAAATGAACAAAGTCATTTTAGGATAACGAAGGTATATAGTCCATTACCAGTTTTAGACCTTGCATATTTTCCCAATGTATAGCACCTCCTAGTACTTACATTTTGCTGACATAGCCTTCAAGAATTCAGGTTTACTTCCCTGTTACAATGAGGGGCAATATCTTAGTGAAGGTTAATTAATATTAATTTAATCAACATTTTCAAGTAGTAATTTAAATATCTTATTATTCTATTTTCTTGTTACATAACTTACATTTCTCACTCGTCCTTCTCCCCAAATTCTCTCAGGTAATTGTGCCTTATAATAAGGAATTTTTTTTTAAATGAGAAGGAAAAAATGTTCAATCATACTAAGCACCATTAAAAAGCCTCATATTACATACATACCTATGATCTTCCACTTCTGCCAAGAAATGGGTGCAGATGTCTTCTTATATTTCTTCTTTGGGTACTTCACTTTATTCAGTTTTGATCATGTTACTATTCTTTCTATTTACATTATTATTGTGTTTATTACTTTCCTGGTTCTTATTTTCCCCTTGCATCAGTTCAGAAAATTATTTCTATAATGGTCTTTATTCATCATATCAGTATTTCTTATAGTATAGTAATATGCCATTAAGTTTATCAAACTTCATTTGCTTAGCTTTCCCCAAAATGATAGTCATACTTTCAAGTAGTAATAATCTAATTAGTGTTTATTTAAGGAGTTCAATGAAAATATATCTTTAGGTGAAACAATGTTGCAGAGGACAATTACTTAACAATTAAGATACAGACATGAGACATATTACTATAGTGGTATATTTTTTCACTATATAAAATCCTTCATTCCTCTCTTGGATTTGATTCTGACCCTTTGTTCTTTGCCACCATGTATATCTCAGATGTCTTCTGAAATTTTTCTCAGCACCTGGGTACTTCTTACCCTGGAATATCTCTTCACTCCCTGTTCCTCTCCCCTACTGGTAAGTTCTTCCTGAGGCTTCCATTTTGCAGAAAGGCCCAAGGTTGCATTATTTTCTCAACTCTGTTCTGACTCTCTGGACTTCAACATCTTGTTCCCAAATGGGTACACAATACTCACCCACTGCCATTTTCAACTCCCTTTTGTGTGTTCTCCTCCTCTATTAAAATGTAATCTACCTGAAGGACAGGTTCATCTCTCTCTCTCTCTCTCTCTCTCTCTCTCTCTCTCTCTCTCTCTCTCTCTCATGCTTAGCACAGTTCTTGGCATTTAGTAAGCGTTTAAATGCCTGCTATCTGTCTTTATAGAAACTTAGGAATATAACTGGAATCACGGGAAAAACTGAACTATAATTGCCTTAGCTGGAAGACATTGCTTAAATTTCCTAATAGATCTGAGATATAGAGGTCTTGACAGTCAAGTCATCAGAAGAGAATCTGGATGACCAGTGGAAGATAATAAGAATTTTGTATGAATGATAAAGTCCTGGAAGAGCAGAGAAATAAATATGTGTATCACAAGCAGCAAGATCATCAATTTAGAGAAAGAAGACATTTCAGAGGCTCTTGAGCCCAATCGCCTTATTTTAAAGATGAAGAAAGAGAAGTTAAGAAACTTGTTCAAAATCACAAAAGAAGTATCAAGGTTGGGATTTAGACTCAGGTGTTTCCAAGCCAGAACTAAGTGCTTCACAGCTTGAGAGGGGGAAATATAAATTAGCATGTCTATATATATTTCAAGGGTTGGGGATAATATTTTCAGGGTCATGATGGGAGAGCTAAAGAATACTCTGATATCTTTAAAGTGAATAGAAATACAAGGGAATTCTCTACTTTTCTGAAATCTCCCCACTTTTAGTTTAAGATGTAGCTAGAAATAAAGTTAGCTATTTTTTTTTTTTTTTTGGTGAGGCAATTGGGATTAAGTGACTTGCCCAGGGTCACACAGCTAAATTCTTAAGTGTCAGCTGTCCCATCATTTCTTAAAAACAAAACGTTAATGTCCATATCTGAAGAAGGTACAATATTGTACCTTCCTAGAAGCCTGAGAACTGAGCTTTCTCTTTCCTTTCTTCAAGAGACCTGATGAAGAGTGTACTCATGGAGCAGAGACTTTAAACTTGAATGAAAGAGACCTTGGAGCATCACCCCTCCCCGCAACCAAAACCAAATCAGCTTTTTTTATCCTTATAAACTGTTTTCTTTTACGTTCCAGAAGTAGTTAGATGGAATATAAATTTGATGCCTCTTTTTCTGTGAATGTAGCTGCTAGATTAATTAGATTAATGCCAATTGTCTTTATGTCTTTTTGTGGGGTTTCACAAACCTGCTTTATTGACTTTAGTTAATGTCAAAGCTACAGTCTATACGATGTCTTTCTTTGTCATAGTAACGTGTTTATCTTAGTCACTATGTAAAGCAATGACTTTTAGCTGGAGCTGGGCCAAATAGTGATCTACAGCTGGGAGGGAAGAGGCTAAACAACAAATTTTGAACTGGGAACCATCTAAGCTGGTTTGATTTTTAGGGACTGGATTAACTCTAAAATAATGGATTTTCTTCAAATCCATAAGGTGGGATTTGGCTATAATATACTAAAGATAAATTCAATATATAAATAAGTATGAGTAAATATATAAATAAGTCTATTAAATATAAACTAAATTATTAGAATCCACTTTGCCCAACTATATGCTAATAAAGCTAATAACTTTATTGGATGGATGAATATTTTTTAAATTAAAAATGCTCAAAGTCCCAGAGCAAGAAATAGTCTTTAAATGCTCAGTCTCACCAAAAGAAATTCAACAAGCCCATGAATCAGCCATTCAAAGAAAAAAATACTCTTGGACTAGATTGATTTATAAGTCAATATTCAAAGAAAAAAATAATTTTAGTATTTTTATAATAGTATGAAATAAATATAAAATATATTTATTATGTTTTTATATTTATTATTTTATATTTATTATATTTATATATAATTTTATTATGTTATAATAAAATATAATATATAAATATAAAATAAATTTTACAATACTATAAAATAAAATTTATAAAAATCTATTTGGAAAAAAAGTCAGAAAAGGAGACATCCTACCAAAAAAATATTGTGTATATATCATATGTGAGAGGGAAAGAAGGAAGCTATTGACTGAGATATTGACCCCCAAATATTAAATAAAATATTATCCAAGGTTATAGAGCATTATATCAAAAGATCATACATAGTGACAATGTTAGATTTACTACAGGAATACTCAGTCAATTCATTACTGTGAAAAGTAACCAGAAAGCTTATTAATAATAGGAAAACAAAAAAATCTCATATTTATGTCAATGAATGGAGAAAAATCTTTTGATAAAATACAATACCAATTTTTCTTTTTAAAATTTTGAGTAAATGTATGTATGAAGTTTCTTTAATATGGTATATATTTGCTATATAATTTTTTAAGTTAATTTATTGGTTTTCAGTTTTCAACAATGTGGGAAATAAGAAGATTCTGTTGTCCACATTTCTGAGTGATAGGGGTTGTGACCTGGCATGGAGAGGTTAGAGGTCAGAAACCAATGTGCAGGCCCAGGGAGCTGTGTGGTGAGGAAGGGCCTATCAGAGAGGAGAACATGGAGTCACATGGGCAGGGGATGGTGTCGCAGAGATCCAAAGTTTAGAAAACAGTATAAAAAGTCCCATCTTCCTGAACATGTTGTAGTCTTCCTGTAAACTCACTGGGGAGGCTATCAGTCCATTCAGGGGGAATGGACATAAAGATTAATGAAGGCTTTCCTGATTTCACAATAGGTATTGTTCTTCATTTAAGGTGAGCATGTTTCTTGCTGTTTGGAGCTTGTTAAACAGGCTCACTTGTAACAAACAATAACTTCCAGAAGTCTTAAGTTTTCTCCCCCTCCCATCCTCCCCTCTCCTTGAGATGGCTTGCAATCTTATATGGATTCTTCACATTAAAGACCTCAAATTATAGGAAATAGAGATAAATTAGAAAGATATGGCTAGGATATCCTTTACACCTACTACTATTTCTTGAAGTGTTAGAAATGCTAGTTATAGTGATAATAAAAGAAAAAATACATTTGAAGGAAATAACTCTGGCAAAGGGGAAACAAAATTATCACTAACCCTAGAGAATTAAGTAAATACTTATTGAAATAACTTTAAGAAAATTGTAGGTTACAAGAATTCCCCATAAAGCATTAGTATTTCTGTAAAATGCTAACAGAATCTAGTAGGAATGTATAGAAAGAAAAATATTAAAAAGTCTACCCACCAAGACACAAAAGAAATATATAGCTTATGCATGTATATCTAGATACACACAGGTATATGCATATATATAGTATATATGTGGCCATATATACATGAATTGGATATATGTGTTCATACACATATGTATATAATGTGTACATAAATTGGATATATTATTTTTAAAAACCTGCCAATTTAAGTATTGAATTACCTTTGCATTGAGTGAGATGACATCATAAAGATATCAACACTACATGAATTAAGTTTTTTGTTCAGTTATATACCAGTCAGTCTCAAAATGACTTCTTCACAGAGCTGGAAAAAAATAGCAAAATTATCTGAAGGAGCAAAAGTTCAAGAATCTAAAGAAATATAATGGAGGGACATGGGAAGGGGTCCTAGCAATAGCAGATCTAAAGGTATGTTAAAAATCATTTCAGTGGTTACTTTTTGTAATCATCAAAATGTGAATTCTCATTGGGTAAGAGACTGACCGGTGAGTTAAGTTGCCATGAGCTGGTGAAGAAAACATCAACAGGCTTAGCAAATGAAACTCCCCTTGTGGAAGAGGGTGGGGCGCCTCCTTCTGTGAGAATCATATTTACTTGTAGTGGGAGTGCGTAGGAGACACTTTGGAGCATTTGTACAGAAACAATCTGTAGCTAGTTCTGCTCTGTTAACTAGATTTTTTTTTTTTTAATACTAGTTTCTTTAATTTGCTGCAATTGTGAATCAAGATAGCCTGGTGTTTTCAAAAGGCATTAAAGAGCCCCAGCCATTCTCTTAGCCTGACTTCCTTTCTTGTTACTAAACTCTTTGTGGTTGACAGTGCTCTAGTGAAAGACAAAGCCTAAGGGGAAAAGCCTCTGGCTTTCATTTCCTTGTTTACTTCAGTGTTTGGTCTTTCCTTTTTTTTTTTTTTTTTTCATTTTCTTTGAAGGAAGTTGGTACTACCTTGTGAGTTTCAAAAGGTCAGAAGAACAGGTATCTAAGTGCCGGGGAATCTTGGAATCTGAGAATCAAGTCCATGATGGCTTTTAATTCTCCAGGGTCATATAAAAAATCCTTGGTTTAGCATTTAAAGGGTTTCATAACCTAGTCACATGCTACCTTTCCAGCCTTCCTACACCTTACTCCCTTCCAGGTTTACTTTGATCCAGTGACATGGGTCTCCTGGCTGTTCCACTAACAAAACACTCCATCTCTCAGTTCTGGCCCTTTTCTCTGACTGTCCTCTGTTCCTACAATCTCTCCTAACTCAGCTCCACCTGCTGACTTCCTTTAAGTACAACTAATATTCTAGCTTTTAAAAGAAGTGTTTCTCAACCCCTCTTAATTCTAGTATGTTCTGTTTGTTAATTATTTCCTATTTATTCTGTATATTGTTGGTATAAGTGTGTTTGTATGTTATCTCCATCATTAGGTTGTAATCTCCTTGAGGGCATGAACCCTTCCTCCCACCCCTAATCCTTAGCACAGTGTAGGTGCTTAATAAAAATTGACTGATTGATTTTCAAGATAGCCCATTGGTGGTTGAAGTGAAGATTCATCCAGTTATATCAACTCTGGATGAATCCTATATAGAAACTATGTTAAACCCCTCTACTGGGGAATACCTAAACAGCTTATGATGAATGAATGTAACAAAATAGTACTTTCCTATAAGAAACAAGAAATACGTTAATATAGAGATAAATAGATTTGCATGATCTGACTCTGAGGCAAAGCCAAAGGAAAAATAATGTGCACAATGACTACAACTAATATGGAAATAAAAGTGACAAAACAATTGAAAATGCACCTTGCAGAATTGTACAGAACAAGCATGCCCCCAAAGGAGATAGTTGAGAACACTTCACCACTCTACTCATTTGCACTGATATGAAGCACATGGGTGAGAAACATTTTCAGAATTTTTAAAACATTGATCAGGTTTTAGAATTTTGTCGTCTTCTTCCTCTTTTTCTTTAAAAAAATATTCTTTGTTAAGTGGGAATGCTATTTGGGAGTGGGGAGGAAGGCATTTCTTTTTCAGTCTTGCCTGACTCTGACCCCATTTGGGGTTGTCTTGACAAAGATACTGGAGTGGTTTGCATTTCCTTCTCCGTTTCATTTTACAGATGAGGAAATGCGGCAAACAGGGTCAAGTGACTTGTCTAGGATCACATAGCTAGTAAGTGTCTGAGGCCAAATTTGAACTCAGGAAGATGTGTCTTCCTAACTAAGCCTGGCATTCTATCTACTGCACCACTTAGCTGCCAGAGAAAGGAATACTGGGGTAAATTTTGGTAGTACAGAAAGTGTCAATAATATTTATTTTAAAAAATAAGAAAAAAAATGGTGCTAAATCTGAACCCATTCTCCTTAAAGATGAAGATGGAAGAGGTCAGTGGAATTTAAGTAGGCAATGAGTCAGATAAGATGGAGGAGAAAAAGTGAGAGAATAAGAGGCAGAGTTGAAAATATATTAGTTCTTTTTGATTGATGAAAGACTAATAGAAAAGTGGAGAGAGAACCAAGTAGTAGGAAATTATTAGGGATAATATTGGGGAGCATAAAAATTAAAGCTCCAAAGCTCTCCTGTGTATTGTTGCTTGATAAAAGTCAGGGCCTTAGTCACCATCTCCTGGGAGGTTTGTTATTGCCACTAACTGTCATTATGTGTGCTCTCTTAAAGAATATTCTCAATCTATGATAATATGGTAACCCACAGGATGCCTGCATACTCTGTTTATGGAATTTTTGTTTTATTATTAATTTACTTGATCTCATATTTGATTACATATATTTTCTTTGAACTAACATTTCCTCTGATTCACTTTGTTAAAACAACAACAACATGTAACTGGAGGCATTTAAACTGATTTTGAATGGATGTCGACTCTATTTATACTTTTAATGAACTTCCTGCCTCAAAACACACTTCAGGCAAGATTCTTACTGTTCTTATTGTCATTTCCACTGGCATGTATCTCACATTCTCTTCCATTCCTGTTGTTTCCTTCTGTGGAAACTTTTGGTCCTTTGGGTCCTATAAAGTTGAAAAGGTAATGTAAAGAAGAGGCTGTTGCCTTGTAGAAACCAGAACTCTCCAAATTGACAGAAGGTCTTGTCCAAGGGCAAAAGTAAATAAGCGGCCCTGATCCTGTTGGTATAAAAATCTAAAGCTCTTCACTGAAACGATTGTACCATCTAAGGTCACCATATTTAGTAGCTATACTCACTGAAACAATCTTTAGTAGCATGTTTCTTTGTTTGTTTTACCCACTCTCACCAAAAATGAATCACAGAATGAACAATATTTAGTAATTTTAGCTATTTTGAAAATTCTAGCAGGTTTATGTGGGCATTAGTTATTTCATTGTTTTGAATTCCTCTCTAATTTTCCTTAAAAAATCATATACTTAAAATAAGATACACTATGGCATAATGGAATAAGGGTCTGCCTCAGAAGCAAGAAAGACCATTGTTCAGATTTCACCTCTGAGACATATTACCCTAGGTAAGTCACTTAACCTGTAAGTGCTATAGGTAGTTCTCCAAGACCACAAGATGCAGAAAAAAACTGTGACCTGCATTGGTTGAACAAGTTTCCTCTAATTACAAATCAAGTCCCTAGCTTTATCCACTTAAACAAATTTTTAGAAATTTCAAATTGGCTGTGGAAATTATCCACATTCAGAAAAAATCCAAAAGCTGATGTATAACTTTTTAAATAGCTAACCATTGCTTAGGAAGCACAGCATAACTGCCCGTCTATCCCTTCATTATGTGAATGCTAAATGGTTGGGGGAGTGTATCATAAAAAAGCACAGCACAAATGAAGAGGATTACAACTCTTTTTTTCTCTTGCCCCCTTCCTACCTCCTCTTTTCCACTTGGCATTTATTTATCTGCAATACAGTTACTTTTAATTAACAGTGAAAAAAATAGGACAGGGTATTTTCTGACAATCTTCTGTTACCCCCTTAAGGACTCCAACATCCTAATTTTTCAATTCCAATTAGCTACTTTTCCACTCCTCCTAGGCTATACACAAAGATATCTTCAAGTCTTCAGCTAGAGGCATCTGGTGGTCCTCTTTATGAAAGTGTGAGGCCTGAAGTCAAGAAGGAACTGAATTCAAATGTGGTCTCAGATACTTAGTAGCTATGCAAAAGTAGGCAAATCACTTAATCACTGTCTGACTCAGTTTTCCCAGTTTTAAAGGGGGAAATATAACACCTACCTAACAAAGTTGTGAGGATCGATAATATTTACAAAAAGTGCTTCACAAAGTGCCGGGTACATGGTAGGTCTTTTGTAAATGCTTGTTTCTTCTCCTTTCCCTTCATCTTTAACATGATCTACAATCCTTCTCAATTCTTTCCCAGATCATCAGCTATACAGTGGTTATATTTTCCTCCCTTCCACAAGATGACCCCTTGGTGAACCAGTTTAACTCTATACTGTCCTCTCCTCTTGGGTGCTTTGTTACCTTATCCTATTGCAAATCTTGTTGTACTAAGCCTCAGTCTTGGATTACTCTTTGCTCTTACATGTCACTTAATAAAACAGGAGAAAAATCACAGACTCATTCTGACTTGGTCCACCATGGATGTTATATAATCTCAACTGGGCTCTCACTGTAGTAAGGCAATATTTTAAACATCATACTAATCATTATCACACTCACTATAACTATTTTTACATACGTTTTTATTCCTCTTCAAACTCCACAAGGGTACTACTTTCCCCATCTTTTCATCTAAGAACATTGCTTCATAGTTCACTGAAAGAAATGAAGCCATTCTCCTTAGAGTCACTGATCTCTTCTTTTTTTTCCTTGTCTCATCTCACATTATTCAGATGACTTCTGCTATCTCCTCTTTTACTCCTCTCACTTAAAGAGATGGCCCTCCTCCTTGCCAAGGCAAACATTTCTACAATCGCAAGTGATCTTACTCCATCCTATCTTCTACCTCAGGTTGCCACCTATCATCCCTACTCTCTCATTAATCTTCAGTCTTTCCCTGTCTACTGTTTACTTCTTTGCAGCCTTAAAACAGGACCATAACTTCCCTATCTTCAAAACAACCCTCACTTGATGCAATAACCCACTCTACCTATGGTATTCCATCTGTACTTCATTTCATGGCTAACCTCTTGGAGAAAGATATCTAACAATAGGGGTCTCCAATTCTCATGCTCTTATTTTCAGGCAGACTTTCAATATTCATCATTCAAATGAATCTGTTCTCTCCATAGAGAACTTGTGAATTGTTCTAATTCACAAATCTAACAACTTTTTTCTTAATTTTCATCCTTTTAATTTCTCTGTCTACTTTGACAATATTGATTAATTACCTTCTTAGTAAGCTCTTTGATACTGCTCTTTCCTGGTTTTCCTCCTACTTCTCTGACCATTTCTTCTCCAATACACTAGAGCTTCACCTAGGTAATGGCTGCTGATCATAGGTATTCCTGACAGCTCTGTCCTAAGACTTCATTTCATTTCTAATATCTTTTAATTGGTGATCTCACTAGTTACCATGGATGTAATGATTATTTCTGTGGAGATGATTCTCTGATATATTTCAGCAAGTCTCCTAAGCTCTTTCCTGCCTTCCAGTCTCACAACTACCTAATGGACATCTAATACTGGATGTCTCATGGACATCATAAACTTGACCTGTCCTAAATTGAACTTAGCGTCTTTCTCCCAAAATGTTCCCCTGTCCCAAACTTCACGATTATTGTCAAGAGTATCACTATTCTCCTACTCACCTAGGTTTGCAGACAAGTTGCCATCATTAACTCATTCTCTCATATTTCCCTATCTCCAATTGGTTACAAAGTTCTTTTGATTTTACCTTTGTGACGTTTCTTGTAACATACTCACCCTTCTCACCACTAATACTGACACTACTCTGGTACAGGCCTTTATTATCACATGCTTAGACAATAGAAATAACTCACTGATTGATCTCCCAGCTGGTAGCCTCTCTCTCCATTCTAGCCTTTCCTTTACTTCAATGTCAAATTGATATTCCTTAAGAATAAGTCTGATCAAGTCATGCCACCTTATACAATCAACTCCAAAGCCTTCCTATTATGCCCAGGATCAAATATAAAATCCTCAGTGTAGTTTTTGAAGTCCCTTGTAACCTGACCCCCTGCTACCTTTCTAGTATTTCTGTACCTTCTTCATAACCTTCCCTCTCCTCGTACTCTGCAATCCAGTGTCACTGGCATCTTTGCTATTCCTTGAACATAACATTCCTTCTCTGCACTCCTAGTATTTTCCTTGGCTATCTTTCATTCCTAGGTCTCTCTCCTCTTCTCCAATTGACTTCTTTGGGTTCTTTTAAATTCTAGCTTAAGTTCTAGCTTCTGAGAGAAGCCTTTCTCAAGTCTTAGTCTTAATGCTTTCTCTCTAAGAGTATCTCTAACATATCTTATATACAGGGTGCCCCAAAGTTTTAGTGGATTTTAGGCTACTAGGACTTCAGGGGCACCCTGTGTATCTTTTGTATCCACAGACATTTGTATGTTATCTCACCTCTTAGATGTTTATTTCTGACTTTTCCCTACCTTTATTTGTATCCCTTTCACTTACCAAATACTTAGTACATAGTAAGCAAATAATAAATGTTTTTTCTTGACTTGACATCCATTCCATCAAACCATTTAGCAAACTTTATTGTTCATCTTATTATAGATGGTGTGAGTTAGGTGATGACATTCAAAACAATTCTGAGAAATCCCCAGGCACTTTTCTTCACTATAATCATCCCTTTATTTTTTTTTCACTAACTGAGCTTATGATTACTTTGCCAACAGTTTCCTTGGTCACATGAGATATCTCTCTATACTTATAATTATGTAGTTCTAGGGGCATATATTTGAAATTATTAGGTTCTTCTGCATTCTATGAAATAATCAAATATAGTAGTGGGGGATTCAAAGGGAATGATTCCTTTAGCTGTGATTGAATTTACAAAAAAAAGCGTAAGGTAGGAAAAAATACACTTGGCTTAAGCAAGGTGGTAGGGGGAGAAGTATTTTTAATTGTAGTTACAGCTGTATGACTCCTCTAAATAAGAAGCATCTTTTTTATCTAATCAGAAGATATATCTGAATCTTCATTACCTTTTTGTTTTGACACATCACTCTATTATTTTGTGTCTTGCTCAGTCACAATCATTTTAGTGGTCACTTTCTTTGTACAGCCTACACTTTGGTTGTGGTTGTTGTGTTTGTCCTTCGTTGCCAAGAAGACCATGCCATCAGAGAAATGATGACCTGACTTACACTTGACTTTGTTTTGAGTGAGGGAGGGCTGTGCAAGGTCACCAACCTCACTTTCTCCTCCTGAGCCATCTGAATCCAGTGGCCTGATATTCTTCAGGAGGACTGAAGATGACCCAGGATGCAGTGGGAGACCTTGGCCCCTTTAGGCCTAGGTCTATGCAGGTACTTACTTAGGGTGAGGTATACTTTAGTACTAATATTTCAAAGAGAGAGTATTTCTTTTCTCTTTTTCTTTTTTCTTCTCAGTTTGTGAGCCACACCCTTATTATGAACATAAAACAGTAGGAAACAATACATGAATTGCTGTTGATTAAGTCATGTCATTGGTTTTAATACCTAGAAATCTAGATTTCCATGTGCTATCCCTATGGATTTCTGAGAAGGTAATGTACTTATTATTATAGGCATGCTTAATTTGTGCCTACTTCATCAACCAGTCCTCTCTGCTGGGGCATGGAAAACAATGCAAAAGTTTCCACAATTAGAAAAACATATGGTTTTCCTATCAATTTCTGATGCATCACCCATGTGGCCTGTGACACTGGTGCCAAACAGCAATTAGTATCCCCAAGGGTCTATGCTCCAGGTGGATTATCTGTATGTGAGAGTGTCTAATATTACCTCATATTCTTATAGCATTTAAATGCTTTCCTCAAAGCAACCTTGAAATCTAGGCAAAGCAGATACCAACAGTCTTGTTTTAAAAATGGAAAAACTGGGACTCAAAGAGTTTACTTGACTTGCCAAAGTCATATGGTTAAGTAGCAGTTATCAAGTCTTGAGAAAATCTGACTTTCAAGTCACAAAGTAGCACTAGTCTTCTAACTGAGTCCTAGGCTGTTTTCCTTCCATCCCATTAACTTTTCTAGAACTCTAAGGGATAACATTAGAATTACATCTGCCAATTCACAACAAATGAAGCAGCCATTCTGAAAATCATATCATGTGTAGAAAGAAATAACTAATAGGTAAGATACTTCCCCTTAATTCTAAGAGAATAGGAAAAAATAGGATGTCTCTGTCTTCTTACATATTCTTGAGTGCAGACACTCATAAGCTAGGAAGCACCCTGTCTCTCTACCTAAAAAAACTCAAGCTTCATGGCATCTGGGAATTATGGAACATCCTCCATAGCATTAATATACATATAACGGTGCTTTCCTTTCCCAGCTCTGAGAAGATATAAGTGGTCAAATGCTATATTCAGGGCTTCTTGACTTTTCCTGATTTCTCTTTTCCAAATCTTAGATTATATATTCCATCTGAGCACCATATCATATGTTTGTTGTAGCTACAAAGATCCCCTCTCCACATGCAGCCACAGGGCTAACCAATATCCGTATTCTAATGCTTGCACTCATGTCTTGTGGTAAATATATTAATTCCTTGGTTTCTTACTTGAGCACAGTCTTGTGAAACTCCCTATTCAGAAGGCAATTCAGCTCCTAAGAAAGCATACACATTTACCCCTTTATATTCACCTTTTGGATAGACAGCCTTAAAATTCTACCTTGCCCAAACTGAAGCTACCTGAATATTTGGTAAAGTGAAGGATCTGAAGTTATAAAGACTTGCTTCAAATCCTTCTTCTTAACTTGCTTCCTTGAGTAACTATGGGCAAGTCATTTCTTCTCTATAAGAATCAGTGTTTCTTTATGCAAAAAAAGGGTACCAATATCTGTAGCACCTATTTAATGAGGTTGTTGAGAGCCTCAAATGACAGTCTTATGTAAAACAATTTGTTCAATTTAAATACCATACAAATGATAGTAATTTTGTTTTTTTCAAGTCTTGAACAAGTTCAGTTTGGGTTTATTTTCAAAATATGTTGTTCATTATTGCTTATTTCCTAAACCTTGTAATGCCAAAGATGATTTTCAGTATATCAGAAAAAAATATTCATATTGCTTCAAATTTTGGAGTGGAAAGGAACCTTAGATAGAATCATTCAATCCAGTCTCCTCATATTTCAGATTAAAAAAAAAAAAACAGAAAGATTAAGCGACATGCCCAATCTGGATAGCAAGTTAGTAGAAGAACTTTTGTGTCCAAATCACCTGATTGTGACTCTGAAAGTCCTTTCACTGTTTAATAATCACAAGGAGATTACTTTAAAACTCATGCAAATGGAACATTGTAAAATCTTTCAGTCTTGGGGCATGGGAAATTTTGAAGGTTTCTTTATTACTTTATTACAAATCTAGAACTTCCATAACATCAGCACTGATTAAACACTCAGAGAATAAATTATACTAGGCACTGAGAAGTTTCAAAAACTTGACCCACTTGAGTCACTTCTACTTCCTGAGCTTGTTTCCTCAATGTTAAAATTAAGGTAACAATAATTGTCATACCTATTTCACAATACTGTTATGAGGTTCAAATGAGGGAATGTTTGTGAACTATAAAATGATACATAAATTTCAATTATCACTATCATTAATATTTTTAGGTCCAGATATGTGATTTCATCCATAGAGAACTTCTCTAAAAAACCCACTTCTGATGTAGACTGCCAACAATTTTATCATTTAGTTTAGTTGCTTAAAGGGACAAAAAGTTCAGTTATTTGCTCATGGTTGCCCAGCAATTTTGTGTTAGAGGCAAACTTGAACCCAGAATCTATGGCTAGCCATCTATTGACCAATCCAAGGGGTCTTAAAAACAAGGTCTATGAGGTTGTCTTCTCAAAATATTTTGATAACTTCAGTTTAATATAATTGACTTCCTTTTTAAATATGCATTTTATTGTATGCATTTAAAGACATTATTCTGAAAAGGGAACCATAGATTTCACCAGAATCTCTTCACTAAACCATGTTCCCTATTATCATTATCACTACCACCACTATCATAATATTTCCTCAGTACAAAATCATAGCTTCACAAATTACCTTGATTAGGCAATAGGTAAAATACTAAAAATGAAATCCTGGAAAAATGTGACCTTGGACAACTCACTAAACCTTTTTAGACCTCAGTTTAATCATTTGTAAAAATGAATGAATTGAACTAGTTGAAATCTGTGCTACCTTCCAAGTTTAGATCTAAAACATCATTGTACTTTTTTCTATTAATTGTGGTTTTGTGTGAATGACAGGGAAACCATCGGGTGCACTTGCTGTTAAGCATTGCTTTAACTAATCTGTGTGCCATGGCTCAATGGAAGTGTTCTCAGATTAGGAGATTAAGTTTGAATCCAACATTTTACTGAATGTAAATATCTCCCCCCTTCTTCTCTCCTTGCCTTACATCCTATCATTTTACCAGCAGAAAACACCAATACCATGCCTAATAGCATGACCCCTCTCATTCTCTTTAAAGTCATCTTGCTGCAAACACAGGTGTTTGAGTGTCTTTAACAGAGAGCTATAATATTATCATCTTCAAATATGGGCCACTTTTCTTTGAGAGATGAGAATGCGGAGGTGAGAACAGCAGATTTTTTCTTTAAATAAAATGTTATAGATATGGAACAATTCTCTTTATTAAGGGATATTTCTGCTTTTTAGACATGTGTATAACTGAATAAACTATGTTGAAAAGGTGAATTTTGTGTTACCTAAAAAGTATAACATTAGTTATTACATCAGACATGTAGATATGTTATGTATTTTATTTTTTTTTTGCTTGATTTGCTGTGATGATTTTTTTCTTAGATATGTATAACCATCCTTATCCACAGGAATTCTTATTGACTTCTCTTAACTGCTAGTTCAATTGACAGTAGGGCCTACTGAAGGCACTCAGAATTTTTTTTTCTTATCTATTTATAAAGCACCTTAAAGGAAATAACTGTGCACACCAAGGCTATTATTTACCAGGTGACAAAAACTTGCTCTCTGGTCCTGTGAGATTCTTTTATCTATTAGGAGACTGCCTTTGGGTAACCACCAATCCTATTCTGTTTAAAGATAAAAAAAAAATTGGAAGCATTTACCGTATACTTGATAGAAAGGAATTGGAAACTCTTACCAATCCAACAATGTAGACATTTATTTTTTTTCTGCATGACTATTGCTACACTTCTCTGTACTGAATGTCACTTTAACTTTGGAGGTAGAACAACATGTTCAATTTCACCAATTGCTGATGGCCTAGAAAGCAGTGCAAGGTAAGTTGACCTTAGTGTCTGACTGTCTTTCATTATTATGTCGGAACTGAAGTAATACAGTACTATTTAATTTTTATGACTATTAGAAAGATGAGATTTGAGTAGGGTGTGGGTTGTGTTCTAGAGAATATCCTAACTTGTGCTATGTATTATGCTAATTCTTTATATTAATTAGATGCGTCTTCATAACAGTGTTCATTTCACACAATCATGAAGCAAAGGTTGCTTAGTCACAGGTGTGTGACATTATTCATTTCCTGCCCTAACCAAAACAGGTTATAGCAGGTCCTGAATTTTGAAAGAGGCAGATAAAAATCACACAATAGAAGATTTTTCTGATACAAGGTATTTAAATTCTTGATTAACCTAATCCTATCTTTATATACCCATATTCAGAAAAAGACAGGGTAAAGTTCAGTGAGTGGTCATTTGTTATTTTTAAAGAATGAATATACCCTAGAGCACAATTTAATATTGCAAACCAAGTGTCTGGAGAGAGAAATATTCATAACTTTTGCTGTTGTCTGTTGCAAGAAACTTAATTGCATCTATATTGCTTCAGGTATCCATTACTAAGATTGTTAGGGAAAGGAATGATCTTTTCTTTAGCTCTCTTTTTGTCTTTGTGTTTCTTTTGACAAACAATTGTATTAAATTAACTCTTTTTGGTCTTTTCCCTCTCAGAACTTGTCAAGCTGCAGTCACATTGCGATAATTGATTAATCTGCAAAGTTGTACTTCTCATTTTTTTTTTTTGCTTGTGTGAGATTCCTTTTCACTCCCACAAAGGAACAGTGGCATCCTTATCCTCCCAATATATTTTTCTACATGTTCTATTCATACTGCCAAAATGCAAATCAGAAAATAGCATTTTTTAATGTCTTGCAATACAGTTTACGAATTAATTTTGAGCAGTAGGATGCAGTATGTACTATGAAGAGGGAGTTTTGCTATTTATCTATTTCTTAGTCAATTCTCAATATTGTACCTAAAATTGAAGTTCTCACTGGGATAAAAACATCCTTTCAAATCAGTTTTTTTAAATGACTAAATGGAAGACTGGAACATTAGAATTAATATTTTACTAATAATACGTTAAACTTAAGATGTCATTAACCCTAAACATAAGCACAAGTAAATCATATAGTTCCATACTAAAAGTATGTTTCAAGACTTAACAGAATCTCCACTAAAAACAAACAGACAAACCTTAAGTTTTCCTTAAAAGTGAAAGCTAACAAATGGCAAAACATTACAAATTACAATTCCTCTTACTCAGGCCTCCCAAGCATCTTTAGAGCAGCGAAAACTCTTTGCTGGGTCAGTAAAGCTAGGGAATGGATTTGTTTTTTAGGAAGAAACATGTTTCAAAAATCCTGTATGAATATTAAATTGCATGAAAGTCTCCATAGAGGGTGTGCTACTGGGCTTCTAGACATGGTTTTGGGTAGTGGTGGTAATATTTGATTTATAATTGAGTTTAGTTAATTGTGCATGGTAAAAACTAGGTCTTCTGAGATTCCATAAAGATTGTTGTAAGTCACATCTTCCATCTAGATATCTTTGTGGTGAGTAAACGTGTGTGAGTGTTTAGTGTATTTATTTGTGCCAGGTTTGTGTTTGTGTCTATTTGTGGGCACATTTGCCTCAGGGCAGTTTTTGGGCATTGGTATGTGTTTGATATGTTTGCATATATGTATGAGTATGAATTAATTACATATTGAAAACATCTGCATTAGCGGCTTCTGCAGTCCTAGCTCCTCCAGTTGGGATGTTCAGCTCTGTGTTAGGACCACTCGGAAGACCTGCCTGCCTGTCGGACGCCTGACTGTGGTTCCCCGGAGGTTGGAGCTCTGGGAGCCTGTACCATCTCTTTTCGAAGGGGAGGAGAGAAGAAAAACAGAAGTCATCTGGGGTAGGGGTGGGGGTGGGGTGGGTCTCCTTTTCCGAAGCCGGGTGGGGGCATTCGGCATAGGGGGCCTGAAACAAAAAAAGATTACCAAGCGATTTCCCTAACTTCAGCACCACGGACAGCTCAGGTTTCCAAAGACTTGCTGGAGAGGCCAGCTTCCTTACCCTTCCCCCTGCCTATGGACTCAGGCCCTTCGGCTTCATTCTTCTCTGATTTTTGCTTCAAAGCGAGGCGAAGGGAGGGGAGAAGGGTCCTGACAACCGAAGGGGTACAGTAAGGAGGAGGAAGAAGAGGAGGAGCCGGGGAGGAGATAGGAGAAGGAGAGAGAAGGGAGGGTTTTCCCACCCCACCCCCCCTCCTCCCCTAGTTGGGTCTGCAGGCGCCTGTGCTGGCTGCTGCTATTGCTGCTGCTGACGGCGGCAGTGTTTCCTCCTCTTCCTTTAGCTTGCTGCTGCTGCTCCCACTGCTGGGGGAGAATAAGGAATCCTGGGGAAGGGGAGAGCTGAAGCAGGAGTGTCTGTCTGTCTGAGGGAGAAAGCGTGTATGTTTAGCTGCGTATACGTGGCTAGAACACTACATAGATCACACATATATGCATACATATATATCTCGGGGCTGAGGGGTTATTTGAAATCTTTCTTGGTTGCGCTGCTCAGTGGAGAGAGAAGCGCTCTCCTGCAGTGGTAGTGGTAGAAGCAGCAGAGGCAGCGGCACCACTATCCCTCTCTCCCCTCTTTTTTTTTTTCTCTTCTTTGCATTCTCTTTTTCTTCTCCCCACTTCCTTCTGTGGATTTTGGAGGATGGAGTAGGGTATTTGTTTGGTTCCCCCCACCCTCCTCCTTCCTTTGGCAAATCCCTTCCTCATGACATTACACCGGCTTGTTGCGAAAGAGGCAAATACCCATCACTGAGGGAGAGAGGACTCACTCTACTGCTCCGAGCCCGAGAGGACTGGAGACTGGAGGAGAAGCGGGGAAACGACGAGGAAGGGGCTTGGATTCTTTCTTTTTCTGGGAGCAACGAACCTTCCTACAAGAACAAAAAAGACAGACGGCGAAGTGGAGGGACCTTCGTCGCGGCTATTCTGCAGTGAGCCCTGATAGTAGAAGGAGCAGGAGGGGAAGGATGGTTATGGTCTCGCGAACCGGCTGCGGGGCAGCTCTTTTCCTTTGGATTTTGAGCAGCATCAGCTGCAGAGCCTGGACAGCTTCTTCTACTTCCCGTAAGTAGCCCCGTTGCTCCTTTCCTGGTGTTTTGTTTTGTTTTTTTTATCTGAAGGGTTTCTGTGTCGCATTGATGTTATTCCACCCTGTGTATCAACTCCAGAGTGCGTCTGCCGTTCTTTTTCCTTGATTTGTGTATGTGTCTCTGCTGTCACGCACTTGCAGTCACTGCAGCAGAGAAACTCCAAAACCCTGCGCTCCAGCTTTGGAGGGGGAAGTGGTTTTCACTGGTGATGTTGCTGGAAAGTTGGTCCTGGCATTAGAGAGATAATTCACTGCACCTGCTTGGTTCTAGTGGTGCTAGTTTGGAAGACAGAGGCTTGGAAGTTCTTCCTCCACTTCCTTGCTTTTTCATACATCAATGGCTTATTGAAATTGACTTTGATAGCCCGTGTAAAGAAAAGTGAAAGCTGAAGCAAGTGGGTATTTAGGAGGTTACGTTTTTTCTAAGGATTTACTCTGATATGGTCAGAACACAACTTTGTGGAGTGTAGTTTAGATTACCCAGGACATCTTTTACTTCCGTTTTCTTCTAAATAAAACTTGATGCCCATTTGGGATTTCCTTGTTAAGACTAAAGACACTAGCTAGAATTGCTTTAACTTATTTGCACCGCTTGAAGTCAGTGCATCATAGGCATGAACTCAGGGCAGGGGTATAGGTTTGTTTGTTTTTTTATTTTTTGGGGTGGGGGTTGGTTGTTGTTGTTTTTCATTAACATCTATAATGTTATATTGCACGAGTTTCTTAGAAAGGCTTTCAGGTAAATGCCACTGCTGTGCTTATGCCTCTAGGTTAGCCAGCCAACATAGACTGTTCATCTTTTTCATTTCATTGGAATAAAATGGAACACACCAATTCAAGTTCTGCACTGGTTTGCTAGAACATACTGCATAGAAAAAGAAGAGGCATTGGCTGTCCTTTTGTTTCAGGAAGAGTTCAGTGCTCCAGTCATTTTGTTGAATGGGTCAAGTTTCCAGATTTAAAGGGATATTGGGGAAATTTATGTGCAGCAAATATTTAAATGTCTAAATGTATGAGTAGGATTGTAGCATCATAGTTAGTAATAAGCAGAAATCTGGGGTCTTAAAAAAGTATTTTCAATTTGGAAAAAAAAAGTTGATTTGATTTTCTCTATTTACCATACAAATGTGTTTATTACTGTAAAGTTTGCAGTGTTCAATGATGAAACATTACAATAGTATTTTGCAAAGTTTATGTATGTTATACACAGATTCCAATTTTATTTTTTCTTGATTGAAAATGAACATCCAGAGAATTACAGGACTATATGAGTAACTACACTGCACTAGGAGAATCTGTAATAATGCCATGTTTGGAATGAACCCATTTTCTGAGTGACACACACTATGTTGTCTTTTGGGAAAACTATAGTTGCAGTTTTTCTGTTTGATTTTGTTACAAGGATAATATACAATACTTTAAGGTAATCACCAAGTTACCAGTTTAATTGCCTAAGTTAAGAAGAAGTTTTGTAAAGTTTTTGTTAAAAAATAGAATTTAAGTCAATGTGACATTTCTACTTTATTACAATTTGGTAGAATATTACAAAAATTGTGAACATGTGTGATTTTCAGGTTCTGTTTCTGTGTTGATATACAATTAGAGCACTAAACTAATGCAATTTACTCTGGTAAAATGTTTATATTGTTGCATATTCTGGCATTCATCCAGGTAATAATGTTAATTGTAATTATACATTGTGAGATTTTTCTAAAGAATAGCTAATTATGATTTGGATTTCAGATCTATTTTCTATGTTGTGCCAAACTTGCTAAGTTTTCTCAGGCTTTTGGTTATAGTTTTCTATATCCATTAGTTCTTATAAGTAAATGGGAAACTCCTTCCTCAATCAAAAATGGAATGAGATCTAACATTTTGATCCCTTTTACATATAACTTGTTTATTATCTGAGTTCACATAACTATAATAAGGATACTATTATGAGAAAAACACATTCTTTATATTCTACATTTAGTCAGAATCTGATATCCAATTTATTAACCTATTCACATATTGAAATTATTGCTTCTTTTTATACTTAAAAGGAAAACTTATGTGCCTACATGCTAGCTATACTTTTTTATGTTTTTATTTGACATATTTTCATATATAACGACTTAATAAGTGACTTTTCAGTTGAACTAAAGATATCATCTGCAAAAAGACATTTTTTTTCAGAAGTCAATATGAAAAATAAAATAATTTCCCAAAGGCATGGCTAATTATTTTCTTCATCTGCACATTTGTGCATACAAAATTCTGGTTAAAATTGTGTACTACTGTTAAAGTATGCAGGATGTGTCCTTGAGAGTTATTACATTAAATGCAGAATAAAATATTGTTAACTACTTGAATCAAGGATAATGAACATCTCAACCAGGAGAGGTCATCAGAAGACAAAAAGTAACATGGGAAAAAATCTAAGTTTAATATTTTTATTTTGTATCTACTTTCCAATTATGATGGTTACACTAATGCAATATTCTAGCCCCAATAACTTTGGACTATAATATATAAAATGTTTAGCTACTTATTTGTGATAAAATATGAAATTATTTGAAAGTTTTTCTAGTTTCTAATGGTTTTCCTCCTAGTTATATCTAAATATATCGAGTAACTCCTAACTTTCAGGGTTTCATTTTCCTTAATGAAATTTTGAATACACTTAACTAAGTCTAATTCTATTATTAAGATTTTCCCCCCTCGTTTTTAATGGTGAATTATATAAAGCTGACTTTGGGCATGTATTCAGTTCTCTTTCCTATACATATATAGATAATGCATGTGAACATAGAAAGTCTTTTAATTTTATAGATCCAAGTTAAAGGATTTGAGCATTATTTCAAAGACTGCATCTAAGAAGTCCAAAGTGAAGTTGTGCCCTTACTGAGTCACTTTTATCAATTCTCAAAGTAGGCTGCTTTGCCTAGATTTACTGTGTTCACACTACTCTGATGATGGCCAGTTCTCCAGATTAGTTTGTGTTGTGAAGAGGTCCTACAGTAGAATTTAAGTAACAGTATGTACTATTTGTGAACTTTTATGCAGTATGATGTGTTCATTCTCTATGTTCTGTATAAATGCACATTACTATGTATCTGTGTGTGTGAGGCAGAGAGAGACAGTCAGACAGACAGACAGACAAAGACAGAGAGAGTTTAATATGCAGGAAAATTTGAGAAAATTTCAAGTAGATACAGCTTCTAACAACTTTCACGTGGTTAAAGGACTAAGTTTATAGTGACCTTGTATGTGTTTCATTCCCCTTCTTTTCTAACTATCTCTCATCCTCAAATAATAGCTCTCAAAAGTGTAAATTAAAGTATACAATGTAAAAAGCTAATATGGAAATAAATGTTGTGAATTCATCTTGAACCTGAGCTCAATAATGGTCCCTGCTTGTTGGAAGAGAACATTTCAACACAGTGCAGTATTTTATTCAGGGTGAATTAATTGGTTGATAACAGGCGGTACTTTATTTACTCACTCCAGACTGATGACCATACAGGAAAATTGTTATTTACTTATTAGAGAGAATGTGTAATCCTGATCTCATTATAGCCACTTCCACCCAGGAGAAAGGAATCTCTCTCTAGATAAATATATATGTGTGTGTATATGTATATATATGTGTGTATGTGTATATATATGTGTGTGTGTACACACGTACACACACACACACACACACACACACACACACACACACACACACACACATGAATTTTGTCATTTCCCCTCAATGCCTTTAGATAGTTGAATTGTTTTAGTCTCATGGTTGTTCTATTTTTATTTTGTATTTAAACATTTGAAAATTTTATTTGTTCTGTGACATCAAAACTATTTAAGACTTCAAGTCATGTCTTCTATGAGAGTACTCTCCTTTGATTGTCAGGCATGTTTTCAGTTCTACACTTTTATTTCTTGCTTGCACATTTCTTGCACTGAATGAAATGTGTGTGTGTGTGTGTGTATGTGTGTGTGTGTGTGTGTGTGTATCTAGGGAGGAAGATTTCCATAGTTTTCATAGGTTGAATTTGTAGGTATTTTTGCCTTATAAAATTTAAAAGTTAAGAACCCTGAATTCCCCTAGGGGGCAGGCATATCAATTGATATTCAAAAGATTTTCTTGAATACTTCATCTCCCTACGTCTGAGGTAGGTATGCACAGATATTCCAGTACCAGTATCTGGGGATGTTCATATGTTTTTATTTTTATGCAAATGAAACTGTGTTCTCATTTTAAATATTAATCATAATAGGTTGACATCTTCTACAGTAACCATTTCACTCATGGACTTATCAGGCTCAATAGAATAAAGACACAAATAATATGTAATTTCATTATTTTTGCCTTTAGTGCTGACTCATTCTGTTCTGAGTTTTATTTTATTGCTTCTCACTAGTTGAAGTCTCTAACAATAGAGAGCATGTGTTGATGCAATTTAAACTTCAGAACTAGATTGTTAAATGAAATAAGTCGAGTGCCATACTGATTTTTCTAGGCCATCTGTACTTTGAATTGGGTGTTGGTATTTCTAGAGAAAGGAAAACTATAAGAGCAAATGGTTGTGAAAAACACAAGACAAAAGATCCAGATTTTTTAAGATTCATCCAAGGGAAGGATTGGGAAAGAATATACACATATGATAGCCAATGAATGTGAGAAAAAGAAAATTAACCATTATATAACCTTTAGTTCTTTAATATTAAATTGAAAATGAAGCATTCATATAACAGTAGTATGTTTATATTAAATGATGAGATATTCTATTCTGTAAAAAAGTACATTTATTCTAATTAGAAAAATCATATAATTAATTAGATCTGAATATCAATTCTAGTGTTTCCCATGACATCTCTAAAAGACTCCACATGTTTTAGCTGTGATTGCTGCCACAAAAGGTCTTTTTAACATAGTCAAATGAAACCTTATAGGTGGCATATCTGCAGATGCTCTCAATGACTTAGCACTTTCCTGAGATGCTGTGGATGTTTTGTTTGTAAACTCAGATATCATGCTGAAATATTGCTGTTTTCTATGCTTTGGTATTTTTTTGTGGGGATGCACAACATGATGTAAAATAGTGGGAGCAATTTTTAGTAAATGATCTGTGATCTTAACTGAATGGACAGTTCCCTGTATGGGAGCTCCCTCTACCATCACAGGTTACAATCCATTTATTACATCCCATCTCTGACTTGACAGATAAACCTTTGTGAGTTACATGAGACAAAGAGATGTCATGACTATTGAGATCATATATCTAATAAGTGTCACAGGCACTTTGTCAAATTAGTTCCTTCTGACTCTGAATTCAATACTCTCTTTATATTGTCTTTGTCTGTACTCACATTTTTGTGGAAGTGTTGGACCACTGTGTAGTTTTTCTCTTGCTTAGACTTTTAGAACAGAACTGTTCTCCTGTCAATATTCTATGGTTAATACTATTTAATAAAAAACTTAAATGCCAGGTAAGGAAGGAAGGCATTCCAGATTAGTTATCACACATGCTCAAGTGCAGTCAGTGCCTTCCATTCAGAAAGTAAGTATACACTCCACACACCAATGAACCCTCAGGTTGTTACATGATATCTTTGTTCCTTTTCTATAATTCTGAAGGTTTAAGAGTTTAGTTTATTGATTCTTTAAAAAATCTGCTATTTGTGCACTGAGACCAAAGTAGGTCATTTTCTTAATAGTTTAAATTATGGTGTTGTCTGCTTCTACACTGTCATAACTTTTGAAAATGAATTTAAGACAATATTTTGTTTCTCTTTTATATATGTAATTTCTTATCCAACTCAAAATCCACTGATTTTTTTTTATTTTATTTTATAGCTCTCTAGACTTTAAAACTTCCCCTGATAGTAGGAAATCTGGAAATACAGATGTATATGGTTGGCTATGAATTTACTTGCTCAAAGTATCATTTTTTGTATGGTATCAGAGAGTTGAAGAAATACAGCAAATCTCCTGAGGGTCATATTCTACATTTGCGCTGTAAGTGAAGTTGGTTTGAAATATTCTTACGTAAAGGAACAGTTATATTGCTTCCTTTAATGTTTCTACATTTAGAAAGGTGGTAAAATTAGATCTTAAGACCTGCTAGGACTATGCCTGTATTTACACTAGAAAAAAGTCCTAAAATACATGCAAGATTTTTCTTAAGTTTTCAAATGTACTTCACCTTACCTGTGACTGTGAATCATGGAAAATAGCACTATACTACTAGAACCACCTATTATAAGATATATAAATATCATACTGCTTTAGGTATATTTGTGTGTACTCACGCACACATGCACATATGCTATGTTACATAAAATTTAATGCACTTCAACAAGGACTTGGCAATATGTCTTTGTACACTGGATGTGGCACTAAAATTCTGCATAATGTAGGCAATTGTATATTCAATCAAAATTTCCTACTGACTGTCATTATGACTTCAGAAATGTGTTCCTCCTAACCCTTCTTATGGGGGTGGCTGAGAAACGTTTACGTTTATAAACTGCATTGACTGAGACTACCTTGCAACAAGTATTACATTAGAGTGATTATCCCAAAAGCATTACATAATCCTGAAATTCTCTCAAAATTATCTGTTTCCTTGTGCTTCATTATTTAACTTCTTCATGTAAGAAATTAGTAAATCACAATCTTAAGAACTAAGACATGCACTAAAATATAACACAGAGTCAAGTAATTTTTGACTTACATAATTGATGAATCTATGAAGATTTCTAGTCTTGGAAGTTATGATACAGGTGATTTTACATAGTCACATTTCCAAGGCAAATGAATAAGGTGGAGTTTTTTTTAATGAAACAGAATTTCGTGATAAATGTAATTCACTAATTAATCAAACATTCAATATATGATATGGTGTGAAGAGTATGGTATCTTTAAAAAAAGACAGCATAAAGGAGAGTTAAATACACATTGGTCAAATTTTTGATGAGCACACTTTAGTCAAGGACCTGCTCATTAGTTCTGCTGCCAAGTTCATTTTTGGATAATTTTTCTGGGGCTGTAATAGGTCATAGGATCTGTGTCTATGTGTTTATACACATATGCATATATACACATACACACAAAGGTGTATGTATACATGTGTGTATTTATATGTATATGTTTATCTATATTTGTGTGCATATACAAACATATATGAATATAGAATCGCTGCATCCATTGATTAAATACATAAATTGAGCCCACAAAATCAGAACTATTGTGAGTTGCAATAGTTTTATATTAATATGTAGGTGATGAACTAAGTAAATAGAAGATTCTTTCATTTTCTAAATCATATGATGGTAAATGGAACCTAGTATTTATTCAGTTCTTTATAGCAAACTAGTCATTAAACAAAAATTTGTTTTCAGGTCTTGTAAAGGCTTTATTTCATCCCAATAGGTTACCCTAAATACATTCAGGTTTTTAACAAGTGTGTTGTTTGCTTTAAAAGGAAAGAAAACTTTGTCATTTTTGATGCTTCCGTCTAAGAATCTTTAAAATTAAGGACCATAAAATGTGAATAAAATTCTTATTGGTAGTTTTTCCTAGGCTAGTTCTCATTTTACAGACAGAAATACTGTGACAGTTTTATGAATAATTTTCTTAAAAGTTTCTGTGAACTATAGGGAAAAATCATCAGTAACATATCTTAGACCATATTTTATCACCACACTTAAAGACATTGCAAGTTATGATCTTAGGACTAGAACTGAAAGAGAACCTCATAGACTCATTTGTCCAACCCTCACATTTTAAAGATGAGGACACTGCACTCTATGAAGGCTGGCCAATATCACACAGGTTATATAAGAATTAAAGGCAATATTTGAATATATATACATATACATACACACACATGTAAGTTCATACATAAATGCATATATATGTATGTGTGTGCGTGTATGTGTGTATACATGTACATATTTCCCGTGGACATTCCTTGCACAGGATATCATCCAACATATAATATCTCCCTAATCACCCCCCTCATTTATTCCTTATTTTCTTTCCTGGATTAGATCAAGTAGTATCTCATTCATGAATCTTGTCCCAATCTCTCTAGTTTCTATTGTCCTCTGCACCATAAATTATTTTGTGTTTTCTTGCCTGAATTTATTCTTTCCCCAATAGAATTTTATTTTTGATTTTGCTTTTGCATTCCAGAGCCCAGAAAATTACCTAATGCAGAGAAGGCATTTAATAAATCCTTGTTGAATATTATATATATATATATATACATGTGTGTGTGTGTGTGTATGTGTGTGTGTCTGTGTGTCTGTGTGTCTGTGTGTTTAGGTATACAAACATAAATATTTGTAAATGTTGAATAAGCAAGTGAAATATATGAAATAAAATAAATTAAGAAAAGATAGATGATTTCATGTCAGAGAATCACAAAATGGGAAGGAATTTTTGAGATCGTTTAGACTAGTGTCATAATTTTTCAGATGAGGAAGCTAAGGTAAGAAGTAAAGTGACTTGACCCAGGCCACACAGGTGACAAAAAAATGGCCTACATCTCAATTCTTCTAATTCCCAGTCAAGTACTCTTTCCACTATACTATACCAATCCTCAAGTATAATAAGAGTATGTTTAATATAATTGATTTCTGTTTTGTTATATATAAAAAGATGATACTCTTTTTTCCTCCAATAATGTTGGTAACTTTGGGAATATTTTATCATCAACAAATGTAGAATGAATACATTATTTTATCTATGCAAGGTTTGTTTTTAACTATCAGGCTTTAAAGACATGGTTTGACCACTTTAATGTCCTACAAAGAATGTATATTATATATGTGTATAAATGTATATTATATATGTGCTTGTACATATACACATGTATATGATATCTATATCACATATTTATATCATATACCTATGTCTTTCTATATGATAGTAAAATTTTTGAGATTGTACAGGTAAAGGAACAGTGACACAAGAACTGTCTTGAAATTTAGGAAGCTATGCTCGTGTCTACTGCTGATTGAAAGGGTACCTTAATGCATGTTACTCCAACTAACTCAATATCATTTCACCATCTGAAGAATGTAATATGTTCCTTGGTACAATATTACCATTGTGCAAGTTCCTGGAATTAAAGTTATTTTCTTAAACACAGAGTATGACATATTACTTGTGGATTATAGAAAACTAAAGCAGTTGCTCTCTCTATTTCTGTTTCTCTATTTCTCATTTACCTATTTACTAACTACACATATCTAGGTGATAGGTTGAGTATTGGTACTTTAACTCAAAAGCCAGTTAAAATTGATTCAGTGTGTTTGGTTGTTTTTTGTTTCTTTTAGCATTCAATTTCTGTAAACATTCCTGCTATAAATTTATTTTTTCTTTCTTACTTTTGTTAAAATTATCTAAGTTACTCATTCATATTTAAAATACAAGGGTGGACTTTGTCATATAAATATGACTCACATAAGAAACTAGCCTAAGCCTGCAGGATGCTTGTGAACTACTACTGCCATCATTAAATGATATTTTGAAAACCAGTGATCTGTTGGCTTTTATGATCTTGATTTTCATGAAATTAAATTCTAATTCCCCAAATTATTAGATAAGGAATCTTGCATATTCATTGAAATTTGCTTCACTACTTCCTGAATGTTTTCTGCCACATTACTTTTCAAGACATGTTTCAAAGGCTATGATAATAACCTTGTCAAACAGTTAACCTGAATTTATTTTTGTTTTTGTCTTATATATTATATAATGAAAATACTGACACTATCTAGAGTACAGAAATTTACAGTGCTGCATAAAGGTAAAGGTTATATTGTATTTATGGGATTTAGTATGGGGCTTTACACAAAGATAAAAGATGTATTGTGTTTAGTTGGGGGCGAGGGGGTGAGAGTCAGGTCAAGATGCTAAATTGGGTGATTAATAAACTATGATGCACTTAATCACTCTTGAAACTTGAACTCTGGAATTGAGATGGAGTGGTCTTTTCTAGCTAGATGGTACTGGAAAACTAAATAGCTTTGTTACTTGAATATGTGCTCCTATTATTGGATCTTCTGCCCATTTAGAGCTAGGACTAACCAATGGACAGATGTTGCGGGTAAAGCTAACAGAAAGAGATATGAGCAGGACAATTACAGGGCATAGAGGCCGTGGTAATAATACTTATTCTTAGACTTGTCAAACTAAAATATTTTTTAAAGGGAGGGAAATACAGCTTTGAGAAAAGTCAGATATCTATAAGGCATTCATCAGAGCAAAAGTTTTGATAGATGTACAGTGGAAATGGTAATGATCACCCCTTGGACCACTGAACGTAGCTTTGGTTCTTGCTTTTTGCTTGCTTCTTCATAATATAAATATAGTGATTCTATTTTAAGCATGTTACAGCCATGATGAAAACCTAATTTGTGCAGATTTTCAGATGACTGAGTCTGTATTTTCTTTACTTTATTATATATTCTTTATATTTCTATAATTACAGAAGTAGGTAAGACCTACTTCTGATTTGGGTGCTAATGATTGATAGAGATTCATATAGATTATAGGATTTTCTGTAATTCTTGATGTTCATGTTGGTGAATCACTTTCACAGCAAGATGCTTAATGGAGTAGTCTGTAAGTCATTATTAATAATGGTAGAATTGTAAGGCTTTTCCCAAAATACACAGCATTAACTTATTTGTTCCTCAAAATACTTCAATAACATCTTTAAGAAATATCTTATTATTCCCATACTGAATTTTAGAGAACTAATGTTCAGAATTTTTAGAGACTTGCCCATGGTCACAGAGCTACAATAATACCCACATTGATATTACCTCTTAGACAATTAAGACCCCTATTTCAGTGACAACTTTCTTTTATTCCATTTCTATTTTTGAAGTAGTCAGTAGTACTCTTTTTTGTATGTCTCATAGTTGTTAATGGTGGTGAAGGAAAAATAGCTGTGGAACCTGAATACAAACATAAGAGAGAGTTGCTATTTTCCCATCACACAAGGTTCATAATCTATTCTAAGTGTAATCTCTAGTTTGTTTTCAAACCACAGAGAATATGGATGGGAAATCAATTAAGTAGCTGAGCTCTCTCTTGCTACAAAATAAAGTAGGTTGCTTCAAGCCGATTTTCATTCTTTCTCCATTTAACTTTATCAGGGTAATAAAGCTTATTAAGTGTCTCACTTGGATATTTTCCATACTTGGTCACAAAATATGTGAAAAGGACTAAAAAAGGTCAAAACAATATTGAAGAAAAGGGTTATCAACATATCTGTTGAGCAAATTTTTAAAAATGGGATAAACTAAAGATCGAAATATAAAATTAACCATTCTTAGGTATTTCCTCCCCAGACATAGGCACAAACACACTTACAACACTGACAATTTTCTATATATTATCAAGCATGATTTTAGCGTCATCTTTATATTACTGCAGTCTATGTTTGATAAATATTGTTTTAATCAAACAAATATATTGATTATCAGTACAATATGGTTTGTTTTCTCTCTCTCCTTGGTTTCATATTGTTTTATAGGCATAGTTATTAAAATAAATGTATCATTTATGAAAAACTTTCATAAGTTTTATGAATTCAAAGTTCAAGTAGTTTTTGAAAGCTAATCACCTTTCTACCACTAGGTAAAGTTAGAATACACCAATGGCTTTATGATCTTAAATTATGGTGATACCATATTTTTAAAATATAGAATCAACAAATAATGTAGGGTGAAAAATAATATTCTAGGACAAGGAGGTTTTTCAGGAAGCCAAAAGACTCATCATGTATAGACTTACTAGATTTAGCCTGTCTCCACTTCAACGTCTGTCTTACACTGCTGTTATCATGATAATCTTCCTAAATCACATTTTTGATCTTGAGATTTAATTCAATGAATATTAAAAAAAAAAAAACAGTTATCTTAAAAATGGAAGGAAGTACTTTGTGAAGTACCAAGTGCCCAATTATTGGATCAATTCATGTGGCTTATGAGGTTGGAGATCATTGAGGTGGGATTATGGGACCTCTAAATATATATATATACACATACATATATTACCTTCCCTGCTACAAGATTCCATGAAAGTATAATTATTCTACCTTTTTGCTCAAAAAACTTTAATGTTTCCCTATTACTTCCAAAAGTGAGGTCCAGTCTTCTTAGCATAACATGCAAGGCCTTCTATTCTCTTGCCTCGACTTCAGTCCCCTTTATTGCTATGATATGTCAGGTTGGTGGTTATATGGATAGGGTTCTGGATCTGGAATCAGGAAGACCCGAGTTCGAATGCCGTCTCAGATGCTTACCAGAGCTGTGACTTTGCACAAGTCATTTATTATTCATCTGACTCAATTTTCTCATCTGTTAAGATGGAGATAAAAAATAGTAGCACATACCTCCCCATGTGCTCGGGGTCAAGGCCCGAGCCCCCTGGATCCCCCTGACCCACGGGCCTCTAATCTGTGGGCTCTGAAGGAAGGAGACTGGAGACAAGATGATCCAAGCAACAATTCTCTCTATTCAGCTGAGGGTTAGGGTTTATAAAAGCTGATCCACCAATCACATACATGCTGAGCTCATCCCATTACTTCACCATCTCATGACTATTCCACATCCTTACACCCGCAGTAAGGAATGAAGCTTATCTTGTTCCTGCAGCTAGTTCCTGGGTTCCCAGGCTCACTTGTAACTTTACTGTACAGGACATTGGTATCTGCAGGAACATCAGGTTCCAGGGTCACACAGAGCTTCTTCCAGGGTGTGCATCAGCACCGTTCCCACGGGAACAGGCTTTGCCTCTGACTTGCACCCCCTGGGACCCTCTGGGCCCCTTACAACTCCCCCTTTTTGTTTTTGCAGCTCTGAGGTACCATACAAGCAATTCCAGGGGAGCCACAGTTTTGATCCAAGTTCGTAGTCCTATACAAGATGATGTCTGGTATCTGTCCCATCACAATCACTACTATTATACTGCTCTGCACATTCGTATATCGGAGCCGAATCCTCTGCCCACATTCTTGCTAACCCTCCTACATATTGTGCATATAGCTAATTAGCAGGCCCTAAGGCCACAGCAGATGTAAAGAAACAAGCAATCACAACACAGCTAATACATAGTTTTTGTCACATCTAACAGCCAGACATTGCACCATCTCTTTCTAAGAGAATGTATACTCTTGAGTTTGATACCAAGTACGATTTACCTTAGCAGGGAACGTAGCATATGTGGGTTGCTGTATAATCATAGCAAAGGGGTCTGATTGAGAATTGATACATCGAGATACAGTACAATACATATCGTCAGGTAAAGCATATTCCCTTCCTTAATACCTCATGGTGGTGTGTCTGGTCTTGAAGGAGTGGTGGCCTAATAAGTGGGGATCCTGATCAAATAAAAATAACAATATATCCATCTGAGTAACAATATAAATACATCTGACGTCTGAGTGACAATATAAATACATCTGAGTCTAGGATACACATGACTGGTCAGTGGACAGTCTGCCTGAGATAGTATTTAGGGGCTAGAGAGAAACATATTTGGAAAAAGTGATTTCACTATTAGGGTCCAAGGACATATGTCCAACTGTGTACAATGTGAATTCAGTCTTAGGGCCCAAGTACATACGGCCAAACTGAGGGCCAATGAGGGCCCACGTCATTCCCCCTTTTTGTTTTTTGATAAAGAGAAGAACCCAGATCTACGGCGTAAGGGACAAAGGTCTCAGGGTCTGCAGCTGGCATCCTGCTGAGAGGGGACGGAGAGCCGTCCCAGGCACACAAGGTCCTGACAGTAGTGAGAGGTCGCAGCAGTCCAGAGGGTAACGAGCCATGGAGAGTAGGTCACATAGAGCCAGAACAGTCATCTCTAAAGTGGAAGACATGAAACCTGGAGGAGACAAAGCTGGCAAAGAGGTGAAGCAAGCAAAGGCCAAAATCGACCAGAAGGGGTTAAAAATGGTAGTTACATCATTCTGCTGTCTTCTGAACATACGTCCCCACACTGTCCCTACATGCTTAAACCCCCTGAAACTGGCACAAAAGTACCTGAAGCAATGATCGGGGGATATGAAGGGCCTTGATGACCCCATACACCCCACCTTCCCGTCTGCTTTCCATAGTGTCAATCAAACCTGATTATGCATCCAAAGCTGTTGAACCCACCATCCAGACTGCTTCACCTTCCACAATCTTCCTACCACAGACAGGATAGCGTACAAGGCATAGCGTCACTAGCAGAGCTGTAGGGCCTTAAACAAAAGAGGCCCCGAACTCGAACTGCACAACTGAAGAGACGTCCAGCAATATTGCACAGGCTTGTTTATGTCCATGCTGGAAGAAAACTCATAGAAACGAAGTGACTGTCAACCGTTGCGTATCAAAACAGCAAGATCTTTTCTGCTTCATAATGCCTTATCTTAGAGATTGACAATGGTAGTTGGCACGTCTTCCAGAAATGTCCGGTGCCTTTAAAACAGTGTTACTTTAAGAAAAAGGAGTCAAAACCGTTTACAATGATAGTGAAAGCTAAAGTAACATTCCTCAAACAAACCAAAGCCATAATTATCACAGAATGCTCAGGGAAAATGCACAGGGGAATTTCGTGTTGGTAACAGTACAAGACTGATTACAGAAAAATGCTACTTCTTTTACAATGCTTCTACACTATGAGGACATCTTAGGGTGAAAGGAATGTACATAAATGTTTGATCATACCAAGTTCAGGTAAAATAATATTAGTGTTCCAATAAAAATAATATTGGTGTTCCCAGTACAAAAGGGCTCACATATGTTGTTGGTCACTTGCTATATTCAGAGAAATTTGCTATAGAAGGAAAAGCAGGGACATGTGGCATACCAAATAAGACAGGATAAAACATCCTTGACTCTGTTTGAATTGGGTAACAGTGCAATACTCCAAACCATCCAGTATCTATTTTATAACCAGACTCAGGAATAGTCAGGTGAGAAACATTCCTTTTTCCAGGACACAAGAGGGAAACTGACCAGGAGGATCCCATCCTAGAGTGAGTCTAGAATTGTCCCCTCGGTGTTTCCTATCCAGATACAAACTTCACCTGTTAACAGTGCAGGATCACATTCCTTCTGAGTAACTTGTGGCACTTCTCTCAGATACTGATTTAATGCGAGCAACGATACCCAAATTCAAACTTAAACTTAAAATGAAACTAGCTATAGTCCCAAATGCCTTTACCTTAAACAGCAAGATCCACTGCTCATAGCGCAGAACCAGACACAGGTATTTCTATACTCATGGAGTTGCAATAAGCAATGAAGATTAACAGGACTCACACACATATGAGATCTCAAAGTCAATTATTAAAAATCTTTCCTGTCTATTACAACTATTGAGCAAATCACATTCATTGTTTATGAATTACATAAGCCAAACAAATTTCTTTCTTGGGACTGATGACCTTGTCCACAAGAAAGAGGCCTTGGCAGTTTTACAAAATAAAAGGAATTGGCATGGATCCCATGCTTGCCAAATCCCAAACATACAGGAGGACTGTTCCGAATGGGCAGAACCAGTCTAAATAAAATTTTTACTCCATTCTTTTCTTTCTATATGCAGTAATCAATTAACAATTTTAGGTGTAGCATTAAAACAGCAACTTCAAAACGTAGGTAACACTCTTACAACTTTCAAAAATGATACACAAATTATTTTAGCTGTAACTTCTGTAACAGGCAAGGGGGAAAATACCTGGTTTCTCTAAATCAAGGGTACAGGATGGGTAAAGTTTACAATAACATAACTTGTTTTACACGAGTTTCCCAACATCTCTAGTGTCAACAAAATTCAGAGTTAAATTGCCTTTTGTAACACCATTTCTGGATTACCATGATCACTTAATGTACAATACAAGACAGTGTTATTACAATTTAGGAACACAGTAGTAACCCAAACAGTGACCTGTAGGTACCATTATTTACACTTCCAATATACACTCATTCATAGAAGACTGGGGAATTCTTCCAGACATGCTCAACAAAATCTCGACACTGGCTTAAGTGGGGCTTAATCTATTCCTTATCAGGCTTGATCAGTGGGATAGTATACCCCTGACCCATGGTTCCCTTCTGTGAGGCGCTGCTTACCAGCAACTTCTTCCCGCTCCCTGCGGGGCTATCGGCGCTGTTAGTCAGCGACTTCTTCCCACTGCGTGCGTGGGGATCTCTGTGCCAACTAACGGCGACTTCTTCCCTCTGCAAGCAACGAGGCTCTCGCGCTGGCTGTCCAGCAACTTCTTCCTGCAGTCAGCGGGGATCTCTGCGCTGCTTGGCAGCGACTTCTTCCCAGCGGGGCTCTCTGCACTGATGAACAGCGGCTTCTTCCCACTCCCAGTGGGGCTCACCTACCTATACTCGCTAACGGGTGTTTGGTTCTTCTCCCCAGCTACGGGGGGGCTACGGTCCCTGTTCTTACCCCAGTCCCCAAAACTTTGTGAATCTGCCCTGTCTGAACTATCCAATGAGAAGCAACATCATACACTTAAAACAATTACAGCAAAGAAACTTTAGGTTGCCTCCATAAGATGAGGGGAAAAAGTTCCCCAATTTCTGGTCTGTCTCCCCACCTTCACAACCTGGCCAGGGTTAAAACGTAGAAAGAGAGAGAGAATTTTACCAACAACTTTTCTAATGGGCTTTGCTTGCAGCCCCTATTAAACTGCACATACATTGTTTCTTGGAACATGTTTCTGACCTGATCTGACCTAACTTTAGCAGTCATAAACTAAACAAGAGGAGTTCCTCTCTTTCTCTCTCCCATTCTCTTCCCTGATGCTGCAGCCATCAGAGAGAGAGAAACAGAGGGGGAGGAAAAGAGATAACTGCATTCCAACCAGCACAAGGGCACCGGCAGTATTAACACAAACACACGCACACAAATTACAGAAAGACAGAACACAGATACAGACACTATGTACAACCTAGGTATGTGGCTTTCTTTCTTTCACTGTGGCCACTTGGTACCATTGTCTGAGGCATTGAGTCTCCTTGTTGGGCTTGCCTCTCCATGCTGTCATAGCTTTGGGTTGGAAGGTTTGTCCCTCCTTCAGGTCCTGGGCTAGAGTATTGTTGTGGCAGGGCTCCTTGGCATCCTGAGGGCCAATGACCCCTTCTTCTACACTTTGGGCATGGTGTTTTAGGCCTTACTCCTGGCCTGCTCCCACAGTCTTTTTTAAAATGACCTGTTTTTCCACAGCTATAACATTTCTGTCCTTGTCTCGTGCTGGCAGCTTCAGTTCTATACTGTCTCTTTACCTGTTCCTTCACGTGAGCTGCAAATGTTACCGAACCTACATCTTCACACCTTTGTATCATCTCTTCCACTCTGGCAGTTCTGGGCAATCCTGTCATAGCCATTCTACCATCTGTATATGGTCCTGTTCGTTTTTTCTGTAGCTTTGGATATAATCTCTCTGGACTAAGCTCTCTACCTGTTTTATCTATAAGCAGGGTTACTCAGTCTGTAACTTTCTTCTTCTCGTCCCAGTCAGCCAAGTGCACATGTCTCCCAAGCTCTGCAGAACCACCGGGGCACTGACTGGGGCATGCAGGTGGCATCACTCTCGTGCGACTCCGAGCCCACGCCTTGCAGGGGGACCTCGGTTTCCCTTCTAGTCCCTGTTTGGGCGCCAATTGCTCAGGGTCAAGACCCGAGCCCCCTGGATCCCCCTGACCCACGGGCCTCTAATCTGTGGGCTCTGAAGGAAGGAGACTGGAGACAAGATGATCCAAGCAACAATTCTCTCTATTCAGCTGAGGGTTAGGGTTTATAAAAGCTGATCCACCAATCACATACATGCTGAGCTCATCCCATTACTTCACCATCTCATGACTATTCCACATCCTTACACCCGCAGTAAGGAATGAAGCTTATCTTGTTCCTGCAGCTAGTTCCTGGGTTCCCAGGCTCACTTGTAACTTTACTGTACAGGACATTGGTATCTGCAGGAACATCAGGTTCCAGGGTCACACAGAGCTTCTTCCAGGGTGTGCATCAGCACCGTTCCCACGGGAACAGGCTTTGCCTCTGACTTGCACCCCCTGGGACCCTCTGGGCCCCTTACACCCATGTTGTTGAAAGAACAAAAGAAGATTGTATTTGAAAAGCACTTCAAACCTTTAAAACAATATAAAGTGCTACTTCTTGATACTATTGTTGTTGCTGTTGCTGCTGTTCCTCTTTCTCCTCTTCCTCCTCTTCTAACCTATGTTGTACCATTCATTTTTAATTCACAGCCCTATGTGTGTATTTCCTCCAAAGAAGTACGTTTACTTATCAGTATCTGCCCACTCTATGTGATGTTTATTCATATCATTTTACAATTTTCAAAAGGCCATCAACCCAGTGTACTCTTAGAGGTTTTACTTGCAACCTGTTGAAAGTATGAGGGTATCATTGGTTCTTCCAAACTCTTTATAAGTTATCTTTCACTTTTTCCACATGACCAGTCTATTTTTTTATCATGCATTTATTTGAGGACATCATTTACACAACTTATTTTTTTCTGTGCAATTACAAGTTTGTAATGTTTTGCAGCCTATAGTATGCAGGTATATGACTGCAACATGGTAAAGTTACATGAAATCAGGATAGAATTAACTTAATAAGATTATGGTAAACCTTACTGCATTTCCTTTCATACTTATGATTTTCTTTTGAAGAAGATAATTTTCATAAAATGAATGAAATTTTATATATATAATACACATGTATGCATATATATATATACATATATATATATATATATACACATGAACACACACTGTGATTTCATTATCTTGAGCTACTGATTTCTTTAGTTATGTCTCTCTATGAAGAGAACAGATATTGAATAATCGATCAAATTGACATAATCAGTTAAAAGCTTCCTGAGTAACAGCCCAGGAAAACAAATCTTAAATGTCAATTAAAGTGCCTTATTTTAAAAATGCAAACCTGTTCCAAGGAGTTATAAACTGGGTAATTTTGTAATGAAAAGACCTTAAGGATTGGGGCCATGCTCCACAGAGATCTGAGTTTTAATTTATCTGATTGGTCATTTTATCCAATTAAAAATCTCCTATTCATATGTTCCTTTTATTTTTCTCTTTAAAAATTATTGATGCTAAGTTAAAAAAAACACAATTCTCTTTTTGGGTAAGATTGGGAGGAAGATAAGAGTCAGTTTGCAGTAGCAGACAGAGGGCTGGCTTCAAAATCTGTAAGAAATGATTTCAGGTTCTGCTTCTTACACATACCATCTGTGTGACCATTGAGTCTCTTAAAATCCCCTTTTCTTCAGACAGCTTTCTATGTTTGTGAGTTACAAATGAATTATCATTCTGCATGAGTAGGGGACTTTTTCCTACTGGGAATTCTCTACATGGTAATATAGCAAATTTGTATGCCTCTGACCAAAAATATTAAGACTATATTATTTTTGGAGTAGAATCAAGAAAACTAAAGACTTCATGATTTATTTTACTTTTTACCTTTTTGATAATGTAATTGTCCCCTTTGCCTATTTCCTGGTTGATAGAGTCTAATCTTTGGCTTCATCACTCAAAATGAGATGGCCTTAAACTAAAAACTTTATCTTTTAAATATATTGTAAACATTAAGGATACATAAATAATAATTTCCATTGTCTTTTTTTTAAATTTCTTTAATACTACAAATGTGATTTTTTAGTCAGTAGTCAAACTACTTTTGTTAAAGATACTTGTTAGGATTTGTACTTGTATGTATTAAGCATTTGGGGAGAATAGGGAAACAATTCTGAGGATTTCTTTTCTGAAAGAATTTTATATTTTTTCCTCAACAAATTAGAATACCTAGAGTCAGCTAAGAAGTGTTTAATGTACAAACTTTGTTCCTGTTTGCAGAACTCATAGAACACACAACCCAGAAATCAATTGTAGGAGATTGTCATGGTTAGAGAAAAACTCTTTTTTCATAGAATGAACAGAAGTCAACTTATAAAGTTGAAAGTTAGACAGTAAGCATGTAACTTTAGGAATTCATTTTTCACTGTTTTAGCCTTCTGAAGAGAGAAGACACACACAGAGGAATAAGAGAGATAAGAAGTCTAGAAATATAAACCAAGATTATTGTTGTAACTGACATTATAAATCTATTAAGATAATAGTTCATCTGTGACTGAAACAGAGAAAAGTCATGAGCCATTAAATGTTTGAGAACAAATTTCTAACAAAGCTTTTAATGGAAACTGGCCTATGATCTTACTCCAAGATACAAATACAGAGCCAGCTAGAAATTAGTGTTCTAATCAAGGTTGTGCATAAAATAAGGGCTTAATAAATGATGATTGATTATGATTCTTTTTTAAATACATCATTTATTTACTTTTCAGTTTTCAATATTCACCTCCACAAGAATTTGAATTCAAAATTTTCTCCCCATCCCTTTCTGCCCCCCACCCCAGGACAGCAGTACCCTATCCACCTCTTTCTCCAGTCTGTCTTCCTTTCTATTTCTCCCCACTTCTTCCATCTACCTTCCTTTTATTTTACTGTAGGGCAAAATAGATTTCTATACCCCTTTGCCTCTACATCTTATTTCCCAGTTGCATAAAGAAACAATTTTTAACATTCATTATTAAAGCGTTGAGTTCCATATTCTCTCCCTTCCTCCCTTTCTGCTTACCCTCATTGAGAAAGCAAGCAATTTAAAATAGGACATAAATGTGTACCCCTGAAAAACACTTCCATGATAGTTATGTTGTGAAAGACTACCCACATTCCCCTCTGTCCTATCCTGTGCTCCATTTATTCCATTCTCTCCCCTGACCTGTCCTCCAACAATAGTGTTTGCTTCTGATTATCCCTTTCCCCAACTTGCTGTCCCTTCTATAATCTTCTCTTTCCTATACACTTCTCCCTTGCCTTCCTGCAGAGTAAAGTAGATTTCCATATCCAATTGAATGGGTGTTATTCCCTCCTTAAGCCAAATCCCATGAGAGTAAGGCTCACTTATTCCCTTTCATCTCCCAACTGTTCTACTCCATTGTGAAAACTCTTTCTTGCCACTTTTATGTTAGATGATTTACTACATTCTTACCTCTCCCTTTCTCTTACTCCTAGCCCATTCCACTCAACAGTGAATTTTATTTTTTAGGTATTCTCCCTTCATACTTAGCTCATTTTGTGCCCTCTATCTATGTAGATAGATAGATATACACACATACGCACATATATACATGTATGCATGTGCATATGTGTATGTATGTATATATGTATGCATGTACCTATGTATATATACATACAATACACCCATGTACATATACATACTTACACACATATAATATACACATGCATACATACCCTTATACACTCACATACACACACACACACACATACACACATATATTTTCCTTCTAACTACCATAATATTGAAAAAGATCTCATGAAGTATAAATGTCATCTTTCCATGTAGGAATGTAAACAGTTCAACTTTAGTAAGTCCCTTATGGTTTCTCTTTTCTAGTTACCTTTTCATGTTTTTCTTGATTCTTATTTTTAAAAGTCAAATTTTCTATTCACCTCTTGTTTTTTCAGCAAGAATGCTTGGAGGGCCTCTATTTCATTGAAATTCCTTTTTTTTTTCCTGAAGTATTGTACTCAGTTTTGCTGGGTAGGTGATTTCTAGTTTTAATCCTATCTCCTTTGACCTCTGGAATTTCATATTCCAAGCCCTTTGATCCCTTAATGTAAAAGCTGCTAAATTTTATGTTACCCTGATTGTATTTCCACAATACTTAATTGTTTCTTTGTAGTTGCTTGTCATATTTTCTCCTTGACCTGGGAACTCTGGAATTTGGCTACAATATTTCTAGGAGTTTTCCTTTATGGGTCTCTTTCAGGAGATGATTGGTGAATTCTTTCCATTTCCATTTTACCCTCTGGTTCTAGACTATCAGGGAGGTTCTCCTTGATAATTTCTTGGAAGATGATGTCTAGACTCTTTTTTCTATGGTGGTTTTCTGGTAAATCACTAATCAATAATTTTAAAATTATCTCTGCTGGATCTGTTTTCCAAGTCAGTTGTTTTTCCAGTAAGATATTTTACATTGTCTTCTCTTTTTTCATTCTTTTGGTTTTGTTTTGTAATTTTATGATTTCTTATAATGTCTTTAGCTTCCATCTGCTCCACTCTAAATTTTAAAGAATTATTTTCTTCAGTGAGCATTCGGATCTCCTTTTCCATTTGGGCAGTTCTGCTTTTGAAGGCATTCTTCTCCTCATTGGCTTTTTGAACCTCTTTTGCCATTTGGGCTAGTCTATTTTTAAAGGTGTTATTTTCTTAAGCATTTTTGGATCTTCTTTAGCAAGCTGTTGACTCGCTTTTCATGATTTTCTTGCATCACTCTCATCTCTCTTCCCAATTTTTCCTCCACCTCTCTTACTTGACTTTCAAAATCCTTTTTGAGCCCTTCCATCGCTTGAGATTATTGCATAATTTTTGGTGGTTTTGGAGGTAGGAGTTTTGACCTTGCTATCTTCGTTTGGTTGCATGCTTTACTCTTCCTCATCTGAAAGAATGGAAGAAAATACCTTTTCACCAAGAAAGTAACTTTCTATAGTCTTATTTTTCCCCTTTTGGGGCATTTTTTCAACCAGTTACCTAACCTTTGAGTCCTTGTCAAGTGGAGGGTATACTGCCCTAGGCTTCAGAAGTTTTGTGCAGCTGTTCTCTGAGACATCTTTAGAGACCTATAAGTTCTCAATTCCTCTAAAGTGGCATAGTCAAGGAAGAGGAGTTCCTAGGACCAGCACTCAGGACTGAGACGCAGATCAGACACTGGATTCCCCCAAAGTCTGAAGGTGGACAGCTCCAGAAGTGCTGTTAATGCAGCAGTGGCTGCCTCTGCTCTGGGACTGGGTACTGACCATGCTCCCCTCTCATCCAGGTGGAAGAGTTTTCCTACTGACCTTTGAAGCTGTCTTTGGTGTTTGTGAGTTGAGAAATCTGGAAACCACAGCAGCTGCCTGTAGTTCAGCACTTGTAAGCCTGCTCCAGCATTGTCTGTGCTGCATGGTCCATGCTGTGCTGTGCTTGGCTCAGAGCCCAGTGCAATACAGCCTTCCTATTTGTGGCTTCTTCTGCTCTAGAATTTGTTTAAACTCATTTTTCAGGTATTTTAAGGGTTTTGGGAGTAGAACTTGAGCAGGTAAGTGCTTCTACTCCACCATCTTGGCTCTGCCCTCTTGATTATAATCTTAAATTAGAAAGCTACATAATCGTACCTTTGAACTTTTTCTTAGAAAAAAATAATCTTAAAAACTATGTATTTCCCTGTTTCATTTTTGTCATCCTTAGGTATTTTAATAGTCTCTGTTGTAGTTTATATATTTATAAACTTATATATATGTATATATTTAAATTTATATATTTCAAAATTATATATTACAAAATAAGGAATGAAAATATCTAAGTGTGCAGAAACCATATTTAATATTATCCTACTGTGCTACCACCACCAAGTGACAGCTTACTCTTGTTCTTTAAGCATTTCAGCTCTGTGACCACATTTCCTTGGCATCAATACAGGAATGGCTTGTCATTTCCTTCTCCAGGTCAATGACAACACTGAAGCAAACAGGATTAAATGACTTACCTAGGTTTACATAGCTAGTCAGTGCCTGAGGCTGGATTTGAACTCAGATTTTCTTGACTCCATGATATGCTTATAATGAAGAATATCATCATTTGCAATGTTTGACAGTTTATGGTTAATATATCCTATGAAATAATCCAAAATATTCATATTTAAAATCTACAATCCAGTAATATCTATTGGTGAAAGTTATTTAACCACATTTATGAGGAAAACAATGAGATAAAGTTCTGTTTTTTTCTTTTAAGATGTATGTCTTACACGTACATTTTCATTAAGATCTATTTTGAAAGTATCATGGGACACTGTTTCCTCCATCAAGTTGGCATCCACAGGGATTTTTGTTAAGAGGCATTCATAGCTGGTGTTTATTCATTTACATGCTTATAATTATAGTATTTAGAGCATCTCACACTGTGCTTATTTTCTAAATGCGCTGAACTTTCAAAAGATATATGCACAAATACTAGAACAAGAGACAAAACAATTCTTATAAGTAAAATGCTGCTTTCTTAGCATTGAACTGCTCATGACTATAGCAGAAGAAGGAGATAGCCACGAGCTACTATGGAGCAAGTATATCACATCAAAAATCTTCATGCTGATTTGGATCGCTGCTCTTTCTAGGTAAGATAGTTTTAGCTGCTGTCAGGTGATGCACTTAGAATATTTCTAGACTTGATACTTGACCAGCTGTTTAATATACATACACAATTCACGTCTCAATAGGCTTCTTCTTTCATTTACCATTGACCATTTTCAGAATAGGTTTTGCTTGTTAATTTCTCTTTCCTTCTCTCTTCTTAAGAATTCCATACTGAGAAAAGCAACTCATTTTTACCTTATTGAGAAATGTAGGTTCCAATTTATTATTAATAACATATTAACATTAACAGACATTAAAATTCAGACAATAATAAAATTTATACATATTTGAAAAAATATATATTATGTATAATCACTAAAAGTATCTGTGTGGATAGTAGAGAAGGAGGGTATTCAAAATAATACTGATTTTGCAATCAGAAGACAGAGTCGAATCCTGCCTCTGTCATTATTTGTGATTCTCTGAGAAAGTCAGGTAATTACCCTGGATCTCAGTTTTTTTGTCTGTAAAATGAAAGAGTTGGAGTTGGCCTTTGAGGAACTCATCAACTATAGATTTATGATCTTAAGATGATAAATTTATAGATAGTCTTGGATAATGGAATTTGGACTTAAGCTATGGGGTCATGTCTTTTAGTAGTTATACAGGCCCTTAGATCTAATCTCTTTATATATGGATAAAGATTAGGAGATGTGACTCCTTGTCTGTCTTTCTGTCTATCTATCTGTCTATCCATTCACTCATTTATTTATTTTGCTTCTTGAAATAAAATTTTGTAAACATATTGATGCACACAATGGTTTTCTTTTTACGTCTCAAACTGTTATTCATTGGTGTAGTGAACCTCCAGTTAGAAATTACCTCGAATAATGTAGATGAAAAAAATATTTATAATTAATTAATGCTTGGGGGAAATAAGAAAGAGTGATTTGTCCAGGGTCACACAACCTGCATGTGAAAAGTAGTACCTGAAACCAGATCTTCCTGACTCTCAGGTATTCCCTAGCCAATATACTACACCGCTTCTTCACATAATCATAGGATCGTATCAGGAAATTGTAGTCTGAGTTCAATAATTTTTAGTCCATAACCGAGTAAGACTGGAGATCCCCTCTTTCTTTCTTCCTTTCTCTCTCTCTCTCTCTCTCTCTCTCTCTCTCTCTCTCTCTCTCTCTCTCTCTCTCTCTCTCCCTCTCCTTCCCTTCATCCCTCCCTCCTTCTCTCTCTTTCTCTCTCTCTTTCCCTCTGTCTCTGTCTCTGATACACACATAAACACACACATACACACAGAGAACAATTATTTGAATAATGACACATTGTTTTGTACAATAAATAAACTCATAAAAATATCTGAGTAGAATATTTATGCATCTGCTCCATAATTTCTGGACTCATGAAGGGTAAAGGTTTACCTTATTTGCAATATCTAAGTGACCTGAAACTGTAGCTAGGTCATATCATGATATAATGGACTCATCTGAATTATCTACATCACAATACATTCTCCATGAGTGATGCTCATGTAGAAGACCTAAAGATGACTCTCACTCCCTACTGTTGTGGACTGAAGGAGCACGTTTTGATAAGCAAGTAAAATTGACTGAATTTTGCATAATTTTGGAAAAATTGTCTGGGATTTCAAATTGAGACATAGTACTTCAAAGCTCTAGCTTCATAACAAAGACCCATAGAATTACCTATTACAGGTTTGACTAGATGTCTTCTGAGGTGCCTTCCAGCTATTAACCTTCTGGGATATATACCAGATATCTTTATAAGCAAATCAGAAGACTGCCTTAAAAAGTCATAGTTCATTTAGGAAATTAATTTTTGAGGATGCTCTGTTTAATGAACAGTTTGTTTCCCATTTCAAAATATATTTTGGTAATTCTTATCAAATTTTTGCTTGACAAAATGATAAAAAATCTACAATAATGTTTAGCATTTGTATAGCACTTTAAGGTTTACAAAATGTTTTACAAATATCTCATTGTAATCTCACAACAACCCTAAGTGTTAGGTCTTATTGTTATCCTCATTTTACAAATGAGGAAACTAAGGAAGATGGAGGTAAAAATGATTCAGCAAGGATCACACAGCTAGTTAAGTTTATGAGGCAGAGTTTGAACTCAGGTCTTCCTGACTCCAGATCTGATACACTGTGTACCTCATCACTCAGCTTCTAAAGTTCATCCAGGATTTGATCAGAATAAGGACAACTTGGTTATTCACATGTACATTAATGTTGCAGGCTCACAGAAATATAAAACTTTTTGGTAATTAGAAAATTCATTAGTTTGTTGCTCTCATAAATGTCATAATTTTTCTTTATAGGAGAAAAGCTAAAACATGTATGTATAATATTTTCCTCTACTTAGTTTATCATCCCTTTAAAAAGATAATTATATACAATAGGTGAAACTAAAGATAGCACACATTCACTTTTAGCCACTTATGCAGTACAATCTAATGATATATCTAGGAATATTTTTAATATTTTCTTGCCTTCCAGTATTACCTTATTGATTCTATCTCAATAATAAGATGTTCTTTAGCTCATGAAATTTGTTTCTTGCAAAAGTAAATTTATCAACAACATCAATACCATTCTAACATCAAAACCACAGTTTTAAATGTTGCTTGTGCCTAGAAGTGTTTTTGGATTTAGACCTTAAGAAAGTATATATCTGGTGTCATGCTTTAGAAACATTATCGATAACAGAACACAATCACAGAGGAAACCACCCCACAAATGCTCCAGCTCAAACCCTTGAAGCAGTGAAAAGATAATTCTCCTTTGCACCTCCATCACACAATAATAGAAGTGAGATAGACGAATATGTGCAAGTTAAAAAGAAGGTGTGGTCCATTTTGTTAATGATGCAGAAAACACAGATTAAGTTTAGAATGGCCCAAGTCAAAAGGATGTTACCTACAATGGTGGAGAAAATTGTCTTCTTCTAGGCAATGAGAAAAACCAGTCATGAGAATATCTCAACCACTGGTTACTTAAATTTGCAGAAAGCCTGACTTACTATGCTTCATAAGGAGGAAGAAAATGTCTGGAATCCAAACTAGTGTCAGGATTTCCTTCCTGAACTCATTCCAAGGACATTGCTGCAGTCACTGTCCATGCAGCTCTGAGTCCCATGTTAATCCAATATCTTCAGCTATATTTAGAGTTACATCTTCAGCTCATTATGACTGAGGTTTACAGTGATGACCATGACTCATTAAGAAAGAGGAAACAAATTCAGTAATCTCTGCTTTAAAAAATGAAATAGTTCATTTTAGACAGTTTTTAATAAAAATGCACATTGAAATTAAAATGACAGAACTTTGTAGGCAGAAGGAGTCAGCTCTATAAACAACTTGACAATCCATACTTCACTAAGTTCTTGTGAGAGAAGGGCTCATAAAGTTATTAAATGACACATAGATTTAAATAGTAGCCATTTTCTTCCACACACATGCTGGAAGATTCACAGCATGGAAAGTAGATAGAGAGATAGCCTGTGAATAGAGAGGTGTCTTCAAATCCAGAAGGAAGTCTTGGGTTCTAGTCCCACCTTTGATACACACTAGCTATTTTTCAGGTTATTTAGTTTGCAATGACTCAGGCAATTCTCTAAGATAAGTAGGAGCCTCTTTATTAGCAAAGAGAGTTCCTCACCCAGAATGCTCAGTATCTATGGTATCACAGGTCCATGATTTTGTTATTGCTAGGGGTTTTGGAAAATAAAGTTTTCACTGTATACAAAATATTTCATGTAGGTATCCAGGAAGGATTTCTGAAAAATTAAATGTAATATTTCAGCTTCATTTTAAAATGAATTAGTCTTTGAGGTCTTAGGGGAATTTTTGCTTTGTTTTTCTGGTTTCTTGCTTTCTAGGTATGAACATGTTTAATTGCTTTTGTGAACCAAGAGCACTTGAGCCCTGTGCTATTAACTAAGAATGGCAGGAAATTTATTAGTCTCACCTGTATTGGTCTTTTCTTGGTTCAGCCTAAGTAAGGCAAATATAATTAAGTCAGACTTCACTGAAGCAAATATAATTGGGAAGACATTATTGGGAGAATACTTGTTGTTTGGTATGTCTTTCTTCCTTTTTTTTTCCACCTTGTGCAAAAGTTTTGAGACAGAAATTGTGCCTTAAGATGCCATTTCATTATCTACATTACTTATGACAAAATGCCTCAATTAAAAAAAATATTTTTATCACAATGATGCCAAAAATAAAGTTATACCTTAAAAATTAACAAATTTTGAACATTGTACTCCCAAAGCCTGTGGAATAAGAATTGGTGTGGCCAAGGATACCTAGGTTCTTGCCAACTGACATTCTAAAACATTGGTGTGACCATAACACATTGTTTAGGAAGGGTCCAAACTTGTTCCTTTTAAAGCCCTTCACAATCTGACTTCAATATATCTTTTAAGCCTTATAATGCATTATCCTATGTTTAGTATGTCTTAGCCAAATAGATCTACTTGATGTCCTTCATATATAACATGTCTCTTTCTGAATATATTCCTTTGTATAGAGTTTCCTGTGCATCTGGATTCTTTCCCTTTTCACCCCCACCTCTTGGAATGCTCAAGACCTTTTTAAGACTTGGATCAAGATCCACCTTCTCCAAGAAGTCTTTTCTCATTTAAAATACTTCTCAGTCTCTCAAAATCAATTTGTACTTATTATCATATATTATATTTACACACATACATATATGTGTATATATGCATATATGTGTGTGTATATATGTATATATATGTAGAGAGAGACAGAGACATATATATGTGTATATATATGTATACATACATATGGAGAGAGAGAGAGAGAGACAAAGACAGAGACAGAGACAGAGACAGAGAGAGGTTTCACACTTCTCAGACAAACATAATCTTCTTGGGGCAGTAATTTTTATAGGTTTTTTTTTTGTTTTTATCTTTAGTATCTACCGCAATGTTTAGCATATGAAAGAATAGGTACTCATTGCATTATTACTATCTATAGGAGATGATTGACTTTCATTGTGGATTTTTATAGTAAATATTAAAAAGAAACTTATAAATTCCTCATTGAGGTTAACACTGAGTAAGGTTAACATTGACTTATTTGCAACATAAAGGCATTTAGAACTACATGTTCGGTTCAACAGATATATATCTGATATATCACAAATGCCTATCATAGAAAGAGTTACAAAGCATAGGGCAGTTAATTCCCCTTCTTAAAATCTGATAATTTTTTGTCTTTAAGCAATGTGTACAAACACAAACCAATTGGATTAAAACACTGAACAGCATATAGCTAAATGTTATAATGTGTGTTAAGGAATTCAAAAATTTTGTTCAACAAATGTTCACTAAATGCTTACAATGTGCAAGGTACTCTGCTAAGTAGTGGAGTGGCATTAGGAGGCCATTAAGAGAGTGAATCTTGCAATATATTTGAAATCAATAGACCTTACTTTGAATCTAAATCTAATCATTACTAGGTGAGCAACCTTAGCCAGATCACTAAATTTTTTGAGACTCAGTTTCTTCTTCTGCAAAAATAAGGATGATATTTGTACTTAAACTTCAGTAGATAATATTTCTTTATGCTATTTTCTGTATTAAAGGTCACCTGTAAGCATCTCATCAAGATGTGATTAAATTTGTGGTCCCTTTACATTTCCGATATCATTTAGGTAAGGAAATCTGTAGTTCTATTCAATATCAAAAATGAATCAGAAAAATCTTTCATTAAAATGACTGACAATAAATTTAAAATGCAGAAATTTGGGGATAATAGAAGAATAAAATTATACTCATTAAAACCTAGTATTATAGAATAAACCCACTATTTCAACTTCAAGCTGAAATGTGTCTAGTTCACAGTGAGTAGGTACAGTGACAAGTAGAGGGGCAATTTCATGAGTGATGGTATTTTAAAAACCAAATAGTAGAACTATGGATAGAAGTATAGTCTAGTGAATGGTAAAGGATTTATAAATCCAAAAGGCAAGATAGTTTGTTTATTGTTACTAAAACTAATTGTAGTAAGAAAGCCTGGTGATAACAGATATTATTTTAATCTTATATATTTATGTTGAAAGCATATTCTCATGACAAAGTCTTTAGTAGAAATCTGTCAATGAAACACTTGAGGCAATATAATTTGCCTTTTTTGGTAATTCTTTGAAGAATATCTGAGTACTTTAGGAGTGTATTCATATGAACCTTTTTACATGGGTAGAGATGGAAAAAAATGAATCCACTACATTCAAAAATGCTGAAATGACCACATTAACATACAGAAATTTTGACAGTAAGGATGTACTTTTTCAGAAACTTGCTTTGAAGGGATCATTTCCAATATTGAGAGCCAGGGTTTAGTTACTATCATTCACTCAAAATTTGATTCAATTTGACAGATATTATGCAATTAAATGTCTATTTCACCAATATCTAGGGAGTTGTATTCTAGGAAATATCTGACTGATGCTCACGTTTGTCAGTTCCACATGCCTTTAATGTACTTACCTATGTAGTTATACGTGTATATATCTTATCCATAAAGACTATATATTCCATAAGGGCAAAGGCAATGTCTTTTCTCAATGGTGTTATCTCCCCTTGGAGCACAGCTGTTATAGTATAACGTACATAATAGGTGTTTTAAAATGTCTTTTGAACTGAAATAAACACAGAATAATAGCTTTAAAGTTGTAAAAGATCTAGGAAGTCATCCCATCTAATTTATTTCATGACTGTTAAATGAAGTTGAATAGCTTGTTTAGGGTTACAGAGTAAATAAAAACTCTTGGATTTGAAATCATCTCCTCTGATGTCAAATATGATATGCTTTCATGAAAGGTTGATCAACACAGTAAGTTCATCCATATAATTTTGAAATTTGGCATTTGATTCTAATACTTAAATGAACTTATAGTCTCAATAATGTGAATCAATAACCAAATTATAGTATCTAGAATTTGACATCTGAAGAGGGTTCCGATAATCATATGCTCTTTTACCATATGAATCATCATATCTCTATTGATCATTTAGGATAGGCTTCAGTAAATTTGAATCCATTTGCTCTTTTAGCAAATTCACTATTTAACAAAATTTGACAAACTCATTTGTGAAAACAAAATAAAACCAAACTTTCTGCATTAGAGTCCTAAATGAATGTCACAATTCCTATCCCAAATAGATTACAATCTAGTAGAGGAGAATGGACACACACACACACACACACACACACACACATATACACAAACAACTGCAATTTATGGAAGCATATAAGGAAAAGTAATATGAGTGTTATTAGACTATGATAATTTAGAAGAGGATACTTTTACTTTCACTCAAGATATTGAAGAAATCTTCAAGAAAGAAGAGAGCTTTGAACTTGAAAGAATCTTGAAAGATGGGGTGTTTTTATACAAAAAGGGACTAGAAAGTAAAATCAGAGAAGAAAGAAAATTTGAAGTTCAATTGAGGGATGATGAATGGGCTAGCTTGTATAGAGCAAAGTATTTGGGTATGGGAGGAGAGGGAAAATGAGTATAAAAACATATTTTGACCAATTTACCAGGTATCTTAAATCCCCAATTGAGGTATTCGGACTCTACCTCATAGACAATGGAAAACTACTGAAGAATTTTGAAGAGAGGATTGAAAGTAATATTTATGGGAAATAATCTTATTGTGGCATGTAAAATAGATTGTGGCAGAGAGGGTTGAGAAGCCACATCATTTTCGCTTTACTTTTCTGGATTCTTTGTTCATCTGAACTAGATCTTGAGTATTCATTCTCTTTTGTAAAAGATTAAATTGTCAACAAGACAATTATTTCCTAGATATTCCATGATTAAGGAAATGATGTCTACTGACTATCTAAGTAATTGAGACTCCCCATGGATATAACATATTTTTATTTAACTTATTTCAGAAACTCATCTTCCAACTCTTCTGTCTGGACAGGTGGTTTGTAAGGGCCTGCATTTTCATTTCTTTTCTTTTTCTTTTATCTTATTTTCACCATCATACTTTCAGTATTTTTGTAAGTTTCTTTGGGTTGACAGATTTCCATAAAATCATGTATTTGAACAAGATATACAACAGGATCATGAAAACTTGCGATTAATGATCATTCATCTAAACACCACTTAAAACACGATTTCTGGTCATTAATAGCAAGTGGTGAAAGGGCTGAAAACTGGAGAGATTTAGGACATTGCCAGAACTCATCATAGAATAATGAAGGTCATCTAATTGAACACTAAAAATTAAGATTAAATTCCAAAGGATTTTCACAGAAGATGAAATACATCTGTCTTTTACTTGTAATTAGAATCTGATCACATAAAAAATAAAGGAAAAACTTTGATAAAAATTTAAAGCCACAACATGTCTTATAAATTTCTGCTGCCACATGCAGTTCCCAAAGTTGCCTTTCTGATCGTATCACCGCCACATATCACCAACATATCATCTTCAACTAATTCCAGTTGAATATAATGAACAACAGCAGCAGCAAAAGCAACAATATTTATTCTGTCAGTCAAGGCTTTCTACCATCTCTTCCAAAAATATCCGTTCAGGCTTTTCTTCTTCTCCCCTCTTCATAATCCTACTCTCAGACTGAAGTGGACTTTAGCAAAATGCCGCATTTTCTCACTTTCCAAATTTTGCTCAGGCTAATCCTTCCAGCTAGAATATTTCCTTTCCCAACTCAACCTTTTGAAGTTGTGCGTTTCTTTCAAGAAGTACTCAGGTAAATTGCAATTTCTTTCAAGAAGTTTTTCATGATTTCCTTTGTTGGAAATCAGTTTTCATTTTCTTTATATCCTTCTAGTTGCTTACTGATAGGTAGAGCAATGTATTCCAATGAAGCCATTTTAATATTTTATTTATTCTACTCAATTGTATGTACCTTGAAAGTAGGTTATATTCCTTCTTTATCTCCATATCCCTCACAGAGATCCACCAAGTTGCCTCTATATAGACAAGGCTTGCTCAAGTGTTAGTTGTGTTGAAACATGTTTCTCCCAGTTCCTAAATTCCCACTGAAATTCCTACTGAAATTAGCCTAATGAAGAAACAAGGAATTTTTCTATTGAGTAAAGTATGCATACTCAGGAAAGGAGTTATATTAAATATTACAAAGGTTAAAGTTTCTCTAAATTTTCAAGTGATTTAACTCTAAGAAAGGTTTGTGTTTCACTTTGAGATATTAGGCAACCATCTCCAAGTTCTGAAATGGGAATACTTGATGTGTTGCATAGGGTAGGGGTGACTTGCTCTTTACTTCCCCAAAAGCTTGATGATATTATAGGAATATTCCTCAAAGACTTAGCTCTCTATGAGTAGTAGAATCATTTCTACTGATGTTCTAAACAGAAACGAAAGCATCAGAAGACTCAAAATCACAAAATACTAGAGACAGAAGAGACATTAACGATCATCTAGCCCAATGCTTCATTTTATAGAAGAGAAAAACAAGATTCAGAAGTGAACTTAATCATTTGAGGTCAAACAGCAGGATTATGACTCAAATCTGGGGGATCTGCCTCCTGGTCCAACGTTCTTTCTGTGACTTAGCTCCATTTTATGATCAGCACTCACAATTTATCAAACTTACTACAAAATTAATTTGATTAAACCCAAAATTAAACTTGATAAAATGTGACAGAAATCTATAACAAGTCTTGATAAAATCTGATTTTAAAAAGTTAATGGAGGACTGTAGATTTTTAAATGAGCTTTTAAGTGCTTTGTTACATAGTTATATTGAATGTAGATAATTTTCAAGGCTTTATCTCAATTATTATTATTATAGCATAATCAATGTACATTGTTTATATCATTTTAATATATAAAAGGGGTATTTATTTCATAATATGAAATCATATTGTCACTGGAGGTTATTGGCTCCATGAGGTCTAATCTTGGACTCATTTGAGATGCATTAGGGCTAACCTTTATAATAACTCAATTATATTCAGTTTAGAGGAATTTTCCTAAGCAAGGAAATAATTTGGATCATGTAGCCCATATATTTATTCTCTTAAAACACACAAGTTTGTGTCAGGCAATTTTCTAAACAACCCACTTTTGAAAATGCAACTTTTATAGTTGATGTTTAAAGGAAGTTAATAAAATTGCATGTGATTTTTACATCTTGCTCATGTACACACTTTGAAAGAAAAGCTTATTGCAACTTGATGTTTTTACTATATTTGCAGACATTTTATAAAGTTAGTAATATGTCTTGAGCTACTTGAACAGGAGTCTATATCTTTTATATTTATACCCTTTGTTTTTGCTATATTGCCAATTCTAGTGAGATTTTAGGTTACCACATGCTTTGGGGATACATTCTTCCTGAACATGAGTCTCTAGTGTAGCAATCTGAGGATAGTTACATGATGGAGACTACTGGTTCCTTTCATGTCAGCTCCTTCCTAGAGTCTTTGTCTTCAGCAACCTGAAGTGAGATTTGCCCTTGAAGCTGGAAGTTAGAAGAACCTGAAGTGACTCTAGATCCCAAAGAATACTCAAAGAAACCCAAAGAGACCTGTAGAAACTTGAAGACCCTAGATAATTTTTAAAAAGCACAGCTCTTCTCTTAACTCCTGTTATCAACTCCACCCCATTCCTCATGCATACTCAATGCATTCATCTCCACAAATGAGGAAAAAAGTGCATATTAATGGATTTTGGAATTGGGGTTACATTCTTATATCCTCTCTCCGTCCCTTCCCTCCTTCCCTCTTTCTCCCTCCTTCTCTCTTTCCTTTTCTTTCTCTTCCTCTGGCTGCTCTTGCTTCTTGTACTACTGCTGCATCTCCTCCTCCTCCTCCTAAACAGGCATTTGTAACACCAAGAAAAGTAGGACTTTTTTCCTGCTGTTCTGGATTGAGTTTTAGCCAGTCAAGTGCCTTTCATTGAATCTTGTCTTCGATTGAATCAATCAAGAATCTTTGATTGGAAACAGTATATATATTGTATTCCTTGGAGAGACAGAGCAGAGCAGTCAGAATCAGAGCTGAGAGAGAGAAAAGAGCATGAATGAACTAGGGGGACTTGCTTGTGGGGAGGCCTAACAGAAAGAATGTTTGTGATGTCGGGATCCCTCTCTGTTGATCTGTATTAATTCCTCAGGCAGAAATGCTGTCTCTTGATCTGTGTTATTTCTCAGACAGAAGTCCTGTATGTTGGTCTTTATGAATGAATTGAGATGATGACACTGGTAATATGTATAAATATTGTTATAGCCCTTTTAAGCTTTCTTTTCCTAGAAACAGAAGTTGTGGCAGGAGCCTCTGGAGCCTGCTTTCAGGCAGAAGCAGGAAGAGTTTGGAGTGAAAGAGTCTCTGTAAGCTGAGACAGGGAGCAGGAGCAAAGAGCTACTTGTGTGTAAACCCAGGCAAGAGCTGGGAGTGGTCAGCCCCACAGAGGAAGAGCCATGTGATTTGGAAGTCAGCCTTGAGTCAAGATAAGAGAGGACTTTACTTGGACATTGTGTTGATTAAGGAAATTATTCTTACAGTGACCTAGAGGTGGATGGTATTATGAGATATGTATGTACATATATATGTGTGTATGTCTAGACAGATAGATAATTAGATGACATGTTTTGCTTACGGATGTTGCTATGAATGCTATGCTTTACTGTATTGAGTGATGTTTAGTTAATTGCTGAATAGAGAGTTCATTATGCTATGTTATTAGACCCTTAAAATTATTCTCAGCAGATGCCTTGCTGTGATTGACTTTACAGCATTCTCTCCTAAATAGGCACATGCCTTTGGGAAGGTCTCTGAGGCAGGTTTTCTCATCTATAAATAGGCAAGTTTAGAACAAATGTTTTCTCAAATCCCTTTCAACTTTAGCATTCAAAGATTTTTTTCCTATTCAAGTTCACTTCTCCCTACTTTACTTCATAAAGATAGACCTAAGCTTTAGGAATATCATTTCAAAAACTGAGTGAAATTCATTGGGATGAGGTGACGTTTGTGTCAGGGATGCTATTTGGTGAGCTGTTACAGTAGTCCAAGTATGAAGACATGATGACCTCAGTCAAGATGGTGTTATTTTTAGAGAAGATAATGTAGTATATATGAGAGATGTTTGGAGGGAAGATTTAACAAAGCTAAGCAACAAGCTGGATACAGTGTTGAGAGTGAGAGAAGTCAAGGATGAAATCTTGGTTGCAAGTCTGGGTGACTGGGAAGATGGTGATAAAATTAACAGTAATAATGATTAAGAAAAGTTGAGAATTTGGGGGAAACTTTAATGAGTTCTACTCTAGACATGTTGATTTGAATATGGCTGTGGAGTATTCATTCAAAGGTGTTGAATAGGTGGCTTGAAATGTGATACTGATCATGAGAGATGTTGGGATTAAATAAATAGATCTGAGAATCATCTATGTTATGATAATTAAATCCATAAGAAATGATGAGATCATCAAGAGAAACAGAGACAATGCAGTTTCAATCAATGTCTTTTGAAAGAGATAGGTGAGTAAACCATATTTCTGTTTTTCCTCCTTAAAGCAGAAAAATAAAATTACTTTTTCCATACTTCAATTCTCATTTTCCCCCAAACATGTAGCTTGGGATCAGATTAGAATCAATTATATAAGATTTTGTCCCTTGGATAGGTGTCAATTCAAACACTTTCCTAGACACTTTTATTCTCTAGAATATTCTTGAGTATATAACATAAAAAATCTGCACAGGGACACCACAGATATTCAGGAATCTGCAGAAAATGCAAGAGTCTCCTTTGGTCCCATGAGAAAATGACAGGAGAAGGTTTTTCTAGAAAGTGTTACTGAACCACTGTAGAGGAGGGAGGGATTAATTCTCTCTATTCTATAATGATTCCTTTTCATTGCATTTGCTTCAGATTTATAAAATGATATGTACTTTCCATGACATATATAAGAGGCATAAAAGTGATCATCTAGGAAATGTGTAATCAGAAGAAAAATACTGATCATAGAATGAGAGCAACAGATAAAAATGGACCTACTGAATGTTACACTGATGTTGGTTAAAAGACCCATAGGAAGCCTTACATTACTTTAGGTAGACCCTTTGTAGAGGATTTATGGGAAGTCTTAGAGAAGAACAATTTAAGATCAGCAACCATTGAAGTATTGTCTTTTATATATATGGATGGAGATTATACTCTCATTAATGAGATCACAATTCCATTGAACTATAAAAAACGCTTTCAACTCTTATTCATGTCATCTAAAATAAATTAAATTCCTGTGCCTGTGGTTTCATTTTATCTTTACAAGAACTAGTATGCTTGGTCCCCAAACAGTCGTTAAGCAACTAATTTGTCAAAAGCATTGTTGTGCTAAGTGAAATGTTTGCAAAGACAGAAACAAGTTAGTCCCTCTCTTTGAGGAAATAAAGATAATAAAACTTGATCTTAGAATTAAAATAAATTTATTATTCTCACCTTAAGAAATGGAAAACCAAAGACTTCAACAATTTTGTAACGTACTCAGATTCTTTCACAAACTAGTGGAAGAGCTAGTTCACCAAAGGACTTAGATTTTCTAATTACCAGTCTGTTGTGTCCTCAGTCCCAGTCTATCCCATTCCCTTTCTCCCTTTTATGTAGTTATTTCTGTCCTCTACAAGCATATAGATAGCTTTTCTCTGTGTTGAGATGCAAATAGTTAAATCTGTTCCTTAGGTATGAAAGTCAGGCTGGATTTGAATCAAAATTTCTGTATGTACACAATAAATGACAGAGATGACCAACAAAGATTGATATTCCCAACAAAATGGCCAATTTACTTGGTATTTCTTTACATGGTAAATGAGGCCACATGTTTTGGTAGTTTCACTTCTTTGAAATACTGCTGAATGAAAATATTCATTCAAAATTAAGTTAGGTTTTTCATTAGCAATTCTGTATGAATGCCCAAGGTTCATCAAAAATGAGCTTCATAAATTAATTCTTACATATGTAATTAACACAAGTGGCACATCTCAGAAACACAAATTTAAGTTATTAACAGTTTAATATATTAACTTATTAAAATATTAGTGACCTTTGTAGGATAGTTCTTTAAAATATTTTGAAGTGCTGCCTACTTAATATGTGTTTATCATAATATTAATTACAAGGCTTCTCATATCTCAATCACAGGCATCCTTCAAAGTGCAGCCTTCTTGTACTTCCTTTTTCTCCTCAGTGATATGGTATATGCTCATTACTTCAATGATCACCTCCATGTAAATAATGCTAAAACCTACAACCCTAGCTCAAGCTTATCTACTTTTATCCAGTTGAGTCTTTCCAAATGCCTATAAGACAATTAAATATAGGTTTCCTACCAACACCTTGATTCACCATGCCCCTGATGACACTCATGATTTTGTCTTAAAACAGAAGCTTCTGAATTACTCTTTAATAGCACTACATTCTCCCAGTCATAATCAAAACCTCCTCTATTACTCCACTGCTTTATTCACAATCACCAAATCTTGTCACACTGAGTTTGCCTCTACAACATGTCTTACTTGTATCCTTCCTTTCTGTTGCTACAGGCATCACCATAGTCCAAGCTGTTGTTATCTCTTACATGGCCTGCAATAACCTCTGAACTCATCACCCTGCCTCTGATTTCTCTTTCTTCCCATTAACCTTACCTACTAATGCAGGATGAATACTCCCAAAATATAATATAATGTTATTATCTTACTTAAAAGTTTTTAGTGAGTTCTTGTAAACTACTAAATTCAGTCCAAACTCATTACCCTTTCATTTAAAACATTCTATGACTGGACCCTACTTTAACTTCTGAGCGATTATTCTCTTACCTGAACCATATATTTCACTTCAAATGGAGCTCCTTGCCAGTTCTTGAACATATTCCCCCCAATTTTTTTTTCTTCTTGACTCCTTTCCCTGTTGAAGTCCGACCCATCCATATAGGAGAGGGAGGAAAATAGAAGGTAGAGCAGATTGGGGAAAGGGGTAATCAGAAACAAACGCTATTGTGGTGGGGCAGGTCAAAACAGAGAATGAAATAATTGGAAGGCAGGACAGGACAGAGGGAAATGACTGTAATGGAAGCGTTTTGCGTGGTTACACATCTATGACCTATATTGAATTGCTTGCCTTCTCAATGGGGGTGGGTGGGGAGGGAGGAAAGGAGAGAATGTGGAACTCAAAGCTTTAAAAATCAATGTTAAAAATTGTTTTTGCCTGCAACTGGGAAGTAGATGATAGAAGGGAGGGCAGATTGAGGAAAGGGGTGGTTGGAGTGCATGCTGTCCTGGGGTGGGGGAGGGAAGAGATGGGGAGAAAATTTGGAGTTCAAAATCTTGTGAAAGTGAATGTTGAAAACTGAAAATAAATAGATTATGTTATAATGAAAAGAAATTCTACCCATCCTTCAAATCTCAACTCAAATGCTTCCTTGTTTATGAAGATATACCTAATAGGTTTAATCTCTGCTTTCTCCAGCCTTTCACTGCATTTTGGCTGTGGCCCACTTATGATATACTACACTTTTTCTCATACTATAGGTATCCATCAACTAATCACCAAGACTTTATTAAGCACCTACTCTGTGCCATATTTATTTTGTAGGGTATTTTATTTATTAATTAAATTAATTAATTAATCAAGCACCTACTGCTAGGTGATGAGTATAAAAACAAAAGTGAAGCAGTCCTCATTTTTAAGGAGTTTATATTCTTTTGGGAGACAATATGTACATTTTTAAATATGTAAAAAAATGCATTCTACTTAGGCTGGGAAGGGAGATGAGAGATTTATTTTTTAATGTAGAAATTGATATGCTAATTGAATCTTAATGGAAGTAAGTAATTCTACAAAGTGAAACTAAGGAGGGAGAACATTCCAGGCATAGAAGATGATCACTACAAATGCATAGAGAGGGGAGATGGAGTGACTTGTGAAGAGCAATAAGAAAAAAGGTTTGCGTAGCCTATGAAGTGTAGGAAGGACGATTATATATAGGGATTTGTTTTTGAGGGCAGGGAACATAACTTATTCATCTCTGTAACTGTTGCAGAAGCAAGTCCAGTACTTTCTACATAGTAAACAATCTGTTTATTGAGTGAATAGATGACAAGTCTGAGATCATACTTATATGCACCTAATATTTTAAAATTCTCTTTATTAATTGTATTACAACACAGAATATAGTTTTAAACTGAACAAGAGGACTCCCCCCTCCCCAAATGGGTTTACAAAGCCACTTTGGAATATTAAGCTCACAAGTCCATATACTAAGATAATTTTATTCATATAGCTATTCCATCAGGATCATTGAAGTTCAGAGTTGTAAAGCAAAGTAGAGGTTATCTACTCTGACCTTTACCTGACCAAAAATCACTGATACAATACTTATGGCCAAATAGCCATCCAGCCTCCATTTGGCAATTTACAAAGTGAGAAACTCATTGTCTTCTAAGTGATCTATTTGGTTTCTGGATAGCTCTAATTGATAGTATTATTTCCTTATCCCAATCCTAAATTTGTCTTGCTTATATTTCTACCAATCAAATCTTTTTATGTACTGTGGGGCCAGTCAAAAGAAGCCTAATGATTCTTCCAATCATAGTTTTTCAGATATTTGAAAACATCTATCCTGCATCCATCTCTTCCAACTCCACCTAAGATTTCCTGTTTGTAGGTGAAGGATTCTTAACCCAGGGTCCATGAAAGTATATTTCTAAAATATTTTGATAACTACATTTCAATATGATTGCTTTACTTTGTGATCTTGTATTTGGTTTTATTAATTATATAACATTATTCTGAGAAGAGGGTCTGTAGTTTTCACCAAACTGCCTAAGATGTCTATGATACAAAATAGGTTGAGAACTCCCACTCTAGGTTAAACATTGTCTATTCCTTTAGTGTTTCTTCATGTGGCATGACTGAAGGCTCCTCCCTACCTGATTATCCACTTCTGGTTTAGCTATATTTTATATTTATTACAGCATTGGAGTTTTATTCCAGTAGTCAGTGAGTGTAGTAGACCAGGCATAATGGCAATTTAATATCTCATTTAATGATAAAGCATTCAGTTTTTTTCTTTTAAAAATGTGCCATTTTTATGTGCTATTCTTAAAAGGTGGTCTAGAATAGCTATTTGCAGGACATGTAGACTCTAAACAAATTATAATCCATGGAGTATACCTCAGCCCTGTCACCAGAATTATACTTAGGGATTACTGTATCTGGACCAAATTCAGGTATCAAAGATAATCCTGAGGAAAAATGGCTCCAGTCAGGGGAAGTACTGTCAAGAAGTGAGGTAACATATTCCCCCAGAGATCCTGTATCATTAAGTCATAACAAAACTGTTGGTCCATAAACCACTTTAATCCTTGAAAAGAGATAGTACTGGAAGATGGAAGGAGGGCAGATTGGGGTAGTAATGAAAGAGACATAATGAGAAAGATGAACCATGGCAACCAAAACCTAAGGTTGGTAATTTGGGCTGCATGAGGTAGCAGAAAAAGGTTGATATAAGAAAATAAATCATGGCCACAGTTCACTAAAGAGTGTTCCAGGAATGAGGAACCTCCCCCCAAGTTCTTAGCACCCTGAGACAAAGCCTTTACGACTCTGCCTTACTGTGGCTTTGTATTGCCTTCTTATTCCTTTTAATATTTTATACAGATGAAAGACTTAAAATGAGCATCAATGAATGCTTAAAATTAAGAATGGTAACAAAAAGGGAGTCCAATGGGCATTTGTGTAGAGAAGTAGGGAAGGTGGAACTCTGTTTTTGGCAAGGTGCAGGAGGAATGTTTTATGGACAGGATGCCTGTAGAAAAAGCTTTAGTCAACTTCCCACTCAACAAAGGCCCCTTCTTCTTTCAAACCAGCTACCTTCCACTAGGAGAGGACTCTACCTCACCCTCCAGCCTGGTTTCCATGGGCATAACTTCCAATTTGCCCCACTTTTAGGATGACTCTGTTGCTAAGCAACAGAACCCCCTCAGTCATGGTACTCAAACTCCATGGCACAGTTCTCCACCATACATTTTCCCCCATTACCTGGAATGTTTTCTATAATTTCTAGAGCGGGCTTATTTTTATGTTAGCCATTCAATCTTTGGTCAACTTAATGTGAAAGATGTATATGAGCAACATCTAATTTCAATCAACTAATGAAATAAGAGGCAACAATACTAGAAAGTATTTAATGACATTTATGCCACATAGGGATCTGGGAAAGAGAGGAACATGACAAATTAGGATATAGTCAGTCCCTCAAGGAATTTATGTGTGATTTGGAGGAGATGAGATATACAGACATGAAACAAGTCAAAATATATGGATAAATGTAAGAATTTTTTTTATTATTATGAAAGGAGAGTTGGACTAACTGGTATCTAAAGACTTTTAAAGCTCTTCCGTTCTCAGTTTCTATAGTAGAGCTCGTTAGGATAACTAACATTTATATAACACTTTAATGTTTCTATTGTGCTTTATAAATATTATCTGATTTTATCCTTAAAACAATGCTGGACGTTAAGTTCTGTTGTTATCTCCATTTTACAGATGAGCAAACTGAGGCCAACGTAGGTTAAGTGACTTGGCAGGATCACAAGCTATTAGGTGCATGAAGCTGGATTTGAAATCGGACCTTTTGGACAATATGTTTAGTTCTATATCCCTGCTCCACCTAGCTATCCATACATGTGCCTAACGATGGAATTTCTACCTGTCTGGGTTGTAGACGATTAGTCTAAATATTCCTGAAATAAATTCATTTCAAATTGAATCTTGAAAGGGATGATGGACATAAGCAGATAGCTTAGTATAGGGGAAAGAATGCGGGATTTTTGATTACTGTCTGAGGTTGATACAGTTTAGGCAACTTGCCCGTTGTCTCACAATTGACAAGAGACAGATGGCAGTCAAGAACCCAGGTTTTCTTGCAAGTTCTTTAGAGCAAGTTTTTTTTAAGTACTTACTTTGTTCCCAGAGCTGTTCTAAGTTCTAGGAAAGCAAATAGAATTTTTTAAAAAGCAAGGCTGTACCTGCCCTCAAGGAGCTTAAATTTAATAGATGACAATACATTAAAATAAGCTGAAAAGAGTGAGAAGAAGAAGGTACTTATGTGGGGATATAGTGGGGAAAAGTCCATAGAGTCAGGAATAGATTCTATAGAGGAATAGAGGTTCTACAAGGAGCTGACTGGATGGGGCCACAGGATGAGGGAGGAATCTTTCACTGGGAAAAGACTACAGGTGTGGAAAGATTTTTCCAGGATGAGGAACCAGTGGGAAAAAAAGTCTGACAGTCGGAAGTAGAGCTGTGAAAGCAATGGAGAGGAATGAAGGACTTTAATTCCAGTATGTAATAGATAAGGTACTATTATACCTCTTGACAATCTCAAATCTGATAACAGAAGATTCATTTTTTAAGATATCAATTGAATATAATTTGGAATATTTTGCAAAGGTTAACTGAATATCATTTTTCAGCATTAATGGTTGACCAATTTGTTGGGCAATGATCAGAAAAGTACTAATATAAATTTCCTTAAAATGAGACCCAAGACCTAAAGAAGAAAAGTCAATTAGCATACTTCAAATACATTGGTGTCCTTAGGGGAAAAAACTTTCCCGGTTTTTTTCTTAGCCACTTCCTTTATAAAAGATAAGTGAAACTGACTTTATTGATAGGCATCAACTTAAGCTTTAGCATCGCTTGAATGTTTCATTTTCTTCACGATGCCTACTGAACTCATTGAAGTTGGTAGAACAGGGCAGTTTTCTTGGAGAGACTGACAGCGTATAATCCCCATTCTTTGAGACAAGTGGTTCAAGATTTTTAACCCTGTTTAAAATGAAGAACTTCTTACAATTCACTTTTTTTGTAACAGGCAGAAAGGAGAAAACACAGAGAAAAGGTAAGGAACCACATTAAGAACAGCCCTAAAGCTGAATATTAAAGGTTATTAAAATTTTACCTGTTTCTAAAGGAATCAGAGAACCTCATTTCCAAAGACACTGGATTAACTCATCATATTCAAATGAGATTGTCATGTTAGGACTCCCCAGCTGAATGAATGAGCCCAATCCTATACTCTTCATTCACAAGTACATTAATATTTTTATTGGAAAGACGTAACCTTCAGAAATATATGCTTCTTTAGATTTATTTTTCATAATGCCTCTTTTTTGCCATGTTAATTTTTCATTTCAGTAAATATATTTGTTAAAGCAGAGGTATTCCAGTGTATGCAAATTACCACAAACAAACTAGGGTCATATACGTTTTTTATTTATTAATGTCTCCATAATAGCTTTGTTGTGACTACCCTGTACTCCAATGCATAATTATTGAAGCAATCCAAAGTTACCTTTTCTGTTCTTTTATCTTGCCCCTGACCAAAGGAAAATGTAAGCTTGTAAATGTCAAGCAGGGAAAAGAAAATGACTTTCCTGTTTTAAACATTGATATAATACAATAATTAAAACCTAGAGCAAGAAGGACAATATTTCATTAAAAAATAAAGCCATAAGGGCTTGCTTGGACACTTCAAAAATTGGTTCTTAGGTTCTTTATCAAGTAAAGTAATCCACAGAATCACATCACTGTTGAGATATAAAATATCAGTCTTCCAGGCCCATAGTTAAATATTGGCTTTAATTCACAATTTTCCCCTTATCTCTGTATGCTATATATATGTATATATACGTATATATATACATATATATATTATATGTATATAATATATATATATATACATAAAACCACTCATTTTTTCTCTTTCTTTCCTTTTTTGGCCCATTTTACTTTGTTATCTCTTTTTCCTTTTCCATTGTTATTTCATGTTTCTCATTCTGCAATCTTTTCCTAGTATTTAGATTATCTAGAATTTATTGAGTCTAGTTCTGATGAGTGGCAAACCTTTAATTCTTGGGTCACACATGAAGCAGAGGCAAGATCAATGGATATGAGAAAAAATAGTGGAGGGAGAATGGGAGTTCCTGCACAAGAGGCAAGAGATAGGGTCTGTTAAGTGCCTATCAAGTATGAAGAGTTTGAAGGGGATATGGAAAGTCACTCTGCTGTCAAGATTAACTTCAAGAGTCATTCTTGATTTCCTATGGACGCTGACACATGTATACCTTCTACCAGAGATAACATGGCTGGGTGGATAGAATATCTGCCTTAGAGTCAGGAAAACCTGGATACTCATGCCCACCTCCAATACTTACTAGGTGCAGTCGTGGAAACCCATTTAGCCTCACTGAGTGGCAGTTTCTTCATCTGTAAAAATGAGATAAAAATAGCACCTGCTTCTGAAAAGTGCACAGTATTAAATCACTCTGTGACTTCACTTCTGCTTGCCCATCACATTCAATATATGTGTTGTTTTCCCATTAAAATGTAATGAAGGAGACAGGGAATGTCTCTGGCATTTGCCCTCTCAGCCCTTAGCCTGACACAGAGTAAATGCATATACATATACATATACACACACACACACACACACACACACACACACACACACACATATATTCCACTGAGGGCAGCTAGGTAGTACAGTAGTTAGAGTGCCAGACCAGGAGTGAAGAACAATCATCTTCCTGGTCTCAAATATTCACTAGCTCTGTGACCCCAGAAAAGTTGCTTTAACCCTGTTTGATTCAATTCCTTATCTGTAAAATGATCTGGAAAAGGAAATATCTAACTGCTACAATATCTTTTCCAAGAAAATACCATATGGGGTAAAAAAAGAGTCAGATATGAATGAAAATGATTGAAAAACAACAGCAACATATGTTCATTCATTTATTCATCCCTTAAAGGATTTGAGGGAGCCTCAAGTCAGAAAAACTTTTCTTTTCCAACTAAAACTATTAGGAAAACATGAGCTATTATCAGAAAAATACTGAAGTCACCTAACTATATATTAAATATGTCATACCCCTCTGCATCGTGAGGGAGGTGAGTAGTAAATTGATAGCTACATACAATTTATATGGAAAGGACAGAATCATTTTCTTATCGTTTAGTACCTCTTAGGAGTATGGTCCACAGAGAGGAAGTCTAAGGAGGGATGGAGTTAGGTAGAACATGATTGTCACACACACACACACACACACACACACACACACACACAATTTGGTTCTTTGGACCCTACCCTCAGGATCGCTTCTCTCCCCTTCTCTTTCATTCCCCCAAATATTGACTTACCAATATTTACAACTGGGAGTGAACAAATAGGTAAAAAAAAAAAAAAAAAAAAAAAAGGTTTGACTTCTTCCTGGCCATTGTCCAGTCAGAAGCTTGATCATCTGGTGTTCTAAGTATTCTCTGAGAATAACTGGGCACATCAATCCAGGCAGGAGTAGAAAATAGGGATTTCATTTTCTGTGGTCATGACCTTCTGCTTTTTGACTTCTCTCAGGCTTGAATGGAAGTTTGGATAACCCTAAGATTATAATATTGCTATATCTCTAAAATTCTTCATGGGGGTTCAAATGAGCTCTCACTTCTGTTTGTCTGAGGTCTTTACTTCTTAAGAGTGTATATGTATATAAGCATACCTTTTATATATATATATATATATATATATATATATATATATATATATGCATACCTTTAATCTAGGCATGCATAATCATGTATGTGTATGCATATAAGGTGTTGTGAATTGGGAAAAATGTTGTTTTTGGCTTGATTAACGTAATTGCCAAGGCAGCAAAATATGTCCATTTGCCTTGAGTTCATTAACTAAGACAGTCAATTAATATATAATGTGGTTAATTTAGAAGCAAGTTACAATTTGTCATCAGAGGAGGCTCAACAGCTATAGAGAGAGACAATTACGTAAGGGAGCTGGTCGTGAACGTTCTATATTTATTTCCACGTGGTAAATCAGAAAAGGCATTGGATTTGGACTTGGGAGATCTGGTTGGAATCTCTACTCTTCAAATGAGTCTTTGTGACCTTAGACAAGGTATTTAATATATCTGAGTGTTTCTTTCCTCCTGTGTAAAATGGAAGTGATAATAATGTTCATTCAATCCTTACAAGGCTGTTAGAGATAGGGACTAGAATATGATTTCACTGATATAAGAACATTGTAGATGAGGAAATTTCATCCACCAATGCAAGTCCCTGCCTTCTCCACTGTAACTTACAGTGCTAGAACATTGCCTTGAGCACTGTGAACTAAAATGATTTGCTTAGTGTCTAACGGTCATTATATCATATATCAGAAGGATAGCTTGACCTCAGGTCTTCCTGGCTTCAGGGACAGTTCTCGATCCAGTATACTCTGTCTGCCTCTCCTAGGGTTGTTGAGAGGGAGAAATAAGACCTCATTTATAAAAGGTTGGCACAACCCTAAAGGCACAAGTCAATCTCAGCTATTATTTTTGTTTTCTGTTGTTGTTGTTACATGATCCTGTGTTCTTTCAAATTAAAAGGCAATCATGTTATCAATGATGACTTTTTAAATGCTGAAACTTGCAGTGAGACTGACAATTTATTTTGATTCTTCTAAAGTAATACTCACATAGGTCAAATTTCAATTAGTGATTCGAAGCTTTGCTTCCTATTAACAACCTCAGTAACCATTGGATGCCAAAGTAAGACCATTTTCTCTTGATTGATAGTGAATTGGAGATGGTTTTACATTAAGGCTATCAATCTCTTGTATTGACTTCAACATGGTGGCTTCACTATGCCATTATAAATCCTTCAGTATCTAGTGTGATTGAGGTGGCTTTTCTTTTCTCTACAGGAAGATTTTCAAGTGACTATTGATTTCTTTAGTTTTTGGTGTTTTCTCACAATACCTTATCATGGGCTTTTGGTTTTGGTTAGAAATGAAAAGGGGAAGAGGGTCAGATCTGTGAATACCTTGATGATGCATTTCTCAGTATAGCAACTGCCTCTAACCATGGAAATCAATAAATTGCCTATATGGTATAGTGGATAGGACACACACACAACTTGGAATCAGACATATCTGCATTCAAATCCTGCCTCAGATACTTATTAGTTGTGTGAGGCTGAGTTAATTGCCTAACTATGGTAGGCCATACTTTCCATATGTGTAAAATGTGAATAAATACAGGACCAGTATCCTAAAGTTGTTGGGATCAAACGAGATCATATTTCTAAAGTTATTTGCAAGTCTTATAACACTGTATAAGTGAGAACAGCTATCATAATGATTACTATTATTATTATTAATATTGCTATTCTCTTAAAGATTTGGTTGAGGCCACTGAGAGAGAGGTTAAATGTCTTGTCTCTCCATACATTTCTCATATGTCAGAGACAGAATATGAACTCAGGTCTTCCTCAGTCTAAGTCAAGCCTCCTATCTGAAATATTTGTAAAGGGATGAGAACAGTGCTATGAGACATAGTAGGTACCATCAAAATCCTTATTTTCTTCCCCTTCCAGCCCCACTGCACACTGCAGAGAGAGAGAGAGAAGGAGAGAGAGAGAGAGAGAGAGAGGGAGAGAGAGAGGGAGAGGGAGAGGGAGAGGGAGAGAGGGAAAGAGGGAGAAAGAGGAAGGAAAAATCAAAATAATAAATCCCATGAAATTCATTGATTTTTATACTGCTCTGGTCATTTTAAGGCACTGATTGTACAATTCACAGAACAAAGTGTTATATTCAAGAATTTTATTGTATTGGAAGGTTTGACATTAGTTAATTACAATGAAAAAATATTTTAAATATGTATGCCACAGATTTTACTTCTGTAGAGATCACCTTAATGAGCATTACAATAATGTTCTTTTCTTGTTTAAAATGATGCATTATAACCCCATCAGTACCTCTGCCAACCTGTGAATTATTAATAAGGTGATAATCATGCTAATGAAGCTGCTTTATTAGATTTTGATGGATCTTGTGCTTATGAATTGTGGTGGGGGCTTTGAAGTAGATAGAGTCCATTCTCTCAGGGCAGGTGTCCTGATGGTGATTCATTGACAACTTTTTTTGGAAACTCCTCATAACTAAAAACTGTAATGGCAATAAAACTTTCTTATTTTTTTCTGTGACAAGACTGTCACTTTCTCTGAATATTATATTATGTAAGCCAAGTCTTTAATTTGTTACTGCAAAAGAATTCTTAATTTGAGGTTAATTACACAGTAATGAAGCAGTCATCCCTTTGAGAAAATACTCTGGGTAGTGTCACTATGCTTTCTCATGATGGAAATATATGTGCATTGCTCTTATGACATGCTAAGATTTAGAGGAAAGGGTAAGCAGCATCAGAAGTACCAAGGCAGTTTTTTGTGCTTCTTTTTTGCCTTTTCATGGTTCTGGAAATCAAAGTAGTGGTATAGTTACTTCCTTGCACAATTTTTATCCAAGAACAATACCCATTAAAGCAGTAATAAATACGATTCCATTCTAAAATAAGTGACTGGCCAGTGAGTCATAAAGTAATAATCTGAATCAAATAAGAATAAATTGCTAAATTAAACCAATGTGAAACAATTCCAGGTCAAATGATCATATATATATCTAACAAAACTCTTCCTGTTAATGCTCCACCCACCACTGTCTCTGAGTACTGTACGTTTAAGTCATTGGCACAGACAAGGCTTAGAAACCCTGCGAGGGAAATCCTAACCATTAACATGCCCATCCTAATTTGGGAAAGGCCCAAATGAGTCTTTTGGGTAATACTGACCCTGTGGGAAAGGAAAACATCAAGTCCCATTAAAGATGGTGCATATTTAGTCTAATTCTCCTTCAATTCTGAAGGCATATAAGGTCAAATGAATACACATAGTCTGGAATATTTATTGCATATTATATTTAATTTTCATTGTTCTACTATTCCCCTTATGTTAGAACACAGAAATTGCTTTACTAAGTTGAGCTTCTCTTCGGTCAGAATGGCTGAGTAGAAAGAGAAAGTCAAAGGGTTTAAATGGCTTTAAATTTTAGTTCTACGGTTTGCTACCTGTGTAACCTTGGGTAAATGGCTTGATCTTAGTTTATTTTTAGGTGGGGAGGGAGAATAAGATGACCTCTAATGTCCCTTTTACCCTTAATTCCATTATCCTAAGAGTCTTTTCAATTCTGAAATTCTATAATACATCTGATGCAGTTGAAGATAGGGGAATATAAACAGATAAAAGACCTCTGTTCTGGTTCATAAATATGCTATGTGACCTGGGGAAAGTCAACTACATGAGTCTGATTCTTCATCTAGAATACTGAAGAAATGGACTCTATCAAAACTTTTGTTCCATGAAGTTGCAACATTCAGTGCTTTCATTCTAATTGACTCAAGTCTTTAGAGGAAGAAACCGGGGAACGTTGTCTCCTGACAATATGCTGTACATTTTTCATCTGCAAATTTCAAATATTTTGTACATGGAGAAGATCTTGAACATCCCAGCCTGTGCATCTTGATCATTGGAAATAATTTAGTATTTCAAAAGACTATGTGATTTCATGAATGGGCACTTATCCAGTGAAGATTACAATTCAAATTAAGATAATGATAATAACTGACATACTATATTTGCCTTTATTCTTTAGTTTGATTTCAATTTCTGGGGAAAAATCTAGACTATATGTTTTAAAGTAGTCATTTATGAAGCTCAGGAAAAGGAAGAAATGATGACAAATAGCCAGCATGGCTTTATCAACAGCAAGGCAGGTCAAACTAACTTCATTTCTTTTTTTAAGAGTATTTTTTTTACAATTACATGTAAAGATAATTTTTGATATTAATTTTTAAAATTTTGAGTTCCAAATTTTCTCCTCCCTTCCTCTTTCTCTTCATCCCCTAAAAAAGTAAAATAAACGAATAAGTTATATACATGTGCAATCATGTAAAACATTTCCATATTGCTTATTTTGTGAAAGAAGAAATAGATCATAAAGGGAAAAAGACTCAAAAAAGTAAAGTAAAATAGTATGCCTCGATCTGCATCTAGAATCAATCAGATCTTTCTCTGGATATGCATAGCATTTTCCATCATGAGACTTTTGAAGCTGTCTTGGATCATTGTATTCCTGAGAATAGCTAAGTTATTCTTAATTGATATTTGTACAGCATTGCTGTTACTGTGTACAATGTTCTCCTAATTCTGTTCATTTCACTTTGCATCCATTCATGTAAGTCTTCCTAGGTTTTTGTTGAAATCTGCCTGCTCATCATTTCTCATAGCACAATACTATTCCAGTGCATTCATATAGCATAACTTGTTCAACCATTCCCCCAATTGATGAACATCCCCTCAATTTCCGATTCTTTACTACAAAAACAGCTTTTATAAATATTTTGTACATGTAGGTCCTTTTTTCTTTTTTATGATATCTTTGGGATGGAGATATCCCAAATACCTCTGTATTTGGGAACAGTTTTTCAAATTCCCCTCCTGAATGGTTGGATCAGTTCACAACTCTACCAACATTGCATTAGTGTCTCACTTTTATCACACCCTCTCCAATATTTATTATTTTCTTTTCTGTTATATTATCCACTCTCATAGGTGTCAGGTGGTAACTCAGAGTTGCTTTAATTTGTGTTTCTCTAATCAATAGTGATTTACAGTATTTTTCATATAACTATAGATAGCTTTAATTTATTCGTCTGAAAACTGCCTATTCATACCCTTTGATCATTTATCATTTGAGGAATGGCTTGTATTCTTATCAATTTTCCTCAGTTCTGTGTATATTTGAGAAATGAGGGCTTCTTCAGAAACACTTGCTATAAAAATTGTTTTCCCACTCTCTGTTTTCCTTCTAATCTTGGTTGTAGTGGATTGATTGAAAATGGATATATTACACTATATTGAGTAAGTTTATATGGAGACATGCACACATATGGTCAAGGTAACAGAGCTCTTCTAAGCAGGAAGACTAAGGTCCTTTCATACATGATTGAGAGGTAGCATTGTATAGTATGATCTCAAAATCACTAGCATAGTATACAAAACAGGAATGATATGCCATACTTTTGCCCTAGGTAGACCAAATCTGGAGTATTTTCTTCAGTTCATATTTTGCAAAGGATGCAATAATAGACAATTAAGTAGACGGGAGGTAAGAATTGTGAAACACGTTTTGCAAGAACCTGAAAATTTTTCTACTGGAATAGGACAAGATTTAGTTGGTACAAGATGATGTTTTTAATTATTATAATTGTGGTCATGTCAGAAAAGGGATTATTTTCATTGGTCTGAGGGAATAAGAAGGAACAATGAATACCATTTATAGAAAGGCAGATTTAGGGCTTGGTATTGGGGTAACTAGGACTGTCTAAAAGTAGAATATGCTAACTCAGGAAGAAATGTGTTCCCTTATATTGGGCATGTTCAAATGAAGGCTAGATAACCACTTGTTGGCAATTTAAATTCAGATATGGTATGAACTACATGGATATTGGAACATTTTCCAATTCTAAGATGATGAGATATTTGATGGCGTTTTAGACAGTGATTCTAGATAGGTTCAGGCATCATTGTTGCTAGCAATAACGACTGAGGAATATGCCACCGTTGAGCTTTCTAAATAAAACCAATTTTCTACAGTACTCTTCTATAATTAAAGAACCTGGGGGAACATAGGTACACACACAGGAACCTGCCAGAGAAGCACTGTAGGTAATTCACATGTATGAACTCTAGGCTTTTATGTCATTGCTCCATTCAAGAACACCTACATCACATGAAGGTGATTCTCTTCTACTTTCTTTCTGGTCCTCATTGTTCTCCAGACATGGAAATCCTCTTCTCTTCTACAGAGAAATATGATATTTACAAACTTCCTTAGAACTTACAGTCACCCTTAAAGTGATACCTAGAAAGTATTACTGCTTCCTTTTAAAATATTTTTATTAATACACTTTTTTATATCATTGTTATGCCCCCCCAGTATTTCCCCCCTCCCCAGAGAGCCATTCCATACAAACAGTGATTTTGAATGTAGAGAAAAGAAAAAAGAAAGAAGAGATGGAAATTAATACAGTGAAAAAGTTTAAAAACTTTTGCAATCCACAATATTCATGGACCTCTCATTTCTGCAAAGGGATTAGGGTGGGGGTGATTTCTCTTTTTCTCTCCTTTTAAGTCATGCTTATTCTTTATAATTTTGCAGCGTTCTATTTCTTTTTTTTTTCTTTTTGGAGGACAATGATCTTTTCGTGTACATTGTTGCAGTTAGTGTGGGTATCATTTTCTTGACTCTGCTTACTTCTGTTTTTGTCCATATAGATCTTCCCTTGCTTTTCTGTATTCATCACAAAAATAATTTCTTACAGCGCAGTAACAGTCCATTCCTTTGATGTACCAAAATTTGTTAAGCCATTACCAAGTTGATGGATATTGACATTGTTACCATGATGTCAATTCTTATCAATGGGCCTAGTCATGAAACCTCGGTCAGTCAACGAGCTTTGGCTACCAGTAGCAGCACAGATAGGTATTTATTTACCTGGCAACCAGATTGCCCAGTAAATGAAGCCTTGAGCCTGAAGTCAAGAAGACCATAGTTTAAATCCTGTCTCAGACTCTTACTGTGTAAACCTGAGCAAGTCCCCTGACTTCCCATAGCTTCAATTTCCCTTTTATAATGTGAGGATAATAATAGCACCTATCACGTAGGATTGTTGTGATTAAGATAATATTTGTAAGTGTTTTGCAAATCTTAAAGCATTTTATAAATGCTAGCAATTATTCTTTATTGTCATTTATTATTTTTATTTTGTCTAATAGGAATAACTATCACAACAAACACCTTATGTTATGTTTCAGGGAGAAGTAAAACCAAATTAGGTCAGTTTTTCTTATAAAACACAGCATTTTGCAATACTTGTTTTATTGTTTGTTTGTTTATTTTTCCCTTTTTATTTTTCCTCTGAGATCAGAAGGGGCAGAAAAAAGTCCATGAGGCTTCTGACAGGTTTGATTTCTGTTGAACTCTGAGTACCACTGAAGGACAATTGCTACAACTGCAGTTTCCGTCAGTTATGAGCTACCAGTCAGAATCTTTTGTCTCCTACTCCTGTTAACTAGTTAATTACAAACCTTTCCAAGAAGATGCTTTTGACCCCTCTCTGTCAGCTTCTTCAGTCTGTCCACTAGTCTCAACCTCTGTCTCCTAGGTTCTATATCTATTTCTGTAGTTCAGAGCAGAGTTTCCTGACTCTCAGGGACACAGTTTTCACGTGAAATGCAACAACTTACCAAATTTCCACTCAGTAATCAATAAATCTCACTTAATGATCCCTCCCATTGAAATAATTATAATTTCCCATTTTCTTAATTTTTTCTTAAGCTATAAAACAGGTGTACGCCCACAATCTGAGGGATGAAAACAATCCCCTGCAGTTAATATAGAGCCTAATATCTCACTGTATCAAAGTGTCCTCCAAACTGTGTTTCTTTTTATTCCTAACCCCCTCTGAGTGATTAATAAAAATAACTCTATCCCCATTGAACCATGAAATCATTCAAATAAAAGGAGGCATCAATCTACATCTTTCACAGTGATTTGTTTTGATGGTTGTACCAGTTTGTTTTCTGAATCTAACTGCTCAAATCCCATGTAAATGCTATTTGTCTTTATTTAATTTTTTTCCTACTTCTTTCAGAAATCAAAATGTTCTTCTACACAAGTGGTGATGTTTTATATACTTCAATAGTTGATTTAAACATTTTCCTTTAAAGCAGTGCTGTTTTCTCTAGTTTTCAGTGCTAAATGGCTCTACATGAAAAGAACCTTCAAGAGAAATAGATCAGTCAAATAATGTAATACATGTGCTTCCTGTGAAATTATCAAGCTCTTTCCTTTTGTACCCTCAAATAGTATTTTCATCTTTTCCTGGAGGAATAAAAATAACTACTTCTTTTGCTCTCTCTGTTCTTGTTCTCTGTACCTCTCCTTTCTTGCCATCCAATGATCTTTTCTGCTTATTTTCTCCACTCCTTTGGAATTATCAGGATCTTTTTTTTTTTTGCAAGATCCTAGTTTTGTTAGCTGAATCTCAAGTAATCATTTCCTTATCATAGTATATTTCCTAAGTTTTTCTTCTGAAGTACAAAATAAGGGACTTTGAATAACTCTGACTAGATTTATCATCAACGTTTCTCAGTTATGTGGAGAGTCAGTTTCTTTTCATAGAAAAGAAGCATTATACTTTTAATCTTTGAAATTTACATTAAAAGAAAGGATGAGAAAGGAAAAATAAAGTATAATTCTTTCAAAAATAAGAGTATAAAAGATTTGGAATTATAACTGCGCAATCAAAATAAATGACTGATGAGACTGATAATTCTGATATGTCTTTATGTGTCTAGTATTTATTCTTTCTAAGTAAAATTACTCATCTTTTTCCTTACAGATTTTCTTATGATGTCTATTCTTCTGTACTTCTTTTCGCTTCATCTAAGTTTTATATTGTTTCTTCCTGTGTCTGATGGCCCTAAACTTCACCAACACTCAGCAAATTCAAAATATTGGCAGTTTTTCGTCAGCCTTTCCTACCTTGGACATCTGCTTTGTAGATATCTCAGTTGCTTCTTTGAAACTTAATTTTTATAATCATCTATTGCAATGGGTACATCCATTCCCAGCCCAGAATCCTCATATTTTCACATTCAACTTTGCGTTCTTCCAATCATGATCCATTTCTATTCTACAAATGAAAACTTCCTGTTCTTTTTCTATCATTTTGTATCACAAAATAATGCTTAAGAGAGATTCCAATCTGGGAATTTTGTTCTGGGCAGACATGGGAGATGTCATAGCAAGCTTGCAAGGAATTTATATCAGTCTAGGTAGGAGGCACAGTGGAAGGGTAGTTGTCTATCTTATGGACAGAGTGATTTTGACAAATTTCCCTCCCTTTTGCATCCCAACAAGATCTCTTAGGAGGCTCAAACCTTACATTGTAACAGTGATTTAAAAGGTTTCATCCTCCTCCCATTTAATTCTGTGTATTTTTCCCATTTCCCCCCTCTCCAGTTTGCTAATATATTTACACAGAACCCCTTTGAAAAATGGCAAAGGTTTGAAATAGGGATAGAGATTGTCTCGATTTTGTTTTCATATCTCTTGACGCTTAAGGTATAGTAAGTTCTACATAAGTGACTTTTCTTCCGTTTATAAAATACCTTAATCCCATCAGTGAGGCTTGTTTCAAATGTTCTCTCCTTATAGAGGCTTTGCCATTTTACAAACGTGTTTCATCAGTTTCTGGTTTAGTTTCCTACGTATTTATTTCCATTGTCAAAGGGCCTTGTATCAATAGTTAACACACACCCCAAATTTATTATTCGATTTTGTACAGCTGTCTGGTACTCCCTGAAGTGAAGCATGTTGCTTTGTCTTATACAGCCAGTGTCACCTACTGGTCCTAAATTTATATGTGTGTGACACTGTGTCAAATCCCTGTAATTATAGTCTGTTCTCTTTTATATATGTCTATTTATCTGTCTACACACATGTATGTATGTATGTATGTATATAAATGAGATTAGACTGCTAAATGATGTTCATGAACTGAATGATTAGCTATTTGGGATTTGTTATTTTATGAAATTCATATTTCTACACATATATATCTGTAAATATACATACATACATATGTTTGTGTGTATGAATATGAGTGAGATATATATGTGCATATATGTGTGTGTGATCAAACTTGTGATCAAGAAGTCAGGTCACCTATCTGAGCCTTAGTTTCCCTTATATAATAGAGATACTGAGGCTATAGGAGGATGAGGGAATATATTCATATATACTTATATTATATATGTAATATATTTAAATATGTGTATATACATATGCATATATGTCTCTCTGTATAGATAACTAGATAGATGGATGGATGGATAGATAGATAGACAGACAGACAGACAGACAGATAGACAGATAGACAGACAGACAGACAGACAGACAGACAGACAGACAGACAGATAGATAGATAGATAGATAGATAGATAGATAATGTGTGTATGCATAGTGCCTACGTGCTAGGTGCTGTGGTAAGTTTCTTTACAAATATAACTCCATTTGATCCTCACAACAACCCTGAGAGGTAGATGTCTGTATTATTATCAGCCTTATTTTACAATTGATGAAATTATAGGAAACAGAGGTTGTAACTAACCCAGAATCACCTGATAAGTTAGTTAGTTGTCTGTGTTCCCTTCAGATCTCCTAAATTTATTCTTCACCTAGACATTTCCATCTTAAGAGACTCATTCATATAAGATCAGTGTGTATGTGAGGCTGGATTTAAACTTCTTGATGCTAGGTCCAGCATTCTATCTATTGTACCACCAGCTTTTTATCTCTAAAAACATTTTGTGAGACTCAAATGACATAATATGTTCAAGGTCTTTACAAATAATAAAACTCTATATACATGTTGATAATCATTATTACTACCATCTCATCCTTCTGTGTTGATAGATTTCAGGTAGAAATAGTTCTTTAACAAGTTGCTATATTATTCTTTTAAATATAATATTTCAGCTGTTTTGTCAGCTGTTTCTTTAATTGTATAAAAGTACTGAGATGTTAACTCATCCTATGTAGGCTCACTTTGGACAACTTCAGAAAATGGCAGAATGATAGGGATGATATGAACTTTATTATTGGTAATGGTAGTGTCATTTAAAGAAGTGTGCTTTGAATTCCTTGATGCTATTAAATTAAATTTGAGATATTTTAATAATTTTCTTCCAGGACAAGTCTGGGCTGGCACATCAGGAATTTCCTTTAGTATGAACTTCTTTAGCAGCCTAGATTTTGACTTGGAAGATAAGGGACAGCAGGATTTCATGAAAATGCCACTGAACTGAGTCTAGGGTTGGATCTCATTTCTGCTAGAATTAACTTGAATAAATAGTTTTTCCTCTCTTTGTTTTAGTTTCCTCATCTGTAAAAGTAAAGGATTAGATCTGATGACCTGTTAGAACAATTTTCAATTCTTTTATTATAGAGTCAATGTCTCTGAACTGGGGAATTCCTTCATTTTGACTGATGAGAGGGCCCTGAGTTTTCTTCTTACAAAGTCTCTTGTGTCAACTCTGCCATTGTTGTTTTCTGTTTGTTTGTTTATTTTTTAAAGCAAGGTTATTATATTTTCTCTGGGGAATTTGGCCAACCCTTCAAAAAACTGTGAAACTAGAAGGAACAGATGTTGAAATGCTAGCGGATTTTGTGGCAGATGGCCAACTTTTTACTAGTGTAGAAAATCTTGAATACCTATATATGTACATGCATATACATATGTGTATATGTAAATGTATGTATATGCACATATATTATATCTATATGTATATATATATATATTTGCTGTCAATATCAGTAATAGCTTTTTCTCTCACCACTGATTTTTTTCTCTGATATGAAGTAGCTAATGAAGGAGAGAAACTACTTTCTAAATTGTATAGAACAAATACTGTGAAAGGAAAGTATGTGAATCATTAAGGCTTTGAAGACCTAAAATACAATGTACTTTGACTTGAGTTTCTTAAGTTTAGCATGTTTTACCTGGGCACAAAAGCACTTTTTGTGAATTTGGTACTGCATGCATAATTCATGACCCTGGTAATTTCAGGGATCAGAATGTTGCCTGAGGCATAGTGTGAATTTCTAAACTTACAGTTTCATTTTTGCACCTGCCTTAGTCCTTCAGAATATTTGTTTATTCTTCCTTTAGGTACTTGGAAATTTTCCATTGAATCTACATCAGTAGAGAAGAAGCAATTTAGGGAATACTGAACATTCACTTACTTTCACTCTGTCTTGGTTTCTACTTTGAGCATAGGGTGTCAGTTAAAACATGCTTCTGAGACAAAGAAGCACGTGATTAGATCTAGTCATTTTTTCCTGTGTCTGCATTATATAATATTATAGAGATATAAGTTAATAAGAATAGAAAACTCAAAGCAGGAAGGAGCTGACAGTAATGTTTTCAAAGATTTTCTTTTTTGGGGAATAGTCGAGGACAGCTACACTTGAACATTCTCCCCACTTATCCCCATCTGCAAACCACAATTGGATTGTGTTTCCACAGATTGAAAATATTCTTGGTCCAGTTTTCCATAGAACAAAACTTTATAATCACTGAACCTCACTATTCTTCCAAAAACCTTTTTTAGATATTATATATGCTGTATAACCTGTAACAAATTGTTTACCATCTCAGAGAGGGGGAAGTGAGGGAGGAAGGAATAGAATGTGGAACTCAAAACATGAAAAAAAAAATTAAAATTGTTTTTGCATGTAATTGGGAAAAAATAAAATATTATTTCAGAATGTATTATGTGTGTTCTTAAGTTTCTTAAATCAGAAAGTCAAAACAACAATTTGGCTACAATTAGATTTAACTATGTATATTTAAGATGTTAAATATCATTTTATAGATTTATGATGATTTTTACATTATTGATAAAAATATATATATTTTGATACAATATTTTCCTCTTTTCCTTTCTATTAATTGAGTTCACATCACTGATTTATGTAGAATTTGAATATTGTATTTGGAATTTAAGTGAGAATTGATTTGGGGTTATAAAACTTCAAGACGGCTTCTAATACTGAGACTACTTTAGAGTTAAAAAAATATATTAAAGAATGCTTCTAATTCTACCAGAAAATGTACAGCCAGAATCAGGGCTTTGGACCACATTTCTGTAACTAGCCTGTTTTACTGTTTTTTATGTTTCTCCTGTGAAAATTATCAAGTTCTCACTGTGGACAGCAGCAGCAAATAACTATGCTGGCAGGTATGGGGAGAAGTGAATTGAAAATTTGGCAGACTGGATAACTATAAATAACCCCAATAACTCCATGTATCTAAGTCCAAAGTATTTACAGTTATTATGTAGATATGTATACATTATGTATGTATATGTGTATATGTGTATATATTAACCAATAACTGTGTGTGTTTGAAAGATAAGCTTAGATATACCCAAGTCTAAGTTTCTCTGTGGCAGTTAGTTCTCCATCTCACCTCTCTAATTGATATATGTATATGTATATGTATATATATATGTATATAGATATAAATCATACACACATGCACATGCATATAATATGTGCATATAATCATATATAATGTATGTACGCAAAAACAAGATGCTTGGCTGGAAGATATATAGAAATATATGCTGTCATTTTCTACTGATCTGTTGCATTGTAGAATATAAGCTTCTTGAGGGCAGATGCTTTTTTTTTTACATATTGTCTTTATGTGGCACTTCCTCTGGGCTTATTCCCTCAACTCTCACTTGCATTGGTAGGTAGGGAATGGTTGAGTATTTCTCCCCTCAGGGATCTAAGAAGTAACCCAAAGGAGTTGAAGTTTCCAGTATACCCTCCAATATCAATCAACCAGTTAACATGGATTACCTTTTATAATGGGGTATATACGGAAATGGCAAAACAATGAAATTATATAACTTCTCCCTAAACTGGGAGCACACTGTCCCCTCTCTACACATGCAAACACACACACATACACATACATCCGGTGTGTGTCTCTTGGAGAAGTGGAATTTAATGTACACAGGTAATGGGAACACTTGCCATGGAGGGTTACTTAATTATTCATGGTCCCAAGAATTCTTGTCTTTGCAGAGTCCCCACCTAATTTGCTCAAAGACTTAGCATTTGCAATGGAAAAGTTGCTTCTCCCCTTACCTACTCTGACTTATTGTAGGACCTTGTGTTTCAGCCAACAGTTCAGGTACTGTTGGACTGGATCAAACTGGTCTTTGGGCTGCTGCACTGTACTTTCACATCTATGATCCATTGAGAGCTCCTAAATTCATAATTTATCTAGACATTTCCATCTTAGGAGATATTCATGTAGATCAGGAAATAATAAAAACAAAATAAAACACTGACCAGAAAGGGAAAGTGGTGAGCTCATTCTCTGTAGAACTCAGCAGTAAGGGCAAATCCAAGCATGCTTTAAGCACTCTGCAGTCATCTCCTCCACATCACAGGGGTTAGAGGTATGGTGCCCTCACAATCTGGAACTTCCAAGTAAAATTTTTTTGTCCTCACTTCATACCAAAATCATTTAAATTATTATGGTATCAAAGATAAACTATATGGATATGATATAATACTATACATTTGTGTTGTACATTTCTGTTTCTAAATATTTTTTTCTGTTATGTGCTGACCTTTACATGTTGTCTGTTACTTCCACAAAACTCCCCCTAAATTCCCCTTAAATTTCTCATGCCAATCTGCTGTATATCAAAACTCTAATGGGGAAGTTCACAACATGCAAGGGATAAATTTACCTTCATTGACCAGGTTTTTCATTACATTTGTATAAACAGTGCACATCACAGAAATGTCTACATAGGAGATACGTGACAAATGTTTGTTAAATTGAATTGGATTCAGTCTCTACCTATCTTTAAATTCAAATGCCCACAACCAATCTCAGTGTCCTTTATTTCCTCAAATTATTATTTATTTTCTTACTTGGCTTTATAGTGGATTTTTCCCAGGAGAAATGAAGTTCCTTGCTACAGTGAGTTTTAGGGGGGAAACAGAGTTGTTTCTGTATAGACACAAGGATTGAAACATATTAGGTCCTTAATAAATGATTTTTAGATTAGTTTAAATGGCCATGACACATAGCCACTGAAAACCAATCTGTTAGCCTTTTTGTTTTTCCGTCTTCAAAATTAGGATAAGAATTTTGATTGCTTTCTGAATAAATAAAATGCAAGAGCACTTGGGAGGCAGAGTGGATAGAGTACTGTACTTGGAATCATGAAGACCTGAGTTCACATCCTACCTCAGACATGTATAAGTGATCTTTGATGAGTCACTTAACCTTTTGTATTTTCAGTTTCCTTCTCTATAAATTGAGATAATAATAGCCAACAGGTTTTTGTGTATCAAATGAGGTGGCAAATGGAAATTGTTTTGAAAACTTTAATGTGTTACATAAATATCAATAGCTACTGTAATTGAAGTTCTGAAGTGATACAGACTTAAAGGTATTATATCACCAATGGTGCTTTTATACAACATTAAGTAACTTGTTTTGTGGTACTAAGGTCTTCTACTTATTATTCCAGTAATTACTATCTTGAAATGAATGCTTAATGCTGAGATATCCCTGAATGCTATTAATCAGTGTTACAGATGAAACGTTGAACTTTAAAAAGTGTTACACGTGTTAGAAAGATAATGACATTGGAAATAAAAATAGGTGAATACTTTCTGTCCAAAGCATGACATCACCTTTAATTTCTGATCTGACACATGCAAGTATATGAAGAGTATCTCTAATAACTGTTTGACTTATAAAAATATAATTTTAAGAGGTGTCTTTTCTGAAACTCACATCTATATGAGTATAATATATAGTACTTTGAACTATTCTAGTATCCACAAATGGCATAATTTTTCTTGTTTTTAAAAGCAAGAAATTATTATTTAATATGAAGTATGCATTTTCATTGGGCAGAATTTTGACTTCTGAGTTTTTCTCTATACATTTTTGTTTCATAGGAGCATGAGAATTATAACAGATAACAAGGTTCCAAAAGCATGTGGTTTGCATCACTGAATGAATTGCCCATACAGTTGTTTTCCTTGCTGATAGATTTATGTATTCTGAAAGTGCCATTATTGGAAATTCGGAATTCATACATTTGCCTTTTTTTGCGAACTGTTTTCTCTTGTGTTATGTTCTGCTTTGGTTTGGTTTTTCTCATGGTTTCTCCCATTCATTTTAATTCTTCTATGCAACGTGGTTAATGTGAAAATGTGTTTAATAAGAATGTGTATGTAGATCACATATAAGATTTCATGCCATCTCAAGGAGGAAGGGGAAGAAAATTTAAGACTTATGGAAGTGATTGTTGAAAACTGACAACAAATAATGAAATAAAAGAAAATGAGGCATTCTACAAGTTACCTCTTTGGTCATTATCTCATCTCAAAATATCTTGAACTCATCTCCCACTCTTCCCTTCACTCCCTCAATCAGGGAGAAAAGAAAGTCCTTCTTGTCCTAACCACTCTTGTACACTGGTTCTCATCAGCATGTGGACTTGATCCCCTTCTCTTTTCCCTCTATACTCTCTCTGTCTTCTTATAATCCATTGGTTCCACTGGGTATAGCAATCATCACCATGAAGACGGCTTAAAGGTATATCAACCTAAACCTTTCTCCAGAGCTTCAGTCTTGTGTCATCAATTTCCTTCTAGATATTTCAAACCAAATATTCCAGACATTTAAAATTCAAGCTGTCTGAAACTGAATTCATTATCTTTAAGCTTAATCCTCTGTTCTTCCAAACTTTCCTACTTCTGTGAAAGTCACCATCATCCATCCATTTTCTCAGGTTTGTGAACTCAATATTATGCTATGCTTTTCAGCTTCCTTTACCTCACTTGCCTAATCAATTACCAAATCTTACTGTTTCTAACTTCACAACAACATCCCTATTGCATCCACCTTTTTTCACTCCCTCATGTAGTATGGTAGTTCAGACCATTACCAAGCCTGCCTAAATTAATTCATCAGCTTCCTAACTGGTCTCTTTCTCAAGTCCTTTACCACTCACATCCATTTGCTTCCAAAGTAATTTTCCTCATGCGAGATCTGACCATGTTATTTACCTACTCATTGCAATGGCTTCCTATTGCCTCAGATAAAATATAAACTGATTACTTTAGGTTCTAAAGTCCTGTACAACCTAGACCCAACTTTACCTTTTTAGCCTCGGTGGATCTAGCACTCTGAGGTCCTTACAAAGGGTTCTTCTCTTTGTTCCCCACGCATAGCACTACATCTCCTGTCTCCCTGCCTTCAGAATAGCCATTCTCCATGCCTACAGCGTACTCCCCACTTACATTTGCCTCACTGAATCTCACCCTTCCTTTTACATGCTGCTTAGGCACCATCTTGTACCTAAAACTTTTTCTACTTCCCCTTTCCTCCTAAATTATCTTTATTTAACATAGATATTTATATGATATGGGTGTGTTTGTGTGTATATGTACATATACATCTAAATATATATGCATATTTCTGTACATTTACTTTATTAACTTTATATTTCTGTTATATTTGTACCCTCATTAAAATGAGTAGGGATTGTTTAATTCTTTGCACTTGTACCTCTAGCACCTCGTATGTTGTTGTTCCGTCATTTAGTCATTTCTGGCTCTTTGGACCCCATGGATAATGCAATCCATGAGATCTATGAGAAAATCATGAGATTTTCTTGGTAAAGATACTGAACTGGTTCACCATTTCCTTCTCCAGTGGATTAAGGGAAACAGAAGTTAAGTGACTTGCCCATAATCACACAGCTAGTAAGTTTCTGTGACCAAATTTGAACTCAGGTCTTTCTGACTCTAGACCCATTGTTTTATCTACTGAAGTTTCTGCCTCTCTCAGCATCTAGAATAGTATCTTGCAAATAATGGGTTTTTTAATAAATATTTCTTAATTTATTAACTTGAAAGGGAATAAAATATGATCAGTTCTTGGGAAGTGTTAACTGCCGAAATATATTTTTTAATTGTTGAAATATTTGTCTTGGAGAAATTGAGCTCTTACACTGCCTTATTGGCATATCTGAATCAGGAGAGGTCACTGCAACTGGCCTAAGAAAACATTTAAACTGCATGAAAAAAAAAAAGATCAATATCTTTGGCAAGGCCAGTTAAGTGAGATAGATTCTCTATTTTTCTCTTGCTTTGTGATCTGCTGTTGGTATCCTAGTCTGAATCTTCTCTCTTAAAATAAGTTTACTCATTGTCTTTGCCATACGAATTTCAGTATTCTATCAAAATCCCTGCAGTTACCTGAACTTTCGGTTTAAGCTTACTTAGCTTCCAATTTGAAATCCATTTTTCCCTCAGGGAGGTAACTACCCTTCCTCTATGCTGGTGTTCCCTAGCATGTATGGGCCCTCTCAATGGGCTACAATAGAAGTATTTGCAGAGGACCGGGTTTTTTGGTTTGTTTGTTTTTTTTTTTTTTTGTATTTGCAATGGAATTTCTTTTAAAATTCTATTAAGAATAGGAAAACAAACTGTCAATTCTCCCTCCCCCCAACTACTTGCTCTTTTAAGAATGCCTCAATGTTCATTAAAATTAAAAAAAAAAAAACCTTGGCAAGCAACTACATCCTTTTGACATCCTTTTGGATTCCCACAAGTGGTTAGTGAATTTTTAAGGAAAACAGACCATTTCCTATACCCTCCTACTCTTCTACCACAGATTCTAAGAGAATTATAGGCCTTAAGGGCTCACATTGAACAAAATAGTAATGTGTGCCCAGGATAGAAATTATGATGGTAGATCGTATGAACAATTATGATTTTTTTAATTTAAATGTTTATTTTGTGTATAATTTTAAAAAAATTAAACATCATGTGTACTCCTCATAGTTCCTTTCCCAGAAAGCCATTCCTTTTAACAAAGAGAATAGATAACAATTCAACAAGAATAACTAATACTTCCACCATGTCTAATATTATATTCAGAGTTCCAGGTGCATTGATTTTCACCTCTACAAAGAGGGGTAAAATGCACTTTGGTATATTTTCTTTGGTCATTATAATTTCATAACATTTAGTTTTGATTTGTTTTTACTATTGTTTCCATTTTTATTATTTTATTTATTGTGTATATTTTTTTGGTGCTCCTCATTTTATTTCTGATTAGTCATATATTTTATCATGCTTCTTTGAAGCCTTTGTGTTCATAATTTCTTATAGTAATATTCCTTTAGTTCATGTACTGCAATTGGTTTGACCACTCCCTAATCAATGGCTAATTAAGTTGCTATAATATGTTTTGCTACTACCACTAGCACTACTATAAGTATTTTCGTATAAATGGAAGCCATTTTAAATTAATAAAATATTTTGATACGTATTAGTACACTAAACATTAGTTATGATTCTTCATATGAGTCCTCATAAAAAATCTGACTCACTAGGAAGGCTACTTTAAACACCTACTTGCTGTGTTATGTGACAATGGGCGAGTCACTTGAGCTCCTCATACCTCAGTTTTGTTCTTTTGTAAAATTAAGGAATTAGAATCAACCACCTTCCAGTTCTAAATCCTATGATTGCTCTTTGATTCTAAGTGATACTAAGCTTGAGATCAATGACGTCTAAGTCATCTGTGTGCTATGATAAGGATTACTTTTAATATAATTTATAAAGTATAATCCTTCTCTCTGTTTCCAAAAATGAAAATGTGCAATATTTATGAAATTTATTTTGTTTCCATTCAGTTCAAGACCTATTTATTAAGCACTTACTATAGAACAGATCTTGTCATTGGGGAAATATATAGGCAAAAATGAAAATAGTCCCTTCCCTTGAGCAGCTCACATTGTCTCTTGGATGGAAAGTGATCATAGTAGGAATTCATGTACTCTTTAGGTAGATGTATCTTCACCTTGGATTTTAGGGAAAATCATGGCATTCCATTACAAAGAAAATTTGACAAGTTTTAACATTGTTTTTGGGAAGAAAATTGTGGAGTCAGGGTGGAAGAGAATCAACAAACTTGTTTCTTATTTAATTATTCCAAAAATGAAATTGATTTCATATTGCAGCAGTTATCTTATCTATTATAAATAACTAGAATTATCCAAAAAATGGCATGCTTGAATCAAGATTTTTTTTTTGTAAAAAAGACATTTTACCTAAAGAGTAGAAATCTGTCAAAGAAAATAATTTTGCTAGTTACTAATAGTTTATAAATACCTGTTTGGTTTCCATCACCACTTTGGAAATGAAATACATATACCATTTCTATGAGTTATCAAAGCTGTTTTTTTTTCACCTCTTCTGTCTTTCAAAGACAAATGTTTATAATATAAAGAGCAATTCAGTGTTTTGAACTCATCCACTGAATTTACAATTCAACAAACTTGAGTTGGTATGCTTTTTTTTATTCAAAAATTAAAGGTTCCTCTTCTCTCCTATGAGGTCTTAGCTTCATGCACACATGGAATTTAATAAATTAATTATCTCTGGCATGACCAAGATCTAAACAGAAATTCCACATAAGAGAAATAGAGTGCTAGGTCATTCTATTGTTTGGTAAAATTCCCCCTTTAAGCTAACTGGAGTATTTTTTTCTTGTATTTTTTAGTGAGAATTTGTAGGTGAGATCATATTAAATATAATCTGGTTTTATTCCCTTCCACCAATAGTATCCTTTTTCTTCTTTCCCTCCCACCTAACCTTAGAATGTATTAGCCATTCTTTGTGTTTTAAAACAAACTGAACAAAATAGAAATGAAAATTCCCAGTAGAAACTTGTCAGTGTTTTGAAAAATGGCCGTTTTTATCAACACCAATTATAAAAAATTCCCAACTTGCAAATGGATTGTGTTCTAAAAGTCCATTTCTAATTGAATTATTGAAAATGCAGAGGGCATTTTCCCATAGAGGCAATGCTACTAATGGTTAGTATTCCACACTAGTCCCTCTCAAAGTCTATCTAACCCATAAAAACAGGAAATTGGAATAAAAAAATAGTAGTATAAAGCTGTGCTCTTACAATGCTTGCAGTTATGCAAACTCAAAAAAAAATAATAATATTCAATGAGAGAGCATAGCGTCGTTAATTTGGAATAGGAAAGGACTTTGGAACCTTTTTAGAAATGAGGGAACTTAGGTCCAGAGAGTTTTAATTGATTGTCCAAGGTTATAAAACTCTCAAACACCAGAGGAAAAAAATCAGCTTATGCCTTTTGCCTTTAGAAGTAGTTATATTTCTGCTTTAATGTGTTGTCTAAGTTTACATGTCACTTAGCTATTTGAGGGGCAGGTAGTCCAGACAATTCCTTCATATTGGAGTTTATTTCCAAATGTAGCAATGTTCTCTGCTATATGGACTTCTAGAGACATAGATGCACTGGGAGTTGTGCATAGGTCCTTTGTATTGGGGGACTGAAGAGAATTTGGGGGTAGAAAAGCCAAAGCTAAGACAAAGCATTGTAGGAGGATTGATGGACAGGAGTGGAGAATCTGTCTAATGTTCTTCATTCTTTTGGGAAGGAGATAATAAGATAAACATTGTCTACTGTCTACCCAGGAGCAAGGGGAGGGTGGTAGAGTGACAGAGAAGATGAAGGGTCCTTGATGTTCACTTTCTTATTATAAATAACACCATTTTAGAATGTCTCTGTTTCTTTATATTTAGATAGTCACTCCTAATTCCTAGGGCTTAGCTTTCATCTACCCTGTTCTTGGGCAAAGCTAACCAAAAGACAATGTTCCCTGTCTTAGACTCCAAGGCAAATATCAAATATCTTTTTTAACCCACCATGACTCTGTTTTTTCTATGTTCTGTATGTGGGATATAGCTCATTTGCTCCACAGGCCCTTGCTTTCTTTATGGACAATCCAATGCATTTTCCCAAGCTGGCTTGCTGTCATGGTTGAAATACAGCTTTTTACTGATGTATACCCTAAATTATATTCAGTTATTTATATTTATGCGACTACATAAAACAAATAATTAGTCATTGGGAAGAGGGGATGAAAGGAGAGGAAGAATAAATAGAAAGAAAAGAGATTGCCTGACTGGAAGGGATGTATTATAATTACAAGTATTCTGGCACCTACCAGCTTCTCCAGCAATGTAGTTTACAAGGATCTGACTAGCTTAATTCTGTATTCCTTTCTTCTTAAACTTCACCTCATAAGCTTATAGATTTAAATCTGAAAGGAACCTAAGAGATCATCAAGTCTAAGATCCTCATTTTACAGGTGAGAAAACTATGGACCAGAAGAGTATAAATGACTTGCCTAAGGTCACAATTTTTAAATGTATAAATGCAGGCTTTGAGCCTAGATCTTCTTGGTATCTAGTCCACCTGTCTTCACTCAGTCTCACTGCCATTCTACCTTTATTGGAGAAAAGAAATTGTATTTGGGTCTTTGCACCTTACCTTTATGCATGCATCTTATTTACCACTTATTAGGACCAATATCTTCTGTTTAATAAAGCTGCATTTACTATACAGGTAATAAGATGCATTGGAATTATTACATTTTATTTGTATGACAAAAGTCATATGATCTCATGTTTTATTCTAATTTTAGATATTTTGAACACAACAGGGCCACTTTGATTATCAAGAATCATTAGACTCAAAGAATTTCTCATAGAATGGCAAAATGAATCATAGATCCTAGAAAGCATGAACTCTCAAATATATGAACTATTTATCCACTACCTCAGTTAGTAATATGTAAGGAGAAAGAATCTTCTGAAACAAAACAAGATGCATTTTATTCTTAAGTAGATATTGATGTAAAATTCTAAATTAGGTTTTCTCCTTTGCCTAAAAGAATCTAGTCTGTAGTAAAGGGTTGTATTTTTCAAAGAAGTGAGAGAGCATGATGGCAGAGAAATTATGTGGGAGATATTTAAAATAATTATCATGTATAAGACCTAATAAGTATATTTATATATTCTGACCAGGATCTACTTTTATAGCCTTATTTCATATTTCGCTGTTTTGTACATTTTCACCAAACTATGCTTCTGGTCATTCTCCAATCTTGCTTTAATCTTTCTACTTTTCTACAGACTATACCTCATGTTTGTAGTAGTCACCTGCTACATACCTATCTAGTAAAATATGTTTTTACTATCAAGTCACAGGTACAGAAATCCTGTTCTCTTAGATCCCTTTTTCTCTCTTTTCCTGATTATCTCATTTTAATGAATATTTGTTTTTGTATATTGATCCCTAATGTTAGAGTATAAGCTTCTTGAGGACAGGGACCACCATTTTATAACTTTGTACCATCAGTGTCTTGCATAAAATAGGAAACTAATAAATGTTGAATTGAACTTGATATGATGGGAAAAATAGAAAAAAAATATTTCATTTAAATACTTCTGAAGATACCAAGTACTATCATCCTATCTTCAAGAAATGTGGGAATCATTAAGAAATTGGTCTATATCAAGAAAACTTGAGTTCCATATTTTTTCTTTATCATTGACTTTCAGATAAAATATGCTCAATTAAAATATCAAGAAGTGTCCTATAAATTATCAATTGGTATCCAGAATCAGAGTTGTGTTGTTTTTATTTTCTCAATTATTCATGAATCCTCATGAGTTAGTACAAACAATACAGATTTAGGAAAATAAAATGTGCTGAAAATTATTTTATGTGCAAAGTGAAAATGAATTTTCCCCAAATTTAGTAGTAATAATGCGATCTGTCCATTAGGTTAAACTATAGCAATGAAATGTTACAAAATTTATAATGTATTAAATTATACATTTTTAAGAGGGATGATCAGGTATTACTACTAGATCGCTAATTCAGCTTTGGTGATAGTTATGAAGAGAGAATATTGTTTAGACATACATCACACAGAATGCAGGATCTCTTTATATTATTTGGTCATTAGGTGAAAAATTACTCAGGCTCATTTTATTTTCCCACTATTTATTTAATTGCTATTAATTTTCACTGTGTATTAGCTACTGTTATCTACTTTTGACTTTGCCTTTCTACTCTTGGGTCCACAAATATAATCGAAAATTTATATTCTTAAATTCTAAAGTAAAAATAATAGAAAACATAATAAACCAAGTGCAATTAAGATACAAAAAAGTTACTGTAAGTTTTTTGTTTTATCTATTCATTCTTTGGAATTAAGCACCAGATTGTGGATACTGCTATCTGAAGGCAGAATCTTGACCATCCAGTCACTTTTCTTTCCTCATTCTGTTCTGGCAACTTCAAAGTAAAAATTGCCCCTATTACTTGTTATTCATATTGACCTGCTAACATTGTCAATGACCATTTCTATTGATCTCCCTGGTGAATTAATTTTAAAAATATTGTTATATTATCCCTAATCATATGGGTAATTTATGGAAGGGATGACTTTCACCCAGATAGATGTTCAGAATCATGCCGTGTTTATATTTTAAATAAAATATTGTGTGTCATTCTGGTTGAAACCTAAAATAAAATAACACCTTACGTATGATATCAATTTCCTGAGAGGCTTTAAATTGCCAAAGTTTTCCAGTGCCAATGCCAGTTTCCTATTTTGGGGGGAGGAGGTAGCACTGAACATAACGTGTTTACTTATAGACTTTACAGCTTAAACAACAATGTTTTGTACCATTAATGTGCCTGTTCCACTCTATCTTTTAGGATATTTTGCTCTGATTACACAGTTTCATCAGTAAAAACTTTTTATTTATGGTTTAATATGGTATCATAATATTTAGGTAAATACATGATATAATGGTCAATTCTGGATATCTTTTACCTTATTATTTTATAGATTGGTATCTTTAGCACTTGTACTTGTCAAGTTGATCCCTTATCATTTAGTGAATTTAGAGCTGCTTAAATTCATTTTAGTACATTCAGTGAATAAATTATAATCTATGATTTGACTTTCAAAATATGTAGTTTCTTATATGTTCTTGAAACTATCCTTACCAGTGAAAATGGTGTTGAAATAAATTCTTTACGGAACATTGTGGCAACTCATTTTGTTCTGATTCTTGTTTTATTTCCACTCTTGCATGTTTCTGTTTGGTTAATTTTCTTTTTCTTTTTTACTCCCACCTTTCCTGAGCCCCCTTCAAAATGTGTTCAAATAATCTTCCCATTGCACAGATCTGATAAAATTCCTTCTTATTCAAAAGCCTTCATGATTCCATATTGTCTCTAAAATATTTTTAAAGTATTATTATATCATTTAAACTTAATTTGGCCCCAACCCATCTTATTTTCTTTCCAAATTCAAGATTTTGTTTATCGAATGTATGCTATTTCCATTGAACTCTGGATCCAGTAAATAATATACGCAACTCGTACTCCAAGAACTCTTAATCTAGTTAGAAAAAATCATATCTATATGCAACATTTAATTTTGGCAAGAAGAGAAATGCTGAAATAAAGCAAGAGCTAATAAGTATCATGAGAAGTCATAGACAGGAGATAGTAATATGAATTTGAACAAACATTATTTTCATTTGAGAAAAAAAAAGCTAACACCCTCATTGAAAATGTAGTAAGGTGTAGCATGTCATTTTGTAAGCCTAGAGTCAAAGAGAAGGCAAACCTATTTTATTTTAGAAGAAAGACAAAATGGTGTCTTTTTTTAATAAGATGCATTTAGGTATCCATAAAGTGTTCTTTTGTTTCTACTTTTCTCTGCTGAAAATTATGATAATTTAACACTCAAAAACTATGTAGTTGAATGAAAACTATATTAATCAATGAAAATATATTCATCTTATTGCATCTGTGATATAATAGTACAACTTATTGCTATCTTACTGTTAAAAATGCCTGAAAAATGACTTTTAAGTGAGAAAAATGGTAAAAATTACAGAGATACATTTAGAGAGAATAATTCCTTAAGTATGATCTTTGAAAATCTTTTTTTTAATTTTATGTAAAAAGCAAATAATTATCACCCAAGAAGGATACAATCTCTCCCTTCCTATACCTCATTAGTAGTCTCCACATTTTCTGCTTCTGTATAGCATAGTATTTTCAACAAAATATTTGAGTTGTTGAATGCAATACTGTTATATTAGCAAATGACATGTTTATTAATTTTTGTCTAATGTGATTTTAGATTACTGCATTCTTAAGTGCATTTTGGAGACACTTTTGGCCAATTTTGTTTTCTTTAGAAATAAAGAATAATGATTGGAATAAATGATTTATTACTTGACAAATGGCTCCTGTAAAATTTTAGATGGAGAGATTAACAGCAACAGCTCTTTGTACTTATGTAATATCAATGAAACAAAACTTTATTCATGCAGTATTAATTAAATAATAAGGACTTTCTGTGGGCTCTGTTTAAGATTCCTACAATGTTAGATTCAATATAGGAAATATTTAGCAAGTTGCAGCCAGGAACAGAGCACTCACCTAAAGGCTGGTAGAAAAATTATGAAAAAGGACTTGGTGCTTAGATTAATTGGGGAATTCAGTATATATATATATACAGTTAAGGCTCCAAAAAAGGGGGAGAGTGTTACTAGTGATCTAGACTGCTGGGTTTAGAGGTAAAGGAGAGAAGTTCGGGGAAGTTGAGGGAATAGGAGCTGGTAGCCGAGCTGAGCTTTGAAGAGAGATTTTGATAAGAATGTAAATTATAAGCATATAGAATGGCCTACACAAATTGAATCAAGTTACTCAGTTGTACAAGATTTAATATGATCATGATTGTGTTGCTGAAAGAGTATACTGTTAGTATTTTACTCGGTCTAAATTTCAGTGCTCAGGAGATTGGGGAGCACATCCTTACCCATGTTAAAACTTTGGGATGCACTGGGGTAGTGGAGGAAATCAAATCAAGTAAATAAACATTTAAATGTTTTTATTAGGTATGTCATTCAGTGCTAAAACCTAGAGGATACAAAGAAAGGGAAAATAAAAGCCCTGCACACTGTCAATTGGGAGTGAAAACACACAAACAATTATGTACCAACAAGATATATATAGGATAAATTGGAGGTTATCTCAGAGGAAAGGAACAAGTATTTAGGGGTACTAGAAAAGGCATCTTGTGAAAGGAGACATTATAGCAAAGACTTGAAGGGAACCATGCATAGAAGGAAGGATAGACAAGAAGGAAGGACACTCCAAGTGTGATGGGTAGCCATTGAGAATATATGTAGTTGGGAGACAGAGTGTCTTGTGCAAGGAACCCAAGGAGGCCAATGTCACAAGCACTTCAAAGGAAGATTAGGAAAACAAAGAAAGGGCTTATAATGGGCATAAAAAGCAAATAGAAGATTTTATATTTTATTCTGTAGGTAATAGGAAACTACTTGACTTGTTTGAAGAGGTGGGGTGATATGGTCAAACTTATGCTTTCAAACCATTTTGATATCTGAGTTAAGAAAGGACTGGTGTGAAGACAGTCGTAAGGCCGGGAGACCGATTGGTAGTATATGATGATAGTCTGGGTTTGAGTTTTCAAATGTATGCAGCAGGGTGATGCCAAAATGAAAGGAAGGAAAAAGGGATAAATATGAGAAATGTTACAAAGGTAAAATCAATAAAATTTTGCAACAGATTCGATTTGGGGAAGTGAAAGAAAATGAGGTGTCAAGGATGACATGTAAGCTTTAATTCTAGGTGCCTGAGAGAATGGTGGTACTCCCAACAATAATAGAGAAGTTGGGAGAAAGGGGGATTTGAAAGGGAAGATAATGGATTATATTTCATATATGTTGAGTTTAAAATGTCTAAAAAGAGAAAAACAGATCAATATGTCTAGTAGGCAGTTGGAGGTGTGATGCTAGAGATTAGGATAGAAGTTAGTACTCGACAAATAGATCTGAACATTATCTTCACATATGCAACTGAATCCTTGATAGGATCACCAAGAGTGATAGTATAGAGCAATAAGAAGGCACAAGACATAGCCCTTGAGGGACACTGACAATGCAAAGGAGTGACTAATCTCACTGGAGATCCAGTAATGAAGACTGAGGAGTGGACATACAACTAGGAAGGGAACTAGGAGAGTAGTATCATGAAAAGCTAGAGATGGGAGTATCAAGAAGAGAATGATCCACAGCATCAAAGGCTGCAGAGAGAGAAAAAAAGTGAACTTTGTAAAAAAGTCATTAGTTTGGCAATTGGGACATTATTTATAACTTTAGAGAGAGTAGTTTCATTTGATTGATAAAGCTGGAAACCACACTACCATTTTAAGAGAGAATGAGAGTAAAGTAGATGGAAATGCCAATTATAGTTGACTTTCTCCAAGAGATCAGCTGTGAAATATAAGAATGAAACTGAATAATATCAAGTGGAGTGATTAGATCAAGTGAAGGCATTTTCAGTATGAAAGAGAAATAGGTATTTTTATACATTGCATAGAAGTAGACAGGAGACAGGAAGAGACTGAAAATTAATGAGAGACAGAGGATGATAGAAGGGCAACCTCCAGGACAACACAGGGTAGAATGTAATCACTTGTATATCTAGAGAGATTTTCCTTGGCAAAAAGTCAGCTACCTTTTCAGGTGAGACTGAGGTGAAGTAGGAGATGGGAGAGTGGAAATACATCTGAATTATGTGAGGTGAGGAAGGAAAAAGATGAACTCCTAATAAATGGCCTTAAATTTTAGTCAAATATGAGATAAGGTTCTCAGTTGATAATGTATAGGCAAGAGAATGCCATGAAATGTTTTAGGAGGAATAAAAATGTTTAGAAAAGATCTTGTGGTGAGTAGGATAATAAATCAACAGGGTTCCAGTAAGTACCCAGTTAAGATTATATAATCTTATATAGTTGATATATTGTTGGTAATAGATCAAAGAGTACCAAGTTGATAGTAGATCATAAAATTTCACAGTTTTCCCTATTTCTGTTCATTGTATGTGAATAGGATCAAAGACAGATGATACTCAGAATAATAAAAAAAAAGAGTTTAGGTTTGATAAGGAATAATCAGATATAGGACAAGGGGGCAAAGGATTTGAGATTACTGGATAATGTAGAGTTGAATTGACTGACCATTGGGTTGAGATGGGTATGAGTTGAGAGTGTAGCCAGTGGAAGGGTGATGGACTGGGAAAGAACTGAGGAAAGGACTCATAGGTGAGAAATATGAAGGTAAAACCAATGGGACTTGAATAGTGATAGGATATAAGAAAAAAGGAAAGAGTCAAAGATTCTAATACCATGGATACTCCAAAAGAAATTTGATATCATACCTATTGTCATATACCTTACAGTCTGTTGGAGTGACAAACCTAATGCACATAAAGCAAAGAGACTTAAACTATGGAGACTAAACATACAATCAAAAGAAGTTTAATGAAGGGAGAGATTACTGGAGTCTAAAATAGTTGGCTTCAAGGTATGACAATTTAGGCTTTTAAAAGTGGGCCAGCCAGAGATAGATGAGGAGGAAAGAAAGGAAATCTCATGAAGATGAAAATCAACATGAAATAAATGACAGAAATAGAAATAATCATGGCATATAGTAGGTAAAGACCAAACTAAACAGAACATAGGGTCCCATTTGAGGAAATAAAGAAAATCAAATTGGGTAAGAATATGAGAGGGCTTTGAAAACCAGACCTAACCGTTTGATCCTAAAGTAGGGTAGGGATAGTAGATCCTCGCACAGGGGGAAGACCCTAATGACAATAATGTGAGAAGACTATTAGTCTAGCTGCCAGCCTCCTGCCTTATCTTAATAATGATTCAATGTCATACTGTGAGTGTAGGTGATATGGATTTTTCTTCATTATCTGAATTGATAGGGGGTAGAACAAAAAGTAAAATTTCACATAAAACTACCTTATGTTAAAAACAGGGGGAAAAAAACCAACTGGGTATAAATGACAAAGCTGGGCTGTCATTTTATAAATTATTTTACCGTATCACTCTCTTGAGTTGGATATTCTTGAGAAGAAGGACAAAAATGAACAAAAATCAGTAAATTTAAATTCAATTTAAATCTCTGGGGTAATATGTGACTAATGGATAAAATAGTAGTTGTATTTATGTATATGGATAGCTATAGTCTTCATATGTGTATTCTTTCTCTTGTGTAGATCTATATTTTCCATTTTCTTCTAAAGATGGGATTTCCTTCACTAGTATTTTCATTTCTATTTCCTTCTCTTTCTTTATTTTTTTCCTCTAAGATCAGTGGTGACTCCACTCCAGTTTCAGAGACAGTGATTTCATGGCAATGTTAATTTGCAGTATTAATGGAATAGTGGAATGTTTATAGAATAACAAGGAGAAGGTATAGCCCTGTTAGCAAACTGCAGTTTGTCTTATCAGTTTCCCCATCAATAGCTACTGTTACTCTTATGGATATATATTTCTTTTTAACATAGCAATTGCTCAACTTGTCCACTTTCAAAAATTGTAAATGTGCCAATGGCCTGCCCCTGGAATAAGGGAAAGTTTCTGTCAAATTTAAGAATTATTCAGACTAAGTTAATTGGCCACCATTGAATTTAGATATAGGAACACAGCCTGGATGTTTGATTTTATTGGTGTACTTCCCTCCCAGGTTAACATATTTACCTTACTAATGTGTATCAGCACCTTCTCTGAACCTTAGAGCCTTAAAGTGTTGCTTAAGGCACTGAAGGGTTAATTGACTTGTCCAGAGGCATAAGGCAAAAACATCTCAGAAATGAGATTCAAAACTAGACTTTTCCACCTAGAAGGACAGCTCTTTATCCTCTCAGGCATGCTTCCCTTCTTTGCCACCAGCCCTGCTGTGAAAGCACGAGAATATGCCTTTATTATTTTCCAAATACCAAACACGGATAATTTTTCCTTAAAATGTCCACAACACTGTACTTGACACTTGATTGGCCCCATTATCCCTTGATACATCTTCCTGGTTAGCTAAGGGCATAAAACATCTCACCCATGTGAAATCCATGCCTCTCTGACTTTGTGAATGTCACCATAGCCTACCCTCCTCTCCAGACACATTTCCATAGGGATATGAAAGGGGCTGAGCACTAAGTGCCACCATTTCCTTGCTTTATGTCTTCACTACATGAGGGATATAAAAAATTCTTTATATTACCTATTTAATGACTCCAAGTTTCTCATTTTGTCCCCAAATCTATCCTGACGTACCAGGGTTCTGGCATCAGAACTACCCTGAACATCTATACCTTTGTCATCCATATCTATAGTGTATCTTCTGGATCATTAAGCATGTATGTTTTGTTGACAGCATCTTGTTTAACCAGGGTTTCACAAAGGATAGAGGTAGACTAGACCATCCAGACATTTGCATTCTGAATCTGTTTCCAATACTCGTTAACTGTAGACAAATCACTTAAGTATTCTATGGTTCATCATCATCACTTGCAAAATGGGGATAACACATACCTACAGTACATCCTCAACAAGGTTGTTGTGAGGATCAAATGAGACACTAATGGATGTAAAGTGCCTGGTCAACCTTCATGCCCTATTTAAATAGCAGCTGTTATCTATGCTCATTGGCTGCTTTGTACTCACAAAGATTGGCTAGAGCGTGTATGTTGCTGTCTCAGAAATTTACTATCAGGAGGGATAGAAGAATGAGGCTGGTCATCAGTTGGCTCTTTGCCCCACACAATACAATCACTGAGTGAGAATCACTGCTTTATTTGTTTTTCTTTTTTCTCCGAGAGAATCAGAAGCCTTGCAGTGAGTCCTGGCCCTGCCTGATTCCAGCTAGCTTAGATCTCACTCTTCTTTGCTCAGCAATCCTCACTTTTTTGTTCTCACTTTGCTGTAGATTTGTTGCACTTATTCACGGGGCTATAAATTTTCAATGACTATCCTCTCTAAAGTATACCCCGAATTGTAGTTCTGGATTTGATTGCAGTACATTCTCTTCTCCCAAAGAGTTGAATTCTTTTACTATATAGATTTGGTTATCAGTATCTTGGAAATTTGGGGATCAACCATAATTTATCAATTTATTAACAACAACAAAAACTGCTCTGGCCACAGTAATGATGATGGCAGTGATGGTATGATAATAACTGTTATCATTACCATCTTGTTGGGCCTGGAATGATTTACTGGGGAGGTAGAATTTGCTTTGGAGTTTTAAAGATGTGCATAAAAAATAAAAACAACATAGATAACCATGGGCCAGATGTAGATAGGAGAAGAAAAAGAAAGTAAGCAGTCTCTCTAATAGAAAGAGAGTGACATTGTGAAAAAAGGACTATAAAACCTTAAAAACTAGAATTTGCTTAGGAAAAAGCTGACTAATATCAAGTTTCCCTTTTAGAAATTAATCTCAAAGAATCAGAATTGGAAAGGTCTTATGAGATCACTTTATCCATACTCCCCACTCTACAACACAAAATATTTTAATTTGTGTAGCTCATTTCCTCTAATTAGAGAAAAGACAAAGTGAATTCTACAAATATGAACATAGCTCTCTATGCTCCCCCAGTTTTTCAGATCTTTAGTATTTTCCCATGTAGGTCACTTGTTTCCATGTTTGTCTTTATTTGTCAATTGAACAAAAAAGGGGAAACATTGATAATCCATATGCTTAAAGCTTTATTAGTGCCCTGGTAGAAAATAGTTGTTTACATTAAACTTCACTTAAATTTACAACAAAGTCCACATAACCTTCTCTTTATTAAAAAACTAAAAGCATTGATTAAAATACAGTTTATTTACAAATATATCATGAGAGAGTGTCAATGCTGAGCGGTAGATAGAAGGCTGACCTCAAAGCTGGGAAACTTTAAGTTCCCAGCTCTAACACATCCTGGCTTTGAGATCTTAAGCAAATCATTTCACATCTTAGTGCCATAGGCTATTCTGTAAGACTATTAAATTACAAAGAAAATTTATTTTTATATACATACACAAGTATGTGTACACACACACATGCTGTCACACACACACATGCTGTCACACACACACACACACACTTTTCTATTGATTCACTTTTGAAAGTTCCTTTAGATGTTGCTGACACCTTATTTTTCCAGTAGCCTCCTTTTTCTTCTTTACTACATCTTCAGTTGAATTTTATTTATTCAGTTTCATTATCACTGATACAGTACCATGTTTTATTACTCTTGTCATTTCATATAGTGCTAGAAACCTTTTTTAAAGATAATGGTATGATCTTCACACTTATGTAACCCCTCCCCAGTTTAAAGCTAAGAATGTCTTTCCTTGTATAGAATATTACATAACAAACATAATATTACTAGATATATTATTATATGATCAAATATTTTTCTTCTAATTTTTCACCTGGAAAAAAAATAATCATTTTTTGCCCTATATTTCTTTTGTGTTGCATTGGAATTGATCCTTTCCTTCAGGAATTGTGTTATAGGAACTTCAGGATTTGTTTAGGGATGCAACGTATTTATGAAAGGATATGTGTAAAATAAAATTGCATCATGTTTAGCTTATTTTTTTCATTGATTGTTATTTAGTACAATACAAAATTAACTTTGGTAATATATAATTCATGACTAACCCATTTTTTTAATGAATAACATATTTTTATGTATTCATATACATGTTCTTTATTGTAATACAACAATTTTCTGACTAAAATAATAGGACTAATAAGGCATTTAATATATGTATATATACATACGCACACATATGAAATTCATTGGTTCAGTACTTGGCAATGAATTTATCTAAGTCTAATTACTTCTAGTAAATATGTTTGTGTGTGTGTGTTTGAGAAATCATCAATTTTATTTGCCCACACTTTGGATTAAACACCACTATGTGATAGACACTGTGCTAATTTCTTAACTAATATTTTCTTTGATCCTCACAAAAACTGTGGGATATATGTATTATTATTTTAATTTTACTGTGTCTTACCCGGACACACCAGTAAAGTGCCAGAGGGCAGGTATGATCTTAGATAGTCTTGACTGCAGACCAGCTGCCACCTAGTTCCCCTCATTGAACAGAAAGGTAACTTTATTTTATGTTTTTTTAAATTTTTATTTTTTTTTAACATAGTTTATAACAGATAAAGCAATTCAAACTTTTGGTCAGGTGATACTTCTTTTTAAAGCATTTACAATATGCGCCACAGAAGAATTTTTTTTAAAACAACCAGCTGATACACAGATAATATTTATGTTGCCAACTTCACAAACTCTTGACCTAATTGTCTCCACAGTATTACTAAGAATTAAAGGACCCTAACTTATTGTTGTTGGTCTAAAGTCCTATGCCTAACAGTTTAATTTTAGACTTAACCTCGGATGTTCACCTACCAATAAACTGCAGTTGAATAGATCTGGTATTAAGCTTACAAACCTTTTGACTACAGGAAATTGCCACCAAGAGTAGGGATATTGCAGGGATACAATATCTCCCCAGCTTCATGTTGATTTCAGACAGGGTTAGATTATCCACTTGCCTTCAGGCAGGCTTAAAGTCTGCCAGGTGTCAGTGGGGAAACTGAGTCAGGAGAATCCTACCTCAGCCCAGGCTGAACAGCCGCTCTCCCACCCTTCCCATGAGATCACCTTGAGCATTTCATACCAGCATCTCACCAGCTTACTGGCATCATGGATTGGAGGCTCAGATCACCTTTCTTGCTACCCATACCTGGAGTTAGACTCAGAAGAACAGTCACTTAATAGTCCCATAGCATCTATAAATGGCAAGTTCCAATAACAAGGTTTCAAATATGAATATAATTTCACTTTGGCTAAGAAACATCTTTTGCTTACATGCCTTTCTATACATATTCTAGTTCCTGGTTAGATAGAAATCATAAAATCAAATTTATCATTAAAACCTTAACTTTTCTATCAATGCCAAATTCTGCCCGAGGTTACCTTCCTCTAGGGAATTTAAACTGAAATTCTTTTCCCCAAACTAAAGATGTCATTGATTTATTCTCAGTAATTAATTCAGTCAATTGTTTTAATACTAATTGCTTTTACCTCACTTTGTAACTAACCCATTTTTTTAATTTGCTGGAGCAGTGCACCCACATTCAGCTCAGAATACCCAGAATGTTTAGGATGATAGGATCACAGATTAAACCTGGAATTGATATATGAGGCACATAGCTCAATCCCCTCATTTGACAGATAAAAGAAATGAGCCCTGGAGAGGAGAGTCAGATAGATAACAAGTAGCTAAGCCAGCATTTGAACCAGAATCTTCTAATTTCGAATCCAGTGCTCTTTCCACTGTGACAAGTGATACAACCTTTTGAAGTAGATACTGTTTTCCCCATTTTTTGAGATGAAGAAACTGAGGCTGGAAAGTTAATTGATAATAATGGCTGATGTTTAAATAACACTTTAAAGGCTGCAAAATGCTTTACTTATATATTATTTGATCTCAACAGCCTTGTAGAATCAGTATTGTTAGTATTCCATTTTTACAGATGAGGAAACTGAGACTGAGGAAAGTTAAGTGACAGTGTGTGAGGCACGATTCAAACTCAGATCTTCCTGACTCTAGGGACAGCACCTCTTTTACTATGCTGATCTTATATCATTTTACTCTAAATTTTAGGGGCACTGATATCAGATCTCTCATTAGGTCCTCCTATCATGTTATGGATGTGTATAGATTAGCCTGATGTAGCAGAGTAGAAGAAGCATTGGGTTTGAGCTAGAAGATATGGACTCCAAACTTTGCTCTGCCAATTACACGAGTAGCATAAGTAAGTCACTTCCTTACTTTGGGCTTAAATTGCCTAATCTGTAAAATTAATAGTTTTGTTGAGATTATAGACACAAACACAAAGGGATCTCTGCTATCTCCTAGTCCATTCTCCTTATTTCATAAATAAGGAAATTGAGGCCCAAAGATGTTGAACGACTTCCTCAAAGTCACCAGCTAGTTCAGTACGAGAGTCAGAATTTATACCAAGGTCCTCTGGCTCTTTTCAAAAACTCTAAGATGCCTTCTAGCTCTAATTTTCTATAGTCCTCAAATATTTGAGCAGAAATCTGGGTCATATCTATGAGAATACAGAGCACCCTTCCAAATATAAAAATGACTCTAATTCTAGTTTACTTGTCATATCAACAAATTACAGTGTAGAGGAGAGGAAAGAGTGCTATACATGAAGTCTCAAGACCCAAGTTTAAATTCTGTCTTACCTGTTACCTGTGGGACCTTGCGTAAATTACTTAAGTGAGTTACCACTGAGGTCTCAGATTGGAATCTTATTGGATTATGAATTTACTAATTTTGCTGGACTATAGGCCAATTCTTATTCTAAACATTGGAAATAGAGTTAGTCACCATTGATTTAATAACTATTTATCGAGTTTTTCTTAACTCTACATACAACAGCATGTTGTCAATTACTACAACATGGCTTAGTGGTTAGAGTTCTGAACTTGGATTCATGAAGACCTGGTTTTCAGTCGTATCTAGTTTTGAATGCTCACTAGCTGTGGGACCTTGGGTATACTGGTTATTTTGCTATGTATCGGTTCCTTTATGTATAGTATGATTTGACTACTATATAACAGTATAGTATAATATTCTACTATATGATAACATTAATAAAAATTGGCACTTATATAGGGCTTTAAATCTTACCAAATGATTTATACACATTATTTATTTTGACCCTCTAAACAACCCTGAGATGTAGATACTGTTATTATCCCCATTTTAAAGATAAGGAAACTAAGGCTGAGAGGTTAAATAACTTTCTCAACATCACAAAGCTAGTGTCTCAAGCAGGATTCAAAACATAACTTTGTAACAAATGAGCATAGTCACACAAAACAAGTCCTCAAATTCCCCATGTCCAAAAATTCAGTCTCTTCTGCATCTTAGGCATATTCCCACGTTTGTCAGTTGTAGATGATCATGGCTTCAATTAGAGTTTTTGAGTCTCTCCAAGATGTTTTTATTTACAATACGTTTATTACAGCACATATGATTTTCTGGTTCTGCTTCCTTTGCTCTGCATTATTTTCATACAAGTTTACTTAGATTTGCCTGGATTATTCTTTTTGTTCCTTCTCTTACGATGCAGTTGTATTCTATTACATTCTTATGGCACAATTTGTTCAACCGTTCCTCAGCTGATGGGCACCCCTTTTGTTTCTACTTCTTTGCAGCTAATAAGCACTATTATAAATATTTCTGTACATTTAGGATCTTTTCTTCTTTCTTAGATCTTCTTAAGATATAAGTAGGCCTCATAATAGCATTTCTGGGTCAAAGGGTTTTCGCAGTTAGACTTTTGAGGCATAGTTTCAAACTGTTTTTCAGACAGACTGTTACAATTCATAGCTGCGCCAGCCCTGTGCTTGTATTTCCATTGCTTTCCCATGCTTGTCATTTTCCTATTTTAGCCCCTGTCATCCTGGCCAATCAAATAGGTAGAAGGTGGAAGCTTGGAGGAGTTTCAATTTGTATTCCTCCAATTAATACTGATTTGAAACATTTCTGTTTTTGCATGACAGTTGATTACTTAGATTTCTTACCTTGAGGCTATATGCTTATATCCTTGGACTGAAATATCCTCCACATCATTCATATGCATGCATGCCCCCCCCCCACACACACACATCTTTTCTTCTTAATGCAGTTGGCCACACGTATTCTTATTACTGTATTTCTAAGAGGATTCTATATGAAATCCTACTTATATTTTTCAAGGTAAATGAAATGGTATTTATTTGGTAAAGCAGTAGGGTGGGAGAGAACACACTGGGGCCCTAAGGCAATTATAAAGATCACCTAAGAAGTAGATTAACTAGACAAAAGTGGCCCAAGAGAATTGATACACCTGCTCAAAGACAGTTTCCTATAGTCATACTTATAGGACCAGACATCTGTACTTTTATGGAGATTGGAATTAAATGAAATCTCAGAGTACTTGCCTGCCTAAGGCAAAAATGGTGACATCTATGGAAAAAAAATCAAAACGTGAAAATGACAAATATTTTCACTGAAAGATGGGCTGTAGAGCTGAAGTTTTCAGAAATTGTGATTGTTATGAGTTAAAATTCAGAGTGATCAGTTTTCCATATTGGGAAGAAATTTGGAAACTGGAGCATAGAGAGTATCTTAAAAGTAATGAACTGGGGATGGGGAAGAAAGTCTGTTGTAAATGAGTGAAATGGGAAAAGGAATGAAAAAGAAAAACTACCCAGAAGATCAACTCGTTTTTCTTTCTTTCAGAAGATCAGTAGCATGCAGTTAGAATGGAATCTTAAAGAATCATCATATTGTAATCTGAACTCGATTAGTAGAAAAAGATTAAAAAAAAACAAAACAACCCTCCACTCCAATTAAAACTAAGCAAACATTTCCTTCCATCTTTAGAGCAGTGATTGCCAAAGCATAAAACCAGACAAGCTGTTTGACATCAGGTTGCAGAGAATAGATTACATTAAGAAAAAACACCCTGGGGGAACCAGGGTCTTGAGGTTTTCTTCAAGCCTTTTCACTTTAATAATAACCTCCAAACACCAGTAGTGCTAATTTACAAGCTTATCTGGACAGATGCTTACAGGTTTTAAGTAGCCCACAATTACAACATTTGCCTTGGGCCACTGGTAAGCTCTTTTGAATAGTTGTCAGTTCAAGGCTTAGCTTCCCAGACTTGCCTTGGATGCTGTAAAATTTTAAGGTGGAATGGTTAAGGGAGTTGGTTTTCTTATTCTGTCAGTATAAAATATTTTTTAAGTTATTTCTGAAATTAGTTTTATTTCATACCTCCTCCATATGTATTATATTATTTTCCATCTTAAATAATGTTGCTCAGTTTTATTAAAGGTTTATTGACGTTGTTTTCCTGTTCTACTCCTTCTCTCTGTCTGACTGCACCTTCTCTATATTTCATTTGCTGTCTCCTGTCTTCCACTTGTCATCCTGTACTCTCTACTTTCCATCATACCTAACTTCAAATCCAATCAGCTGGCAACATAAGGTTATAGATGTAGTGCTAGAAGTGACCTGAGAGGCTTTCTAGTTCAGATTGATTCTTATGGGGAAAAAACGGGAGTCAAAGAACTCGGTTCCAATTATTGCTCACTACCTTTGTGTCCTTGGACAATCCTCTGGGTCTCAGTTTCTTCATCTGTAAAATGACAGGGTTGGACTAGATGCCCTCTAAGTTCTCTCTAATTTTCATTTTGCACTTAAAAACTGGGGCCTGAAGGTTGATGGAATTTCTCAAGGTTACAGAAATAGTAAGCATCAGAAGAAATCAGCTAACCATGTCACTTTACCTACACAAGATTTGTCCTGTTTTATACCCTTCTTTACACTTAAAAATAATTACCACTGTGGCCTTCTAACTAGTATTCCCACTTCTACTTTCTCCCCATCCCTGCCATCTTTATACCAACTGCCAAAAGCCTTTCTCTTGCTTTTTCCTGAGCATGTCATTCTCTTCCTCAAAAATCTTCAGTGATTTCCTTTTGCCTCTAGGATAAAATGCCCATTTACTTGAAAAAAGCCCTCTGTAAGTTAGCTCCAGTCTCTCTTTTAATTTTTTTTTTTGTTTGAAAAAATGCTTATTGAAGTGAAATGGAACTCTCTAAGACTCAGTTATGGAAACTTTGTTACTGTAGATCTAGGTTCATATTGACTTTAAAATGGTCTAGGTGACCATGTCTATCACTTAACCTTTCCTAGCCTCTGTTTCTGCATCTGTAAAAAGGGCATGATAATACAGGTGTCACTTATATCACAGGCACATTATAGATCTCAAATAATAAAATGCATGCATAATCATTCACAAAATTTAAATCACCATAGAAATGTCAGTGTTATCTATTATGTATGTTAATGACTCAGATTTATATCATTATTATCACCAATCATTTTTGAACAAGATGGTATTCTGGATGCTGGATACAATGAGGCTATCTAGGATGCCACATTGTCTATTGAGAGATAGGAAGGAGAGATTAAACAATAAATAACATTCAGGATAGCATAAAAGTTTGAAATTAATTGCATAATCAAATCAGGTTCTTATACTTTATATCCAGGGCAGCTAGGTGGCATAGTGCATAAAGGCGTGGGCCCAGAGTCAGGAAGACTTGAGTTCAAATGTGGCCTCAGGCCAGGGGTGGGGAACCTGTGGCATCAAGGCCACATCTGGCCCTCAAGGTCCTCAAGTGCAGTCTTCTGACTGAATCCAGGTTTTACAGAACAAATACTTTTATTGAGGGAATTTGTTCTATGATATTTGGATTCATTCAAAGGGTCACACTTGAGGACCTAAAGGGCCACATGTGACCTCAAGGCCACAGATTCCCCACTGTGCTGCCTCAGACATTTACCAGCTGTGTGACCTTGGACAATTCACTTAACCTCAGTTCCTCATCTATAAAATGGGCTAGAGAAGGAAATGGCAAACCACTCCAATGTGTTTGCTAATGGGTCATGAAGAGTCAGACATGACTGAAAAATGACTTAACAAGAGGAATAGCAAAAGGGAGAAATTAACAAGGCCTTGCATGTCTATTTCTCATTGATCCGTTAACAAGTGCCTAGCATTCAATCAGTGAATGAACTTTGAAGGTGAAAATGATCCCCTTATTTTATAATATTTAGAGTTGAAGTTTGATGGAAGTTTTCAGGAGTTATAAAGTTTGACTGTATATTTTCTGAAAAGGTAGTAGTGCACATGACTTTTACATCTCTTGTTAGGGCTAAAAATAGACAAACTAGTCTCAGGGTCTTCCAATATTACTTTCCTCAAATACTGACAGCTTCAATTATATTCAGGCTCTCAGGAGGCCTGGGGTAGTCTAGAGAAAGAAATGTCTCTGAGTAGAGCATGGATCACCAAACTCTGAATTAGTCGTTCCTGACTCAGGGCTATTCACTCCTATGGTTTTTATTATCATAAGTAACATTAGTGGCAGAGCATTGCTGCTGACTTGAGAATCTGTGTGTAGTTTTGGTGGTGTCCTGTCTTACTTATGTTCCTTCTGAGGGAAACCTTGAGAACTTCAGGATGTGGCAATTTTGGATAGCAGATGTTATATTTTCACTTAAGGTTAATTAATTTCTTTGTATTTTATTTTATGCATTTAAAAGCATTATTCTGCAAAGTGCTTCATGATTTTCATCAGACAAAGGGATCTATGCTACCAGAATTCATATACCCACCGAAATCAAGGGGTCTATATGCCCTATTAAAAACTCTCACTGGTGGAATCTTCTACAACTTGTGACTGAAATACTGGCCACTGCCGCACAGGCCTTGTATAACTTGCACAGGCATAGTCTTTAAAAATCCAGGGTCACCTTTAGGCCACATGAAGTACTAGAAAATGTTAGTGTTAGTCATTGGACTACATGCTACATCAAGTGTAAAGTCTAGCTTGCATAGCTACTTTTCTTATCATGCAAACCTGCTACTACTACCTTTCTCTTTGTTTAGTCCCCTCGTAATCAATTAATTGAATGTCTGTCAAGGTCCATTTCATGTTCTACCACCTCTTTGAAGATTTCCCAATTGCACCGACAGATAATTTTCTGCTTTCTCTAGGATTACCAAATAGTAATTCCTGAATCTTCCCTGAATTTCGTAGTCATTATCTCCCTCCTTGAATTATCTCATGCTTACTCTCCAGTAAAATGTAAATTCATTGAAAACAGGGAGCATTTTTCTTGTTGTTGTTTTCAAATATCTTTATGGTTTAATGGATAAAAGGCTAGTCTTTGAGTGGGGGGAGCTTTGAGTTCAAATCATATCCCAAACACACACAATAACCTTGTGACCATTGGCAAGGCATTTAACCTTTCAGTGTTGTAGGCAATGCTAAGACCACCACTGATTCGTGGGGAAAGTTATCATGGGGAGTTCTCTATGCTGGATGAAATCACAGGTCCTCTCCTTTCTTTTCCCCATCAAAATAATAATAATAATAATAATAATCTTACCACTACTACTATGGTAACTTTCCTCACATAAATACTAATTAAATATTTTTGAATCAAATTGAATCTTGTTACTTTTCCCTTGCCATGTAATTACATCAATATCTGATCCTGATAGACCCTAGCATTTGTTAAGGCTTTTTCTGTCAATGCCCCAGGAAACTCTCTCTAAAAGTCTTAAAGCTGAGGCAGAGCTACCTTATGAGAAGTACTTTCCACACTGGAAGTTTGACATACCAGCAGCTCCCCATTGGGATAAAATCGGATAATGGATCAGAGGAAGGTGGCTGGCACATGGCCAACCATGTAGTAAGCATTAATTTATCTTCCATTCATGTGGTATTTTTCAGTTTTCAAAAGGCTATCACATCCATTATCTCATTTAATCTTTGTGTCAATGTAATATAAGCAGGTCAGCTACTCTTATCCCTATCTATCTGTCTATTTATCTAGCTATCTGTCTGTCTGTCTGTCTGTTTGTCTATGTGCTTACTTACTTACTTATGGTTAAAGTAGTTCAGAGATTTTGAGAGTTTACCTGACTTATCTGAAGTCATAAGAGTAGAACCGTATGGAACCAGAATTGCAATATTTCTACCTTAAAAAGAAAAATACAACTTGTTGTGATGGCAATCAAAATAGGATCTTTTGTTGTTTTTGTTTTAGTGTAATCAAGTGCCTCTGACTGAATCTTGCTTTTTATCAATCAAGAGTCTTTAGAAGGAGTAAAGTACAGAAACAAGTTTCTTTAGCAAGAAACAGTGCATGTATTTGTATTGTTAATTATTTTAATATGATTAAAGATCTTTCCCACCCTTTAATGGACTTGCCCATTGTGGGAAGCTTGATTAAGGGAGGTCTTTAGTAGGAGGTTCCCAAGTACCTGTTATAGTTGATAAGTACAGAGACACTCAAGTCAGTTTGCCCTTTGGTTGTGAAATAAATCACAAGGATATAGGTGGAGTTCACAGCAAAAAGAGATCACAAGTGTGTTTTGATGTGACCAAATGCCCATGTAAAATACTTTTTCTATTGCTACCAAAATTGTCAGGTTAACTTGAATAAAACTGAATTTGAATATAAAAAAAAAAAAAAAAACAAAAAACAAGACAAATAAAAGTTTTTTTCTTTTGAAGCACTGGCTCAAAGGGTTGTGATACCCTTTGGCTCTAAAAAAGGTATAAATACTCTGAGTTGAGGCTTTCCTTTGGGGGTTAGTTTTGGTAAGAAGGTTTGAGCGCCAGATGAGGACTCTGGGAAGATGCTAAGGAACCCTCTGGCTTTGGGAACCCAAATGTCCTGTTTCCCTCTCTGGTAACTGGTCAGACAGCTGTACCTGTCTGTTGAATTATGGTCAGGCAGAGGAAGCCATTTCTGTTGATTATTTTGGGATTTACTGATTGTTTGCTTGGCCACATGAGGACTCTGGGAAGCCGTTAACATAGCCCCACAGTTTTGAGAACTCAGACGTCATGCTTCCCTCTCTGGTAACTCTGGTCAGACAGTTAGGGTTCATTTGTCTGTTGAATTCAGGCAGAGAAAGTCATATCTGTTGATCTTTTGATTTCTCTGTATTTTCTTTGAAATTCAGGGTTCTGACTCCCTGAACTAACTGAATGATCTATGTGCTTGGTTAAAGGAATGATACATGTGCTTAATTAAAGTGATTGTTAACCCCTTGAAAGTTGCTTTCCTTTTATGAATGCAGATCTAAGAGCCTGTGATAGCAAGCCCCCCTGTGTATGTTGGGGTGCTTACTGCTACACTTGTCCAGTTCCATTTATAATGCAAACAATGGTACTTTCCCAAAAGCTTTCCTACCCAGAGAGTGGATTTTGGAGTCTGTTTGCTAGCTTTCAAATGCACACAATATACAGCAAGCCCAGCATCAACTCTAGCTATAATCTGAATCCACTTGAAAAAGCAATAGAGGTAAACATAAAAAAACAATATTCCATATAGGATTATCAAAATAAGGGAAAAGTGATATGCTACTTTTTCACATTGCTTTCATTTTAAGAACATTAGCAAATGTCAAAAGGCTAAAGTTCTGCTTTTTCTCATCTTTTTTTAAAGGGTTATGATGAAACAAGTTAATTTTCAGTTCAATTTTCATTTCTGTTCCAGAAGGAATAAGGCAACTTTACACGCTGTGTGGAACAGTTTCTGAAGGAATTGTTGGCTTAATTACTAGCTCACATTATACATAAAAGAAGTAGCTGTCCCACTCTAATTTTAACACAGTAGATTATACAGAGACCTGGAAGAAAGGGTAGAGTGATTCTCTTCTAGTTTGTACAAGGGCCCAGTAGGGCAACATTTTACTGTGTTGTCTATTAGAGGCCTAGAATGCAAGCCAAGCAGACTCTATACAAGATAAGGAGCTAAAGAAAGGGAAAAGGTAGGGTATTGTGAACTTTAAAGAAAAAAAAAAAAAGCATCTCTTTGGTGATCATCTGAAGTCCTCTGATGGTCCCTTTAAGTGTCAAGTCTCCAGAGAGATTTGCTGCAGATTTGAGTAGATGAGTAAGTGGAAAAGAGAGTTCCCCCGCTGTAAAGACAAATAAATAAAAAGTTTTAAAGAGATAAAAGCTTAAATAATGAAAACAAGTAAGAATTTAAGAGATCAGCATACATTTCTGTCATTTCCATTTTTAAAAGTTTGCTACTAAATACTAAATGAGTCAAGAAACACTTATTTAGAGTTACTACGTTCAAGGCACTGTGCTAAGTGCCCAAGAGACAAAGAAAGGCAAAAGTCCATTCATCACCTCCAAGAGCTGAGTTTAATGGGGGAAACAGTATGCAAACAACCATGTATGAATAAGCTATATAGGAAGGATTAACTTTTACATTTGTCATCTACCCCAGAGTTTCTTCAATTCTAATTCTTTAATGAATGGCTGTATTATATTTTGGATTTTCTATAAAACCGTTTGTCAGTACATTCTCTTTCACTGCTCTTATCCCATTTCATTTTGCCTTCCCCTTGGGAAAGTTCTGATTGTTTCAGGGTGGGACCACACGGTATTAGTATTAATAAATTGCAAGGATAGTTCTTATGAGTTAAAGCAATTTATTTATTGCTTAACGTAAGCTGCAAATGGCTAACACGGGAATGATCCTTGCTTTGGAAAGATAAATCTGTTTCCTTATGTATTGAAAAGATGATTGGTTTTCAGTTCAGAAAGCTTAACCCTGCCCCCTCTCAATTGACACTGAAAGTGAAACCATTTTCTGGATTCCTAGTTGTTAAGACAAAACATCCCTGAAGTTCAAATCCCTGTAAAAGACATCCCCTAACTGCAAGCTTATTGCTGCTCATTTTTGCCAAAGTTTAATGATGGCAGTTATCATCTGAGTTTTGTCTGTGTTGACAATGTGAACAGACAAATAGTACTGAAAACGGTTACAAATTGGTGAGCTGAATTCTCTCTTATAAGGTACTAACACTTGAAATCAAGGAGCAGTTGATAAATGTACTATCACTTTTAGTTTCCCGTCAGTGGAGTTACCAATGGAGCTGTGCCCAAGAGGTCAGCTGCATTGACCTTAGGTGGGCTATTTAAAATTTCTTTTGCTTCAAAAAGTAATTTTATTTCCAGTGAGTCCAATGCTACTATAAAGCACAGATGACCTGTCAATTTTTGCTGTCAAATAGCTATAAAACCCCCATGTTCCTGGGTTTGACCCAAACAGGTTGAATTCTTAGGCTCATAAAGGTAAAACTGTAAGGGACCTTAGGCTTCAGGTTATCTTACTCTTTCATTTTGCAGATGAGTTGAGTTCTAGAGAAATTAAATGAGTTGAACACATGGATAGAAAGTACCAAAACTTGAAAAATATGGATTTAACTGCACTCATTACTCTCCACAGAGGTAGAACATACTCCCTTGAGAACTCAAGTATGGTTTTCCCCTCTACATCCTGGGGGTTAGGGGTGTGGTACCTAATGACCTGGAAAATTTACATAAATTTGTTTGGTTCTCCCTTTGTACCAGAGAAAAAGGTCTGATTTTTTTCTTTTTCTTTTATGAGGTGTTTAAATAAGTGCCTTATTGTAAAATTCCAGTTGATATTATACAATACTATACACATATTTTATGCATTTCTGAGTTTCTAAACTTTTTTCTATGTATCTGCTGGTTTTTGTATTTCATCTACAGCTTCTAAAAAACTCCCCTAAATTTCCCATTTAATATTTATGCAGACCCATGATTTATCAAAATTGTGATGAGGAAAGCCACAATGTGTAAGGTATAACTGTACACTAACCAGGCTGCTGCCCACTGACTTGCCAGACTTGGACTTGCTGTAGACTACTCTGTAGGGGATGTACCCCCTTGTTACAATATCCCCATATCCTGATTGTTGAGGGTATTTTCGAGTTCATCCTTTTATTGGAGGTCCTGTGGATTATCTTTCTCTCTCTGCAGCTATCAGAAAGTAAGAGTGCCCTAAACGTTATTTATGGCATTCCACTTGCTTTATCTCTATGTCACTACATCATTACAATCCTATAACATAAACCATCATAATCAAAATTCTAACAGCACCAAACAATGAAACAGATGCCATTTATTCTTCCTGCTGTCTTTGTAATTATCTAAGCTCTTTACCTACTGCAATGAACTCCAGGTTTCTTCAGTTTTGATTTGAATCTAGTAGAAGAAATGGTCATGGCTAGCCAATGTTGACACAGGTTAACCCTTCTTCTCCTCTTCTTCAAATGATTCTATCTTCTACTTAGCCCTTCTCTATCTCTCCTGCTTATAGCCTCATTCTGAGTTATGTTACTTATTAGAGGAACCAGGGTATGAGAGCAGGGGGAACACACAATCAAAATGACCAAATTCCCAATAAGTGCTTCAGGGGGTTTGCTTAAACAACTTGGTGTTACAAACATAGTGGGAGAAGGTAATAAAAAGTAATAAAAAAAAATGTTTCATTAGCCATCCTTTCAAATCTTTTACTCCAGTGATTTTCTTTTTCTGGAACTACATAGGGGTAACAGTGAAGAGGGAATGTCGTATATGTATAGGATCTTCAAATAGTAAATTTTTTAAAAAATATATATTAAAAGTCATTGGCAGAAATAAGTTATGAATCAAAATAAAAAGTCTCAAGACATATAAATGATTCTCTTTGGTATCTAAACCTTAAGCAAAATAGTAGCAACCATTACAGATAATGTTCTAAAGGTTGTATGGGTAAAATCTCAGCAAATTGTATTTATAATTTATTAAATCATACTGTTTTTAACACTGACCAATAGCAATGGTCAGATCAACCCTCAGCAGTGTTCATGTCTAAGGAGCCTGGTTTACCTGCCATAAATTAAGTACTTATTATTTGCTTTTAAATTCTCAAGAAGAGGAATTGTCTTTGTTATTTTTGTGTCTATCTCCCGAACCTAGTACAGTTTCTGGCACATAGTAAGTGCTTAATAATTGCTTAGCTAGTGTGTTTCCTGTGACTAGAATGTTCACTCTTGCTCTCTCTGCTTATTGATACTTTTACCTATCCTTCTAGACTTAACTAGGATAATACCTTTTCCAGTAACTCATAGGAATAAGGAAAAGCGCTAGTGATTTCATGGTAGATACAGAGCTCACCTTGGATAAATCCATAGAACTGTAAATTTAGACCTCGAAGGAGCCTTAGTTTTCATTCAGTTCAACTCTAATTTTTTTCAGATAGGGTATTAAATTTCAAAGAGATTGAGTGACCTAAGGTCATTCAGATGGCAAGTACCAGAGCTAGGATTTGAATCTAAATCCAAATCTAAATCTAAATCCAAATCCAATTCTTTCTCCCAGGAAGAAATAATAAATATGTGTATATGCACACACACATACACAAACACACATACACATATGTATATATTGGTTCAAACTTTGCATCACATTTTGTTTATACCTTCTACATGTACTTATGAAGTTCTAGTTTGAAACGTGTTTTATTTTGTCCATACCTTATCTATAACAACAACAGTAATCACGCTACTGTGAGAATGGGACAAAACAACAATGATAATCTTACAAAACATAATTTTTATATGTGCAAAATGTTTTAAATTCATTATTTCATTTGTTCATTACAACAGTCCTGAGGATTAGGTATTATAAATATTATTGATATCTTATATTTTAGAAAATATTGAGGGACTTTAGCAAGATCAGACACCAGCAAGGAGCATTACTCAGACTTGAACTTAGCATTAATAACTCTTAATTCCTGTGCTCTTGATTACAAATTGCTTGAGGTCTGGAACTGTGCCTTAGTTTTATGCCCTTTCTCTCCCTTTCCAAGTATCATACTCTAATAAATGTTGAATTGAACCTGTGCTCTATTTTTTTTTTAGTCCAAAAATATTTTAGACTCAAAAATCAGTGACATGGAAACATATTTTTTTCTCAGGAATTTACACAGCTAAAATCAGAAGAATTCACAAAAGACATTTTCAATGACAAACTCTTATAATTTCTTAGCTTAGCCTTTTTGTGAGTAATCTAGGATCTGGTTGAGCTCCAGGTTTCAGTGGATAGTCAATAATCCAAAAGTTCAATAATTCAAAACAAAACAGACAGATCTTTTGGAAATAATGGACCACTGACAAGTGAGACTTTCTTTCTAGTCTTCTGACTCAAACCCTCCAAACCTGAGATCAGGAACTCAGTAAGAGGAAAGAATAAAGAAAGAATATCCTTTTTTATTTTAGGCAGAAATGTATGATTCAGCTGTCAGCTTAAGGCTGTTCATACCCATATTTGAAATTTAAACACTGGTCAGTCAATAGTTAGTTCTATATCTCCAGTTAACTATTACTGATTACCATTTGGTTGTGCTTGACTGAGAGCTTGCTTCCCACACCAAGAGCTTACTCTCTTACTGACATCAATACCCTAGTCATTCAATATTAACCTTTTTTAATAATAAATTTAAAGTAAACATACCAAGATTTAAATCCTATTCCATGTTTCCTGTATTACTTTGGGCAAGTCATTAAACCTCCATACATCTTACTTCTCATTTTTAAAGTAATGGACTCAGTGTAGGCTATCTCAAAGGTCCCTCAATCCTATAAAAACCTCATCTTTCCTTCTTTCTTGATCAATTGTCAAAATATTGACGATTTCTTCAAAATATTTACCCCATTTATTCATTTCTCCCTTTCAACTTTCATAACCTTGGTGGGGAGCCTTTCTCATTTTATAACTAGACTTGTTCACTAGTAATCTAATTGAGTTCTTTGAATTTAGCCTTTCTGTTCCGGAATTTGTCCTGCATACTGCTTTTGGACACTATTTAAGCACTAACAGAACTCTAGTCAGAAATCAGAGTGATTTCTGCCTCAAATCTACACTTCTCTGTCTTGTTTTCAATGCTCTTCATTCTGTTATGGTTCTATCAATGCAGTCCATGGCCCATTGTTTACCAACCTGAAATCTACAAACCCATCATTTTCCTCATTTGTCAAATTCAGGAGGTTTTGGCTATATACTCTCTGAAGTTTCTTCCAGCTCCAAAAATGAATTAAGTAAACTGTAATTTGACCAGTCCCATCATACTAAAGGATTCACTGTGAACAACCCCATCTCTCTGCCTTTGCTCATAGTGTTCATCTGGCCTATTATGCACCCTAAGCTCCATGTTAATTTTTTTTCAGTCTTGTGCATTCTTCAAAGTACAGCTCAAGTTCATTGTTATTCATGAAGTCTTCTCTCACTATTTCAACCTTTCTAATATCTTATTTCACTTAGTGGACAGGTTTCAGTCCAGCATATAATTTTAACCCTCTAATTAGGCAGAGGTAATTAGGTAGCACAGTCAATGGAATGTAACACTTAGAGTCAAGAGAATTTGAGTTCCAATTCAACCCCAGATACTAGCTGTGTGGCTTTGAATAACTTGTAAACAGACTCTGTCTCTCTCTCTGTCTCTGTCTCTCTCTCTCTCTCTCTCTCTCTCTCTCTCTCTCTCTCTCTCTCTCTCTCTCTGTTTCTCTCATTCTCTTTCCTAGGCCCTTGGTTGACTAAAAGAAAGCACTGAAGACAAAATAACATTTAAAGAATTAAAATGCAAAACAAAACTGGGATAAATGGCTTTGAATAACCTGGAAACAAAGACTTTCTTTTTTTTCTTTCTTTTCCTTCCTTTCCTCCTTCCTATGCCTAGTACAGCACTGGTGATTGATTGATATAATTAATATGCAATATATGTTACCTAATAGATGCTAGACAGATTAGAGATTAGATGCTACATATCTCATCCTTTTACACTAGTGCAGAATGCCAGTAAAGTAAATTCCACTGGGGTTTCTTGATCAATTATTTTTAAGGAAAGAAAGCAAAATGAAGGAAAAGTATTCTAATTTCAGACTTTGTATTTCAGAATCTCTGCTTTAAGTTTTGCCCTTTTTCTATTTAGTAAAATTCTTCAAAAAGATTGCTGCCTTCCACCTGAAAGCCTATAGCATAGTGGTTTTCTCAAGTGGATTTTGGTAGATGATTGGTGATACTGAATATTTTACAGAAGAAAAAGATGTTATTGGAATAGCAATTCAGTTATCTTGATGAATCTTGCCTCTGTAGAACAAGGAAAGGTTTAAGGCATTAGGCTTCAAAGAAAAAAGGCAAGCTATTGCATTTATGTAAATTCTTCCTCATTGTAACAGAATGCTTCTCAGCAATAGCCATTTACTCTATTTTGACTGACATCAGAAATACTAAATTCTCCTTTTTCAAAAATCTGTCATCCCATCTTTTTTTTTTTTAGTATTTGACATTTCCTATATGTCAATTCTGCCAAAAGTTAAGGAAAATAGAAGTCTAACTGGATCCTTTCCAAATGTTTGTGATTCACAGTTGTTTGCACTCAACATATTTTACCGTAGTAAAACAATAAAAGTTATTTATTTTTGTAGTTTGGTTCCTTAGCTTAATTACCAGAGCCACTCTAATAGAAAACATATCTAAAATGCTGTATCTTTACAATAGTAGAGTGCAGCATTGCAATAATTAAGTTTTTAGACAGACATAATTAAAGCAAACAGAAAAAAATACATTGACTTTGACTAGGTTTTTTTATTTTTTGTTTTGTTTTTATTAGGAAAATAAATGTTTTATTGGATAACACCATTGCATTTCTAAAGGAGATTTCTGGACATTCTGAAGGTACTAAAGGTTGATGATACCAATATTTTTAGTTTGCCCATTTATATTTTTAAACTGTAGTCTAGAGAATTTTAGCATTCTTGGGGAAATAAAGATCAGTAATGATTCTGTTGATTATTTTTGTTTTTGTAATATTTTTCTCATTTGTCTATCTGAAGTGAATAAAATGTTATGTTTTAGTGACATACTCATACTGTGTGTGTGTGTGTGTGTGTCTGTGTGTGTATACATACAAGGACTCAGGATAGTAATGCATAGATATATAATCATATAATAATAGCATGTATCCTGAGTGCTTGTATGGGATCTAGGGAAAACTTTTACCCATGTCTGTGGAGACCTAGTCAAAAGCGATTTTTAGAGCTTCCTTTTGAGTAAACTCTGGGTAGGAGCCTGAAGAATCAAAGAGAATTATGAGTTTTGGGTCACCATTCTAGATGAAAATGTAAACCCAAAGCCTAGAAGCCCAGGCCACAATTTGTCCCTTGGTCCAGGTTTATTACCAGCAACACACTGATTCCAATTAGTTGATGAGATCTTTTGGAGGAATCAGAAATATGAGGGTGGAAGGGAAGAAAAGTGTCTACTATGTGCCAGACACTGTACAAATAAGCACTTTACAAATATGATCTCATTTGATCCTCACAACAACCTGGGAGGTAGTTGCTATGATTATCCCCATTTCACAGTTGAGGAAACTGAGACAGACAGAAGTTAGGCAACTTGTCCAGGGTCACACACCTAGTAAGTATCAAAGATGTGTTGACCTTAAGTCAGCCTGACTTGTCCTCTACTCACTTCACCATGTTAGGAGAGGGAGACATCAAGTATGAAAAGTTTTTGGAATAATTGGGCAAGAAAAAGAAACAGAAGAGAAAGAGGAAACAGGTATAAGGAAGGGGTGTGTGCCCTTCCTTGTGTGCAGATATGGGAATGAGATTGTCTAAGGTGATGTTAATAGAGTTGTGAATAATAAAAATCTGGAAAAGACATAACATTGTTATTTCCTGGACCAGGGGTGGGGAACCTGGGGCCTGGAGGTCAAATGTACCGTTCTATATCCTCAGGTGCTGACTTCTGACTGAATGCACATTTTACAGAACAAATCCTTTTATTAAAGGGATTTGTCCTGTGAAGTTTGGATTTATCCAAGGGGCCACACTTGAGGACCTAAAAGGCCACATGTGGCCTCTAGGCTTCAGGTTCCCCACCCTTAGCCTGGACCTTCAGCAATGGGAAGAAAGATGACTGTTGAAAGAAATTATTTGATAAAACATTTTCTCACGGTAGATAACAGTTGGCATACGAACAGATTGAGGTGGGAGGGTGGGACAGGAGAATGAAAGGGTAGAGAAGAGAAAAAGACTCATTCAATAGCTCTTTCATATGTAGGATGCTCTTAAATTCAGTGTTAACACGTTGGGGAATGTGTGCAAGCAATTCTTCATCTAGATCCATCACTGGATATAGTTAGTAGAGGGCTACATGAAAAAGTGACCTAGAACTGCTTCCCTGAAATACCACTGTAGGGAACTTTAGTTTCTTGGCATCAACCTCTTTATCATGGTAAGAAGATCTGTTCACCATGAGGAAATTAATTAGGGGGAGGAAGGTAGGAAGTTGTCATAGCTTCTTTAGATTTTTGTAATATAGAGAAAGGTAGAAAGCTTATTTCGAGTTTATAGGATCTAGACATGAAATAGAGTTCAGTTCAGACTCCTTGTAGTAAAAAGTAAAAATGAAAAGTGGATCATCTGTGAAAGCAAAGACAAAGTTGAAGATCATATGATAGAGGTAGAATGGTAAAACAGGGGAAGAGACTAGGGCAGAAAGAAGATAGTTAAGTGTTAGAAGTGACAGGCAGGTGTGTCTTCAGGATTTCTAAGAAACAGGCCCCGAATGGCTTGGGTTGAGACATGAGGTTAATGTTTTTGTGCAGTGGTTCAATCAGCATTGTCTCAAAGGCAGCCCTTCTAAGCCCCTTGTTACCTGTGAACTCAGAGGTCAGTTCAATTTATAAATTCTTATTCCCAGACCCCAAGCAGCTTCATTCTTACTAACTGCCTTCCAAGTCCTAGCACAAAGCTCTGATGCTTGCAGAATAATAGGCTCTAAGGGACTACCAAGTTCATTCTAGGCAGAGAACAAGCCAGACATTTTTCAATTCATTTTAACAGCTATTTACTAGGTGTATACTATGTGCCCAGCACTCTGGGGAATGAAAATGAAGTATGTGATATAACATCTAACTTCTTGGAGCTCACAGATATGAAACCATTAGAGAAAAACACCAGATAACATAATGGAATCTAGGGGAGCACATTTTTGACTAGGAGTTATAAAACCGGGGTTTGATTCTCGACTTGGTTATCTGTGAGACGCTGGAAAAGTCATTAACCCCTTCTTCTGTCTTCATCATCTGTGAAATGGTAGGGTTTTACTTTATAGTCTCTAAGTTTCCTTCAAGTGCCATAAATAAGTTCTATAAATATGATTCTAAACACTATAGAGAGTCAACGTGAAGAAACAGGCTGTGAAAAGATCACTATTGACTTTAATGTTCAGTAATGGCTTTGTGGAGGAAGTTACAACTTGCACTAGGTAAAAAAAAATCAGAGTAAAGTTGAGATACTAGAGCAGGAAGTCAATGAGATATAGACATCCTAGGCAGAGGGAATGACACAAACAGGAATTTGGAGATGGGAAATAGTTTGACACATTTGAGAAATGATAAGAATGCTGCTAAAGTTTTATTCCTTTTACAGAATCATACCAAGGTTAAATACCAAAAATTACTGATTCTTCATGGAAGAGTCATGAGATGAGATTCAGGAGTTTTAAGGTAGTTCAGAAACCAAATACTAGGGAAGATCAGACAGTCTGGTGGTGCTGACATGTGTATGTATTCTACTTCTGACAGTGTATAGAATATTGGGCCTGGAGTCAGGAAATCTGGAGTTCAAATTTGGCTTCAGATACTTAACAACTGTGTGACCCTGGGAAAGTCACTTAATCTCTTTTTCTTCAGTTTCCACAATTGCAAATTGGGGATAATAGCACTTACCTCTCAGGATTGTTGTGAGGATCAAATGAGATAATATCTATAAAAATGCTTAGCATGGTGCCTGACACATAGTAGGCACTATATACTTATTCCCCTTGCTTATTATCGTGTAGTTGACTTCTCTAATCACTAGATTTTCAGTGATTAGAGAAAGGAGAAAAAAAAAAAAACCTAGAACACCTATGCAGAAGACAAGACATAAATAACACAGGAACGAATATCTCTCTAAGTAGTTCAGAAAGAAACTGAAACAAAGGAAGTATCAAATCTTGGTACAACCAGAGAGCTTGACCCAACTGGAGTGGAAAGTGTTGAGGAAAAAGGAAACCTCAAATGCTTAGTTGAGATTGGATTTCATCAGATGAATGGTGGGGAGCCCTTTTTGCTTCTTTAGCAGAGGAAGAAAATCAGGAAATGGTATTTTAGGAATAGGTATGCAGTATAGAATAGAACAGATCAAAGGATCAGAAATGTAGGTATAGAAGGAACAAACCAACAAGGATGTCTAATTCAATTTCCTCATTTTATTAATGAGGAAACTGAAGTCAAAGAAAGTAAAGTGACTTGCTTAAAGCCACACAGAGGGATATGTTGGAGGTAGGATGACCACAAAGGAAATGATTGCAATAATCTAGACGAGTGGAGATAAAAATTCTGAAAAGTGACAGCAGCCAAATGGAGGGGAAGGACACCTCTTAGATTTGTAGTAAAAGACCACAAGCTTATAGATCTTAGAGGTCATTTAGGTGAATTCCCTCCTTTTGCAAATGAGGAAGCTGATTCCCATTGAGGTCAATGACATTCAGGATTACACAGATAGTTAATGGCAGAGTTGAGATTTGAATTTACATTGTTTGACTTCATATGCAACAGAAAATAGCAAAAGATGTTGATGACTGGTGAGCAATAGGAGAGAGAAGACAGAGATAGTTCCAAGTCAACGATTTCTCCATGATGATTGGGATCATGATTTTGTCATTGTAGGAAACAGAGAATTTGAAACTGATTTACAATTTTTGAAGTGACAGCAGAATAATGAAGTGGAAACGTCATGAAGACAACTGAAAATTTGAGAGCAGTGGTCAGAGTTAGAAAGTGAAAAAAAAAAACATGATTGCTATCAACATTTTAGTGATAGCTAAAGCTGATTTGATGACTCTGAAGGAGAGAGGCTGTTATTTTGCACAGCTCTGTCTCACTTAAGTCCAATTCATACACAAGTCAAGACCATCCTTGTGATGTCATTGGCCCTCTTTGAGATGGCAGGATGAACATCACCAACAACAAATGCTCAAAATCATTGAGCTGTAGAAGGTAGATTGTAAATCAAGAAGGAATAAGGATTGAATACCTTCTTATAGCAGTACCTGTCAGAAATTAGGGGTATGAGAAGAAAAAGAGAAACTAAGAAAAGGGAAAGAAATATTTGGAGAGGTACATTTGGCATTGTAATACAGTTATATACATATATACATATATGTATATATACACACACCTATACATAGATACACACATTTGCACACATTCATATACATTTACACATATATACATACATGAAAATAGATTATACATGAATATACATACACCTATATACGAAAAAAGATGCCAAGAATCTCCTTGAGATTGCAGAGTTTCAGTGACGATGCTGATCTCTATTGGTAAAGGAAATTCTTTACCCAGAGCCCCTAAACCAGTGAAATCACGCAAGTCCAGTCTAATACAAAACAAAACAATGTAATCTAGGGGCTCATATCTCTTTGAGTCAGAAAATCCAAGTACTTATCGGATCGTAGTCTTTAGAGCTGATAGGGACCTGAGAAATCCAACCTGACGTCTAACCTAAATCCCTTTTGCTGCACCACAATGTGTCTTGCTCCTGTTATTTTTACCTCTCAAGGGTCCCCTTTCTGGTGAAGGAAAAGCCAGTGGAGTGTACAGCTCCTTCCAGTGTTCAGTGACTAGTACTGCTATGTTTTCTACAGCAGCAGAGTAAAGGATTTGCTACTGTGAACCTCAAGTAACATTTTAGTTGAAAATCTGGGATGACTTGATAACTACAATTTCAGACTCAATCTGTTAATATGTTTCAGTATGAGATTTTTGGGGGAGGGGTTTGCACTTTTGGTTTCTTTAAACAACACGTTGTATTTCCATTTTATCTTCTTACTTTTGCCTTGTTGCTGGAAGAACAAACAAATAGAAGTTAGGATTCTTTTTTGGGGGGGACTGGGGGTGGTGGGTGGGGAATAGCAGAGGAGTTATTATTTAGAAATTCCTAATCCCATGACTTGCAATCTAATTACATTATTTCAGAGCCTTTTCTCAGAGGCACAGATGAATTAAAACACCGCATAGTGAAACCCAAAGAAAGCCCTGAATCGCTTTAGTGCTTCAAGAAATGTAAGGGGCAATTAAGTGAGGAATGTCCATGGGGGGAGAGACTGAGCAAAGTTCTTCTATATATTAAGATGTACAATATCACATCCGCAGTCATTCTTTTTATAGAAGGTGTATTTGCCAGATTCCTCTCCCCCACCCTCCCAGGTTTTCCCTTTTTAGAAACAAAGCTGGGTGGGATATTCAATCATATATTACCTAACTCCTTTATTTTACAGGTGAGGAAACAGAGGTAGAAGAAGATGAGATGGCTTGTTTAAAGTCCCATAAATAATGGCAAGGCAGCTCCATAATTACTAAAAACAGAGGTATCTTGACTCCTATTGTTACCTGTTCATTAGAAGAATCTTGGAACTGTCATATTAATGTAAATAGTGTGAACTACAGGCTATGAATTGTTCAGTTTCACAGCTGGACCAAACTTCAACACCATATCAGTCTAACCTCCAAGGCATAGATGATTCTGTCTTGCCTACAGTCACATGATTAGTTTTGAAAGGGTCACAATTCAAATTCAGGTTAATACATTCTTTTGATGACAGCTTTGAAGAAAGGGAGGGATCAAGGTTGGTCTTTGAGAAATTTCTGTTAGTTTTAGGAACATTAGCTAATGGAAAAAGCAAAGGTAAATCTACTGTTTCTACGTAGGTGGAACAGTTTCTCTTTAGAGGGTAGTAAAGTCCATTTGTCTATGTAGATATATGCAGGAAAAAGGAAAGAGATTGAATTAAGAGGCTGAACACTTGGCTGGAGAAGGAGAAAAAAAAAGAATAGAGAAAATCAGTAAGGTGAAACAGATAGGTTTGGTTGGGTAAAAGTCCTTGAAAATCAAGGTAAATAATGTGAATTTCAACAACCAGATATGATTTTTGAATACTTGCGTTCATCTAACGTAATCCCTTGAAGCCCTATCACACTTCATTTCAAAGTAATTTACAGCTGCTTCCATTGAGACTTTATCATGTACAACACCCTTTTAACAATATGAAATACTATCCAAAGTCTATGGTTGCCATATCTAATGGGCCTTCTGCACATGATCCCATAAATTACTTTAATGGTGCAGTAATTTCCTTACCTAAGTTTGCAGTTTTGTGGTTAATCTTTCTAGAGCATATGTTCACAGACACTAAAGATAGTACTTTTACTTGTAGTGTATGATAATAATGCAGATATACTTCAAGGGAACTATTTTCTCATTGACCCTTGATTTGAATCAAGGAAAAGTCTGCCAACCTTTTGAATTAGTTTCTTAATTAGTAGACTGAGCATCCATCTCTGTTCTGTTCTTTACCAGTTGTGGCTTCCCTTAATCTTGAGAGCTCACCATTGAGCTCTGGTCCCTGAATTCTTTTTTTCTTTCTTTCTTATTTTCTTCCCTGCAGTCTAATTTTATTTTTGGATGGAGACACAATTACCACATAGAAAGAAGAATGACAGCAAGGTGACCAAGTGATTGAGAGTGCCAAATTAATATGCTGCTAAATTTAAAAGGTTCTAATAACACTTGCAGTTTGCAACTACCATCTTCCCACTAGTCACCTTGCCAGCTGGTGTGGGAACCTTACCCTGAAGTACTTTCCTCTTACATCTTTAGAGTTCCTGCCCAGGAATCCCCACACACTTGACTGATAAGTACTTAGTGTGGCCCATGACATTTAGACAAGCTCTAGTTGTGCTTTACTTTACTCCTCATTTGTCATCCTATGAGTCATCTTGATGCCACACATATGCTCTCCATCTCCCCCTATCACCCTCCTTCCCCATTGCTTTCCAGCTCTGGAATCATTATCAAACCAATACTGTTATTGCTACAGAAGTGGGTTTGTTGTTCTAATTCCTTATGGAACCATTCATCATCCCGATAGTTCTCTAAATCAAAATAGCCCTCTCTAGCTACCACTTCCTTTTCAACATTATCTTTCCCTATTAGAATATAGCTTGTTTGAGGATAGGGGACTGTTTCACTTTGTATTTCTGTATCTAGTACTTGGGATATAGCATTTCTCTTTCTTCATTCACTGACTCATTCATTTCTTTAGGCAGTGGTGAAGAAAGGACAGAGCTTAGAATTTACTTGGCAAGAACGATTATTCAAAATAAGAAGATACCAGGTTTAGGATGAACTTACCTGCCCTGCCTTGGCACCTCCCCTCAATACAGCAAGTGCTTTCTGTCCCTTGTCCAGAACTCTGTTATGAGAGTTGTTCTTTGTGTAAAAATCCCTAGTTACAGCCCTGATAACATGGCAATAAAAAACAAGGTCTGACAAAGGCTGCTGATAAAAGGAAATGAAAGAATGGGAAGAGACGTTTGTCTTTGGTACCATTTTCTAGTAGTTCACTTGCTGTATTGCACCAATTTCATACGTATGTTATGCTTCAATAGCTAATGTTCATCTGGCTACCCCAAGGCCAAAACTAAGGGTAGGAAAAATGGTAGCTACCTTGGACACTAGAAATAGCATGAGGTGAAAAGATACATTTCAAAATATTACTTCAAAATAATGTATCTATTGTCAAAGCCAGATAATTCTACTGCCTGTGGAATGCATTTATTTTGTACCAAGTCAGGTCACATTTGTTATAGAGAAAGGTGAAAGCTCCTAGGTAGGATGGGGGTGGGAGGAGAGATTGGAGAGCAACATAGTGGGAGAATGGTTTTCAAATGCTAGGTGTGTAATTTTCCAGCCCTGCTTAGGATCCATGAATGCCTTGTCAGGCACTATCTGAGGATGCTCACAGAGGTACAAACTAAATGTAACTCATTAGCAGAATGATGCCTGGTCCATTCACAGAGAAAGATGTCTTTCCAAAATAAGGGTGAGTAAATATTCCTTTTCTCAGATAAGAAGGTTGAGATTTAAATGAATTCATTTTTGATGGTGAAATGTCATAGAATATCTTCAGAGGCCTTTATGGGGAATAAAAACTATAAGACTAGCGTTTTATATTTGTTTGGGGGATTTTTTGGCACAAGTCTTGAGATTCAAACAATTTATCCTGTTTAGCCCACACAAGTGACAGAACCATAGTGCTGATGAAACCATTGGCTATGACACTGAGTACTTACAAAAACATTTTTAGTTTTTGCTGTCAAAAAAAAAAAAATTGCCATTGAGAAAATGGGATACCCTTTAAATCTTACTAAAACAAACAAACATCTCTGACATTAGGCAGAAAAATGTCCAACATAAATTATTACACAAGAAAGAAAAAGTGCCTCAGTTATCACATGCCGCAGGGAACCACCTAAGAAACTAAAGGGATTTTATCATTCCAGTGCTTGGCTCACCTCGTTGTTCAGTCTCCTTCTTCTCATGACCATTGGTCATATTCATCTCTGAGTTTATATTCTCATTCAGTACATTTAAAAATCATCTACAGATCTTGAACTCAATCCTAGGATCACAGACTTACAACTGGTAGATTTCAGATGTTGTCTGTTCCATCTCCCTTGTTTTGCAGATGAGAAAACTGAGGACCTAGAAAGTCATTTGACAAGAAGGCACACAGGAGGCAACAGGCAGCTGAGGTGGGATTTCATTCCAGGTCCACAGTCTCCAAGTCAGAGCTCTTCGCAATGTACCATACCATCTCACATCTTAACAAATACTTTAAGAATACTCCTTTTGCTGGCAAAATTTAAACTATCTTTAAAATGCTTACCAATTTATCTGCTGAATAATTTAGTAATTAATGTAGGGGACTTGGCATCACCTGGCCCTTGTTTCAGCCTCAAGTCTAAAGCACTTAGGAGCCATACAACTGCTGGTCACTCATTTAATCTCTAATTAATCCTCATCTGTCAATTGACAGTAAAAATTATTAACATTCTAGCATTCCCCAGTTATTTTGAGGAAAATGTTATACAAATTGGAGTTATTATTTTATTAGTAGCTCAGGTTTCCAGAAAAGTAGGAATTAAACACCAGGAGCCATTGTTTCATTTTAATAACATTTGCACTTGTTCAAATTATAAATTCTTTAAAATTTAGCCTAAATCGACATTTTTCATCAATAGAATTTTGACTCATTATCAATGTGTGGTGAAAATAAAAAGAAACATAATGATTCTAAAATCTTTTGTAATCTCTATTATATTTTCCACCATTTTCTAGTTTGATATATTCAGTTCCTTTTACATATGTATGTTCTATATGTACTATATATAACTTTGTGTATGCTTTTATGCATATGCTTCTACATAAACACATTTCCTTTTAATTAAGGACTCACTCAATCATTTTTATCAGTCAGTAGATTAAGAGGAATACTGGGTTGAGATTGGAAAGACTTGGGTTCTAGTCACAACTGTGACCATCTAGTTTCATAACACTGAACAAATAATTTCATTTCATCCATCCTGGCCTCATTTTCCTCATCAGTGTGTGCATGTTTGTGGGGGTGGAGGGGTTGGTTGGTGGTGGACTAGAGGCTTTCTAAATTATTTTGAATCCTAAATTTGCATTAATTTAAAACTCAAATTTCTCCAGTGATTAATACTGAACATAGGAAAACTCAAGTCTATAGGCCACATCTCCTAACGTTTCTTTTTTAATCATATTGGTAGCTATTTGTACATCATGATATGAGAAACATGATTTAGTTCTCTAATTTAAATAATAAAAACAAATGTAAGATGAACATAACAGAGTCAGGATGATGTTATGGAACGAATATGAGACTTGGCCCTGGGTTCACATATTACTTCTGACACTAATTATGTGACTTTGGGTGTGGAGTCACTTAACCATTGTGTGCCTCTGCTGGTCTTTAGGATATATCTGCTTTGTTATAGATAAATTGTGATCTTCATCGGTAGAGGGAGTGCACTAAACTTTTGTGTGTTCAGGTAATATGAACATTTGAAAAGCACATTCACTTGAGTAAAGATAAGTGCAGAACAAATTAAATTTCTTTTGGAAATCTCTGTGCTTTTTCAATTTCAGGACCAATAACAATTATAATGTGCACACACACACAAAAATATGATGTGTATGATGGGACTAACTGGTCATCTCATTTTTAAATTTATTTAAAATGTATCCTAAACTTGTTCAAGTGTCTCCCATATTGGGGAGATACAGTGATTCTATGTGCCATTGACCCTTTAAAGTAGAAATATGTCGTCAAGAAAAATTTGTTTTTATCTCTAGAAAAAAAAATGTATGCCTGAAATCTCAGGGTTGATGTAATGCATGTGCCATCCCTCAAAGAACAGCAAATGATAAATAATGAAAAGATGTCACACATTACACACTGGAAAAAGAATTAAGAAGGGGGACACCACTTAAGTATCCAACTACCATTAAGGTACAAATTATTTAGTGACCAGCACCATCTAAAAATGTCTTCATTAGTTCTCACTGCTTTTCAGTCAGGTGCCATTAATTAATTTGCCCCATCTGTTTCCGAGGCCATGGACATACCAGCGACATGCTAAGTAAGACAACTGGGAATACTTTGGCAAAGCAGTACTCTTTCTGCAGGTGGCCTAGATCAACTTTAAATGTTGAGGACTAGAGAAATAACTCATTAAATCTCAGGTCATGGGTCTTTGTGTCCATGCTCCAGGGATTACATCTTATGTCAACATTGTATCTTACTGTCTTGCAATGTGTTCAACTCAACGAATAACCATTCCCTAATATATTTTAATTTAATTGTTTTTTAAAAGCACCATTCTATCACTGTTGTAGAATTATTTATTTTAGGAATAAAATGTGTATATATATCTATCTATATATATATAGATAGATATATAGATATATGTGTGTGTGTCTAATATATATATAGACACACACAGTCTAAATCATGCTTTTGGTTTTAATTTGTGTTTCTCACTTCTGTCCCAACAGATTCATGATTAAATCCATGTGATCATCTCTCTAATGATGTAGGTCATATATGATTCCAATAAGCTAAAAGTCATGCGTAAGGCCTTACTTTGCATTTGCTAAATTCATTCAAATTGTAATAGAAATTAGGTATTGGCTAGAGGTTATATTAATTAGAAATAAAACAAATTCATATTCGTAATCTACATTTTTAGGCCTAATCTTACCAGTTAGTTGGTTAGAAATTGATCAGATGGTGATGTAGTTAGCAAATTGTCCTAACTATGTCTCTCTTACCACAGTGACAGAGATTTTTTACCATGACCATCAGTGAAATGAAAGATTTAATTCTCTTCTAATGGTAGCAGTGTACTCCTACTCATAATTGGTAGGATGCCTACAGCACATTATCTCTGGGGCTCTGAGTATTCTGTGGAATATTTTTAACCATTTATTTTCCAATATTTCCCCCAAGAGTCAGCTCTCCTAGATATGTTATTAGTCTATTTTGCACTATTGGAGGATACTCTCCACTGAAGCAGGAAGGAAAGCACAGAGAAATAATATTTTGACATTATTTTTTAAGTTTCTGTTCCCTTGGTGCTGGTTTGAAAAAACTAAGCATTTTTTAAACAGTTTCATGTCTTACAGAGATACACACATATATGTGTGTATAATATACACACATATATATTTATATATGTACACATGTACATATATAATATGGAATCCATCATGCAATATAATGCATATATTATATATAACATACATGTATCTACATTCATATATCCATGTATATACATATATTTTCCTATTTTCATTTTCTGTCTCTCTTAGGAACTAATGTTCCAGAGGAGACACCAAAAGTATTAAAAAGAAGTCTTATTGCCTGTCATCTGTTGGAACTTATTTAAAAGTTGTCAAGTATTTTTGCAAAATAAAGAAATCAAGCAGGTCCCCGTGAAGACAGATAGTTAGATAGTAATGGTGACCTTAGAAGAGAGGTATGCAATCACTGAACTTTTAAAATTAATATACAGCACTGGGATTAAAATTTAAATTCAGGAAACTAGACCAGGAGGAATAGCTTTAAAATACCACTAGATTTCTGTTTTATGATTCTATTTTAAAATCTATTCAAGCCTTGCTGATTTAATTACAACCTTGCTAATTTGTTTCCAGACACTTTAGACTTAAAAATTAAGTATAATGTTAACACACATTTAATCTTTGACTTACATTTCAAAACACACATCTGCTTTATTTTTTAAGGGGAGAAAAGGAGATGTCTCACCTAGTCTGAAAATGCATTTAATTTGTACTTCATATCAGTATTAAAAATGAATACCAACCACACATTGTTATAAGCTTAAGAGGGAAAATACTACTCTAAAGGCTCTAATTGAAAAGAGATTTCTGGTGATGTTTCTTCAGGTATATTTCTGAGGTACTGTTTAGGATTGTAACTAGAGTAAGTAAAACTATTTTAGATGGAATTTGCTTGTGAAATTCCAAGATTAAGTAGAGGGCTTAGGAAATGCTTTAGAAACAACATGGTCTGATAAACAGAGAAAGGATTTCAAAAGTTCAATGATTTCAAAGGAGTGAGACTTTTCTTCTTTCAAGAAATAGGTGGAATAAGTCCCACCTAAACTCTCTGAGAACCACAGTTAATATATTCATTCTGAGTTTCATTTCTCCTCTAGGATTTGTGCTGTTTGTCAATTAAGTGATGATAGCTGAACATGGTTCTGTTAGTTTTAGCAAACTATTGAATCTGTACACCTATCCCATTAGTTCAATTTATGCCAGCTCAATCTAATATATTCATTTTGTCATCTTAAAATTTTATGTTGTAGTGTTGCAAGGTTTCCATTTAATATGTATTTTTACTGAGAAAATGGAACAGAGTCAAATTCATTTTCCTTTCTTTCATTTTGAGTGTGAATCTTGTGTGAAAACCCAAGAGAAGTAAAAAAGTATTTCTACAGTGACTGATTTTAGTTTTTGTGACTAGCTAGTGTCTTTGTGTGGCTTCTTCAAGCAGATATCCCCAGGTTCCCTAGTTCTCTATGGAAATTCCACTTTGATAGCAACTTTCACACAGCCACAAGAATTTCATCTGTTGCTTTTTGGAGGATGGTGTACTGTATGATTAAAAGTATCAGAATTTTACATTCTTCCAGATTTGTTAGTCTGTAAAAATATGCTATATCTAAAAAACGTGTTCTAATTATATGTTTTATCTCTATCTTTCCCGTTAAAAGCAGACATTTCATCCAAATTGCTTCCTTCTAGCAATGACAGTTTCATTCTCTCGTTTCCCCAGTCTCAAAATTTGGAATTGTTCTCCCTCATCTTTCCCCTCTATATGTGATGAGGCCAGGTCTTAACAATCCTTCCTTTTTTAATGTTTCCTGACTTTATGCTTTCCTGTCTTTCAATAGCCATTTCCCAAGAAGTCAACTCTTCCTCACTAGCCAGATTCACTAATACTGCATTCTTTTAGTCTGTTAACCTATGGACTCTTCAATCATTTCTTTCCTATTTCTAATTCATTCTGATCAAGTGGTGATTCTGATCAAATTGTCCTGACTAGGTTGCTCTTTAGCACAGTACGAAAAATATTTTTCATGACCACCCTTTATGTTTGAAGTATTTAATTCTCCTCCTAATAGCTGTGTACTCCCAGCTCACTCTTGGTGGGCTTCCTACAACATATTATGTCCAGGGATATGAGTTATCTGTGTAATATGTTTTGCATTTAATTTCCCATATTTCTGCAAGAGACTCATTTCAGCTATGTGAGTTCAGAAAAATGACTTCACCTCTCGGGAACCCCCAAATTTATCTTCGCTTCTTAGCTCTGTTCCAGCTCTTAAACTGCTTTGGATATATAGATATAGGTCACAATGACAAGAACATCTTTCCTCTTTTTATGCAAAAATAATTGTAACTGAGAGATTTACTAATCCCATAAAAATGAGACTTTAAAGTTATTGTAATTAGAAAGTAATACATAGGTTAGCAAAGTCCTTAAGTAAGCACCCTGTGCATTATCTAATTTTTTCTAAGTTTTGAACTATAGAGAGAGGCATAGAGGAGGTATAAGATCAATTAATAAAGGAGGAAGCAAGGCTATGACTTACCAAAAAATGTTTAAGAGCAATAGCAAGAAACATGGAACTTAAGTAGATTTACTGTTTTGCTATCTTTTAAAAGTATTTAAAGTAATGCTGTATTTTTAGTCTAATGTTATCCCTTGTATACAACATAATTCTGGTTTTCAATCCATTTTGCTATCTGCTTTTTTCCTATGGTTAAATCATCCCATTCCTATTCAGTTATGATCACTAACTGTGCATTTTCCTCCTTGATATTTCCCTGTTTCACCTTTTCTCTTTCTTTTTATCTTGTTTCTGCTCAAAAGTCTGTCTTGCTTCTGATCATAGCCTCCCTCAATCCTCTCTTACTTTGTGATTTTCCTTTGCCAAATTTTTTGTACCATCCCTATCCTATTTCCTTATTGAGGAAGATAGATTTCTGTACCCAAGTGAATGTGTATATATATTATTTCCTCTTTGAACCAATTTCAATGAGAGTGAGGTTCAAGCATTGCCAACCACCTCCCCTTCCCTGTATTCTCCTTTACTATAAAAATTCTTGCTTGTGTACCTCCTTTATGTGAGAAAATTTGTTCCATTCTATGTACCCCCTCCCAGTGCATCCCTCTTTTGCACCCCTATATTCTTCTTTTGGAGACCATCCCAACATCATTGACCCACACATATGTCCTCTGTCTATGCAGACTCCTACTAACTATCCTACTAATGATAAAGTTTTGAGAAGTTACACATATCATCTTCCCATATGGAAATGCAATCAGCATAACTTATTGAATTTATGATTGCTCTTTCATGTTTATCTTTTCATTCTTCTCTTTACTCATCTTTTTAAATATCAAATTTTCTATTAAACTATGGACTTTTTATCAGGAGATGTTGAAATCTTCTGTTTCATTAAATTACCCTAAGGGTATATATACCTAAGGGAATATATACAGTTTTGTTGGGTAAGTGATTCTTCGTTGTAACCCTGAGTCCTTTACCCTCTGGAATATCATATCACAAGTCCTCCATTACTTTAACATTGAAGCTACTATATTTTGTGTGGTTCCACACTATCTGAATAATTGTTTTCTTTTGTTTTTCTGAATGCCTGCAATATTTTTTCCTTGACCTGGGACCTATGGAATTTGCAAATAATACTTCTAATAGTTTTCATTGTGAAATGAAATGAAATGAAATCCTTCAGGAGGTGATCAGTGGATTCTTTCAGTTTTTTTTTTTTCTCCTCTAGAAACAAGATATCAGGGGAGTTCTTCATAATAATTTCTTGAAATCTGATGTCTAGACTCTTTTTTTCTTTTTCTTTTTTGATCATGGTTTTAAGGTAGCCCAATACTTACTAAGCTATCTCTCCTGGATCTACTTTTCAGGTCAGTTTCATTTTTTACTTTTTTACTTTTTTTTATTTTTTCTTGAAGTCTCAAGAAGTCATTAGCTTAGAAAAGAGAGCTTCAAAGGAAACTTTGAAACTTTTTCACCAGGGTGAGAAGCGAGCCCAGTCTGTCCCCAACCCCAGCCCCAGGGCTGCAGCAGCCACTGAGGCAACAGCAACCACTTTTGGAGTCCTTGGTCTAAAGACCTTGGGGGAATTAAGCAGTCGATCTGGGTCTCAGTCCTGAGTGGCAGTCCTGGGATAAAGAAGAGCACTGACTTAGTGGAGCTGGTGGAGGCTCTGGAGAGGGAATCCTGCTCACAGACCAGAGCACAGGCCAGGAAAGGCGTAAACTTCTCTTGCTTCGTTGTGCCACCTTGGAGGAACTGAGAACTTAAAGGTCCTTAAAGAATACCCTCCACTTGACAAAGGACTCAAAAGTCAAGTAACTGGTTGGGAAAATGCCCCAAAAGGGGGAAAAATAAGACTATAGAAGGCTACTTTCTTGGTGAACAGGTATTTTCTTCTATCCTTTTGGGTGAGGAAGAACAAAGCATATTATCAGAGGACGACATAAAAGTCAAGGCTTCTACATCCAAAATCTCCAAAATAAATATGCAATGATCTTAGGCCATGGAAGACCTCAAAAAAGATTTTGAAAACCAAATAAGAGAGGTGGAGGAAAAATTGGGAAGAGAAATGAAAGTGATGCAAGAAAATCATGAAAAGTGAGTCAATGGCTTGCTAAACAGGAACTAAAAAAATTCTGAAGAAAATAAAACCTTTAAAAGTAGACTAGCTCAAATGGCAAAAGAGGTTCAAAAAGCCAATGAGGAGAAAAATGCTTTAAAAACCAGAATGGGCCAAATAGAAAAGTAGGTTTAAAAGCTCACTGAAGAAAGTAGTTCTTTAAAAATTAGAATGGAGCAGATGGAAGCTAATGACTTTATGAAAAACCAGCAAATTACAAAACAAAACCAAAAGAATGAAAAAAATAGAAGACAATGTGAAATATCTCATTGGAAAAACAACTGACCTGGAAAATAGATCCAGGAGAGACAATTTACAAATTATTGGTCTACCTGAAAACCATGATCAAAAAAAGAGGCTAGACCTCATCTTCCATGAAATTATCATGGAAAATTGCCCTGATATTCTTAGAACCAGAGGGTAAAATAGAAATGAAAAGAATTCATTGATCACCTCCTGAAAGAGATCCCAAAAGGAAATATTGTAACCAAATTCCAGAGTTCCAAGGTCAAGGAGAAAATATACAAGCATCCAGAAAGAAACAATTCAAGTATTGTGGTAGTACAATCAGGATAACACAGGATTTACCAGCTTCTACACTAAGTGAACAAAGGGCTAAGGGAAGGAATGTGATATTCAAGAGGTAAAAAGAGATAAGATTAAAACCAAGCAAATACTCAGCAAAACTGAGTATAATACTTCAGGGGAAAAAATGGAATTTCAATGAGATAGAGGGCTTCCAAGCATTCTTGTTGCAAAGACCAGAGTTGAATAGAAAATTTGGCTTTCAAATACAAGAATCAAAAAAGGTACATATGAAAGAAAAGCCTTAAGGAACTCATTAAAGTTGAACCATTTACATTCCTACATAGAAAGGTGTTATTTGTAACTCATGAGACCTTTTTCAGTATTAGGGTAGGTAGAGGGAATTTACAGTTGAATGGAATGTACTAGGGGTAAGAGATAGGGAGAAGTAGAATATTGCAAATCATCTCATATACAAGAGGGAAGAAAGAGCTTTTACAATAGAGGGGAAGGGGGGAGATGTAAGGAAATAATTGAGTCTTACTCTCATGGGATTTGACTTAAGGAGGGAATAACACACACTCAATTGGATATGGAAATCTATTTTACCCTGCAGGAAGGCAAGGGGGAAGGAGATTGGAGAGGGAAGATAATAGAAGGGACAGCAAATTGAGGAAAGGTATAATCAAAAGTAAACACTATTATGGGAGGACAGGTCAAGGGACTGAATGGAATAAATGAAGGGCAGGACAGGACAGAGGGAAATGTGGCTAGTCTTTTACAACATAGCTATTATGGAAGTGCTTTGCATTGTTACCTATGTGTGACCTATATTGAATTGCTTATTTTCTCAATGAGGGTGGGTGGGGAGGGAGGGAGAGAATATGGAACTCAAAACTATAAGAATGAATGTAAAAAATTGTTTCAGCATGCAACTGGAAATTAAGCAATACAGGCAGTGGAGTATAGAAATATATTTTGCCCTACAGAAAAAGGGTAGCTAATAGAAGTGAGGACAGACTAGAGGAAGAGGTGGATGGGGTGCATGCTATTCTGGGGTGGGGGATGGGGAGAGATAGTATCTCTTTTTTTGCATTGGTCAATTTTACTTTTTAAGGAGTTCTTTTCTTCAGTGAATTTTTGTGCCTCTTTTACCTTTAGGCCAATTCTTTTTTTTTTTTCTTCAGGGATTTATTTTTTCCAGTAATTTTTTGTGTCTTTTGCCAAGCTGTTACTTTTCATATTTTCTTCTTGCATCCCTCTCATTTCTTTTCTAAATTTTTACTGCACCTCACTTTTCTTTTTCTTTTGTATTTGTCAGAGTTCTTGTTGGGTTTGGGTTGAATTGGAACTTTTCTTTGAGGTTTCCTGGTAGCTGTTTTTACACTGTTGTCTTCTAAGTTGATGCTTTGTTCTCCCCCATTACCACAGTCATTTTTCATAGTCAATATCTTTTGTGTTTTTGTTGTTGTTTGTTCATTTTCCTAGACTATTTCTTCACTTTGAAATTCATGTTCTCCTCTGCTCACCTGACAATGGGGAAGCACTATGCCAAGCTCCAGGTTTTTTAACGCTGTTGTTTTCAGAGCTAGTTCTGATAGTCTGCAAGTTTTTTGGTAGTTCCTATATGGTATCATCCTAGGAGAGGAGGTATCACTGATCTTCATTTTTGTACTCTTGTCTTTACCCAGGAAGGGCCCACAACTCCCCTGTATCTGCAAGTACTAGCACTCCTATTGGCAGTGGAATTTTGACCAGTCCTCTTCTCTCTTGTTTCCAATCGCAAATTTTCCTCCCCAGAACTGCTTAGGGTTAATAGAGTTACCAATCAGCACCAGTTGCATCTAGTGCCAGCAAAGGGTCCTTTTTCTGACCAGTTATCCAAACCCCTACCTCCTCTTATGTTCTTTGAGCTAAGGGCTCCTGAACCTGCTGTCACTGTTGCTGTTATAACCATCTCCAAGGCAGACCACTAATCTCACACATGGGAAGGTAAATGTTAATGCCTGAATGAACTCTGGTGTTTTAGACCTTCTTGTGGACCTCCTAAATTGTCTTAATCTAAAAAAAATCTGTGTCCCTCTGACCTTTTGTTGGCTCTTCTGCTTCAAAATTTTATTGGAGGCATTATTTTAAAGTTGTTTGGAGGGGAATGTTGGCAGAGTTAATCTGTGTCCCAGACTGTACTCTATCATTTTGACTTTCCTATTCCCCTCTAACTTGAATTATTTAAATGAGTTTTGGACACCAGAAAGTCAGAAAGGGATACAAGATAAGATAACACAAATAATCCCCACTTCATAAGGAAGTTTAATTGTAAATTGATAGTCATAAGAGGGAGAAAAGAACTTGGTAAACAGTTTAGCTCCCACCTACTTGGTCTCCTTGCCAGAAGGAGAATTGTAACAGAAAAGGAAAGATGGTTTATTAAAATGACTGAATTTGTAAAACATTATGGAGGGAAAAAACTTTTTATGAGGGATTGCCTCCTAATGACAGAATTAAATGATTGATAGGGGTAGAAAAAAGTCTGTAAAGAAATTGTTGAGAGACCTGAGGGTGTTGAACAATGACACTGGAAAAATGGCAGACAAATCTGTGAAGATTTATATAGGCCATCTCAAAAGACTTAGTGCATTTTAAGCTAGTTCAGCTATTAAAACTTAGAACTTCAATAAGACTTTTAAGATATCTTATGTAACATATTCTTTTCTTTAACAATGACCGTGAAGCATCACATTTAGAAAATATAATCATAGACCTTGATATGCTATCTTACAAAGTACACACTGAGAAAAATAAATATTAATTAATATACACAGAGCATATTCTTACCAAAGGTACCACAATTTTAAGGATATTGAAATATTAATTTTTAAGATATCTGAAATAAGACAATATGCCAAAAGCTTAGAAGACATCAACAATCTTATTATCACTTAGAAAAGTGACTATAAGAATATTGATACATACCAATCCATATGTCTTCTTTGTCATCTCTATAAAATATTTATAATTGCTTACCCATGCTTTGAAGATGTCCTTGGAGAAAAGATAGAAATGGAACAGGCAGGCTTTCACAGATTTTATAGCAGACCTCACCCTTGCAGTCACATAGTTGGCTGAAAGGGACAAAAATATAAGATTTCCCTGTGCTTTTTTTTATCTTAGTATAAAAATGACTTGGATTTGGTAGAACAAAATACCACCTTAGGTGTTCTCTTGCAATAAGGTATGTCTGATGCATACATTAAAAATAACTTAAGATTTCCTGAAAGGATTAGTAACAGACACAATTTTGTTTGAAGATCCTCTGATGGTTGATACCAAATGAATCATAAAACCGAGAGATAAGAGCTTCCCAAAACAATTTGCCATATACAAGGAATATACCCAGTCCAGATTCCAAATGTGGAAAATAATACTTGATATGAATGGGTCCTCCAGAAACTTCTTGTCTGCACATAAAATCATATTTATTAAATCAAGACCCCAAACTCTATGGTGTCTTCTCCATGGAACTTGGCTTCATGCTCCACATGGAAGGTAAATGTTAATAAAGAATACCTGTAATGTGTGTTCCATTATGAAAACTCAAGGTGGTCCATCATATGTAGATACATACATGCATACATATGTACACACACATACTATATGTATATATATATGTATATATCAAGGGATGAAAACATCCTTGTATCTGTAAACTTTGCTCTACACTTCTATGTGACCTTTGAGATACTTAATCTAGAAACAAATATGGAGGAGATTCTATGCTCTCTCTCTCTCTCTCTCTCTCTCTCTCTCTCTCTCTCTCTCTCTCTCTCTCTCTCTCTGATGATCTTTTATTTCCACCAGAGATAGCTAGTACCATACAAAATCAGTTACATTCAGGATGTAGGAGCATCATTTCTGAGAAAGGTATAAAGGTGAAGATGTCTCATAACTGTTGAGATACATTCCAGTTTTGACCCTTTATCTTACATGCTCAAATTGATTCATTCCATTAAAAAATAAAGCTTTACATTTACCCTTTTTGTTATTACTGAATGATTGTACAGTCATAGAAAGAAAGCTAGAGAAACAACTGGTTATTCAGAGAGAAAAGATTGAAAACACCTGGTAGACTCTTAGATCCTTGAAGGCAGGGATTTTATAATGTCTTCTCAGAACTTAGTAGATTATTTAACATATAGCACAAATTTAATAGAAATTGTGGCTCACTGATAAAACACTTAAAGAGTCCAAAAACAAATAAAATCTTAAGCCCTCATCAATTCCAATAGTAACTCTAAACCTTTTAGTCATATACAGTATAATATATTGAGATACTAGAATGCTCATGAACTGTCATTAATTCAATATTTTTTTTAAAAATCATATAATTTTAACTTTGGAAATTACAGTATAGGATGATCTGTGATAAAGTCATTTTTGGTGTAGTAATTTCAACTTTTTATACTGAGTAGCACAGCAAAGAACTTAAACAGACTATATACAAAACACCTTGCCCATCCAGAACTTGACCGAGATTCAGGAGGCATACAGATAAAACTGATCATTAAAAAGTAGGTATTGCAAAGCCCATGAATAGCATTTATTCAGTTTAATCATATAATAGCAAAACCATAAGAAATGATTTGCTTACATTTTTCACATGATACAAACTAATTCCACTAACTGATGCCCAGGCCCCAAACAAAAAATTAGAGGCTGAAAAAGGAGCTGCTATAGATTTTCTGCTGCAAGAAGTGCCAAATGACATTAAGGGAGGAGATGGAAAAAGTATTTTTGTTTTAAATGTAAGAACTCAAAAATCACAGTACTGGTTGATTTAGAATACAGCCATGTAACACCTAACACATGTTCATAACGATGACAATTATCTTTCAAGAGAGTTACATTTTGCTTATTAATCAAACTATATTTAAGAAGGCAAGGAGCTATGTGATACATTTCAGAAAGATTTCGATTAAAATTGTTCAATCATTTTAAAAGTCTTTAAAGATAGAAGTTACCCAGAAATCTTAGTTGTTCAGAATGCTTCATTCTCCTGGGCCTCAGAATGCTGGGTTTTTATATTTGGTTGTTTTTGTTATTCTGTAATAAGAAGCTCATAAAATTTACTGTTTCTTGATATTCAGAAAATTGAGAAGGCTTTATGGTATCAATTCTACCACTGCATTCTACAAAAAATATGTTTATATTGACATTATAAAGTTGGTGCCATCTCCGAAGCTGTCAAGAACCTAACTTTTGGAAAAACGAATATCTACAGAACAGTTTTACTATATTCCCATCTTTTACGATGATTTGCATTATTTATTTTAGGACTCATTCAATAACAAAGGGGAAAAAGGCCACAGATTCCACAGAAAATCGCATAGGACAAAAATATGGTGAACTTTAAAAGACATAATTTATTCTAGAAAATAATGCTCTATGAATCTTGGTGGTATATGATAGTAAAACATCCTGTGCCTTCACTAACTTCTAGTGCTAAAACTGTTAGAGAAAGCAGAAATTAACCTAATTCAATCGTAAAAGAAACAAAACGTATTAAAAGCCTGCTATGCACAGGGTCAAATTGTCTCAAATCCTTAGAAGACAGATGGACATGAACAGCAGTTTCTGAATTCTAGGCACTCATTACTGGCAGTGTAGGGAAGGAGGGGAAAGGGTATGGATGCAAAATGTAAACCAAGTAGTTTGTACTTGATTGAGAGAGAGAACATTGACAATTAGGAAAATTTAAAGTGCTTTCCCAATGAGGGCAAGCCATTAGCTGAAACTTGAAGGAAATCAAACTTCTTAGAGTCAGGAGTGAAGAAGTATCCTTCAGTCAGGAAGCACAGTCTCTGCAAAGCCATTGAAGCAGAAGATGAAATGCCAGGTTCGGGGAATAGCAGGTAAACCAGTATGCAGAAAGAATGTTTTGACATTGATAGAATCACCAGTGATGCCATTATATCATGCTATTAAGACATTTCCAAAAAGAAATTGTAGTTTTGTCTTTAAATTTTGCATGAAATAGGATTTTACACCACCGTGATGGACGTAGGTAATGATACCCCTAAATTTAGTGCTAAAATATTTGCAGAGAGTGAATTTTCCAACTGTAAAGAAATATAAAATGGAGAATAGAATTTTCAAATAGAAATAAGTAAGGAAATATCATGTAAAATATCCCTCAAAGGAAGTGGAGTTTTTCACAGATGATTTTAAAGGTTATAAGTCCATTGCCAGAAGTTCTCATTCTTTCCCCCTCTCCCTCTCCTCCTCTCCCTTTCTCCCTCCTCTCCCCCTTTCCATCTTTCTATCCCTCTCCCTCCCTCTTTCTCTCTCTCTCTCTGTCTCTGTCTGTCTCTTTGTCTCTCTCTGTTTCTCTCTGTCTCTCTGTCTCTCTCTGTCTCTGTCTCTCTCTCTCTGTCTCTCTCTCTCTGTCTCTCTCTCTCTCTCTCTCCCTCTCTTTCCCTCCCTCCCTTCCTCCTTCAATCTCTCTTCCATTTTTCCTCTCCACTTCTACCCATACCACACATCCTTTCTTTCTCCTTCCTATACTGGGACATCTAAGGACATGTTCTCTATTCCACAGACATATTTAGTATTGCTCACTGGCAGCATACTTATCTCCTCACCATCACATTTATTATGGTTTAATTAAATAGTGACAAGTCACATGGTTCAGAAAGAAACCAAGTCAGTGAAGCCCCAACAGTCTTTACATAATTAATGGCATTCCCTGTGGATTGCACAATTTATTAAATTGCAGAGCAGAGCAAATTTAGATAAACATATTTGAGTATTCTACATGAAAGAATATTCTGGAAGTTTCAGGATGTCAAAATTTAAAATGAAATGTTTAAATATTGCCTATTATAAGTACTTCTGCCCCCTTTTTTGTAAATATATTTGTGTGTATGTGTGTGTATATATATATATAAAACTTTAAAATAAACTGTCATCTTTCTAGAACCTTACTTTTGATCTTCTAGAAGAAAATAACACTACAGCCATTCAAAGGATAATTAGTATGTGAGAATAATTAGCATGTACTTTAATTTGGACTAGGTAATCTCTAAGGTCCGTTTTAGCTTTAAGATCCTATAATTAAATAGTTCCCTCTGTAATAAGTTAAAGAAAAAGAAAAATACAAGAGCCTAAAGATATTAGTCAAAAATTTTATATAGGTATATACTTGACTTGCCAAGTCAGAACTATGAGGTCAATGCATACATACCCTGCTATATGACTGATTCAGCAAATTAGTTCTTATTTGAGCTCTCAAGGGCCCTTATTCTATCTTGCTCTTGAGGGGAAAAGAGCTATCTAATTCACAGTATCTTTTTATTTCCTAATGGAGTAGCTCTAAGGTAGACTAAATCCCTTAAATTGGGGCAACAGCAGCTTTGAACATTGTTCTGGCAGCTTACCCTAGCATAGTTTCCATTTTCTTCTGCATAAGTAAAGATAATCTTCGGTCACAGATAATTCTGAAAGCATATTCTATTGTGAAGAGCTCAATGGTAGGAAAAAAAAGTCTAGTAATTTTAGATTTTTATTTAACAAATAATGAAAATGACTACAAATAATTGAAGTTACAGGTCACTCAAGGGGTAATGGAAAAGCAAATGGTGAGCATACATAGATTGCATTAGACTCCCAATGAAGAATCATATAGAAGAACCAGATTAAGGATATTCTTATAATGTGGTTTAATTACAAAAAAAAAAAAAAAAGTTGGAATTTTTGTGCAGCAAGAAGGAGACCTAACCTACAGAGAACCCAAAGTTGTCCTAGATGTTACCCTGTCTAATGCACAGCCTGAGATCTCATTATCTCTTTTAGCCACTCCTTGTATCACCTGGTTATATGAAGGTTTTGATACACTAGAGCCTCATTTTCATGTACTTTGCTCTCCCAGTTCTTACCCCAGTAACCTGTACATGTTTGTTTGATTTTTTTTCCCCAAATGAAGGACTTTATATGTATCCCTATTAAATTCCATCTAATTAGCTTCACTTCACTGTTTCAATCTATTCAGGGCTTTAGGGATCCTGATTTTATCATGTTATTAGCTGTTATTCCAAACTTTATTTCATTCACAAATTTAATAATTAGGTCATCTCCTTATTCATCCAAATCATTGATAAAAATACTTGAACAGAATGGGGCTTGAAAGAGAATGTCCTGAGCTACACTCTACTGCAGAACTTCCTCTTGCTTGACTTGGAGATTGAGAATTTATGAATTTTCCACTTTTACTATTAGCTTTAAAAAAACATGGTTTGATGAAAGGAAAATCTCCAGAAGAAAACAACTTATGACAGATGGAATGTTTAATGACATTTATTAATGAAATTCATCATAATTTCCAGAAATACATAATTTTCAAAATAAAATTGCATCACTTTCTGATTTTCAGTTAATTTCGATACTTTACATGTTCTGATGGAGTGGATTATTTATGGGGTAACATATAGAAGGCAAAGGAAAGTAAAAACAGGTTCTCTAAAATAATCTATATCCCAAAGAGAAGGGAGACATTTGTTTATCTTCAGCTATAATGGATACATTAATTTATAGTGTACCTTCAGTGTTGGACCTTAAGTGTCACTAGTGTGATAAACTTTTCATTTATATTATGTGCAGTGCTTGCAAAAAGGAATCACCAAAATTAACCCATGCTACAAAGTGGAGAGAAAGATGGGCTCCATTGCTATATTCAATGTGTATTTTATTAACAAAGATAATGGATAATTCTCAATCTGTGTATTTTTCTGACTGCGAAAATTGGACATTCCATCTTCTAGTAATAAATTTAAGGTAGAAAATCTTTGATGGTCTGAAATATATTTACATTCATTCCCAAATTTCTTCTAACATCACTGAGTTATTAGAATCTATTAAATATTTTATTCAAATATATTCTCCATTGTAGACTTCAGCATCTTTTCTTATACCTGATTTATTTGAACACCTGAGAGCCATATAGAGTACCCCTTATTAGCATACTAGGTCAGAAGTTAGCACTGAAAAGCAGAAGTTTACATTTTATTTTTTTTCATTTATTTCTTTAAGGAATGTCTATTCTCATGTAGAAATCACTAAATTAAGTTCTAGCAGAAATAGACATATGCCTTCAACAGTTTTTCAGTATAGAAAACATTAATTAGTGAGAATAAAAATGTGACAGAAAACTTTTTATAGAACTTCAAAATTTATAAAGTATTTTATATGCATTTTAGACTCATACTTATGGACTTGAACTATAAGTGCTATCATCTCTATTTTACAGATAAGGAAACTAACAATTGAAGAGTTTAAGTGACTTCAGTGTCCAAGGTTAGATTGGAACATAGGTCTTCCTGAGTTCAAATCCAATAGTCTGTGCACTGTGAGATATCGTCCTGCCATGGTTCCTTATGCTAGTCGTGGTAGAGATATTCATGCAACTTTCCGTATTTGCACCTTTCTTTTTTTGGACTGATGAAACAAAGTCTAAATACTACTGTTAATTCATTACAAAAAATAGTAACAATCAGGTCCTGCTATTCCACACCATACCAAATAGTACAGCTGCTCATTAGCTTGGGAAACTATCTTTCATTTATCAAGAGCAAATGGGAGGCAGTAAGTTTGTTGATAAAAATACTGGTTTTGCTGTTAGAAGAACCAATTTCAAATTGTAGTTCTGCTATTTATTATCTGGCTTACCTTAGGCAAGCACTTCGCATAGTGTCCGGCACATAAAAGGGGTTTAATAAGTATTTATTGAATTAAACTCTCCTTTATGGGAAACATTTGCCTCATCTGTAAAATGAGAGGTCTTAACTAGTTTACTTCTAAGTTCCCTTCCAGGTCTTAAAGAAATATGTAGATAGATAGACAGACAGACAGACAGACAGACAGACAGACAGACAGACAGATAGATAGATAGATAGATAGATAGATAGATACCAAATAAAAAACCTATGAATTCATGAACTAAATGTTCTCTAAGGTCATTTCATTCTCTAAATCCTATGATACTATGAATTCATTCATTCAGCCTCACTAAGGACTTTACTAAGAGTTTCAAGACCTTATCATGATGGCTAAAATAATCAAAAAATATTTCAGTACAATAAACATTTATTAGCACCTACTATGTGCCAACCATTGTGACATGCTCTAGTCATAAAATGAATAAAAAGAAAGGCAGCCCATGCCCACACATCTTAAGGGAGAGACAAAACCAGCAGGCAGGGCCTGGGAGGAGGGTCTGGGAGACAGGATTCCGGAGGATACCTGCTGCCAAAGTGGAGTAGAAAGGCAGGGCAGTAGATGCAGAGTGGAGCAAGCTGAGAGTCCAGTTTCTGTATTCTTTTAGCCTCTAGTCCTCTTACCAGAAGGGAGAGGAGGCTGAGGGAAGTGGTATCAATAGAGGTTTGGGTTAACAGCATGGTAGTAACTTTAGAAGTGATGAATCTATCCTGGGAGGAGGACCTTGTCCCTTGGATTAGAAACCAGGCCGGGCATCAAATGTAAAGAAGAGTGAGTCTTTGGAGAGAGAAAGGTAGGTCACAATCTAGAGATAGATAAATAAGGATTGTCTTCCTCTACTATGCAACGACCTTAAGAGATGGAGAATAAACGTAACAGGAGTACAACTTCCGGTTTGCCATCTTACTGATAGTAAACTCTTACTGATAATAAACTTTCTCATCATAAACTCTATGAATGCAAATGTGACATAAAACAGTGTTCTCAGTAGCCACCTCAGGAATATAAACGAGTCACATTATGCAGTGTCTAACATAAATGGCTAGTGAGGATACCTAAGAAAAACCTTCATTAAACTTGCTTTTTAAAAAAAAAGATTATTTTTAATTTACAAAATAAAACAAGCAATTGCATAACATAGTAGAATAAAAAAAGAAGTTGATTGCACATGAAACTGCAAATCTGTTATGTACAGTTTGCTATTCCTTTTAAATATACAATATTTAATACATAGCATATATCATAGTATATACAATTTCAGAATATGATCTGAACCCCAACCCTGACCCCATACATAGTAACAACTAGTCTCATTAATATGGTACATTACAAAGGGCTTTCCTCACATCAAACCTGTGAGATAGAACACATAAGTTAGTCAGTAAACAATTATTAAATGCCTAGTCTATACCAAGCACTGTATTAAGCTCCAGGGATAAAAATACACAACCTGAAATGGACCCTATACTTTAAGAGATTGTATCATCCTCACTTTATAGATAGGAAATCTCAGGAAACAGATACATGGAGGGATAGTTTTTCTAATATTCTACAATATGTATTAGAAGTGATTTGAACTCAGGTTTCCTGCCCTCATTAGAATGTGAGTTCTTTAAGGGCTGGTACTGATTTTACTTTTCTTTATAACTAAGCTCTTATCATAGTGTCTGGCACACAATAAGCCCTTGATATGTACTGGTTGACTAACGGATTTAAAAAGTAATGGTCTTTCCATCACCTTGTACTGAAGTATTCTATCCTGCACAAACAAATGGTCTTCATTTCTTCTCAACTTATGAGTCTCCCTTCACAGAGCTGGGACAGAGTGTAAGATGTAGGAACTGGAAGATCTGAGGTCATCTCCTGACTCAGACACTTACTGTCTTTTTGATCCAAGGCAAGTCAGCTGATCTTGACGTTCAGTTTCCTCATTGTAAAATGAGAGCTGAACTTCTAAGATTTGGTTTCTAAATTTCATTCTAAGTTTAAATCTATGATCCATTTTATCTGGATCCCAAAGAAATGAAGAGATAATGAATGAAGTCCATTTAGTTGCTGAGGATTTAAGGAAATTCTGATCAACATGCAGTGCTTTACCCAAAATTGTCAGATCATAAGTGTTTGTTATTTGAATGCATTCGGGGCAAATGGAAAGAGGAGAATGTAGAAGGGGTGAAACTATTAAAAATGTTTCAATATTCTAGATAAAACATGAACTAATAAAGAAGGCATCTAGCATTCAAGAATGAAACAGAAAGGATTTAAGATATTTTGAGAGGACAAGAAGGGGAAGGGAAAGGAAAGGATTGCAATAAGCATTTGTATAGTTACTTACTGTGTACCAGTAAATATGCTAAGGGCTTTAAGCATGTTCTCATTTGATACTCACAGCACCTCTACCACATAGATGCTGTTATTAGTTGAGAAAATTGAAGCAAACAGTGATTAAGTGACTGGCCCAGGGTCATACAGCTAGGAAGTGTCTGAGGTTGGATTTGAATTTAGATATTCCTGACTCCAAGCCCAGAGCTCTAGCTATTGTGCCACAGTTTTTTGTCTATTGTTTTTATTGAGACAATTGAAGATGATAGAGGATCAAAGATTATTGAAATCCACCAGAAAAACAAAAAAGAAAGCCAAAGTCAGACCAAGAGAAATTTTGTTTCAAGGGAACAAATATTACCACAACCCTAAATGACACATTGTTGAGTCAATTGTCTGTCACTCTATAGGAGAGAATCAAAATTCTCTGACAGATGATTTGGAGTTTACAAATATTATTCTTAGAAAATTATATCCCGTAATGAATGCCTTCCATCTGAAAATTTATTATAGACATTGTACTCTTTTTAAGAGTTTGTATATTAATCACGACAAATATATATTTTTACTCTCCTGGATTACATCTTGAGGTTTAATCTTTCTTAATACTTGCAGATATTTCATGCCTTTTTTCAACATGGAAGAAAAAAGGGCTAGAATTTAGAACTGAGAGTAGACTGATTAGTGTTGCTTGTTCATATGACTAATTAATGAGGAAATAGCATGTCCTTATCCTTTGATTTGTTGGTGATTAATAAATCAATAAAATATTATGTGGAGAAAGAAGGAACAGAAAAGAAGCACTTGTAATGAGATGTGGTTGCCCTTTCTTACTTTCTGAATATGGTCTCACAAAATCTACATCATAAATGTAATTAACTGGGACCATTGCCAACCTCTTCAAGGAGGAGCAGAATTGATGGCTCATGAAGATTAAATTATTCATTCACCCCTGGAACATGTACCTCCAGGACAGGGTTGAGACAGAGACATTAGGGTTGAAACCTATCATTGTCCTCTGCTGCTGTGAAAATCTTCGCTTAATAAATAAAATTTTAACCTCCAGGTTTGTTATTGAAGGACAGGCCCGTAGGGGGTACCTTGTGCCGAGATATTTTACAATGACATTGGATGCCCCAAAATATGGTCGGGTAATTAGATCCTATCTATAACTCAACAAAACAGATAAAAACTGAAAGTGTTTTTATTTTTCCTTCTGGGATCATGTCTTGTGCTTGAGGTGAGGAGTGGGCAACGGTAAAAACAGCCTTAAGATGGTCCTACAGAACTATAACCTGAGGAGTCTATTTTATTTTTTTTTCATAGTTTTATTTATTTATTTTTAGATTTCGACATTCATTTCCACAAAATTTTGAGTTCCAATTTTTCTCCCTATCTCTCCCCTCCCCCACCACATAACACCTTGCATTCTGATTACCCCTTCCCTCAATGTGCCCTCCTTCTATCACACCCCACCCTTCCCTTATCCCCATCTTCTCTCTTTTCTTGAAGGGCAAGATAAATTTCTGTACCCCATTACCTGTATTTCTTATTTCCCAATTATGTACAATAACAATTCTCAACATTCGTTTCTAATACTTTGAATTCCAACTTCTCTCCCTCCCTCCCACCCCATTCATCCCCACTGAGAAGGCAAGCAATTCAATACAGGCTATATATGTGTCATTTTGCACAAAACTTCCATGATAGTCATGTCATGTAAGACTAACTATATTGCCCTCCATCCTACGCTGTCCCCCATTTATTCTATTCTCTCATTTGACCTTGTCACTTCCCCAAAAGTGTTTACTTCTAATTACTCCCTTCCCCCATTTGCCCTCCCTTCTATCATGCCTCTCACTCCACTTGTCTCCTTCTCCCCTACTTTCCTGTAGTGTAAGCTAGATTTTCATACCAAATTTAGTGAGCATGTTATTCCCTCCTTAAGCCATATGTGATGAGAGTAAGCTTCACTTTTACCCTCTCTCCTCCTTCCTTTTCTCCTCCATTGAAAAAGATTTTTCTTATCTCTTTTTATGAGTGATAGTCTGCCCCATGAGGAGTCTATTTTAAACTCAAGCCAATACCTAGTCCGGCAGTCTCCCAGGGCTACAACTCTAATCAGCTGAACAGAAAAATGACTAACAGCTATATAAAAAAATAGTGCTCTAATTTAGATAAGAAAGCATAATATTTAGCACAAAAATATTTAAGAGGAAAGAAACCATGAAAATACATTAACTAGAATTTCTAAAGGCTGTTATCCCTTTCAGAAATAAATATGAGCTTGCCTTTTGCCATGGGGGATGGCAAGAGAGGACTGGTGTGGATCATCAATTTTACATCATGAAAATGATTTATCCAAAAATCAGCATTCTTATTTGGAAGCTGAATTTTTCCCCTATGGGATCATCTCTGGACATGAAATTATACATCCTCTGGGTTGGTTAAGAACTGAATATTCACATGAAATTGAACATCCTTCCCTCTGAAAAAGAGTTACCATCTTATTTTCAACTCATCCCTTTTCAGACATCCTAAAATGAAGGTTAGTTTGAACTAGGGAAGCTACATTAATATTCAGGAGCCTTTCAGGATTGAAATGGATTGCCTACAAACCTCATGCTGTAATCATTGTAAAATGCATTTGATGATTCCTTTTGCAGAGTATAAAAAAGAAAAGAAAGCAGGCCTGTGATAAATGCTTTAATGATCAAGCTATTTGATATACTGTAAGAACTTGCCCAACTCATTCACCTTAAACTTCTCATTTTTCCTTCTTTGATATGTCAAGGCATCTGGGAACTTCTTGATGTAGATAATCTCTCCAAGGATACGGACTGCGCCTCATCCTGAGTGATTTGTCTAAATCCTTGTATAAATTCTATATAGGGGTCCAACCAGAATGCTGGTGGCCTTCTTCTAGACCACTTGACATCATGCTGAGGCCAATGAAATATGGGGATTGTTTTCCATCTCTTGTACCTTGTTCTCATTAAATAACATGAAGACCTGCTTTCCTCATCATACATTTCTTTTATATAATATGAAATTGAATTGAAAATGACTAGAACTCATGTCCATATCCTTTGATCCTAGTCTATGAGTATCTTTGATAATTGCTGTGGATAAACAATGAGCTGGACCTGGAATTAACATTTTTATTAGATTCAGAATATCTAGTAATATGATTTCATTGTATTTTCTTTATTTTAATTTTAAAATGACTTTCTTCCAAGAAAAATATAATGTTATTGTTACTATTGAGTCATTTCAATAGTGTCTGATCCTTCATGGTCCAATTTGGGGTTTTCTGGCAAACACACTGGAGTGGTTTGCCATTTCCTTCTCTAGTTCATGTTACAGGTGAGGAAACTGAGGCTATTAGTGACTTTTTCACAGTGGCACAGTTAGTAAGTATCTGAGGCCAGACTTGAACTCAGGTCTTCCTGACTCCAGGTCTGGTGCTCTATCCATTGCGCCACCTAGCTGCGCTGAGTCACTGTGATTGAGCTCTATTCCCATTAGTGATAAAAGGTTTTCCCTGAATCCTTATTGATTTGTCACCTATTCCCTCATTGCACAAATTAGTGAGAAATTTAGTTGGGGTTAGAAATAAAGTCTATGGAACAGAAAAAAAAAAAAAAAGAGAATTTACTGACCACAGCAAATGTGTTATTAAACAGTCTTTCTGGGAGACAAAGGTAACAGATGTCATAAAGATTTGGACTGAAAGTCAGGAGATCTGGGTTCTTTTACTGGTAAGTCAGAAAGTTGCATTAAACAAGTCACTTTCTCTTTTTAGGCCTTAGTGTCTTACCTATAAAATGATAGGTGGAAATAAAACAAAACATTCCTTAAGTGATTATTCTCTACCAGGCACTGTTCTAAACATTAAGGGTACAAATACTGAAAGCTAACTCTTTCCAGGAATAGTGGTAGTAATTGTCTTACTACTCCAGGATCTAGAAGTTGAATTAGAAGGGGGCAACAGGTGATAGAATATGAAATTAAGATGTTAGCTAAGGATCAAGCAGTGTAGTGACTTTGGGTTGAGCTGAGAGATGAACAGCTGAGTCACAGGCAAGTGGGCGTGGCATGAAGATGCCTTGGTTTAAATGACCCTTAAACTTTCTCCCTTACAAGCCTATGGAAGAAAACTGCAACATCCGCTGGAATTCCCTGACACCAAGTGCTGGTAAGTACCAAATATGTGGGGAGCCTTATTAACCACTTTGGCCATTCCATGACTTATGTGATGGAAATACACAGCAAGAATCTTAATTAGAGACAAAATCTATTTTATAAACAATTAGCAAATAGCAGTTTAATAATTCATATTAGTTAAAAGTAAAAAGTTTTATTTTAACTTTATTTGCTTTCATGTTTATTTATAAAACATCAGAGCAAAGTTTGAACTGTTATAAGACACAAGTGAACTTTTAGGATAAAATAGAGAAGTCTGGGCATTTCAGAAAACTGACAGATTTGATATGGGGGAAAAAGTGAAGAGATGGGAAAGAAGACCATGTAAGAAGAGCCTTCAGTTGTTTTAATGAACCCATGTCAATATGGCTGTGTAGTGAAAGGTTTTTTATCTTTAAAAGTATATGATGCCTAAAATGATTCATTCTGGCAATTCAAAAATTACACAATGACCATTTACTTTGATTATTCCCAACCTTATTTTTATTTCACTTATACACATAACTTCATGAAATAATATTGAGTGTTCATATCAAGGTATCATTGATTTGAGTGCTGTTTCAAGTAATACTGGTAAGAATAATATTAATGATGGCTGATAACTAGAATCTGTTTAGCACTTTAAATTTTGTAAAGGGTTTTACATGCATTATCTTATTTGACCTCATAACAACATTGTAAAGTGATTATAGTTATTATTACTCATATTTTATAGATGAGGGAACCGAGGCTTAGAATGGCTAAGTAATTTAACTGTGGTCACAAAGTCAGTGTCAGAAGTGGGATTTAGACCCAGATCTTCCGGATTTGAGATGCAAAATTGTTTTCCCTACTCCATGGATCTTAAAAGCTCCAAGTTCTCTTTGAAGTTTGAGATTCTGTGAGTATTAGCTTGGATAGGAGAGAGTGTCCTTGATCCCTCTAAGCCTCTGTTGTCTCATCTAAAAAAATGGGAGGAATGATGATCTCTAAGGTCTCATTTAGCTTTATGTTTTGTTCAATAGTTTTCGGTCTTGTCTGACTCTTTGTGAGCCCATCTGAGGTCTTCTTGGCAAACATACTAAAATGGTTTGCCATTTCCTTCTCCAACTCATTTTACAGAGGAAGAAACTGAGGCACAATAATTAAGTGACTTGCCCAGGATCACACAGTGAATTAGTGTCTCAGGCCAGATTTGAACTCAGGGATGTGAGTCTTCCTGACTCTTTCTAGATCCTTTGTTCTATCCACTGTACCACCTATCTGTCCTATCTAACTGCTGATTCAGCTATGGCATTTTACAATTTGATTTCTTGGCTCAGAAAGAAAGAAGGCCTATTCCCAAATATTATAAGAGAAGAATTCATGGAAGGAAATATGCAAAAAGTCTTCCCTAAAGAGTTCATAGCTAATATTTTCCCTCTCAACATAATTTCCCAGCCTTTGCTCAAATCTAGAAGCAAGATCACACTTCCAGATGGTACCATATATATAAAGATTTGTTATTCTTTCATTAACTCAGCCAGTACACATTAGGTAACTACTTTCAGCATAAACTAGGGCCTGTAGGAAATGCAGAAATGTGTTCAGACAAGGTTACTGTCTTCAGGGAAACTTAGAATCTTTTAAGTGAAATAAGACTCATAGAAATAATTACAATATAATGTAGACTCTTGAACAAATAATCATAATACGATATATTTATCCCACTAACATGGCACTTGCCACACTCAAAAATGCGAGAAGGTAGCAAGTGTCATGAGAATGGAAGAGGAACTAGGAGTAAGTAGAGATTGAGTCCAGATAGGTGATTAGAGGAGTTCCTTGGAAGAGGCAGCATTTTAACTGGTCCTTGAAGAGTGGGTAGGATTTGGATCATATGAAAGGGGCAATCCAGATGGAAGAAACAGTATAAGCTAAGTCACATAATACAGGAATAACAAGGGCTATTTAGTGGTCATTAAATAGATCATCTTATCTAGAGCGCTAATACTTCCTCATGGACTTAGATAAAAAGGATTGATTAAACACTTACTTTAGAGCAAGCATTATGCTTACTAATTATAAGGAATTTACAAATGGGGAGAAAAAAGGGAAAAAAAAGCAGTCCCTATCCACAGGGGCCTTACTTTCTAATATGATTGGGGGAGGGATGAGAATTACATGTAAATAAATAATTATTATATACAGGGTATATAATAGGAAATCTTAGACGGGAAGGCATGGAGGCAAATTCCATTGCCATGGGCATAATTTGCCTTCACAAAATGTCTTACTTTCTATACAGTACTTTGTGTTCTTCTTGGTGATTAAAAATGGATTATTTGATGATCTCTTCCACTATCTTCCCCCCTTTTGAAGTTAACCTGACAAGTCTATAATTACCAAGGTCGTCTGGTGTTCTACTGTATTGCTTATTGATTCAGGATGAAAGATTAAAGTGATTTCAATGGCTTCACTAATACTTCGTGTGCCTAGATGGCTAATGCTGAAATGTCCTTACTGAACTCTGCATTCATCAAGGAGCGGTGAATGAGGGATTAATTCTTAATGCCCTGGCTCCTATAAATCTAAGCAGCCATTTCCTGAGAAATTTTGGATCCCTTGAGTTGTTTATGTGCATATCAAGGTATCATTTTTAAAAGGGAAATTTCAATACTTGTCTACTCTTGTGGGCAAACCTGAAACTTACAAAGGAAATTTCACTAAAAGTATTTTAAATCGTGGTTTCATTACAGCTATAAATCTTGGTGAATCTTTCTAGGAATACATACCTTGAACTTTGGTGTGGTTCTTGGTTGTTGTTTTTCTCCTGTAACCAAGATAAATGAAATAGAAATATTCTTTTTTCTAAAAATAGATTTTTGGGGGGGGTAGTATTACTGATAAACATTTGCTTAACTCTGATACTGAAATTTTTCTTCTAGCTCTTTTATGACACTAGAAATCAATCAAGTGTCATATCACTTTTAAAAATTTTATTAAGCCAAGGGTTTAACTGTGTTTTCCGAGTGCCCTATGAATTCCTAACGATTTTCATAATATTGGAAGTTAAATATGGCACTGATCTCATTTGAGTCTCACAACATTGTAAGGTAGACAGGGCAAATGGTATTTCCATTATTTTCATGTAAAAACTAAAGATCTGCTAACAACTAGCAAAACTTGAACTAGAAATTTAGACTCTGTATTTATTTAGCTGGATGGATGAATATCCTTGTTACCATATAATGAGCATTCATAAACTGAATGTTAGAAATACAGTAATGATAAATCCCTAAAATATCAAAATAGTCTTTCTTCCTCTAAAATAGTTTTTTTAATTAGAATAAGTCATTTAAACCAAAACTTTTATCCCTACTTTTTAATTTATTATTTGTCTTTGTATGTAGTGATTCTGCACTTATCCAGAGTAAAATTGACAACAACCCTAAAAATCTAATGGAAAGCAGCCATGAACCTTTGAAAATATGTCTGTGTACGTGAGTGCCCATGCATGCATCCATGTATGTTTTTAAGTTATACTGAAGGAAAATGTGAAGTCAAATAGGAGATAGGCAATGCTGCTTGTGGATAGGCACAGGCAATGATAATAGACAATGAAGCAAAGGTAGAATTACTGAAATCTTCACTTCCACTAAGTCTTAGTGAAGAATTAAAACCTAAGAGTAACAAATAAGAAAGTAGATGTGATTGATTAGTACAAGGTCCCAGCTAGTGTAAGGAATAGAGAGAAATTCCTGAGAAAGGAAGTCAAGTCAAAATAAGAAAGTGACCAGATCTAAATCAGTCCACCAAAGATGATTTTTTTAGGCTTCTCTCTTCAAAGTACAGGTGATATGATCAGCAAGGAGGATACTCTACTGAACGTATAACTTGCTGACTCATTTGCTTAAGCATATGGGCTCACACTTCAATTTGATGTGCATATATTTTGCTAGATAGACATAGTCAGAACCTTTGGAGTCTCTGGTACATCAGTCTATCCTGGACCTAATGTAAATAGTATCTGTTTAATATGGATGAACCTTACTCCATGTTGAAATAGGCATGAGACACTGTATTATAGTGGAAATCATGTGGAATTTTTGAGTCATGTAAACACTCACTCCTGCCTCTGAGACTAGATGCATGTGTGACCACCAGCAAGTCACTTAAACTATGTGAAACTCAGTTCCTTCCTCTCTAAAATAGAGATAATAACATATTAGGTAGCTACCTTAAGAATTATCATGAGAATCATAATGAGGAAAGCAGGTAAAGGTACTTTATAAATGCTAGATACTATGACTATTTGTCCATAGAGTAATTGTTGTATAGTAGAAAGACAATGGGCTTTCTAGTGAGAAGGCTAGAATTCATGTCCCAATTCTGCTACTTTGAATGAATTGTAAACTTCTCTGAATCTCACTGCCTTCATCTGGGAAATAGCATAAATCACACCAGTATGGCTAGGCTGTGGTGAGAATCCTGTGAGAGAATATGTGACAATATTGTCTATTATTATGAATATCCATAAAATCCAGAAACTAGGTCTGTGATTTTGACTTTGACAGTGTCTCTCTCTTTGTCATTCTCCAATTCTTCTCATGTAAACTATTCTATCAATTATTTAACGAGGTTTGCTTTACTAAATAATACAGAATCCAAAACATGTTTACCCATAAACATAATATACTTTAACACAATGTAACCTTTAAAATGATATTGATTTATGAGATAAATTTCAAATGGAACCTTGAGTTGTCATTTTAAAAGATGGTGTCATCAGATGGTCACAGTCATAACCATGAACACTGCCTCAATTTTTTACAAATTAAATGTTAAGAATGCTAATTTATCAGAACCCTAAATTTTGTATGTTTTTTTTAAAAAACATCAGTTTCCTAAGTGTAGAGTAACTTAAATATGTCAGTATTTTCATTATGCTATCAAAATATCCAGTATTCATTTTCTGAATGAAGAAAATTTCTCTGAGAAAATGTCATGTGTAGAAATAACACTTATGTATTCATATCTCTAACATTTTTGATGGATTTTTCTGGTACAGAATTTTTTTTTAAATTAGTGTTGAGAAATGGGAAAAAAACATGACCTCTGGAATCAGAAGACCTGGCTTCATATTCTTTCCCTAAAGCTTAATACTTTTATGGCCTTCGTTTCCTCAGCTGTAGCATGAGGAGGGTCAGACTTTGTGGACTGCGCAGTCACTTTAAACTTAAAAAAAAAAAAAATCTAAGAATTTTCTTTTGTAACATCTATTATACATTATTACTTTTTAAAGACATATACAAATATGGTATTTAAGTTTACAGAAATATGTTCCATTGCATAATGCCATGCCACACATTTCATCATAGCAGACACAAAATCAAATGATGTATGGCATGGATGAATTAATATTAAGCACATGAAGAATGAGTTTCCAGATACAAATGAACAGAAATTAAGCTGAACACTGGAGAGTGAACCTTAGGTTGTAATTATAAATGGCACCCAGGTGAGTTAATTGTCAACATAATCCTAAGAACTGTTCAAAAATTCTTCTATTCCATCGAAAAACCCCAAAATCAATTTCAATAACAAAAAATCCTTTCAAAGAAATTTGCATTATCTTGCTGTGAGTAATCAGTACCTTGCTAAAGCTACTAACTACGATACCAGCAAAATAGTTTGATTTAATCGATCCAGTATTTATTAAAGTCTTCTTGTCAGACGCTGGATAACTCATCTCTGGCAGGTAAACTTTCTACTTACTTTGCCAGGAATCGATTTTTCATGATCATTATTGGCCACCATTTTCAAACCATGTTTTTAGTTGTTCAGTTATTTTTCAGTCATGACTCTTTGAGACTCCACTTCAGGTTTTCTTAGCAGAGATACTGGGGTGGTTTGCCTTTTACTTCTCCAGCTCATTTTACAGATGAGAAAACTGAGGCAAACGCGATTAAGTAACTTACCCAGGGTCACACAGCCTGAGGCCTGGTTTGGGCCCAGGTCTTCCTGACTCCAGACCTGGTGCTCTGTCCACTGTGACACCTAGCTGTCCTTTCAAACCATCTGTTCATACACAATCCCCTTCTTTTTCTGTCTTCTCTATTCTCTATCTTTTCTTCATTGTCTGTCATCATTGTCCCAGATCTTATTAGCTTAGAGTCTTCTAGATCTCCTTAACACCTGATTTCACCTCTGAGTAATAGGCTCAGTGACCATGTTTTCACCTAAGAAAAGATATGAGGGTACAGCACTTTGCCAGTTACTTTAAAAGGAATGGGGACGGGGGGGTGATTTGATTGATTGACTTAGCCTACACCCTACCTTACACATAAAACTGGCATTTTTGTCACAGCTATCACTGTATCTGAAACTGGTGTTCAAGCTCTAGTTATTTCATAAGAGATTGGTTATATTATCAACTCTTTCAATGAAAAGCTATATTCTGATGATTCATCTATAAAACTAGCAGAACAAAACCTACTTAATAGCTGCTATGAAGTTCTCTTAATGTTCATGAAGCACAATTATATGCTGCAATAGCTTTTGTGTTACTCAAAGCTTTTATCATATGAAGCTGGCTCATTATTGGGCCTATATTTTATTTTGATGCTTATTGGGACTTTCCTTTCTCAACAAAACAAACAAGAAAAAAAATCAGATTCCATTTCCACAATACTTTGTGGGCATATTATGATTCCTTTTTTTTTTTTTGGATTTCAATGAATTCCTCACACAGTGGATGGAAGGGAGGTCTAACTGTAGCTTTGGAGGGATGTTACTGTTAATGGTTCTGGCTTCTCTTCTACCATGTTCTTTTCAGGGCAGTGCATTTCACATTATGTGATCATATATAGAACAGGAACAGGAGCTGGAAGCATGTGCCAGTGAATCCTGATTCTATTACCTGGAATCTGGGACAGTTCACCAAACCTGTCTTAGTCTCATTTTTTTCACCTTTAAAGTGAACGTTTTAAACTAGATGACATGAAAGTTCTTTCTAAAAATATGATTCCACTTTTCTGTGGAGTAAATTCTTCTTTTTGACAAAATGGATGCTTTAAAGTCACTCCTTTGGTTTTTAATCACTAGTTTACCCTTTCCCCACTGTTTCTTGTTACTGAGTCATTTTTCCATCATGTCCAACTCTTCGTGAACCCATTTGGATTTTCTTGACAAAGATACGGGAGTAGTTTGCCATTTTCTTCTCCCGATCATTTTACAGGTGAAAAAAATGAGACCAAGACAGATTTAGTGAATTTCCCAGAGTCACATAGCATGTAAGTAAGATTTGAACCCAGAAAGATGAGTCTTATTGCCTGCAGGACCAGTGCTTTCTATTCACTGTGCCACTTTACTATAGGAAATGAATTAAGTTCATCTATATAATAGAGTCTATTCAGAGATCCACAGTAATTAGTGCAGTAAAAAATATGGATGTCTGTATATTTAAAATGATCTTGACACAAATATGTAAGCTTATTCTCCCCTTAAACACATGGGAGCAGGACAACTTTCTAGGCATGCTTGCACCTATGTGCCAAAATGGTGTCTCTAAAATGGCATTGCTGTGCTCTCTGTTCTGCAAGCCCCAGCTGTTTAGTCCTGAAATTTAAAATAAAAATAGCAACAAAAGCAATGACGGATTTGAGAAGAGTTGGGGAGTTTTTCAGCCTAGGTTGGTTGAAAGTTAGGGGAAAATCATCACCACCAGCAGATCTGCAAAATTGCAGTTTGATAAAGTAGCCAAACTGAAAAGAAAAGAAATGTATTAGTAGGGGCAGCTGGGTAGAGCAGTAGATAGAGGACCAGGCCTGGAGTCAGAAAGACCTGAGTTCAAATCCATTCTCAGACACAGCTATATGACCCTGGGCAAGTCACGTGACCTTGTTTCCCACAGTTTTCTCATTTATAAAATGGGAATGTTATTATTGGTAATACATTTCAATATCGTTGTGAGGATTAAATGAGATCAAATCTGTAAATCTGTAAAAAGTACAATGCCTGGAATACAATGAATAATATATAAATGTTAATTATTATTAATTGTTATCATCATTATTGTTATTAGCAAGCTAAGGAAGATTGCTTGTAAGTAGTAACTTCTGCTTCTTAGGTTGTTAATAACTTATTCAAGGGAAGTTTGTTCATATCCTTTAACTACTTATCCACTGGGGAATGATGCTTTTTCTTAATGTATTTTTATTAAAACATTTCTTAATCTAACCTTTAAGTGAATGAATGAATATATGCATGAGTAAAAAAACTTTTTTTAAATACTACGTGCAAAGCATAATTCTAATTGCTGGTAATATAAATTGAAAAGCAAGAGAATCCCTACTCTCAGGGACCTCTCATTCTAATAGGGGGAGGCAACACATAAAGGAAATTGCTATTGTAAATAGGATGGAAAGACTTGGTGATAGAAGGGAAGAGGGAATTAATGGGGGATGAAATACCAAACATTGATAATTATTTTATGAAATATGAAGTCCTGCATAGGTAGATACAGGATGAGAAGCAAATGACTAAAACCAACTCTAGTTACAGTGACCTATAGTTTAAATTAGGTTGTAAACTCAGTAAAAGCTACTAGTGTAATTTGGCATTAAGGAAAAACAAAACAAAACTAGCACAATTAAGTGACATCAATAGATGTCTCATCCAACAAAATGACTGTAATAGTTTTACTTTGCCCTGTAAGGCAGGTCTCTTCAGGAATATTATGTCCAGTTAAGAGTGCCCCAGTTTTTGAAGGTGTAGTGATAAGGTATAAATACATCCAGAAGGTGATGAGCATGGTGAAGAACGGAAACCCAGAAATGAGGGCAATTCTTTGTTTTAGGTCCCCCCTCCCCTTGTTTTTCAATTCACATTAGTTTATGTTTACCTGGAGACAATTTTTGTCTCCACAATATCTCTCATATTCATTTATAACATTACCTAATGTGATTACCTCCCATGACCTAATGTCATCTTTGATGAGGCCCTCATTTGTTCCTGCCTGGAATATTACAGTAACTTTCTAATACATTATTTTCCCTGTCTCATCTCAAAGCGATTTTCGTAGTGCTGGTTAAAACATTCCATTCCCCTACTAAGTAAACTCCAGTGGCTCCCTACTGTCCTTAGGATCAAATGTAAACTCCTCTCTCTGTCTTCTGCCTTTCACAACACTTCCCCAACCTATCTTTCCACCTTCAACATACATTAGTTTTCCTGTTGCATTGTACACTGTAGTCAAATAGTGTCAGTTTACCAATGAATTAACAGCAATTCATTCACTATCTTTATTAAATTTACTTTGGGGAATTTAGGAAGCTTAGTTTTTTCATGTTGTGATGATGTAAAGATAAGTATGCTTCGTTCTTCACCAGCTTTACATCAATGGAGATAGAGATAATAGAAATCTAAAATACGGACTCGGACTCAAGCTTACTTGTGGTCTAGTCTAGGAGCAGTAGTGTATCTTAGCCTTCTTTCTTAATCAGTATGAATTCCTTGGCCAGATTTCTATAGCTTCACTCTTCTGGGGAAATTCATGTAGAAATCATTATTTTGGAACTAGACCAATCAGGGTAAATCATAAGAAAAGAAGGAAAACAAACAAATGGTATAAGAAGCAGTATTCCCACACTACTATTAGTTCTAAACCTCTTAGGGACTCTAGTCTTGTAAAGATCCTGTAGAGAAAATGACATGGTTTCATTGTTATAATAATTGACCTTTTACAGAGCACTAATGCAAGAAAATAAATTAATTTCAGATCACCAGCATGGGAGTATCCTTACTGCTGGTGATTAGAGGCTTAACTGCCTACTTACAGTAGAGAAGAGTCACCAGCTGAATTGGGCATTTCAGAGTTCTCACTCCTACTCATCAACATGCTCATACTACATTCCCAGAGCCATGGACCTATAGCCTAAATCACAAAATTAAGATTTAATCATGTGTGCCTTGTATTGTTATTTATTTCAATTTGCGTATTGCTTAACTTTTCTTCCCAGATACACTGAAAACTCTTTGTGGGAAGGAACTATGTTTCTTTGTTTCCATTACACCACCTATGATAGCTTTACACAGGCAGTAGGTATTTAGTACATTGAATTAATTAACAGATTAGTGTTAACTTATTGAGGGATATCCTTGTGCACACCCTCTCTCTACAAAGACTCCATAGGTACTACAGCCTTAACATTTTTCTTCCCACTATGAGACAGTCCAACACTAGTAGCTTTTTCTTGTCTCTGAGCCAGAAATCTGTTTGTGAGAGAACATTTCTCCCTGTGGAATGTTGTCGTTCCTTCTTCTTGTTCTTCTCCTCCTCCTCTTCCTCCTCCCCTCTTCCTTCTTCTCCTCCTTCTTCTCCTTCCTTCTCCTTCTCCTTCTGCTTCTTCTTCTTAATCTTTTTCTTTCTCCTTCTCCTCCTCCCCCTCCTTCTCTCCCTCCTCCTCTCCCTCCTCCTTCTTTCTCCTCCTTCTCCTCTTCCACCTTTCTTCTTCTTCTTCTTCTTCTTCTTCTTCTTCTTCTTCTTCTTCTTCTTCTTCTTCTCCTCCTCCTCCTCCTCCTCCTCCTCCTCCTCCTCCTCTTCCCCCCTTCCTTCTCCTTCTGCTTAATCTTTTTCCTTCTTCTCCTCCTCCTTCTTTCTCCTCCTTCTTCTCCTCCTTCTCCTTCCATCTCCTTCTTCTTCCTTCTTCCTTCTTCTCCACTGGCAAGGGGCATTGTCAAAGGCTTTTTGAAAGTTTAAGTAAATGATATCCATTCATTCCCCTTTGTTTACATATTTATTCATCTCCTCAAAGAATTTAAGGACAAGAATTTATATCACTCTAGTGGTTTTTTTTTTCCCTTTCAGAAACTGATTCTTTTCCCCATTTAATGTTTACTTCTATTTTCTTTCATTTTGGTCATTGTTATGGATTCTACTAGATTGCCATGTATGCAATACAGACTTATTGAAGTGATATTCCTCTGGATCTATGCTGATGTTCTATCCCATATGTTGATAATGCATTTTTGTTTTAGTGTAATCAAGTGATTGTGATTGAATAAGATGATTGAAGAATATCTTCCCCACCCGTTAACGAACCTGGGAAGATTTGTAGGAAGGCCTACACCTTTTGTTAATGAGGCTTTCAAGGGTTCTCAAGGGTTGTGATGCCTTCTGGCTCTAAAAAAAGTATAAATACTCGGAAGGTGAGGTTTTACTTTGGGGCTTACTGATTAGAAATTTTTGGCCAGATGAAATTCTGAGGAGCCACTAATGAGCCCCTAGGCTTTGAAAAGCCAGAAGTTGGTGCTTTCCTCTCTGGTAACTATGTATGTATGGTCAGACAGTTGCATCTGTCTGTTGATTTGTGGCATATGCATTGCTTACTGTCAGACAGTTTGGAAGCACTGTTGATTTACATATTTTCTCTGAAGTTCAAGGTGCTGACTTTTTCCCCTGAGCTAAGTGAACGATACATGTGCTTGATTAAAGTGATAGTTGACCCCTCAAAAGTGGCCTTTCCTTTTATAAATGCAGATCTAAGGCCCTCCCTCTATGATGGGAAACCTGCTAAGTACTATACTATGCATTTGCTCTTTCCTTGGCATCTACTCTGACAAAGAATGCTCAGTTCTATTTGATTTTTCCAAGGACTATGGAATTATGGGCAGCAAGATGGGGGTGGGGGATGCACTACGCTAATCTCCAGACACTTTACACCTTTCAGTCAGTTTCCCTCTTGACTTCCATTGAGTATCTCATGGATACCATATGTCTTGAAGGCAAATTTATATTTATTGTTTCTAAAACACGTTGTCACACACAGACTAGCATCCTGCAATTTCTCGATAAATGTTTGTTAAGCAAATAAAGGAATTTTCTTTCAAGTTATGCTATAATATTTCTTCCTAAGCTTGTCAAATTTATAAAAAGAAAATAAAAAAAACTACAGATTTTCACTTCTCTTATTAATTTTCAACACATTGCTAGCAATTAGTAAATTACTATTAAGATGTGTTTGAGGAAGTATCACTTATCTAATTTGTGTCTATTATCCATTTTGAATACAGAATATATTAGGAATGACAGGTGTAACTCTTTTTATAACTTGCTTGGATTGGGTGAACATTTCACTAGATGTTGAATGACAATTAAGATGTCCTACCAGGAAAACTTAAAAAAAATCTACCCATCGTTGGAAATTATATTCATGTGCATATATATATATATATATGTACATATATATACACATATTATATATACATACATATATATATGTCTATATGTATGCATGTATGTGTGTATGTGTGTGTTTATGTATATATCTATGCACAGAAACACACACACACACATTCTCCCTTTGCTCTAAAAGTTGTATGGCAGAGAATCACGGTTGAAAAGGAACTCACAGGCTATCATGATTTCTGCTCATTCCAGAACATAGATGTCAGGTGTTCAAGAGCAAGAAGTCTTTGCTTGAAGATCTCTAATGAGGGATAACTCATTCCCTTGTCAAATTGATAAAAAGAAAATTAAAAAAAAAAACTACAGATTTTCACTTCTCTTATTAATTTTCAACACACTGCTAGCAATTAGTAAATTACTATTAAGATGTGTTTGAGGAAGTATCACTTATCTAATTTGTGTCTATTATCCATTTTGAATACAGAATATATTAGGAATGACAGGTGTAACTCTTTTTATAATTTGCTTGGATTGAGACAGTACAGTCCTCCATTGAATAGCTCTAATTTCTTGTTAGTTTTTCCTTAAATCAAGCCTAAATATGACCCACTGAAAATTTTACACATTATTCCTGGTTGTCACTTAGGGACCAACCAGAAATGCCTAATTATCTTCTTTGTGAAAGACTTTTAAATAAGTATATTTGTTTTCCTTTGTTTTTGAAAAGGACCCATGGCATCAGAGACTGAGGTCTTGACTTTGTGTACTGGATTTAAGTGAAACAGAGCTGCTTATGATATGGTAGCTTTAGAACTGGACAGTACTTTAGAGATCATTGAGTCCAAATTATTTTAGAGTTAAGAAAACTGAGATTCCAAGAATTTAAATGACTTGCCCAGAATAACAAAGCTTATCAGTCTGAGGTTGGATTTGAAACTAGGTCTTCCTGATTCTGTCTGCTATTTATGCTAATTCTGAAAATGATAATAAACTTTTATATAGCACTTTAAAGTTCACCAAGGACTTATCTCAATTGACCCACATAACAATACTACTTCTCCTTATTTTACTGATAAAGATGCTGAGACTTAGAAAAGTCAAGTGACTTGGCTAAAATCACATAGTAAGCATGTGATGCAGGATTCGATCTCAGGGTCTTGTTTATTTTAGTTCCAGGACTCACTCCACTGTGCCACCTCACTGTTTCATGTGATCTTGAAGACTGCTTACATGCCACCTTTACTCCTTCAGGCTAAATGTCCTCATTTTCATTAACTAATCATCTTGTGGTATGTACTTGAAGGACTTTCCGGTCTTTACAATACAGCCTCCTCTGTATATGTTTCAGTTACAAATACCTTTCCTAAAGTGTAATGACTGGGACTTAAGAGAGTATAGATATAAACATAAATTACACTTGTCATCTTCCTAGTCCTGAACTTTGTCTTTCCAAATTTAGCTGACATATCATACTATGTTGAATAATATGGAGCTTACTGTTTACTGAAACCTCATGTTTTTTTTCAAATGAAAGGCTTCCTACCAAATCTTCCCACATCTCATACTTTGATTATTAGTCATTTTTTGAATGAAAATATGTTTTTTTATTTACCCCATTAAATTTCCTTTTATTTTATTTGAATGCGCTCTTTCAAGACACTGTTGAATTGTAAACCAGTCACATGGTGTGTTAGCTTACATTCCCAGTGTTGTGTATTCCATAACTTTGATAAACATGCTGACAAATTAAGAAGACCTGACTTGATGTCTGACTTTAGATGCTCATTAGCTATGTAACCCTAGACAAGTCACTTAACCTCTGTTTGACTCAGTTTCCTCATCTATAAAATGATGTGGGAAGCATCCTTAGGAACCCTTTCATCTGAAAAAAATGACATTTTAGTCAACAGTCACCTCCATATAACTCAACATCATGTGATATGTCAGCTACATTTACAAGGACAAAGTCCAGGTCTCCCTAGTGACAATCAATTAAGATAAAAACTACAAAGTTCACAGGGAAGAGTTAGCACATAGTAAGCTATATTTAAATGCTAAATAGTATTAGCTAATATTATTCTTGACTTTAAGTACAGCAATATCTGTTGCTTCTTCAACTGCTTCCCAGGCATGGATAAAAAATGTTAACATCGGCAAAAGCGTAGATACCTAAAGAGATTCCACTGGAGACTTTCTTCATATGGAAGATTGAGGCATTAATTATTGCTATTTAGCCCCAACTCTTCAACCAGTTCCAAATACACATAGCTGTACTATTATCTGATCCTTATCTTTCTTCTCCACAAAAAGAACTGAAAGACTATTTTACCACTATGTTAAAATTTAGCTATACTGTAGTTGCAGCATTCCTCTGATCTACCAGCCCAATAACTCTTTTCAAAGAGAAAATGCAGTTCCTCTACAATGTTATACTACTAACCACCATGTGGATCCTCATGCCTTTTTCCAGGAGCTCACTAAGCCTCCTTTTGAAGATAAATTCTAGAATTTTGCCAAGAATCAAGTCATTCCCACTGGCCTAATGTTTGCAGAGTCCTTTATCATCTGTTTTTTTTTTTTTTTTTTTGAAATTAGTATACTTGTATGTGTTTCTCTTGTTGTTTTTGTTGTTTAATTGTGTCTGACTCTCCATGTCCCATTTGGGGATTTTCTTGGCAAAAATACTGGAGTGGCTTACCATGTCCTTCTCTATTTCATTTTTACAGATGAGGAAACTGAGGCAAATAGAGTTAAATGACTTGCCCTGGGGCACACAGCTAAGTAAATGTCTGAAGCCAGAAACTCAGGAAAATCATCTTTCCAGGTCCAGATCCAGCATTCTATCCACTATACCACCTGTCTGCCCTGATTCTTTTATATTTCTCCTATTTTCTGTGATCTTTCAAATAACCCAGAGAATAACACAATCATGAGAGCTACAAGTTTTGTCAGTACCCTGGGAAGTTGTTCATTTGGTATGAGTAGCAAGCAGTAGCTGAGTTTTCAGCTGGGCACATAGCAATCTGCCCCATGTAACTTTGAACATAATGGGAATATTTTTCTTATGTTGTATGATCATGGACACCATAGTAGAGATAGAAACTTTTACAGAATGTCTACTAGATTTAATACTTGACCTGTCTTTCATAATTGAATAAAATGAGACAATTATCTTTAAATTGTTTTAAACTTCACATATAGGTGTGTATAAATTGGCATTATTTTATCTCTTAGAGAGCCTTTCAAAACCTGTTCACTCCTACCTTTTAGTCTACTTATACTTTATTCCTCTTCAAATACTCAACCATCCAGGGACATTAGCCTCCTTGCTATTTCTCATACAAAACATTCCATCTCCCAACTCTGCTTTTCAGCGGACTTGCATTCCTGGAATGCTCTCCCTCCAAATTTCTACTTCTTGACTTCCCTGGCTTCTTTTAAGTTTCAGTTAAAACCTTACCTACTGCAAGAAGGTCTTCCAGATTTCCATTTAATATTATTTCATGCCTAGATTTTGTACCAAATTTTGCATTATGTCTTTATTCATGCCATCTGTATTGAAATCAAACTACTTCCTGGCTGTTAGCCTCAATGGATTTTGTGCAAAGAGGGCATGTTTGTAGATAACTGATGCATTTCAACATCCAATCAGTAGATCCACTTGGTTATATCTCTATAATGAGATGGCTATTATTTAACTATGTAATCTCTTTCCATATATATGTATTTATGTCTGTATGTGTATATATATGTATGCTTGTATATATATTATATGTATATATATATTATATATACACACATGCATGTATATATACACACACATATATATGCATATGTGTGTGTGTGTGTGTGTGATACAAGAAGAGTGCATTCCTTTTATTAAGGCAACTCACTATTTTAATTGGTCAAATTGTGCCCAGTGAGTTCTCATTTGGAAAAGGATGGATGGAAAAGAATGGATAATCTTAATAGACTCCTTCTAGCTTTAAATCTGTTTCTATTAACATAGTTACATAGAGTAAGGAAGATAATGTGGAGCAGTGAATTTTGTTCAATCATAACTCTGACACAAACTAGCTTGAACTTTAGGCAAATTCTCTTAATTTTACAAAGTAACTCTAAGATAATGAATTTCAATTAGTTATCAGTTTGCATGAGTTGCATTTTGACTTCTGAATTCATCACTCAGCTGAAATTATTCTCTACAAATTTATCAGCAATTTCTTAATTACTAATCACTTAATCATTAAATCAGAAGGTCTTTTTTTTTTTTTTTTGGTCCTCATCTTTCTGAAACTCTTTGCATCATTTCACAACATTGATTTTCCCCTATTCCTGTAGTCTTACTCCTCCTTGAGTTTCTTGGATATTTCTCTTTCCTCATCTTCCTGATGCTCTGGTGACTCCATTTCAGTTCCTCTTGCTGAATCATCAACCCTCCTTCCCCTAACTGTGAGTATAAACCAAGACTTATTCTAGAGCCTCTATTTTAAATAAATTTTCTGTCTTTGTCTCTGTCTCATCTCATCTCATCGTCAGCTACCATGGATTTATGAGAAGTTTCAGTGCTGATGACTCATAGATCTACATTTCCAGCTGTGGTTTTTCTCTACTTCTGTATCACCAACTACCTGTTGGACATTTAAAACTAGATTTTTTTGTAAGTATCTTAAAATCAGCATATTCAAAGAACTCATTATCTTTTCCCCCAAACTGATAACTATTCCTAATTTTCCCATTACTTTTGAAAGTACCATAGCACCATATTGCTTCTATTTGATGTCAGGTTCATCTTCCACTTGTCAATCTCCTTCACCCCATATATCCAATAATTCAACAAATCTTGCTGATTCTGTCTCTATCCTCCACTACCTCTTTCTCCATCCCCCATCTCTTCTCATATGGCTGCCAACCTAGTTCTGTCCATCATCATCTCTCCCTTGTACTAGTACAATAGCCTTTTAATTTGTCTCCCTGATTCCAATTTCTCCCCTTTCCAATTTAAATTCCACACCACTGCCAAATTGTTATTCTTAAAGCCCTGTTCTGACCATGTCACTTTCATAAAAATAGATACAGTTTTAAGTAAATTGAAAGGTTTGGAAGTTTTAACATTGCAGCAGAGGGGTAAATGATAAACCCTAGGGATTCTTATGTTATTACAGTAAGTCAAATGACAGTGCCATGAGTCTAAAATACATATTATCAGGGAACGTGATAAGATCTGGAGGAACTTAGGATATAGTGTTAGGGCAAATGGCAAGACTTGATGGTTCTCCCTCTCACTAAAAGGAATAAATATATAAACCTTCTGAGAAAGCAAGCAGGACAGATAGGTACACCAAAGCCTTACAGGAATCAGTGCTGGAATGACTGATACCAGAATAACCAAATAAATTCTGAGTTGCTTATTTCAGTATTTAACACCAACGAGGGCCTTAGGAAGTAACTGTTGACTAATTACAATCAAGATAATTAAGTTTTAGAGAACCAAAGGATTATTATGGAGAAATGACCTTTTCAGAGTAACAGTTCTTTCTAGGTCCACAAAGTGATTTCTTGGCTCAGCAAAGACTCAGATTTCATTAGATATACGTTAGATGAATGTATATTAAATAGATCGATGTATAATGATTAGATGGCCTTCAAAATCACTTTCTTCTAAAAATAACTCAAGAGTTTGGAAATAAACCCTTATACTTTCATATCAGATAGTCAGGGTACCTGCTGGTTAGCTCTCCTTCGCCCAAAGTGCGGCTACCTCACTATGTGTCTGTGTCCTGACAAGTGAAAATGCTTTAGGAAATTTGAGGGTTCTTTTCAAACTGCTTGCTATAGTTATGTCTGTGAAGCTTGTCCCAACTGCCAAAGAATTAAAAATATACACATCTTTTAAAGTAGTGAGAATGCTCCCAAGGTTGCAGGGTGTACACTTGAAACTAGACACTTTTACCTTTCACAGAATCAGAATTTTATAGCTGGAAAGAAACCCAGGAATGAATCATTCCAGTCCTATCACTTTTATTCAGGTTACATGCTACTGAACAGTACCTAAAACTGCTGATTCCTAATTAGAATCTGTCTTTCTTACATTTCTAAGCAATTTGTGGACTACTAATGGCAGGTAATAAATCAGTCTGTCTTCTAGCAGATTCACACAGAGAGATAATGTCCATACAACTAAGAGAATTTAGTCTTCTCAGTCTGGATTCTTTTCTTTCCAATCCACATATCTAGAATATATAAGCTAAGGCATATAAAAATTTTTAAAAAAAGTAATCTTCATAGTTAAATACTGTCATTAACCCTAACCACCTAGATCTTATCCTAAAGAGGTTGTTAGTAAATGAAGAGCCCCAGTTATACAATTTATTTAGCATATATAAGCCTTAAATTCTAGGACAGATTTACATAATTTAGCATTATTTGAGTGTATGATGATGATAAGCTCATATAAATATCTGCTACGCATTTAAAAGGCATTTTTCTTCCATTAGAATCAGTAGTCCTGATGATAACACATTTTGGCACAGATTGCCTCAAAAAATCCAGTCTCAAGTCAATATAATCTTATTTGTTATGTTGTTAAGTTGTTGTTGTTGTGTTTTAGTCTTGTACAACTCTCTGTGACCCTGTTTGGGTTTTTCTTGGCAGAGATACTAGAGTGCCTTGCCTTTTCCTTCTCCATCTCATTTTATAGAGGAAGAACTGATTTGCCCAGTGTCACAGATAGAAAGTGTCTGAGGGCAGATTTGAGTTTGTGAAGATAATTTTTCCTGATTCTAGGCCCAGAATTATATCTACTATGCCACCAAACTGTCTTTTTATTTGTTGTGGTAGGGATTCAAACTCACCTCTTTCCTTGCCCCCATCCCTTATTTTTAACCAGAAGCTTTCATCTCTGAATCACTGTTGTCAGTTTTTGCTCATTGCTTTGAAGGTGGCAAGGTCAGATTCTGAGATAATTTCATCCGTCTCTCTGTGTGCTGTAATGTTAGTCAGGAACCTTCCAGAGTCTTGTGTCATGGTTGGAATACAAGTACAAGATGTTATTCAAAGATTATAGAACTCAAAATGCAGAAATATTGGATGCACAGGAGTTCTCTAGTCTCCATTTCCACACCCATTAAAACGCTCAACCCTAACTATGTCAAGAGTGATCAAGTCAGTAATAATGAAAGGTCTTTATATATTGTCTTTATATATAATTGTCTTCCTACATAACTTTTGTATGTAGAAATAATAAATGATGTTACATTGGCAAAACCTGAAGATAATAAAATTTTCTGTTACATTGTGATGAAATTTGATGACTGAAAGAGTGATCTTTCATGTCAGACCCTTAATATTCATTTAGGCTAACATGCTAATGAAATGGAGGTATGAGGTCATACATGGTTTTAGTGTTGGAAGGAAACTTGGAGGTCATGGAATCAAACATCTCATTTTTAAAAATTAGGGAACTGATGCTGAGAAAGTTTACGTGACTTACTCATGGTGACATAGCTAATAAATGCCTGAGGCAGGAACTGAAGTCTAGGCTTTGTGATTCCAAATCAAGTACTCTATCCACTGTTTTACTGCTCAAGTCTTGAGGTATGATCACAGTTTGATGAGGGAGAAGCCTACTTATCTGTTACTGTACTATAAGTTAACCTATAGGAGGCAGTTGGTGCCTCAGTGGATATTGCTGGGCCTGGAATCAGAAGGAACTGAGTTCAAACCTGACTTCAGGTACTTATTAGTCATGTGACCCTCTGTTTATCTTAATCCAGTGGAGAAGAAAATGGCAAATAACCCCTGTATCTTTAGAAAGCCTCGTGGACAGTACTAGTGTACTATGGTCCATGGGGTCATAAAGAGTCAGACATGACTGAGTGGCTAAATAGCAACAACAGTTAATGCCATATATTGTAAATTCAGGAAAATTCTCACAACTCCTGCACAGGAACATAAATACATTATTCGAGTGATACTGGCCTTTTCCCTACTCTACCCCTTCACAGAGACACAGTTAGGAGAAGCTCATCCTGAGGAAATACAATGATGAAATATAGTTGAAAGTCTTGCCCTGCCTCCACTCCCATCTTAGCTATAGTCTTCTGAATCCAAGGTGATCCTGATTTTTTTTCTTTTCCTCCGCTAAGCAGGCTTAGGTTATAATAATATTTCTATATATGGTCTGAAAAAATAACCTATTCAATGTGTGTTCTTCATCTCAATAAAGGGGAGAGAGGAATTAAATGTTCCTTAAAGTACTTTCCATCACATTCTACAAATCTCTGTTTTATCTCTTTGCTTTCTTTATATAAAAATTATCAGCATCAATTCTTTGATGAATGTGATTTCCATTTCTTTCTTCTTTACTCTCTCCTTATTGTCTTATTTTTCTGCCATGATCATAGGACTTCATTCTATAAATAATGAATCTCATATTTTAATGATTTCAGTAAATAGAGACCATATATTTTTTTCATAAGAGCCACAAGGAAAATTTTATCTCTAGTATTTTTTTTTCCTGTCAGTGGCTTTGAGATTAATAGCACAGCTTCTCATTCTCAAAGTTTATTACTGGTCATAAAAATGGATAAAACCTCTTTCCTGATTGGATGACAAAGAGAGTTTAATCTTATGTAATTATCTTTCAAATCACACATGCATCAGTACAATAAAGCTTTTTATCTATCAGATTGCTGGACCATTTCACACAATTTTAAAAAGATTAATATTCATATAAAATTTCTCTCTTTCTCTCTCAGCATATTTCCCTGCGGTAGTTCTTAATTTTTTTTTTTTAAGGGACAGGCAGAATTGAGCAGTGGATAATGAAAACACTGAATAAGGGAAATCAGCAAATGTTCATTTTAAAAGGCTACTTTTCTTAAAACAAAACAAAATAAGTAATTTATAGACTCAGTAAATCAATTTTAAGTAATTATAACTCACATTTATATAGCTGACGAAGTTCTGTATAGCAATTTATTCACAATTCCATGAGTTTAGTAGCATATATATATTATTATTTCTATTTTACAGATGAGAAAACTCATTCGGGGGGTTAAGCAACTTGCCTATGTCACACAGTTAGTAAATGTCAGACTTGGTTTTTGAGTGCAGAGGCCAGGAATATAAACCTCACTCTTTTGTTAGTACATTTTAAATATTTATTTTTTTTTTGGTTTTACTAAATAATCATCAGTAAACGTGAACCTTCTACAAAAACAAGATTGCTTGTAAAACTGTGAACTTTTGTTATATGTAGTTTATTTTCAAGGTTACATCAAATTAAACAAGGCAGTAAATATGCTCCATTTGTTTAAACCTTCACCTGAACTTTTCATTTTCTTCTTTGTACTTAAAATAAGTATTACTGTTAACCTTTTTTGTCTTACATCTATAAATTTACTTACTAACCCTCTCCCCCCATAAAAGCCCTTCCATTATAATTTTGAAAATATAGTGGGGGAAAACAAAACTCAACACGTTGCTCTTTTAAAAGGTTTGGGTCATTCCTTCCTCTAATCTCTCATCTTTCTTTAAGTGGTGAGTGTACATTGTATATTAAAGGGAGTAAAGCCTACTGACTACAAAGATAGGGCAGCAGGGTTTATAATATGAATGCCAGTTTGGAAATCCTCTTTCCCAAATTGTCAGTGATTGTTGTATCACTTTATGTTTCTCTAATGTGCAAGGAGCCCTGGACTTGGAATCTGATGAGTTATATGCAAATGCTTCTGTTACCAATTACCTGTATTAACTTTGGTGAGTTTTGTAACCTGTGCATTCTCATCTATAAATGGGGAATCTACCTAAAAGATCTTTGGGATCCTTTCACACTGCAAGTCTATATTCCTGTGAAGGTTCTCTCAAATCTACTATATTCTGTCATTATCAGGGCAAAAATAGGACATCCTTTTTTTTAGAATATAAATATCTAAATTCTAACAGTCAAAAAGGATCTCAAAGGTTATCCAATCTAACTTATACCTAGACAGAACTTTCTAAAATATCATCCGTAAACTATTACTAGTCACGTCTTGAAAATTTCCATTAATGAGAAACTCACTAAATCTAAGATAACTCATCACAAAGTAGTCTCTTAAATTTATTGTAGCATTTTACTAGGAATTGAAATTTATCCCTTTTTTAAAAAAATTGGGATATTTCTAATTCAATTTCATACTTCTTCTGTGTAACAGTTCAGAGATCCCTGAAAAAAGACTCAGAGATCACATTAGTAAATGTACATTCATTACTTATACTCCACCACTGGCTAAGAGTGTTTCATTCCCACATTTTAAGCCATTTCACAAAAATCTAAATCCAGTTTTCAGATAATCTCCTCAATGAACTACTTAGTTGCCATAATTTTAGGGAATATCCTTATCCCTTATTTTCAAGCAACAGCAATCACTACTGCCAATGGAAAAAAAAGCTATTATTAAGCTCTTCCTCTTAAAGATGAGGAATTTTTCTTCTAAAGATGAACAAAATGGCCCATCAAATTCTTTAGAATTTCCTTCTCATGACTTTTCTTTCAGACCACCTATATTTTTTCACTCTCCTCTTGCTTAAGTTCTAAGACTCCAAACTGATAATTACCTTGATGAACTTGTAATGGCAAGATTATCTCCCAACTCTTTGTGGGATTCTCTTCTTAAAATTTTGAAATATCCTGATTATTTTAATAGTCACAATTCTTTTCTCATTTCTCTTTGATGAGTCTGATCTTCCATTGAGATGGTAGCCGCCTAATACATTTCCAAAGTGAAGAGACTGACTCCTGTCAGAAGAATTAGAGAAATGTCAATTAAGAGTCTCTGGTCCTACATATCACTCTAGCCACAAATTGAATTATGGGTACATTCAGACATATAGTGATAACTAAATCTACTTATACCTTTCTATAGCATTTCCTAGACTTTAGAGCACCATTGTCATGGTCACTGCTAGAGTGGAGGCACACTAGCATTGGATTTTTTTCAACATAAATTTCTGTTTTTTGATAACTGCTTGGGATATCTTAATGGGACTAATATTCTCAAAATGGAATTAAGGCCAAAAAAGTACATGAATTGGCAAGTATGCTGTCATATCCAGATAAGTGCCATGAAAGTCAGAAAAACATCCTCTCCAAGCAGAGGACTCCTAGATTATTTCATCCACTCATTTCCGTGTATTTGTTAACTCATTCAACAGACATTATTGAGTACCTACCTTGTGAAAGACGCTGTGATTTATGGTGCATAGCATATTGTAGAAAAGAAAAAGAAAACAGGTTAGGAAAGAGGTCATCTCTGTAGCCTTAAAAGAATGCCCAACATCATGAGTGTCTAAGTGACCCTAAAGAATTTCCAAAGCCTTTTGAAAATTGAAAAATACAAGAGAAATGGAAGACATTCTATAGCAGGTTATAAACTACCTGACCAACTCTTGAGGTATCACTTCTAATATGTATATTTTTTCAAAAGTACTGCATAATACAGAAACAATCATTTCTTTGAAGTAAAGTATTTGATGAATACCTTTGTAAGACTGACCTGTTTGTTTCATACAAAATGACTCTTTTTTTTTTTTTTACCAGTTAAATGCTTCCACAAAGACTTATTTGATACCCACCTGAAATCTGAATGTGGGACACCCCTATCATATAAATAAATTTAAACTTAAATGATGCCTCTCCAGTGTTACCTCCAAAGTGAGATGTTTCTAGGGCAATCAAAAGTGCCTTTCTCTGTCTCTGGGCTGGGTTCAGTGAATATGAATACAACCAATTAAAAATGCTTTGTAAAGTCAAGTCATTGTTCATATGGAAATAAGGCTTCTTTAATTATATTATGCAAAATACAAGACAACATTTACTTAAGTCGTAATTTGAACTATGTATAAACCAATCTGAATCATGCAGGTTAGAGAAATGGCCCTTTTCTCTGTAGTGAGATACAAATTACCTTTGGATAATGAGATCTTGCTTGAACTTGCTAATATAAACTTATCCTTTTATAAATATAGTAAACAGTTCATTAAGTTGTTGGCCCTATTTTCCTCTGATTATTTTGGAACAAATTATGGAATATTGCCGATATCCAGTGTACTTCAATATCCTCTAATTCCTTTATACAACAAAATCTTCCATGTTATTTTCCTGTAGCCAGACTAAGCGATGGGGACCTCAGGCTAAAGGGTGAGTGGCTGTAGAGATGAATTAGCAAAGTGAGCCATTTGGTTCTGGAGCATATAGATTCACAATTTTAGAGCTAAAAGACTGGTGGGAGGAAAATAAAGATTATAGGCCAAATGGAATGAGAGAAAGGAGAGCACAGTACCTTTGTGATTCCATGTAAGCTAATGATACACCTGTAAAAATATGTAGACCATTTGACTGGGGAAGATCCTAAGTTTGAATTTAGGGTCACATAGTACCTGGTCTAGACGAGGGCTTAGATCCCATGATATCTCAGGTGTTTTCAACCTCAATGACATAAAAATTTAAATTCACCTCTCTTGCATGAAGAAGTAATATTAATCCTTTTGTGATAATTAATATTATACAAAGAACGTACAAACTGATAACATATTGAATTTAATATTCATATGTATACACATTACATATACATATATGTACATACAATTTTAATCATCTATGTCTATATTTAAATCACCATTGGATAAAGGCAGAAACAAAGGATAAGCAATATATCATATTATTATTCCAATTGTTTTCCTAGTGTTCAGATAAAAGAAAAATGTTAGTTTTATATTACCAGAGAATGGATTTGTTTATTATATGTGAAAAATGAACTGCTTCCAGGTTGAAGTATGTATGACCAGAATCATCCTTGACTTTTCATTTTCTTTCATCTAGTCAGTTGAAAATTCCTGTTTTCTACTTTCATGACATCATTTTCATCTATTCCCTTCTCTGCAGCTGACACTGCTGCTACCCTAATTCAGGCCCTTATTACCTCTTCCTGATTCTATTTTAACAACTATCAAATTGGTCTTCTTATCTTTAGACTCTGTTTTCTCTGATTCAGTCTCCACACAGCAACCAAAATAATCTTGCTAAGACACAAGTCTTATTATTTTACCACCCTAAGCAGCACACTTGGGGTGTTAGAGGAAAGAGTAGGATGTTGCCCTACTCTGCTCAACATCTTAATGGTAACATCCTTAAAGTCTTTTAGGAAAACTTTCATTACTTAAATGATTTTGGGACTATTATGGGTGTACCTAACCTCTGGTGCTCAAGAACTATGATACAGGCAACACTAAAGAAAGAAGAGAAAAATTAAAACAGGAACATAATCAAACTAAAAACAATGAAAAATTTATTGAAAGATTGGTTGAACTTAGACAAATCCCAGCAGGCACTGAATCCACAGTCTAAATGATCAGATCTATGTGGTGTGTGGTGTCACCTCGCTGCAGTTCACAGTGTGTCTCTTAATGTAAAAGGTAATCCTTAGAAGGAGAAGGACCATTCCAGAAACCTTCAGACTACGGTGAAGATGACATTTTCTATTCTTCCTCATAGGCCATGTAGAATTACCCTGAAACACCACCCATTTAGTATTCTCTGACTTGCCAGCCAGGAAATCCTTCTTCTTGAGAGCTCTTTGTGGACCCCACACAGCTTTCCAATATTTTTATCTTCCTATGAACCTCTGCTCATATGAGCTAGAAAGACAACGTGAAATATTTGTCATTGATGTTCCATTGAAACTTTTCTGCATTATAAGTAGATCTAAGAGATAAAGTAGACTGCATTTAATATTTCGGTTAATGAGAACAGGGGAATACACTTTCATCTTCCAAATGAAGAACTCTTTCCAAATGTGTGATTAAACACCATCCTGAATTAATATCTAAGGTGCATATCTGGAACATTGAAATGATTTACTAATTGGAACTTGATGGACATGTGGAGATAATTGACCTCTTTATGTTTTCTGAGATAGGGTAAGTGATGTGTAGCATGAAAGGGAGTAGACAAAGTTTAAAAAAAGGAGCCTGAAATTAACATACACACAGAAAGGGATCTGACAGGTCTGTTGTCTAGTATTTTCTTTCACCTATAATTTCAGTGATATAACAAACTTTCTTCAAGGATTTTTATGTGGATGCACTCACATTGAAAGGGTAGTATTTTGAAATGGAGAAAGAAACTTTGATGAGAAAATTATTAGAAACATGAAAACCAATAGAAAATGTTGGACAACATGAGGCCTGAGGAACAGAAAGATTAATCATTCATTCTTAGTCTCAGGCCTCAAAGCTATAGGTGGTCCATATTGAATGACTTGAAATACAAGTTGATATCACTTCAAATAGACTAGAAATATGCTTTATAAATAATGTCGGCTAGAAGAGAAGTTGATAACATGAAGTTCCTTACTTCTAAAATGACAGTGGGAAAAGTACCTATTCAAAATGAGGAGATCTGGATTCAATCTCACTTCTGATGCCACTATATATATTATCTAGGAAGGAACAGAGAAAGAAAGGAAACAAGACAAAAAGGAAGGAATGGAGGGAGAGAAATAAACATTTATAAAACTTCTACAGGCACTCTACTAAGTGTTATACAAATATTATCTTGTTTAATGTCTACAACAACCCTAAGAGATAGGTGTCATTATCATCCTCATTTTACAGTTGGGGAAACTGAGAAATAGGCCAAATGACTTCCCCATGTCACATAGACAGTAAGTGTCTGAGATTGGTTTTGAGCTCAGATATTCTCTTTTGTTTGTTGGTTGGTTCTGTTTTTTTGCTAGGAAATCAGGGTTAAAGTGATTTCCCATTGTCACACAGCTAAGTAACTGTCAACGGTGTGAGGCTGGATTTGAACTCAAGTCCTCCTGACTCAAGGGTTGGTGCTCTATCAGCTATGCCACCTAGCTGCCCCTAGCTCAGTTATTCTTGACTAACACTTTTTTCCTCTCTCTCATTCTTTTCTCTTTTTCCTTTCTCTTCTCTCCCTCAGTCTCTTCTCTTTTCTTTTTCTTTCTCCATCCTCTCCCCTTCTCTCCTTCCTTTTCCTGTCTTTTTTTATTCTCTCTCATCTAGCTCCTCTTCTTTATCTCTCTGTTCCCTCTTTCTCTCTCTTTTCTTCCTTTCTTTCTTCCTTCCCTCCCACATGTATATGATATATTTATATTTTTCTATATAGTACAAAAAACTACTTAATACTGGCATTAAACATTAGGTCACTTATGAGTTGTTCCATTATTGCCAATGGAAGTAATTTTACATTGTTGTTTCATTTTCTTTTTCTTCTAGACTTTTGCCTTTAGTGTTTACTAACCTGAAGGTAAGAAAATGAATAGAAATAATGTCCTAGAATGAGGACATTTGGGGCAGATTATCGAATCAGATTTTGTGATAAGAAAATGGTCACTGGTTCTCCCCAACCCATCAAGAATGTTTTAAGCCTAGAAAGCTCATTAGAAATTAGAGGTTCCCCCCTTTCCAATCAGGGATAAATTTGACTTAAACTCACCCCTCTAAAAACCATTTTCTCCTCACTATTATAACTAACAAAGTTGGCGCCTCTTTCCTAAATATAATTCCTGTGTGACAAGCAGTTGCACAGGAAATGAAACTGTCATGCACCATGTATTTCTCAGCCTCGCTAAGCTTCTGAATAGGGTGGATTTGGTTTTATTGAAATCTCTACCCTTCCTAGAGAACAATTTCATTTTGATTACATGGTCACTGATTCATTTTTCTTAATGATGCTTGTGTCACCTTTCTCCACTAATCTAGTGCATTGTGTATTGTTTTCTGTGTTATTTAATTCTTTTCTAACTCTTTTTTTTTATGTGTTCACTCTTGCCCTGGCAAAAGTTGCTGTTCGGATTTCTACATAGGCATCTGAAAACCTGTCAGGGTCCTGTTTTCATTATACACTTTTCATTACCACTCTGTCATTACTGAACAAGTTTGTTTCAAAGCCTTTTGGAGAAAATGACAAGAAACATGGCATTTTCTTTCCCTGGTCCTTCATTAGATTAGAAATGCCATGAAAGATTTAGATTTCATTTATTTTTATTAAAAGGTATGATAGGTTTTCCCTGGCAAAAGAAAAGACAAAAAAGAATAGGAAATGTTGATGTTGAGTGCTACCATGGTTGAAGATGTCTGAGTAAAGGATTCTTCATCAGAATATATTTTTCTGTATGATTTTCAAGAACTAATATTTCATTCAGACAGTTTCATTGACTTGTATTTTTTGAAGAAATAGAGAGCTCTCTAGGAATCATAGAGAAGAATGAAGTCAGAATTGTATTCAAACCAAATTCACTAGAAGTTCAAAATAATTATACTTTTAGAGCCCTCTATGAAGGATCACCTTAACATAAGGTGCTTTTGAACACTGACCTTGGAAGTGAGAAGATATGGATTCGAATCCTGTCCTTACTGCTGACTAGCTCTATGATCCTGGATGTCACTTTTTTTTGTATTCCTAATTTTTGTTATATATAAAATTAGGGGCCTGGATTAAATGATTTCCAAGATCCCCTATAACTCTGAATGCTATAATTCTGGAATTGTTTTATTAATTAACATCCCTTGGACAGAGTGTACCAATAAATTCCATTATAACAAATTAATAGAATGTGAAACTAGGAATACCTGAAATAGTTGCAAATGTTCTTGTTCTTTATCTCAAAAACAAACAAACAAAAACATGTATTTGTGTTACTTGTGTGAAGGCTTAAAATCGTATTTTGTATAACTTTTTAATTATTTTTATCTAATGCAATGTAAATACTGAAATGTTTTTAATTTTCATGTAAAATCATATAAAATAAACTGTTCATTTCTCTCATTAACATTAGTCATACCCTCCACAAATATATACTGAGGCAGTGATAAAAGTGAAAAATTTAGGGAGTAAGCATGGAGGTATAAACATGTAAGACCAGGCTGAAGATATTAAACAACATGTATGTGGGGAATACACATTGACAGAGAACCTGCATAAAAGGACATATCACACTTTGCGATAGTATACGTTGGTCAGCGTCCTCATGTTTTCCTGTTGGGCCACTTCTCTGTTATATACAGTGAGTCTATTTCTCTGCCAGGAACTAATCCCTGCCCCCCTTTTTTCTTTTTTCTTTTTCTTTTTTCTTTTCTTTTGTGCTTGATACTAGACAACACACTAGTCCCACTTCCTCCGAACTCGTGGCTGATGAGCTTCTCTTTGCTTCCACCTTTTCTTTAAAAGTATGCACTAGCATCCTCAACTGCAATTTACTAGGATGCAAGGACATGAGAATATTTCTTTAATAAAGGCAGACTAAATGCCTGTGAACTTCCATATTCACTATGAGTCAAATTCAGTGACAATGCTACTAAGGTACTATTGTCTGTATTTCAAACTCCTTGTTCCTGGTAATGATTTGCTTTTGTTGTTATTTCAGATATCTATATGACTTAAGGTTAGAAATTCCTAACACCCTCTTACTTTTACATACAAAACATTGGATACAGAAGAAAATCTAAACTTAGAGATTAAGATTGAATGCCATCCAATTATGTGACTCATATTCTTACATTTGTAATATGAAACTCATAACAAGTTCCTGAGACATTGAACTTGTATACATAGTAAAAAAAAAAAAAAATACAAAGTAATAAAAAAAAAAGAGCAAAGGACACAAAAGTATTATAACCCTGCAATAGAACAAGTTATCTTATATGTTGAGGAGTAGCAAACAACTTGAAAAACATATTTCAACCACATTCATAGTTCTATTAAATCATTTGGCCTCAGAAATTCCTAAACATTATTAAGCCTTCATTTACTTATGTGAAAGTAAATTTCATCATTGTCATTTTTGTTAGTTTCACCCAAATTTCAATTTTCTTATAAAGAGTAGATTGACTCTCCTTCCCCATTTTGAATGTTATGAGCTATCAATATCATAAAAGATTGTTTTCTTTTGTGTTTTTTAACTTCATAGCAAATTGAAAATATATATTTTCTTGAGAAAAGTATATAACTATTGTGTTCCCAAAGTATAAATTGCCTTGATACAAATAGAAACTTAGTATGTTCATAGATTTTGCCCAAATTAATCTAAAGTTTTCATAAATTTAACCTGAAATTCATTCTTAATATATTTTCCTTTTCATTTTGTTATTATGATGTGATTGATAAAATTAACATTTACTGGTAACCCTTTCATTCCTTCCAATTTAGCGTATTAATTCGAGGAACAAAGTGACTGCTTCCAAGGTCTAGTTTTCTAAAGGAACTCATTTCTCAAAGTAGCATGGAATAAAATACACAACAGTAGATTTGAAGTTAGGAAAACCTGGGTTTGAATATCACCATGAGCATATACTGACTAAGACTCAGAATAAATCAATTCATATGTTTCACTTCCAGCTTTCTCATCTACAAAATAGATAAAATAATACCTGTAACACATCTCGCATTGCTATTATGAGGATTTGTTGATAGTGTGCATGTAAAGTGCCTTCCAAAGCTTAAAACATTGTAAAGTCAGTAATGACTATCATTCTGAATGAATACATATTTCAATGCATGATAAAACTGAAACTCTCAATCCCTTTTTGTTTTCCTTTTAGTTCAATTGAAAACAGAAAATTAGCAGGAATCACTTTTTAAAATTTTATGGTTAGAATAATAGTTATAATAGAATTAAGTTCACATGGTCTAGGCAAGAGGCCAACAGACTTGACCAGGGAAATATAATAATGAGCAAGCCTTTTATGTGTGGACAAAACTTTGTAAATCATAAAGCACCGTATAAATACATGACATCATCATTGTTATTAACAGTAATTCAAGGATGTTGGGGAAAAGAATTAATACTGACAATGGATATAGCTTATATACTAATATTAATTTTGACAGCTGATTCTAATTTATAAAAAAATGTCAGAATTTGGACAATTGAATAAAACTACCTTTTAGGTATCCCAAAAGATATAAAGCATTCATATAATAACAGATTTGTGGTTGTAAGGGAATTTGCATATCATTACCACCTAAACTCCGTATTGTAGAAATAAAGAAAATGAAATTCTTAACTGCAGGAGGGCAGCTGGGACATGTTTTCAGGTGATATATCCAAAGATACACAATTAAATAGCCGAGTTGGACTATAACAATTGGACTCAAAATCCATTCCTCTTTTTACTTCATCAGATTCCTACCATTTCTGCCCCACCCTCTGCCTGCTTGCTTTCACTAAAGTCTACCATTTTGGAATAGAATTCCTTGAAATGAGTAGGGAAGGATTTTAAAATTTATAAACACATTTATATAGTTCCTACTATGTGCCAGGCACTGTGTTAGGCATCTTACAAATAGGATCTCATTTGATACTCACAATAGCCTTTGGAGGGAGGTATTGCAGTTGTTTCTATTTTACAGTTGAAGAAACTGAGGCGAACAATTGGGACTTCCTCTATAGTCACATATCTGCTAATTGTATGAGGCTTGATTTGAACTCAGTTTCACCTGACTCAAACTCCAGTGTTGCATTCATTTTGCCACTTACCTTAGTCTCCTTTAAGTACTGGGAGGAAGGGGAGAGTTATTATGGAAAGAAGATTTAATCTATTGAATTTTTCTTCAGAACCTTTTCCCCCCTCAAGCTATCTGTTGTTATTGTTGTTTGGAGAGAAAATTTCCAGGTCAAAAACCTTCTCAGTGGAGCACATAGGAGACCATCAAACGAGTGATAGTTTCTTAACAGAAATGATGAATCAAGTCTCTGTCTCTTCTCCTGCTTTAATTGTTAAGTACAAATATTTAATATAGAATGTTAAAGATGAAATTAAAGTTGCTTTGTTAGGGTTTCCATGGGTTGACTAGATGCCTGTCAATAACTTCCTAACCTTACCTAGATTACGTCAGCTAACAAAATGATCCCAATTTCAATGCAAGTTAAAGGAAAGTGGAGGCATTTCAGTTAACATTTTGCTAAGTAAGACCTAATATGATGGAAAGAAGAGAATATCGTTTAACCTGATATCACACAGGACAAAAGATTTTGTGTTTTTTTTTCTTTTTGGTCTGTAAACATTTATTAAAGAAGTCAATACATTTTTATGATGTACCATCTTTATGCCACACTCTGTGTGGCTTAGTATCTTTCCTGTGCATAACTGCTTCCTTGTTCCCATTAAAAGGCTTAAGGCAAAAATGCCTGCAAAAATTAAATTATGTACCTAAAAGCACAATTATTTCCTCAAGTGACATTGAAGAACAAGTAATAGTGTCCCAGTTGTGGGACACTTTAATATTTTATCACTCTTAAATCTGAATCAAAACTTTCATTACAAGATAACACATAATTTGATAACCGTTTGGATACTTGTCATTGAAAAATGAATTCAGCTTGGTCTAGTTTATGAAAAAAAAATCTTTGACTTAAAATTTCCATTTCTACTTCCTAGTACATATGTTTTACTGATAATAACCATGACACTGACTGGAATTAATATCCCATGGTTTTCTCAGAGATTTAAAGCTGGAGAATACTGTCCCTCATAAAGATTGAGAGCCTTTCCTCATCCCAAATGGGCTTTAAGTATCAGAAACAGATTCGGACCTCGTAGGCACAATTTCCATTTTGTCTCTCTGCCTTATGCTGTCACCTTCTTTGGCTGCCCTAAGCTGAGGTGGGGGTGGGGGTGCAGGGAGTTACTCTCTACTATAGTGTCTGCTTACAACAGATACACAATGAGGTTATTTGAATAGAAACTAAGGTTAGGATGAGAAATTCAGGATGTGAGTGTTTGCTGGGGAGATTAGGTCTTGATAAGGTGGTACCCTACTCTGCTAGAGGAAATCATTCAGAGAAGGGAAAAGAATACCTCTGGCAGACAGGATGATGAATACACTAGAATTTGAGCTGGACCATGATCAATCATAAAGCCAGGACTGACTCAGGAGACTAGTGGTTCATGTTCAAGATTTTACATCCAAAGACTAATCATCTGCTATTTTTGCAGTTTATCCATATTGGAGAAAGGATACTGAGAATGGATACAACACTAGTTCTGCTAAACAAAACCTTCTTCATCTCCATGAAGAAATGAGTCTAGACCTGAGGATATGGTGCCTCAAGTAGCAATGGGAATTCTGCGAAATTTAATGAGCCCTACCTTCTCATTGGTTTCCCTCTTTTATGTGGTTAGGAAGCTAGATTGAATACGTAGCCTTTATATAATGTTTCAAGGTCTGCAAAGCATTTTACAAATATCTCATTTGATTCTTACAACAACGCTGTGATGTAGGTGCTATTATTTCCATCTTAGAGATGAGGAATGTGAGAGAGATTATATGATTTCCATAGGACCATACAATTAATATATAAGTTTTGGAGGGAGAATTTGAATTCACATCCTTCTGCTTCTAATTCTGCCAAAGTTGCAAAAGCAGTGGCTTGAGTCAACTCAAGTTTCAATCACCTACCTTTCCTTTTTCTGGTGAGTGCAGGGGGGAGGAATCTATCCTAAGTTGTATGAAGAGGACCCTGGTAGATACTGCTCCTATAACACTTGAAGGATAGATAGCCATAAAAACAAGTGGAGAGGTATAGAGGAAATATGAGTGGATGCTTTTCATACATGGTCGATATGAGCCATGAAAATAGCTTGTCATCTGTTTTATAGGACTCTAAGTCAATGATCCATTATTCATTTTCCCAACATTAGTAAGGAATTTCTAAGTGCAAATCACTGTATTGTGCATCAATAGAGATGTGCTGTAAGATGATGGATGTATCAAAATACAATATATATGTATATATGTGCACATATATACATATATATGTACAAAATTCTTCTAATGGCATTAAAATTAAAGGGAACATATCTTGTCTGTATTATAGTAATTGTAAACAAAATATGTATGTTTTTAATTCCTAATCTCAAGCATCCAACCTGCCATAGAAAGGTTCGATTCCTCTTGGCACAGATTCACATATCTGTGGGATGCTAATAAACTGTTCCTGAAATATGTCAGACATTTATATGAAGATGAAAGTCAGGCCTCGATAACACTTAAATAGATGCTTTGTTGGGCTGTGAGGGAAGGAGTACTTTGATTTGTACTTTGCAAAAGAGCTGGCATTATTTTACAGAAAATCTATATCCAGAAGGATTTTCATATGGGAGACTTTCAAAGAAGTACTTCATCAACAGAACATATAAGTGATTCCCTCAAAATCCCACACTCTTTGGCTGTGCAGGTAAAATAAAATGACAAGGTGAAAAGTTATCTGCTAAATAGGGTCAGTGGAGACAGAGAATCTAAATAAGTGAATCCAGTAAAATCTCTTTCCCCTCTCCCCACAAGTGTTTTTTTTTTTTGCTTCAGTTTTCTGTATGAATTATTCAACTCCTCACTTCATTTCACCACTGCAAAGTATCAGTTTTCTTACTTTTTATTCTAATTCCTTTCCTAATTCTTCACAATTAGTAATGCTGAAACACTATTACATGGTTATAACCTTTGGAACATTATTGGATGCAAGGATAAGATAGATTCTGTCCTGAATATCAAAGAGAATAAGTTCGAAATCCAAATAACAAGTAGCTCAGAAAATTGGAAAATTGGGTTTCAGGATGAGATTTCCATTTTTTTTTCAAAAAAAAATCTCATTATCTCATTGTTTTCTGAAATTTAACAATTTATACTCTGTAAAAAATGAGGAGTTATTGATGACTTTTGAACAGGACAGAGATGCGGAAAAAGCAAGATATCGTAGGAAGTTTAAACTGTTAGCATAATGCAGTATGAATTGGAGGGATAGAGATGGAAAATCAGTTAGGCCATTTCACTGGTACAAGTGGGAGTTGATAAAATCCCGACATAGAGGAAGCTACAAGAGTAAAACATGTTCTGTCCATGTTGGGCAATTGTGAGATGTATCAGGAAACTTTTCACAATGAAGATATTCTGCAGTTGTCCAATTTTTTTCTTTTGATAGATGAACAAAATAAAGATTTAAAAAGGTTAAATAAACTGTCCAAAGTAATGCACCCTAATAAATGGGAGAACTCGTTCTTGAACTCATTTCTCCCAGTTCTCAGTGCTTTGATCTTTTCACTGTGTTGTGGATGAGTTACCTTGAAGAGGTGTTATGAATTTCTCCTAATTTGAAGAAATTTAAACAAGAGCCAGATGAATATTTGCTAAGGTATTTTATAGTGCTGAACCTCATTTAATTATAAGGTGGTTTAGATGGCCTCTGTGGTCCATTTTAACATTGAAAATCTGTGATTCTGGATTTCTCATAATATGCATAATGCCTGGCCTTTTTATTACAAATTGAAATTTTAGCTTTTCCTAATAGAGAAAGAAAGGTAGATATAAAAATAACTTCACCATTTTATTGAATAGTTTTTCTAAGACCAATATAAATATGCCCTTTGGCAGACAGCCCAAGAATGTTATTTTAAGGCATTTTCCCTACATTATAAATTAATTATTTTTGTCCCAAATGACAACATAAAATGTGAAATAAAGTAACTAAAATGTTTAGAGTTCTTTTAGAATTTTTTTAGCTACTATTATTTCACTTTATGAATAAAGACTGTGTAGCTCTGTAGCCTCCAAGAAGGTATAAAATTGTATCTTTATCTCATAATTTTGATTCAGAGCCTATTGAAAAGAATAAACATGTGAACATATTTTATGTAAAATCTATTGAAGAAGTAGTTTTGCCTCATTTCACAGCACCTAGAAATAATAGACAAAAGCTCTCAAGTTATTTGAAAAGCTTATCATAATCAGAATATTTAAAATCTGTTTTGTGTTTACCCCAACCTGAACAAATTTAAGCCATATGAACTTTTGCTAAGATATTTTATAGTGATGGTATTTTATTACATATTTTTACAGGATAGTTTAGATGCCCTCCATACTGCATTTAAACACTGAAATTCTGTGATTCTAGATGTCTAATAATATATATAATGAAGAGTTAGATGGAGTAGTAGATAGAGTGCTGGGCCTAGAGTCAGGAAGACTCATCTTTGTGAGTTTAAATCTGACCTACTTACTAGCTGTGTGATCCTAGGCAAGTCCCTTAATCCTGTTTACCTCAGTTTCCTCATCTGTAAAATGAGTTGGAAAAAGAAATGGCAAATCATTCCAGTATCTTGGTCAAGAAAACCTCAAATGGGGTCATAAAGAGCCAGATATGACTGATAAAAACTGAACAATAGTTTGTTTCTTAGTGTTGTCTATTTGAAGAGCCACAACTTTGGTGCAGGTCCTTATCATTTCTCTACTGGTCTATTCCAATAGCTTCCTTATTGGTCTCCCTGCTTCAAGTTTCTGCCCTTTCTAATCCATCCTCCATACAGATTTTACTAAAACACAGTCTTTCCATTTAATTCCTTACTCTGTAAACTCTAGTGACTCCTTATTACTTTTAGAATCACATGCAAACTCCTCCCTTTCATAACCGTGGTGGCAATCTTTCTAGACATTCTTCTTCCTTACACTTTCTATGATCAAGTGTTAGTCTTGCAGCTTTTCACACATGATTTTCCATTTCTTTTCCCTATGCCCAGTAGTCAGTCACCTTTCTCTCCTCACTATTGCCTCTTAGAATCTCACATTTCCTTCAAAGATCCCCTCAAGTGTTATCATTTACGTGAGGCTTTTCCTGATCTTCCCCTCCCCCCATTATTCCTACCCTCAAAATCACCTTGTATTTTGTTTGTAATTATATATTGCTTCTAGCATGTAAGCCTCTGGAGGGTAGATATTATTTCATTTTTATCTTTATATTCCAAGTACTGAACCATTACTTAACAAATTATTGTTGCTTTTGGGTTGATTAAAACCATTTTGGAATTTCATATTTTATTTGAAGACAAAACAAAAACAAGTGTGACTTTCAAATTTATAGGGAGATTTGTTGTGGTGGTGGTGGTGTTCATCTTTCGTTGCTGAATAAGACCATGCCATCAGAGAAATGATGAGGTGACTTTCACTTGACTGTGTTTTGAGTGAGGGAGGGCTGTGCAGGTCACCAGCCTCACTTCTCCTCCAGAGACATCTGAATTCAGTGACATCTGAATTCATCAGGATGACTGAAGATGACCCAGGATGCAATAGGAGACCTTGGCCCATTTAGACCAAGGTCTATTCAGTAATTCACTTAAGGTGAGGCAATGCCCATTTGTTGAATAGGCTTCTTTAAGAAGTAGCCAGAGGATGACTTTTTTTAGTGAGATAGGGAGATTTAGTTGATCAGTGATACAGGACATCTGAAAGATCCTACTGGGTAAAAAATAAAATTAAAAACATTGTCTGGACAGACACAAACACATCCCACCCCTCACGTACACAAAAGAAAAGAATTACTCTCACCTTGCTTGCTATACAGTAAACGTGTTTTAAAAGACTTGTTTCCACTCAACTCAGTCATTGTGTCTATCATTCTACTTGTACTGGAGACTAGGGTGAGTAGAAACTGCAATTTAGTCAGCTGGATGTAGTTTTCCCTTCTCTGAAATCTTATAGCAGTTTATATATTTCTTACTTCAATTTGATATTCTACTGTCTGTTGTATAATGACTTGCATAATCTCCCCTACAGGTCTATAAGCTCCTTGAGGTGAGAACCTGTTTATTACCCATCTTTATGTGACCCCCTAAGAGTTAGCATAGTGGCTCAAACAAAACATGCTTGCTAAACTAAACTGAAGTGGCCCAGCCAGACATGCTAGCAAATTGAGGAAGAAAACATCCACCCAAAGAATCTTTCAAAGTCTCCAAATTGCTGAGGAGACTGTCAATGAGAGACAGCATGGAATGGTCAAAATTGCTCTGGTCTTGGAGCCTGAACATCTGGGTTCTAGTTCCAACTGTAGTACTTGCTAGCAGCATGAGTTCAGGAAAGTTACCTAAACTCTCAAAGATTCGGTTTCCTCATCTAGTAAAATGGATGTAATCACACTACCTGTCCCACAGAGCTGTTGTGGAGAATACATCTAACAATTATGAAAGTGCTTTGAAACTGAGATTAAGTATTCATAGTATAAAATAGAGAAAATGTTTTATACATACATAGAATAGACAGCTGCCTACCTATTGTGAATTAAAGGTGGCCCAAAATCCCACTTCCTCTTAAATATCCTTCCCATCTGTAATAGTAGGTGAAATTCCTTCCTGATTTTAGGTTAAGGGAATACACATATGTAAACTATATTTAAACATAATTGTTTTTTGTGATCTATGTATTTTATTTTATGCATTTAAACGTAGTATTTTGTGAAGTTGTCCACAGATTTCATCAGACTGCCAGAGTGGTGCATGCTATGAAAAAGGATAAGAACTCCTGTCTTAGAAGGATAGCATGTTAATTATATATCATTTATTAATGTCTGGTTATAGAATCATAAATTTAGATCTAAAAGAAACTTCAGTGGTCCAAATTCCCATATTTTGAAGATTGACAAAATGAAACTCAGGGACATTAAGGGATTTGCCCAGGATCTCACAGCTAGTCAATGTCTTAAGTGAATTCAAACCCTGGTCTTCCTGACCTCAATTTATGGCAGCATGCTCCCTCTATCAGATTATCCTTTTAAATAACACTTCCCTAAAAAGGTCAAAGTCACAGAATGTGAAGCACTCCAATTATTAGTCAGGAAGGTAAGAGATGAGGAAAAGATGACCCAGAAGAGGCTGGAAAAGATGGAGTCCAAAAGATGCTGCTAACGCATTATTCCCAGGGAAGCATGAGAGCAAGAGTGGCCTGAAAAGGCAAGGTATTGAAGATAAACTTCATTTATTTCAATTTAACTGTGGCTACCCAAGGTAGAAAGAAGATATTCGTGATTTTTCAGGGTGCCTTGTGTAAGGTTCATATGGGGATATGTCGTGCACTGTGATTGATTTATAAAGAAAGTAATTTCAGTAACATTTGTCACCAAATAACATTCTAAAAGTACTTTGAAATTCTGGCCAGCAATGTGTCACTTATTCTAATTGTCAAGCACTATTAATAGTCTGTTCTTAACAGGCACCTATTTTCAATTCCATGAAAACATATACATTTTGCTCCAGCAACACCACAGATCAGAAAGAGAGAAAGAGAGAGAGAGAAAGAGAGAGAGAGAGAGAGAGAGAGAGAGAGAGAGAGAGAGAATACAGAAATGGGATTATATCTTGCAATGCGCATGCAGTGTCATGTTTTCTGTAGAAGTGTAAGAAAAAATCTAGGCCAAGTTAGCAGCCCTGGTAAAGGGAGAAAAACAAATTCCCCTAACCTTAAAGCTAATGAACTCTATGGGAAAGTTCTCGATCATTGTAAAAAGAAAATAAAATTTGACATATTTTCAATGCAAAACTACTATGAGTTCACAGGCCATCAGTAAAGAAAGCAGTTGTTTATGCCGTGGTTTTGACAACCTGGCCTTAAAGACCCTCCACAGTCTCATTTCAGTCTACCTTTTCAATCTTATCTTACCCTGTTCTTTGTCATGTGACCTATATTCCTGTAAAACTGGATGACTCATTTCTCTGTAAACTTACTTTGCCCTTTTGCAGTCTCCATATTTTTTTTTTCCTGCTACTCTTGATGCCTAAAATAAACTGGCCACACTCCCATTCCATCATCCTTGTTGAATTCTACTTATCCTTCCAGCTGAGATTTCACCTCCTCTATAAAGCCATCTCTGAGACATCCCAGATGAAAGCAATTCATCCCTGTTATGAACTCCTAAAGAACTTTGTTCTGTGTTTCTCATAGTATTTAGGTGTGTACTTGTCTTGTCTCCTCTACTAGAGTCTTACTTCTTTGAGGGCAGTATTGATTATTTATTTTTCAGTCTTCCCCATTGCATGGTGCATGTTGCTTTAGATGCTTAGTGTTCATGCCGTTGGGGCAGCTAGTGAATAGGGTGGTAGGCCTGGAGTCTGGAAGATTCATCTTCTTGAGTTCAAATCTGACCTCAGATAATTTCAGCTTTGTGACCCTGGGAAAGTAATCCTATTTTCCTCAGTTTATTCTTCTGTAAAATGAGTTAGTGGAGGAGATGTCAAACCACTCCAGTATGTCTTGTCTTGTATCGTTGCATTGCTAAGAAAAGATGTCTATCAAAGTTAGTCATCATATATTGTGGCTCTTATTGTGTACCATGTTTTCCTCACTTCACTCAGCATCAGTTCATTCAAGACTTTCCAGGTAACAAGTATTTATTAGACAACTACTATGTGTCAGGTACTGTGTGAAACACTTTACAAATGTTATCTTATTTTATCTTCACAACAGCTTTGGGAGTTATGTGCTATTATTCTCCTCATTTTATAGCTGAGGAAACTGAGGCAGACAGAGATTATATGATTTGCTCATGATCATATAACTAGTAAGTATCTGAGGTTATCTTTAAACTCAAGTCATCCTGCCTCCAAAACCAGAGCTCTGTCCACTGGTCCACCTAGCTTCTTTCAAGAATCATAGTAAATTTTAAGATGTCATTTTTATGACATGTTGGAGTTTTGGATCAGTTGCTTTCATTTTCATAAAGAAGGGTATACTGCATTCTGGGTGCCACAAATTCAGGTTCCAGGTATCCAAATCTTATAGGTCTATGAACACACACAGAAGGACAGTAGTTGTAGATAAAAAGGGATAAAATCATTTTAGCCAAATTAAAAGCCATTGCTCTGAAAATGTGGATGTCTGCCCAAGGAAAATTTCAATGTGACACAGATACTCCTTTCTCAGAATGTGTTAATCAAGTAATTATGCTTTTTAGCTTCCCTGACATCACAGGTACAAAGCAGAGGGTGTCTAACGCCTTTTCTTGTAAGTCATTTTCTAACTGAATTTAATCATATAGGCCAAAATAAGCACCAAATCCAGCATTTAGATCTCTGAATATTTGTGATTTATCTTCCCCTAAATTCCATAAATGACAGATGAATCTTGTTAAGAATTTTTGAACCAGTTCATCAAAGTATTTAATTACCACACATATTTGGCCTTAAGAAAACCCCCGCCACAGTCACAGAGGGTTGGACTCAACTGAAAAGTGATTAAGCAACAGGCCTTAAAGGCCTACTTTGTATAAAGTGATGGGCATCAAGAGTTTTACAGAGCAAACCTTTGTTAAAGATGATTTAGCCCACTAAATAAAGTGGATTGTCAGCTAGTTCCATGCACAACACATCTATCCTTCATTTTCAGTGTCAAGGCTAATACAAGGGCTAGAGTCATGGGTAAAGAAGGCAGCACCTCCAGTGCTGTTTCTTCAGAAACTTGGCATCCAAGGTCCACTGCAATGACTCATCCCCATTTCCTGTATTTTATAAGAATTGAGATATAATTTTGCCCTTTGTGGCTAAACTCCTTGACAAGGTGGTCTATAATAAATTCCTCTCCTCACATTTTCCTCTTAACATTTTACAATCCAGGACTTCACTAAATCCAGGATTTCACTGAAATTGCTCTCTTCAAAATTATCAGTGATCTATTAATTTTCAAATTCAATAGCTTCTTCTAAGTTCTCATTCTCTTCAGATTCTCTGAAGCTTTTGAAAACAGTGATCATCTTTTCCTCCTTGATATTCTTTTAGGACACCATTGTCTCCTGGTTCGCCTCCTACCTATCTGACTACTGTTTCCCAGGCTGGATTGCTAGATCCTCATCCATATTATGACCTCAAACCATAGGTATATTACAAGGGTCTGTCCTGGGTCCGTTTTTCTTCTCTTTTGTACTACTTCACTTGGTGATCTCTGTGTGTTCCCATGGGTTTAATTATCATCTTTTAGGCTGATGATTCTCAAATCTATCTATGGTGCCCTAACTTCCCTCTATTCTCACAGCTCTAACTACCTTAGAGACATATCATACTGGATGTCCAGTGTAGTGGTGCAGTCATTTTGTTGTGTTTGACTCTTCTTGACCCCATTTAGGGTTTTCTTGGCCATGATACTACAATTTTGTCATTTCCTTCTCCATCTCATTTTTCAGATGAGGAAACTGGGGCAAACAGGGTTAAGTGACTTGCCTAGGGTCACAAATCTAGTAAGTGCCTGAGATCAGATTTGAACTCAGGTCTTCAGACCTGATGCTCTATCCATTGTACCACCTGGCTATCAATGGATATTCAATACACATCTTAAACTCACTATGTCCAAACTGGAAATCATTATATTTCCTCCTAATCTCTCTCTACCTCCTACTTTCCCTATTACTACTGAGAGCAGCATAATTCTTCCATTTCCTCAGTCCACTAACCTCAGTTCCTCTCTAACTCTCACTCCCTCCCTCCATATCCAATCTATTGTCAAAGCCTATAACTTTTACCTTTGCACCATCTCCCAAATGTGCCCCTTTCTCTCCTTTGATACTGCCACCATCTTAGTGCAGGCCTTCATAACTATAATGGTCAATCTACTTGCTTCAAGTCTTTCCTCTCTCCAATCCATTCTTCATTCACCTGTTAAAGTGATTTCCTAAAGCTCAGGTCTGGCCATGCCATCCTTCTACTTAATAAACTCCTCTGGTTCTGAGGTAAACTGGGTAAAGTGACTTCCCCAGGGTCATACAGCTAGTAAGTATCTGAGGCTAGGTTTGAACTTAGATCTTCCTAATGTCAAGGCTGGCACATTATCCACTACACCACCTACCTGCCAAACTTGCATTCATAGCTTTTTATAACCTAGCCCCCTCTGACTTTTCTAGGCTTCTTATATCTTACTCCCAGCATGCACTTTGGTAAATTTTAAATAGTCCAGTTCTACTTGAGTCTAGAAATTACAAAGAGGAGTGAAGCATAACTGAAGATCTTCTTCATATATTTCATTAATCTTAAAGAACTGTTTCTTTGCCTGGGCAGGTGATTTGGCCTGGATTCTTCTTGCCCAAGTATTCAATGAATAATATGATACTGTATATTTGTATAAGGTTTAATTTCTTTTATCTTATCCTTCTGAATCTAAGGTATTTCTAGAGAAAATGTAAAAAAAAAAACCCTATAATACATAATGTGGGCCTATTAAGATCTGGCTATTAATAGTACTTGACAATTAGAACATATGACACTCATTGCCTGTCAAGATAAACTACTTTTAGAATGTTATTTAGTGACAACTATAATTCAAATGACATATAACAAAATGACTCCCAGTTTGAAGTTTCCCCGCATGAACCTTGCATGGCAATGTAGAGGCCTGGAACTGAGCCTGCAATCCTGCTGCCTGTTTGGTTCTAGGTCATTCAAAATCTCTGGACGATATTTACATTAACTCTTTCATGACTAGAAAAGAAAGGTAAAAAATATGACACATGAACAAACAAAAAAAATAACAAAACAAAAATCTTGTTTTGTTTTGTTTTTTTCAATGAAGAACTATGCTTTCAAAGAAGACTTCAGGTTTTCCTGTCCCTCTCTAAATGTTTTCAATCATATTCATGGTTCACCTCTTAGAAGCCTACTGTGACATAACAGCAAAGAACAAGAGCAAAAATTATAAGGACAAGAACAGTGCTGGTGTAACAACACTGGCTTTGGAGTCAAGGACCTGGGTTTGAATTCTGCCTTCATTATTTTCCTTGTTGCTTTAAGCACATAATTTCTCTGTGCCTTCATTTCCTCACATGTAAAATTATTGGGGATTGAGCTGAATATCATTTTAACTTAAAATGAACTGCACTCATAGATGATAATACACATAGTACAGAAATCATTATTCTTCCCATTTTCCTTATAAGGAAACTAACTGAGTTTAAATGAATTAGTAGATAGAAGAGCAGGACTCCAGCTTGCTGTTCTCTTTCCCAATCCAGTGCTTTCCCCCAGGTACTGGAGTATCTGTCCAGTGTTTGCCTTTTATTCTCGAGAAAAAGGACTTGATCTCTCTTTTAAGAATATTTTTGTTTAAGTAGTGGATTAAATGAATACTTGCATGGCATTTAAATTTGGTAGATGTAGGCTTGTCCTGAAATGTCTTAGCAACTTGCATCTTTTTGCAGCTTGCTAGTTTGCAAGGTCTTAAAATGGCCATGCATTTTGCATCCCCCTTTCATAAGGTGCTATATTGAGAACTAGATAGCTCTTCAGGGGTCCATGAGTTCAACCCCTTTACTTTACACGTGAAGAAACCAAGGCTTAGAGAGGGTCAGTGACTTGACCAAGGTCATATAGGCAATAAGTGGAAGAGTTGTGATTTTAATCCAGATATTGGACTTCAAATTCTATACCTATTTGAGGAAAAAAAATAAGTTCTAGCAGTGAAATATATTGGGGAGAAGGGCAAGTGTGTGTGTGTGTGTGTGTGTGTGTGTGTGTGTGTGTGTGTGTGTGTGTGTGTGTGTACGCATATGTGAGCACATAACTTGAATGATTGGTAGCTTAAAAGGACAAAGTTCCGTTCTGCGCTCTCTGGCAGATGGATAAAAGCTGATAGTTTCTACTTCTAAGAAAAGTCACTTTTTTGTCATCTCCAGTGATCACTGCCAAGAATCCTCCCTTCAGCAATGATATTTAACCCGCAGGAAGCATTCCGTCTTTGGTATATCTAAGCATAGCAGCACTTGACTTTTGGACCTTGAAATTCAGCAGGACTACACTCTCGATCCTTTTTCAGGCAGTGACACCAGTGTATTTTGGTTCCAAGTGTTTGATCCTTTAAAGGCACACCAGAGGATGGAACGTTCAGGACGTTACTGTTGGTGTTGTTCTTGTTTTTTAGTTTATTGAGATTTTTGGCATTTACTTTGTCCAAAGAGACAATGAAATCTCTTTCATTGGTCTGGGGTAGTGGGAAGAGGGCAGGTGGTACTTTCTGGTGAAAAGTCAGATCCTTGGTCCTCAGATCAGGGTTACATAAACTGTTGCTGGGTCAGTAGCTAATGCTTCTCCCACTTAAAAGATTTTTTGAGTACTTATATTTAATTTGAAAAGCCATTCAAAAAAAAATTGTCACCTCTAAGCCATGAAAGACTAACAGAAAATGAAGAAAAATTTGCTTCCATTTTTATGCCCAAAGTTCCCCAAGATGAACAACCAAATAGGAATACCTGTACATAGGGACCAGGGAATCTCTTTAACCTTTCACTAGATAATTGAAGTGACACTCTTAATGGCAATGATAATATGACCTCAGCAGTGACAAGATGAACTGAACAGCCTCACTAAGGAATCTCCATTCCCCCAGGAAGCTGAGATGTGTGTTTACTGGTTTGTTTCTGAGACGCTGCTTTTAGGGTTGACTGATTAGAATCCTTTTGATGAGAGGCTCCCAAGCTGTTGTTGTTCCATCCCACCAGCCTGTTTGCCAGCTGGCTCGTTGTTCTTCCAATATTTTATGTACTTATCCTTAAACCCTACCATTAACCTCTGTTTTAGGTCACCCTGCCTTTATGTTTTCAATCTCTTGCTAAACTACACTATAGATTTTCATTTCTTCAGCATTCTCACTACTTGATCCCAGGGAAATGAATCACAGAATGTAAGGACTGGAAGGAACCTTAGAAGTGATCTAACTGAATCCCTTGTTCAAACCAAAATCTTTTCCTTATTTTTTTTTACTTTTATGATTAAACAGTATTTTTTAAAAATAGACATATGTTAACAAGGAACCTCTATGTCTCTTGAAGCCACATCCAAAAAGTCAGAATTTTTCAAGCTTATGAAGCCTTCAAGTAAGAACAGAGTTTAGCTTTAGGAAAGATATTTTATTCAATCCATCAAGAGTTTGGGACTTCCAAGAACAGGAAGCATTCTCACTTTTCATTCCCTTCATTTAAAAGAGACAACATGGTACAATGAAACGAACTTTGGATTTAGGACTAAAAGATCTGAGTTGGGATCCCATCCCTCCTACTTGCTATCTGTGTGTCTGGGCAAGCTGCTTAACATCTTCAGATCTCATTTTCATTATCTGTATATTAAGCATATGGAGCAGATGATTTTTCATTTGGTTTAAAGTTATCCAGTTCTAAATCTATGGATCTAATGAATGTGGCACATTCATTAGATTGTGGGATCTTCCCCTATCTTCATGAATCCCTCCACTTTCCCTTTGAGACTATGAAAATTAGCTAGGGAAAAGCATTAAGATAATTCAGTTCAATAAACTTTTGGAATGATAATGACACTTCTTCTTTGCTCTAACCTGGCATACTTAACAAGCAGAAGAATCTGGGTCGTTTCTCTTAGGCACTTTCCACCCCACCCCCACCCCATACACATATTTCCATTCAAGGAAGGACAGCTAAATAGAACAGTAAACAAAATCTCAGAGAGAAGGAAGGACTGCAGAGACCACCCAGAGCTAAGGCATGAATCTCTTCAACAATATCCACAAACAAGAAATGATCTAGTTTTCTCTTAAAGACTTACAGAGGGAACTCACTATCTACTGAGACAACCTATTCCAATTTTAGACAGATTTCAACATTAAGATTTTTTTTCTGACTTTGAACTGAAAGGTACTTCCTTCTACCATTGAACCCGTAATCATTTCTGCCTTAAAAGGACAAGCCAAGCAAAACTAAACTCTCCCATATGAGGGCCATTTAAATACTTAAAGATCCCTTCAGTATGGCCTCTAAAAGTTCTCCTCAAATTGACACACTTACTTTTTCTTTATCACTTAAATCATTTTAAAAGTGATCAAGATTCTAAGAAGGAAAAAGGAAATTAAAACAGCACAGATAAAAGCCCTGATTGATGGGTGAGAGTGTCTCAAGCCATAGGCTAAGAGGTATGGGGTTTAATCAGATGTAGATAAATCTATTCTTCTCCCTGAATAAGAGAATAAAGGGATTTTTTAGGCATGAGGTATCCACACTTCATCATACGCAGGCATGCAAGATAACAAAATGCTATTTCTTGCTCTTTTTCATCACAAATAGACAATATTTCAGCTGAGTTATTCTGGTGACCTAAACGCTATTTATAACGTTGTTTATATGACAAAAAAAAAATGTTCTCAAGTTCAAAAGAGCCCACTTATAAACTACCTTTTGGTGAAGTTGGAACATAATTCCAACTGGCAAACCATATAGGAATAAACAAATCCCTTCACAACACTAATTTTTTCAACCTCAAATAAAATTTCCAAAAATGATGCTTCATTTCAATTTAGTGAAACACAGAGGTGAAGGTGGCATCAAACCCAGGGAATCTAAGTTGAAATCTAATTTATTTCTTCTGTGAGCTGGGTCAAGTTTTTTATTCTTTTTTTTTTTTTCACTTCTCTGGGTCTCATTTTCCTTATCAATAAAATGGAGGAATTCGAGTGTTTGAACCTTAGGATCTTTTGTACTTCTAAATGATAAAAGATGGTGAATCTAATTCTCTTTAGTGAGACAATGCTGGCATTATTTCAGATTTAATGGGTCAGAGAATGCTGACTTTTTCACCTATTTAATAGTGGAGTCTTTTAAGGAAGTACTTTCACAGTTTGCCATCCAAGTATATATCCCCAGGAGGGATATAATCAAAGTATTTCAGATTCAGAGATGACAGTTTGTGATTCTCCTGTAACTTCACTTGCCACATTCACAACAAACCCCCTGCATGCTTTTTTGCTTCTCTTTTCACATGGTGTAAGAAACCTATACCAGAGGACACCGTCTTAGAAAGAACATTTAGATGGAAATCAAGGGAAGGCTTTCTTTTCTCTGTGATAAGGATGTCAAGCACTCAGATAGAATGGAAAGAATCATGCTGATTCTATGGCAATACACAAATAAAGAAGCTAGATGACTAGGCATGGCTACCCCAAGGCAGGTTTAAATTAAATTGCTACGTAGTCATCAGTCCTCTGGAGCATCCATTCCCCCCTGTTTATTCAGTGCATCTGGTTTGTTCACCAGACCAGAGACTACTTGGTTATTATGTGATTCCACCCCATTAAAGTTCTTCAGGCCACATAGGAGGGGATGGGGCATGCACTAGTCAAGTTTTCCATGGATGAAGGAGAACTCAATGAGGATGAAATGTGTGACTGCAGGTGAAATCCACTTCTTTTCCAAGTAAATATATGTCATCAGAGGCACCTCTTAAGGAGAAGAAGCATTACCTATGGCACATGGTTTTATGTTTTAAGTGATGACTGGGATTTCCATGTGACACTAACCTTGAAAGGCAATGAGGATTATATGGAAGAAATCCTTTAGAGCATCTGAAGAAAAGGAACCAAGCATCAAGAGCACCTTCTTCTGCAAAAGTAACAATTAACAAGTCAATTTTTTCTTCCTAATGCTAGTTTTATTTTTTATTTATTATTTTATTTTCCTTGATTGCATGTAAAAACAATTTCTAACATGCATTTTTAAAACTTTGAGTTTCAAATTCTCTCCCTTCCTAACCCACTCATTGAGAAGGCAAGTAATTCTATAAAGGCCATACATGTGCAGTCATGCAAACTTTCCATATTAGTCATGTTGTAAAAGAAAACATAGATCAAAGAAAGAGTAAAAAGCAAAAGTTGCTCCAATCTGTATTCAGACATCATCAGCTCTTTCTCATCAGCTTTTTCATCATAAGTCCTTCCACATTGTCTTGGGTCATCGCATTGCTGAGAATAGCTAAGTCATTCATATCGCTGCTACTTTGTACACAGTAAATTTCACTTTGCATCAGCTTGTGTAAGACTTTCCAGGTTCTTCTGAGAGAATCCTGCTCCTTGTTTCTTATATCACAATAATATTCCATCACAATTACATAGCACAATTCATTCAGCCCTTCCCCAACTGATGAACATCTTGCCAATTCCCTACCCCTTGCCAACAGAAAAGAGCTGCTGTAAGTATAAATAGGTCCTTTTCCCTTTTATTTCTTATCTGTTTTTGAATTCAGAACTAGTAGGGACACAGGTTTATAACCCTTTGGGCATGGTTCAGTCAGTTCACAATTTCGCCAACAGTGTATTAATGCGTCATTTTCCCCACATTCCCTATAACATTAATCATTCTCCATTTCTATCCTATTAGTCAATTTAATAGGTATGAGATAGTATCTGAAAGTTGTTTCAATTTGCATTCCTCTAATCTATAGCATTTTCGACAGCTTCCCATGCGGTTATAGATAGCTTTGATTACTTCATCTGAAAAGTGTTCATATCTCTTGATCATTTATCAGTTCTCTATATATTTGAAAAATGTGGCCTTTATCAAAGGAACTTGCTTCAATTTTTTTCACAGTTATGATTGCTAAATGTATTTCCCTCCATTCTATTCCTCCCACTGTTTATTATATTCTGTCTATTCTCTTATCCTATCCTTCCTCCAAAATGTTTTGCTTCTCACTACCACCTCCCCTAATCTGCTCTCCTTTCTATCACCACCCATCTTTTATTATGCACTTCCCCTTTCACTTTCCTGTAGGATAAAATAGATTTCTATACCCAATTAAGAGTGTATGTTATTCCATCTCTGAGCCAATTTTGATGAGAATAAGGTTCACTTAATCCTACTCCTCCACCTTCCCCATCTTCCCCTTTACTGTAAAAGCATTTTCTTGACTGTTATAAGATAACATCCCCATTTTACCTTTTCCTTTATCTTTCTCCCAGTACACTCCTCTCTCTCACCCTTACTTTTATTTTTTAGATATTATCCCTTCATCCTCAACTCATACCTGTGCCCTTGGTCTACATATACTAATTCTAATAATGAGAAAGTTTTTATGATAATCAAGGATCATTTTCCCATGTATGATTATAAACAGTTTAGTTTTTTATGCTTCTCTTGAGTCTCATATCTGAAAGTCAAATTGTTTATACAGCTTTGGTCTTTTTTCATCAAGAATTCTTGAAAGTCCTCTGTTTCGTAGAATTTCCATTTTCTCCCTTGAAGGATTATACTTAGTTTTGCTGGGTAGGTGATTCTTGGTTGTAATGATAACTGTTTGCCTTCCAGAATATCATATTCCAATAATACAGAAGCTGCTAAATCTTGTGTTATCCTGATTGTGGTTCCACAATATTTGAACTATTTCGTTTTGGCTGCAAACTTTGGTGTGCTAGCGCTCCTTCTCAGCCTGGCACTGCCACCTAGGACTTTGACCCACACCTGAGGATGGACAAAGCAACAGAGTCCTTCCTCCAGTGACTGCAAAGAGAAAGTTGTTCAACTCCTTTACCACCTGTGGGCTGAGAGCTCCAGAAGCTGCCATCACTGCCACTGTTGATTCAGTGGCTCCCAAAGCTTGCTCCTGTTTTGCTGGGGCCTGCTCTGCACTAGTGAATCCTGCACTGAACTGTGCTCCACTCTTACCCAGTTGTGACAGACCTTTCCTAATGACCTTTTAAGTTGTCATTGACTGGAATATTGTTTCACCTCATCCTTTTGTGGGTTCTGCTGCTTCAGGAATTGTTTTATAACATTATTTTAAAGTGTTTGGAAGGGTTTAGAGGACAGGTCAGGTGAATAGCTGTGTTTTCTCTTCCATCTTGGCTTCACCTTAATCATTTGTCTTTTATAATTTAAAAATACAGTTACTTTCGTGCAGATCCCTTTCTGAATATAAAGTCTGGAGTCTGATCTAAAGTCTGGAGTCAATGGTGTGTTCTGCTACAGGTACAAGTAGAAACCCAACAAAGACTTAATGGACACACTAGACAACAGTTCTTATCCAAACTTAACCTGCATACACACAACTTCCCTCATTGCCTTTTGTATTCATTTAAGAGAAATAAGTATTATTTTGAAATGACAAAAATGCTTATTTTTTAAATGCTAATGCTGATTATGTTAGCAAAAGCAAAGTGAATAAAAAAAGGAATAATAAATAAGAGAGCAGGTTTTGCAAGGCCATTTTATTCTATCTTATTTTTAGAACCAATGGAGAAATATTCTCTCTTTCTATAGGTGAAAAAGTCAGTTTATAAAAGGGTAGAGATGTTTTCAAGTCTTTCACCTAAACCTTTTTATTAAAAAAGTGTCATGTTTCTGACTAGTTATTAATGAACTCTTTATGTCTATGGAAGACACCTCCTCAACAATGAAGGAAGATGTCATAGGTTCAATGAGAGTGTAAGTTGCTATTTCTGCAGAGAGGAGTTTATGTAGTATAAGGCACAATCTTCTGATTTAGATGTTTCTCTGTATTCTCCTCTCTCAGGGCCTCTAAAAACATATTATGGTGCAGGAAACAAAGGTCAGGCTACATACTATTATACTTTGTTTAATGCTTGGTATTATATCTGTGTATCAAATATTATATTTGACTCTTGGAACTCCCTTAAGTTTTATAAAATATTCTCAAAGTATTCCTTGTGTTTAGGGAAATAGACCAGGTGCCAAAAAGGACAGTAGATGGAGTGGGATAAGAGATGTTAAGGGTGAGTGCTTATAACTGGAACTGAAACAGAAGGGTGCAAATTTCTTCCTAAACAATTCTCAAACTGGGGATCTTGACATCATAAGCCAAACATTCTTCCAGCACCTACGGCTCTTTATTAAAACTAAGAATCACTGTAACAGAGGGAAGAAAATTGGACACAAAAATCAGGAAGATAATAAATTTATGTCTTGCCTCTGACACATTCTGGTTGAGTAACTCTGGGCAAGTCAAAAAAACTTCCAATGCTCTAAGGAACTCTTTGAGATTGTGTTACATGTAAGGTACCTAACTTCATTGATACAGAGAGAGTTTATTCGTCTGGGATACTCTTACACTAATGAATTCACATATCCTGTTCACACACACACACACGCACACACACACACATTTCCAGAGTTAACCCTGACAAGGCACTTGAAATGGAATCTGCACTCAATTGTTTCTTTAAATTTATTTATTTAGCTTTTAACATTCATTTCCACAAAATTTTAGATTCCAAATTTTCTCCCCATTTCTCCCCTCCCCCCACCCCAAAACCCCGAGCATTCTAATTGCCCCTATCACCAATCTGCCCTCTCTTCTAACATCTCTCCCTTCCCTTATCCCCATCTTCTCTTTTGTCCTGTAGGGCAAGATAACTTTCTATACCCTGTTACCTGTATTTCTTATTTCCTGGTGGCACAAACAGTACTCGACAGTTGTTCCTAAAACTTTGAGTTCCAACTTCTCTTCATCCCTCCCTTCCCACCTGTTCCCTTTGGGAAGGCAAGCAATTGAATATAGGCCATATCTGTGTAATTTTGCAAATGACTTCCATGATAGTCATGTTGTGTAATACTAACTATATTTTCCTCCATCCCTTCCTGCCCCCCATTGCTTCTATTCTCTCTTTGGATCCTGTCCCTCCCCAAGAGTGTTGACTTCAAATTGTTCCCTCCTCCCATTGCCCTTCCTTCCATCATCCCCCCTACCCTGCTTATCCCCTTATCCCCCACTTTCCTGTATTGTAAGATAGGTTTTCATACCAAAATGAGTGTGCATTTTATTCCTTCCTTTAGTCAAATGTGATGAGAGTAAACTTCATGTTTTTCTCTCACCTCCCCTCTTTTTCCTTCCACTAAAAAAATCTTTTACCTGCCTCTTTTATGAGAGATAATTTGCCCCATTACATTTCTCCCTTTCTCCTCCCAATATATTTCTCTCTCACCACTTAATTTCATTTTTTAAGGTATGATCCCATCCTCTTCAATTCACTCTGTCTCTATGTGTGTGTGTGCGTGTGCGTGTGCATGTGTGTGTGTAATCCCACCCAGTACCCAGATACTGAAAAGTTTCAAGAGTTACAAATATTGTGTTTCCATGTAGGAAAGTAAACAGTTCAACTTTAGTAAGTCCCTTATGACTTCTCTTAGCTGTTTACCTTTTCATGCTTCTCTTCATTCTTGTGTTTGAAAGTCAAATTTTCTTTTCAGCTCTGGTCTTTTCATCAAGAATGCTTGAAAGTCCTCTATTTCATTGAAAGACCATTTTTTCCCCTGAAGTATTATACTCAGTTTTGCTGGGTAGAGGATTCTTGGTTTTAGTCCTAGTTCCTTTGACTTCTGGAATATCCTATTCCACGCCCAGCAATCCCTTAATGTAGAAGCTGCTAGATCTTGTGTTATCCTGATTGTATTCCCACAATACTTGAATTGTTTCTTTCTAGCTGCTTGCAATATTTTCTCCTTGACCAGGGAAGTCTGGAATTTGGCCACAATGTTCCTAAGAGTTTCTCTTTTTGGATCTCTTTCAGGCAGTGATCTGTGGATTCCTTGAATACTTATTTTACCCTCTGGTTCTAGAATCTCAGGGCAGTTTTCCTTGATAATTTCATGAAAGATGATGTCTAGGCTCTTTTTTTGATCATGGCTTTCAGGTAGTCCCATAATTTGTAAATTATCTCTCTTGGATCTGTTTTCCAGGTCAGTTGTTTTTCCAATGAGATATTTCACATTGTCTTCCATTTTTTCATTCTTTTGGTTTTGTTTTGTGATTTCTTGGTTTCTCATAAAGTCATTAGCTTCCATCTGTTCCATTCTAATTTTGAAAGAACTATTTTCTTCAGTGAGCTTTTGAACCTCCTTTTTCATTTGGCTAATTCTGCTTTTTAAAGCATTCTTCTCCTCATTGGCTTTTTGAACTTCTTTTGCCAATTGAGTTAGCCTATTTTTCAAGGTATTATTTTCTTCAGCATTTTTTTGGGTCTCCTTTAGCAGGGTGTTGACCTGCTTTTCATGCTTTTCTTGCATCTCTCTCATTTCTCTTCCCAGTTTTTCCTCCACCTCTCTAATTTGATTTTCAAAATCCTTTTTGAGCTCTTCCATGGCCTGAGCCCATTGAATATTTATTTTGGATGTGTGGGAAAAAGAAGCCTTGACGTTTATGTCTTTCCCTGATAGTAAGCATTGTTCTTCCTCATCAGAAAGGATGGGAGGAGATATCTGTTCACCAAGAAAGTAACCTTCTGTGGTCTTATTTTTTTCCCCCTTTTCTGGGCATTTTCCCAGTTGGTTACTTGACTTCTGAGTGTCCTCTCCACACCCACCTGGCCTCCAGATCCGCCCAGCCAGCCCTTGAGGTCTGAGATTCAAATGCTGCTTCCCAACCTCAGGGCTTTGAGCAGGGGCAGAGCTGCTTTTCAGTGTGAGATTAAGTTCAGGTGCTCAGGTGGGGGCAGGGCCACCACTCGGGGCTCAGTTCCCTCAGGGGATTTATGTGGAGACCTTTAACAATGGATCCAGGCTCCTGACTGCTTTGGGAGCCCTTTTCCCCTGCTGCCTCTGCTGCTGCCTCCCAAAGGGGCCTGAGTTATGGGGACACCCCTCTCCCCTCTAGGCGAGCTGGAAAGACCCTCTTGATGACCTTTGGTGTCTGTGGGTGGAGGGACCTGCCCAGTCAGTGGGGAGATTCTGTCCCTGAAGCCTGCTGGGATCTGCCCCTCTTGGTGCAGTGTGGCCAAAGTAGGGCTGGGCTGTACTCTGGGTCCGGTGCGCGACAGACCTTTCGGGTCAGTTTTTCAGGTCTCTCTGGAACAGAAATCTCCTCCACTCTTTTGTTCTGTGGCTTCTGCTGCTCCAAAATTTGTTGAGAGTTCTTCTTTACAGGTATTTTATGGGCTGTGGGTTCGGAGCTAGCATATGTGTATCTTTCTACTCCTCCATCTTGGCTCCTCCCCTCCCCCTCAATTGTTTCTTAAGCAGTTAACTACAGCTATTGCTTTAGAACCTTGGAGAGAGTGACAATAGGGGATTATCTTTAGATCTGAACTTTGAACATGCTGACAGATATTTTTGGTCTTAAGAGTCAAATAGTAGATTGGAAATTGAGTCTTCATGGCTTTGAGTGCTTGGTTTGTGTCATCAGTAAGCCCAGTTTGTAAATTTTAAGGAAAAAACTTTCACCTGCTCTTTCATTACCTTCACCACTCTGAATCCTAGGTATACACAGTTGCACTGAGACTGTCGAGATTTTTTTGGTATACTAATACATATATACATATTCTTTCTCTCCCTCCCAGGAGGCAACTTGGCATTGTGGAAAGTTCATACTTCAGTCAAGCATCCTATGTGAACTTAGGGGTAAATATTTCACTGCTTTGTTTTTAGTCTTCTTATTTTGTTTTAAATCAGGTATCTGGACAGCATGTTCTTTTAGGGTCCTTCTAGCTCTAACATCCTGTATCACCATAGACCAAACCAGTGATCTTGGAAGCTCACAGTCTATATACATCTGTCTTTTCCACTAAGCCTCTGGAGATGCGTAGAATGCAAAACATCTAAATTAAACTTAATGGTGGGAAAGAGGAGCATAGGAGAGGGCAGGACACCTTTTTCTTTTTAACTCATTTTTGTTTATATTTTGAACTAATAAGGTCGAACATTCTGCCTCTAACCCATCTTGTATCTTATAGGAGTAAAAATAACAGAAAGTTCCTGAAAGATATGTAAATATATATAATTTGCTCCATATTGAAAAACAAGGTCACCCCTACCACAGCAGGAACCCAGTTTAAAATCCATGTAACTAGAGTACATGGGGCAAGCCACAGATGTTTATGTACATTGTATGGTGCTTTAGGAGAATGGAATGAGTGGGTAACAACATGGGTGTAATTGCTTTTTGAGGTCCTTTCTGGCTCCCATCCCTGTTATGTTTTTGCATTGAAGAAACCATGTTTATTTAATATACAGTGTCACTGTTAGCTTGTTTATAATGAGAAACTGGGAATCTAGGTAAAGTAAATGAAAGTAAGAACACTCTCAGCCCTTTCCCTCAATATCCTACCAACTGTCCTATATTTTTAACATCATAATTCTTCCAAACAAAGGATCAGTCAAAAATCACCTTTTAGAGGGTCTCCTGCAAGAATTATGGATCACAGAATGGTACAGTTTCAAGAACATCAAAAGTATGGGCCCCCCGTAGACAAGATAAAGACATATGATGGACATAAATATATTGTTGCATATTATAAGTTATATTTGCACCAGAGAAATGGTGCAAACAGTATCATACAAAGGATAAAGGGTCAAACTTTAAGCTTAATAGCTGAAAACTGCTAAGCCTTTTGGGGACACACTGTATATTTTTCCACAAGAAGTTGCCATTCATGTAGCTAAAACTGAGAAATAATATAGACAGACAGCACCAATCTTAAAAGAATCAAGAAGGCACTGAGTTCATTGGATAGACCCTCCTGTACCCTCAGAGAATTTATGGTAGAATATAGAAAAAAAATTATTCAAGATAAGAAGGTCTGTTTGATTGTGACCTATACTACTGTGGAAAGAAATCAAACGGATGAGATCACACATCTACTGAAGTATGATAGAATAGGTTAGCTGTATTGTGGATTAAATTGGCATTTATAATCTTGTCTAGGACACTATCCATTTTTAGTAATATACTTTCTGTGTGGAACTACATTTTATGTGCCAGATGAACGACTTAAAAATTAACTTTTAGAAAATGATGTGTCTAAGTTAAAGACTTTTTGAATAATAGAAATGGATTTTGTTTTCTGAGCATTATGGAGTTGTAAGGAGAGAAAAATAAAATATTGTTGTTTCCTTGCCTATTCCCCCAGCATTCCACTTGATTATATTTTTCTTATTTTGTCTAGGCATACTTCAACTAAGATATTCTTTTTTGTTGGGGGGAAAGGGGAAGGAGGAATTTCCAGGAGTATCTAGACTGTTCTCATGACTGCTTTAATACTATTTACACCTAATAAACAGTTCTCTACAGTATGTATTTTCTGCTAAGAACCAGATTAACTGATAACTGAGCTATGCTTGAAAGTCACTGGGTGACTCAGATGGGGAGCATTGTACTTGAATATGTTAAATGTACTTATGAGCCCTGAAAATAAAAAGACTCCATTCTTTGATATCTCAGTTGGTCTCTGGGCTTTTCCACATTGGTGATCTACCTTTTTTTTACAAGGGATTGGTTATATAGTTTTCAATCCCCCGCTCTGTTTTCCCCTTGCTGTTAGATTGGATAGTTCACAGGTAACTTTTCACATACTAACGGACAAAACTGTATAGTTGATCTCTTCATGATCTGGTTGTATATGTAGACACTCATCATTAAAAAACACACATTAATACATTTTTCTCTATCAAAAAAACCTATTGATGACAAGGCAATAAATTTACAAGATGATTTGAATGGAAAGAATGAAATTAATTAGCCCATTGTTGTAATTGACTCCTAGAGCAGCCAAATGAGTGTTGAGAGTGAGGTAGTCTAAGTAGAAGGAGAAAATGCTATGAGCACATAAGGTAAACCTTCTTTGAGTTTATACATTTTTCCTCCATTCCTGTCCTGTTGTGATGTCTCATCATGGCATGAAAGTGATCCAGGTTTCTCAAAGACTATGCTTGCTGGCAGGTTGCATTTACTGATAGCTTCTACCAAGCTGAACAAGTTTTCAGGATATGACTAAATATGGACAGGTTTATTTCATCTGAGGAACAATACGGTTCACTACAGAGCAGCTTAAAGCTGGAATGCTGCTCAACAGGTGGCAATTTTATTTCTTTGGAAACTCAACAAAGATCACACACTAATGGATGAGTGAAAAATAATTTTTCTTAGGCCTTTATTAAGCCAGTTAAGGGACTAGCAACACCCAAAAACTTTATTTCTGTCATTCAATTATTAAAACAAATCTCACTTTCACCTGTTATACTGTAAACAATATGGAATTAACTATATCTGGAAGGATGTTATCTTATTGAAATTTGCATTTTATTTAAATTTAGATGAATGCTGGGGTTGATTACAGGGTCTTGACATTCATAATGAGTAAGGACAAATCATTTTAGACAACATCTAAAAACTTGCTTTCTAAGGTCTTTAGAGTGACCCAAATGGAAAAGAAAAGACAGCTACCAGAGATCTTCACTGTCTTTCAGAAATAGCTTCTCATTCTTAAATGGTTATCTCATCACCTATGGCAAGGCTCAGAGGAATGCAATAAAGTACTTGAAAAGCTCTTGAGAAGCCTGTAAAGCCATCAACCTTGAGAAGACAATTTTAAAACTTTTTTTGTCATTAGCCAGATAACATCATTGAATCAAGAAATCCCAGACTTTCAGAGTTGTAAGGATTTCAAGGGCTGTCTAGACCAGCCTGTACCTGAATAACAATCCTCTCTACAGCCAACCTGACAAGTAGCCATCTAGCCTCTGCTTGAAGGACTCAAGTGAAGAAAAAACCTACTATCTCTTTAAGTAGTTCTGAAAGATAAGAAATTTCTTCTTATATCAAGCCTAAATTTATTACTTTACATCTGTAACAGCAAGCACACTGTCACATCCAGGATGGCCTGCTAGCACAGGTTCTTAGATCTGATTTTCTAAAAGGAAAGTAACTTTTGAGGAGTCAACAATCTTCTTTAATTACATATACCAAAAGAGAAAATACAAGCAGAGAAGTAAAGACCAACAGACAGGGCTTCTAACTGTCTGACCATAAGCAGTATATACATCACAGATCAACAGACAGATCCAACTGACTGACCATTACATGCATACATATTTACCAGAGAGAGAAGCACCAACATTTGGGCTTTCAAAGTTGGGGGGCTCCTTAACAGCTACCCAGAGTCCCATCAGGCACATGAACCTTTTTCCAAAGAGTAAGGCCCAAAGCAAAACTTCACCTCAGAGTATATAGCAACTTTTCTGAGCGAGAGGACATCACAACCCACTTTACCCAGTGTCTCCTTAGAAATTAACAAAAGGTGGGATGGAGCCAAATGGTGAAGTAGAAAGATGCACATACCCTAGTGCTGCCCCCACAACCCATAAAATACCTGTAAAGAAAGACTCTCAACAAATTCTAGAGCAGAACAAGCCACAGAACAATGGAGTGGAGATTTCCAGCCCAGGATGACCTGAAAGGCTGACAAGAAAGGTCTGTCACACCAGACTCGGAGCAGAGCCTAGCCCAACCTTGGCTGCGCAGCAGAATACCCAGCAGCAGTAGCAGCGGTTTGCAGATCCCTCAACCCTCAGGTGCCAAAGGTCAGTGAGAGGGTCTCTCAGCTGGAGAAGAAGGGAGTAGGGTCTTCCCTTAGCTCTGGCCTCAGGCAGTGGTGGCAGAGGCCCTATTGGGCCTCAGCAGCTCCCACAGAAGACCTCATCCATTGTTGAATCATAAAACCCCTGGGGCAACTGAGCAGCTTATCTGAATCTCAACCCCCCAGTGCTGGCTTGATGGAACTGGAGGCAAGGTGGTTGTGGAGAGGAAACGAATACTCACAGATTCTGGGCACAAAGGTTTCTGGTTGCTCCCAGACCAGGGTACACGCTTGATTGTGCCACCTTGGAGGAACTGAGATCTTACAGATCCCCAGAGTATACCCTACTCTTGACAAAGGACCCAAAAGTCAAGTAAATGGTTGAGAAAATACACAAAAAAGAGAAAAAAATAAGACTATAGAAGGTTACTTTCTTGGTGAGCAGATATTTTCTCCCATCCTTTCAGATGAGGAAGAACAATGCTTACCATCAGGGAAGGACATAAAAGTCAAGTCTTCTGTATCCCAAACATCTAAAATAAATATTCAATGGTCTCAGGCCATGGAAGAGCTCAAAAAAGATTTTGAAAATCAAATAAGAGAGATGGAGGAAAAATTGGGAAGAGAAATGAGGAAGATGCAAGAAAATCATGAAAAGTGAGTCAACAACTTCCTAAAGAAATGCTAAAGAAAATAACACCTTTAAAAATAGGCTAAATCAGTTGGCAAAAGCAATCCAAAAAGCCAATGAGGAGAAGAACGCTTTAAAATGCAGAATTAGTCAAATGGGAAAGGAGATTCAAAAGCTCACTGAAGAAAATAGTTCTTTCAAAATTAGAATGGAACAGATGGAGACTAATGACTTTATGAGAAACCAAGAAATCACAAAACAAAAGCAAAAGAAAGAAAAAAAATGGAAGATAATGTAAAAATCTCATTGGAAAAACAACTGACATGGCAAATAGATCCAGGAGAGACAGTTTAAAAATTATGGGACTACCTGAAAGCCATGACCAAAAAAGAGCTTAGACATCATCTTTCATGAAATTATCAAGGAAAAATGCCCTGAGATTCTAGAACCAGAGGGCAAAATAAATACTGAAAGAATCCACACATCACCCTCTGAAAGAGATACAAAAAAAGAAACTCCTAGGAACATTGTAGCCAAATTTCAGAGTTACCAGGTCAAGGAGAAAATATTGCAAACAGATAGAAAGAAACAATTCAAGTATTGTGGAAATACAATCAGGATAACACAAGATCTACATTAAGAGATCAAAGGGCATGGAATATGATATTCCAAAATCAAAGGAACTAGGACTAAAACCAAGAATCACCTACCCAGCAAAACTGAGTATAATACTTCAGGAGAAAAAATGGTCATTCAATGAAATAGAGGACTTTCAAGCATTCTTGATGAAAAGACCAGAGCTGAAAAGAAAATTTGACTTTCAAACACAAGAAGCAAGAGAAGCATGAAAAGGTAAACAGTAAAGAGAAATCATGAGGGACTTACTGAAGTTGTAAGTTGTACACAGAAAGACAATATTTGTAACTCTTGAAACTTTTTTCAGTATCTGGGTAGTTGGTAGGATTATGTACACACACACACACACACACACACACAGACATACAGAGAGAGAGACAGAGAGCACAGGGCAAGCTAAATAGAAAGGGATAACATCTAAAAAACTAAAGGGGTGAGAAGCTAAATAGAAAGGGATAACATCTAAAAAACTAAAGGGGTGAGAGAGGAATATATTGGGAGGAGAAAGGGAGAAATGGAATGGGGCAAATTATCTCTCATAAAAGAAGCAAGAAAAAGACTTTTCAATGAAGGGAAAAAGGGGAGAGGTGAAAGGGAAAATGTGAAGCTTACTCTCATCACATTTAGCTCAAGGAAGGAATAAAATGCACACTCATTTTGGTATGAAAGCCTATCTTACAATACAGGAAAGTGGGGGAGAAGTGAATAAGCAGGGTGGAGGGGTTGATGGAAGGGAGGGCAATGGGAGGATGGAGCAATTAGAAGTCAACACTCTGGGGGAGGGACAAGGTCAAAAGAGAGAACAGAAGAAATGGGGGGCAGGATAGAATGGAGGGAAATACAGTTAGTCTTACACAACATGACTATTATGGAGGTGTTTTGCATAACTACACATGTATAATCTATATTTAATTGCTTGCCTTCCCAGTGGGGATGGGTGGGGAGGAAGGAAGGAAGAGAAGTTGGTACTCAAAGTTTTAGGAACAACTGTTGAGTATTGTTCTTGCATGCAACTGGGAAATAAGAAATACAGGCAATGGGGTATAGAAATTTATCTTGACCTACAGGACAAAAGAGAAGATAGGGATAAGGGAAGGGAAGGATGTTACAAGGGAGGGCAGATTGGTGGTAGAGGTAATTAGAATGATTGGTGTTTGGGGGTGGGGGAAGGAGGGAGATAGGGAGAAAATTTGGAACTCAAAATTTTGTGGAAACGAATGTTTAAACTTAAAATAAATAAATAAATTTAATAAAAAATAATTAAAAAATAAAAAAAAGGAAATATAAAGCCAAAAGAGACCAAGTAAAATTTATTTAAAACATTAAAAAAAAGAAATTAATAAAAGGTGTGGACCTTCCTACAAAAGAAGCCTTCCCTAATCAAGTTTCCCTTAATGGGCTCCATGTGAGGCCTGTTAATGGGCAGGCAACATCTTTAACTCTCATTACAACATCTTCCATTGTTCCTGGTACTGCCCTCTAGGAGGTCAAAAAGAAACAAGGCTAATCCTTCTTCCAAATGACATCATTTTAAATTCCTGAAGACAGAGATACTCCCCTTCCTCATTAGGCATAATTTAATATGAGGGCTCATCTGTCCTTTACTATCCTTGATATCTTACTCTCTCCACCTCATCAATATCTTTCCTAACATATCATAACTAAAACTGATCAGGGCAAAAAATAGGGGACTTATATCTTCCCTCATCCTTAAAAAACTGTGTCTCTTTTAACACAGTCTAAAACTGCATTAGTTGTTTAGTCCCTGTTTCAAACTGCTTGATGTCCATTAAAATCTCTAGGTCTTTTAAAGATAAACTGGTAACATTTGTCTTTTTTGTTGCTATGTTGTTGGATTTTTTAAGCAGGGGATGAAGGTGATTTTTACACAGATCTAAAAAATAAATACTTTGGAGATACAATTCAGCCATGATTCATCATAGCTGCCCTGAACCATCGGCCCTACTCTCCTGTCTGCTTGTCATCTCTTTATGCTACTGTGTGGTTCCTGAGACTAAGAAAACATCATTTTTCTTTAGTTAATGACATGATACTAAATTTAAGAAAATGTGTACATATGAATACAAACTAAGAAAACAAATTACTTTAGCAATTTCCTTTCCTGAAAAATCTCTTAACTTTACAAAATAGTGAGCTTTTCTAGTGTAATGGTAATTTAAATGAGAAGATCTTTCCCATTCATTGATAGGCTCATGAGACTTGCAGGTCACCTGGAAGTCTGAGTCACATAGAGCCTGTGGTGGCAAGAGTTTTCTGAACAAGAAGGGTGGAACAGGAAGAGGCAGAGCTAGAGCAGAGATGAGAAAATTTAATGAGATCAGTCAAAACTGAAGGATGCAGGCAAGTCTGAGCTGGCCATGAGTGAGAGAATGGCATTTTGGTTAAGGGAGCCTGTTTGTGATTTGTGTAAGGGTGTTGGTTTGTGGGAAGCCTAACAAAGGGAAAACTTGGGGATGGTGTTGCCCTCTCCATTGTTATTGCATGTAAATTTCTTTGTTCCTATGATGGATTTGGCTTTCTGGTGTCTGAATAAATGTTTTGGTTCTGTCTTCCATATAGACAATCTGTCGTATTTCATGATTCAGAATTGTACCTGAATATTCATGACTGATACAGGAGCTATTAATATCACATTGATGTGACACCTAGGACATTTAAAAGATGACTCACATGTGGCTGTAGAAGCATTTTTTTAAAAAATATACAAAGATAAGTTACTATAAAATGCAGGGAACTATTATCTGAATAATAATTCTAAGTGAAATTGTAATGTAGATAAGGTTTAGTTTTATTCGTAAACTGATTTCTGTGAACACATTGGGACAACTGTTTTCCTAATTACTTGGTGTCCCATTCCGTTGAATTCTCTCTATTCTGCTAACGTATTGAATGAGGAAAGGACCACAGCATTTGTTTACACTAAATGACTGATAAGGCTTAATAAAAGCTTTCAAGTTGTGTTTACATTTTAACAGTAAGTAAGAAAGGAAAAAAGTCAGCTGTATAACTTGAAACATTGATATTATGATGGAAGAGATAGTTTATATGAGGGTAAGGTGGGGTGTTTATGGAGAAGTAGTCTTTTTTAACCTTCCTGAAATCAAATAACACAGGCAGCCACTTGTACATAAGGCTTGTTTAAAAACCCATGTATTTGAAAAGCAAAGTCAGAAGTGAAATTTACTAATAGTTGTCCTATAAACCAAGTTTCATGAGAAGTAAGCATAAGGAGAATGAATAGATGAGATGTTTGACATAATTTTTTTCACTGGTACTGCTGGCTGGATCTTATTCAGTGTGCCCTGACTTCTTTTGGCATATAGAGCAATGCTTATTCATAGAGTTGGGTTAAGTGACTAGCCTAAAGTTTCACAGCTAATTATGGCCAGGTCTATAAATGGGAATCAGGACTGTAAGATATCCATGTTTTCCCAGATTTAGTCTTCTCATTCATTTTATTGCCTTATCTACAAACTAAATTGTGTACTATTGTAGGACAGCACGACAGTCAGAAGAATGAAAAAATAACAAAATAGAAAACAGTTTTTACTGCAAGCAAGGTCAAACTATAGTATATGTGTGTGTGTGTGTGTGTGTGTGTGTGTGTGTGTGTGTATACCCATGTGCACCTGGAAAAGGGAGAAATAGATAAAAGAGAGAGAGGGAGAGAGAGAGAGAGAGAGAGAGAGAGAGAGAGAGAGAGAGAGAGAGAGAGAGAGAGAGAGAGAGAGAGGAGAGAGAGAAAGAGAGAGAAAAAGAGAGAGAGAAAGAGAGAGAGAGAGAGAGATCGTGCACCAGTGTTGAGATAAGGCTGGGCTGATGGATTAGGGATCTCTTGTTCATAATCATGCATCTTGAAAAAGTAATATACATCCATGCCTCTTATTCCTCATGAGCCAATTAATTCTCTTTGCTTTACAAACTAATAGAGTTGTCCACATCACTGTACTGATATTAATCTTTCAGATGTCACCAATGATTCCTTGATAATCAAACATGGTAACTCTTTTCCCCTTATCCTCACTGAATTCTCTTCAGCATTTGGCATTGCTGATTACACCCCCTTCTTGATACATTTTCCTCCTTTTATTTCAGAGGACCTACATGTTGCTTGTTCTCCTTTTTATTGATATAGTCCTTTATAGTCCCTCTTTTCCCAACCACTTAACTTTGGTTCTGCCTTTGGCCCCCTTTTCTCCCCTCTACATTTCTCTCTTTTCTAGCATTTCATCTTTCATAGCTGAAAATATTATTTCTAGCCCTGATATTTCCCCAGAATTTCAGGACTGTGTCTTGGACTGTAGGATATGTTACCATTAGTATCACCACCATCACCTCAATATCAATGTATCCAAAATGAAGTGTGTCTTATTTCCCCTAAAATTTAATACTTTTCTCCATCTGTTTCCTCACTTTCTCTCAGTGGAAGCTAATCCTCCATATACTAAAACTTAGATTCATTCATGATTCTCCCATCTCCCTCATTTTCCAAATCTAATCTCTCACATTTCACATCCAGTTTCACTTTTATATTTCTACTGCCACCACCTGGGCAAGGTTCTCAGTCCTACTGCCTGAGTTATTTTGATCACCTTGTTCTCTATTCACCATGATCCCCACTCCCACCCCAAATATATCCTTCATACTCCTTCTTTATGGATAAATTTGGTTACCCTGTATTTCTCATGAGATATAACATGCTTTTTCCTTGTGGAGACTATGGCCAATAGAAAATTTGCATCTTTTTTACCACAAGCCCTGTATACGGTAGATATTTGGTGTTTCATGAATTTTAATAATCATTCATTATGTACCTGCTGGGCAGTTAGGTGGCACAGTGGATAGAACTCTGGGTCTAGAATCAGGAAGACTTACTTTTTTTTTTTTTTTTAATGTTTAACAATCACTGCCATACAATTGCGATTTTATCCCTCCCCACCCACCCCCCACTACCTCCTTCCCTCCCCACGACTGCATACAATTCTGTATAGATTCTACATATACTTTCCTATTGAGTATATTTTCACTATAGTTGTGCTATGTAGTCAGACTAAGATAAATGAAAGAATCCGTATAACAAATCAGAACATGATACACAAACACACACACACACAAACATGATCTGCTACATTATGTGAGTGACTTCCATATATCTCTCTCTGAGTGTGGAAGGCATTTTGCCTTGAGGTCCACCATTGGGATTTTTTTTTTTTTTCAGAAGTTCTTGTGTTATTACAAAAATCTAAGTCTACCAGAAAAAACTCTCACACACTGTGGTTGTTGCTGTGCATAAAGTTCTCCTGGTTCTTCTCCTTTCACTCAGCATCAGGTCATATAAGTCCTTCCAGGCCTCTCTGAAGTCTTCTTGTTCATCATTTCTTATGGCACAATAGTACTCCATTACATTCATATACCATAATTTATTCAGCAATTCCCCAATTGATGGACATCCCCTTGACTTCCAGTTTTTGGCAACTACATAGAGTGCTGCTATAAATATTTTTGTACATGTGGGACCCTTTCCCATTTTTATGATCTCTTGGGGATATAGTCCTAGTAGCGATATTGCTGGGTCAAAGGGTATGCACATTTTTGTAGCCCTTTGGGCATAGTTCCAAATTGCTCTCCAGAATGGTTGTATGAGCTCACAGCTCCACCAACAATGAATTAGTGTTCCAACTCTCCCACATCCTCTCCAGCATTTATCATTTTCTTGTTCTGTCATGTTTGCCAATCTTATAGGTGTGATGTGGTACCTCAGAGTTGTTTTGATTTGCATCTCTCTAACCAATAGTGATTTAGAGCATTTTTTCATATGATTATAGATAGCTTTAATTTCTTCCTCTGAAAATTGCCTGTTCATATCCTTTGACCATTTATCAACTGGGGAATGACTTGTATGATTATACATTTGGGTCAGTTCTCTATATATTCTAGAAATGAGGCCTTTATCCCCGAGCTTAGCTGTAAAAATTTTTTCCCAATTTACTACATCCCTCCGGAGGACTTACTTTTTGAGTTTAAACCCGGCCTACATATTTTCCAGCTGTGAGACCCTGGGCAGGGCACTTAACCTTAGTTGCCTCAGTTTCTTCATCTCTAAAATAGTCCCAAGAAGGAAATGGCAAACTTCTCTAGTATTCTTGCCCAGAAAACCCAAAATGGAGTTACAAAGAATCAGAAATGACTCAAAAACTACTGAAAAGCACATACCTATTATGTAGAAAACACTAATTAGAAGGTGTTAAGTAATCAAAGAAGCAGTAGGATATGATCTTTACCAACAAAGATTCCACAATATAGTTGGGAAAGGAAATACGATGTGGGAAAATGTGTATGCACCTATACATTATATATGGTAGAATTTTGTAAGAGGGAGTGAAAGATCCAAAAAGAGTACTATGTTAAATTTGACAGGAGTAAAAGATCATTTCTGCCTAGAAGCACTTTTGAACTATAGCCAATTTAGCACATGGTTCAATTCATAGAGTAGAAATGGCAGTTTAAATAATTTATATTTTATTATTCATATGCCAGATTACATGGTTCTTGTAATGTAATGTCAAGTGAAATCAGCATTCTAGTACATGTGGAAAGTGAGAATATATTTTTACTAATTCTTATGGTGCCCCTAATGAATATGATGCATATTTTGTTTTAACATAGACAATAAAAACTTCTATTTTTAGTATTTAGAAAGCTGTATATAAAATTTTTAAACATATTGAAGGACCTGATTAATAAGACATTTTCACATTTTGTATTATGGAGTCACAGAACTACAAAACTGAAATGGATACTCAAGTTTATTCTGTCATGTTACAGATAGGGAAATTGAGGTGAAATGACTTGAAAGTCAGATAGTCATTTAGTTTCATGGGAATGCAACATAGTTTATACCAATCCCAGTCCAGTGCTATTTTCACCATGCATGCCAAGCTATTATAAATACAAACAGTATACTCTGCTATGTTTGACAATTTTAATTATTTGGTGTCCATGTTTTATCACAGCTTCACCTTGACTCAGGAGACATGTAGTGGATACGCAAAATAAATCTGATACTTTGATACTTTCCTGAACTATAAGCATCCTTTTATTTTTTACTAATAGCTGGACTGAAGGAAGTGAAGTCTAGAAAACCAGTTTACACCATGCAATTCTACAAAATTCAAAAAAGAATCAGATTAACTGGGGACCAAGACACTCATGAGAAAACATTTTATTAGTCCTTACTTGACATGATTACATTTGCAAACTCGTTGAGAGCTCAATTTTAGAATATTGACCTTATATTCAGAAATCACTCTCACTGGAACTGACCTCTTTTTCTCAAGGGTAAATGAGAGTTACCAACACAGGGAGCCTGATGGTATTTGGTAACCTATGCTATCATCAACCAGACAAAGGGTAGGTTGAGTGACAACAGTGTCAGTCTTTGGTGCAGGTACTTATTTGTGCCATCTGGAGTAGCAAATGGTTTTCTTTTTTCATTTTTCCTCTACTTATCTGCTGACAATCTCTAAAGCTGCCTCTTGCAATTTGACAGCTCGCTGCTGAGCTGTGTTAGCAACTACTTGACCCTTTGTTTTGGGATGAGTTTCTTCCTCTTTGCTGTTAATCTGTTCTGCATCACTTCTCACAGCAGCCCAAGGACTACAGAAATATTATTAAAATTATCAAATTAAAAAGTGTTTAATGTCTTTTCCCTTAATAGTTTCTGGGTGATGCTGGCTAATGTTCTCAGCAGGGAAGAGCAATTAGCAAGTTCACAATTATCATCTCTTTAAAGAAAGTGCGGTCTAGCAGAGAAGCAAAAAAAAAAATCTTTGAATTTAGACTCAGAAGAGCTGAGTTCGAATTCTCTGCCACTTTTTAACAGTTTCATTTGGGAAAACACGTTTAAACTCTCAGAGCTCATCTTTGATTTTATTGCTATAGGGAATTTCATGTCAGGAAACTTCCTCTACCAATGTAGATTGGCAACCATTTTTCCATTCACAGTATTTGAGTTACCTGGGGGTAATTGACTGGCCTAGGGTCACATAGTCAGCACGTGTCAGAAGCCAGGCTTGAACATAGGCCTTTATTCTAAGCCGACCTCCTTTTCCATTATGTCATGTTGCCTCTAATTCCTCACTTATATGATTTAAGAGGAGGAGGTCTCCATCAGGGTCTGATGGGAGGTGTTGGCCATGGGTTGACTGATCTGACATATGTTATATGTGTGGTCTCTCCCTTAGAGTATCCCCTAAACACAAAGCTCATCTAGTTAGGTGTACCCAAGGTTATCTCTGTTCTCTAATGGATCATCAGAGGAAGACTTAGTGGAGAAAAAAATAGTAAAAAAACTTTAATTTCATATGTGTTTGAATGTCAATTTTTACACAAAGGAACCAAAAATCAAACAGTACATTCACTTAGAAATAATTCTGACTCAAATATAGCGCATGATTAATATTAAATTCTGTACTGGTAAAAAAAATGGAGTTTGAAGATTGTAACACAGAGATTTTGCAGTTTTATTAACAATTTCAGGAAGTCAGTCATTTCTAAGTGATGTGTAAAAAGATTACTGTGGGGGGGAATCTCTTCAATTTTGGCTAAAAACAATGCATTTCTAATGGCATAGCACCAATAATTCTTGGAACTTCTATCACCTCATGTTAAGTTGAACACTTTGAACAACCTAAAAAGTATGACTGGCATTTCTGAACCAAGAGCATTTTTCCCTTCCTTGTATAATAGCTATCATCAGCAACTACTCATTCACTCCTGAGGCTCTTCCTCCCAGTCCACTTTTTTTCTTTATGGCCTTCTTTCTGCTTGATTTTTGCTGCCTACACATGGTATCTTCAGAAATCATAGATTTGCTACCTTTAGTGAGATTCATGTCAGCTAGAAGCTGTAAGTAACCCATATTCCTTTCCTTCCCTTCCCTTCCCTTCCCATCCTTTCCCTTCCCCCTGTGTACTCTGAAGCCCATGGGTTGAAAATCTCCACTCAACAGCTAGTTTTGGACCTCCTGGATTACAGTGAATGTCAATAGCAACAGTTTCTCTTCAGAACAACAACCCTGAGGCTCCTGCCCCTCTCAGAGTGATTTATTTATTTATTTATTTTCTCTTTTCTATTAAAGGGGCCATCCCGCTGAAAAGTCCTTAGTCTAAAAGATCAAGGTCTCCCATTGTATCCTGTGCTGTCTCCAGTCATCCTTACGAGTATCTGTTCACTGAATACTGATGGCTCAGGAGGAGAAAGTGAGGCTGGTGACCTGCACAGCCCTCCCTCACTCAAAACAAAGTCAAGTGCAAGTCCTGTCATTATTTCTCTGATGTCTTGGTCCTCTTTGAAAACAAAGGACAAACACAACAACAAGCCAGATTTATTTAAAACTGAGTAAGAAACATAACAAGACTCTGGATCTCACTGCTAATTGCATTTTTCTTTTCATTTTCAAATTACCAATCTGGAATTTCCCTTTGGATAATTCTTTCTTTGCAGGGTTCTATAGAAGTAGGCTTTACTTTCACTCTAGTCTTGTCTATCTATCTCCCTGTTGTCACTTTTACTGTCAGTCCACTATCACTTTGCAAATGTATTTGTAATATGAAGATTTATTCCTGGTAATGAGAAGTAATGGGGGTTAGTAAATAGAGAGTAGATAAACTTCAAAAGACCCAGATTCAAGTCCTACTTAAGACATATACAGACAAAATCATCCTGAACAAAACACTTCACTTTTCATTATTCTAGGAAATTCACCTCCAAATATTATGATTGTAGAGATGGTACTGCTTTTGGGAAGGAAGCTGCTTAAGGCAGGAATTCCCTGTAACTATGAAATCACAGATTTAGTTCAATTTGATTCTCTCTCTCTCTCTCTCTCTCTCTCTCTCTCTCTCTCTCTCTCTCTCTGTACATGTGTGCTTCTGTAGTTTTTTTCAGGAGTTTATAAGTATGTATGATGTCAGTGTAGGTACTATAATGGACAGAGTAGTGGGTTTGAAATCAAGAAGACTCATTTTCATGAGTTCAAATCTGGCCTCAGACATTTATGAGCTGTACGACCCTGGGCAAACCATTTAACCCTGGTGACCTCACCAAAAAAAAGAGGTGAGAAGGAAATGGCAAACTACTCCAGTACCTTTGCCAAGAAAACCTCAAAAACGCGATCAGAAAAAATCAAACATGACTGAAACTGAACAATAACAACCACAAATGTATATGTGTATATATGTAAATTTCAGAACTGAAAGAGGTGTGTGTATAAACATGCACATGTACATACATATGCATGTGTGTATATATATCTGTATATATGCACACAATTCCTCTATGTGCATATATGTGTATGTTTTATAAACACACACACAGGAGCTGTTTTATATAAATACACATACATAAGAACTGTGTGAATATCCACATGTAATATACACGCATGTGTGTATATGTGCATGTTTATACACATAACTCCTTTTTGGCATACACATAGGCAAACATATATACATATATGTATGTATACTTATTCCTGTACTTGAAAGGCAGTATGGCACAATAATATCATTTGCCTTTTAGGATTATGAGAATCGAATGAAGTAATAATTGTAAAGTACTTAGCATGGTATCTGGTAATAAGTGCTATAAATATTATTCTTATTGTTAACACATCATATGTAAAAACATATTATATATAACCTATATTATGCCTATATATTTGCAGTCAATTCTAAACATTTACACATTTAATTTTTGTGTCATTAAGCATTTGCATGATTTTATTAGTAACTTTATGTTTACTTTCACATTGGCAACCTTGAATATTTGAAGCTACCCACAGTAAAAAAAATAATGAAAAGCACAATGCATGCAAGTTTGTGTATCAGTTAGTATATGATTGTGTGCTTCACTGGTTTTGTTCACCCACAGTTGTAAAGAGCTCCCCGTGCATTCGTTGTCTATCTTCATTGCTTGTCTTTAAAACTCAAATTTTGCATTGTAGTTATGCCCCCAAAGAGTAGTCTAAGTCCTTTGAGTTCTAAGGTGATCTTGACTCCTTGCCTGTCTCATCTTCTGACAACAGTGGCTAAAGTTCCAGTAATCTTTCCCTGTTTTTCAAATGACAGCCAAGGTAGAGAAGTTTATACCACTATAGTATTCAGTATAATACCTTCACATTATCACCTGACACGTGGAAAGTAAGGTTCAGGTTAAAAAAATGTTTTCGTTTTTGTTTCTGTTTTTTTTTTTTTTTTGAGTGGGGAAGGCAAGGCACTTGAGGTTAAGTGATTTGCACAAGGTCACACAAAATGTCTGAGTTTTGAAAATTTTATTTGCCATATAGAATTTATGGTACTTTAGATTTCATGTGTTATCTAAAAAAGTGAATATTATCTGAAATAATTTTTAATTGAGATGTCAGCACAAAAGGTCACAGAATTCTAAGGAATTACGAGTGACGAAAAATGTTTTGCAAGTTACCAATTTTATCTTGTATGCTACATTTTATGGGTTCATGGTTACTGTGTTAAGAAAAATACTTACTAGCAGAACTAATGTTTTGTTATAAAGAATTGTATACAGAAAAGTGTATTTTTTCAACAATATTTAGCAAAAGATTACAATTTGGGGCTATTCATGGGGACTGAACCCCTTAGTTACCACAGATTCAATATACTGACATTTGTGTTTCTTACTTTTATACCACTTTTTTCTTTAGAATTTATTTTCCCCAGTTACATGTAAAACTAATATTGAACATTTGTTTTTATAACTTTGTGTTCCAAAATCTCTCCTTTCCTCCCTCTCCACCCCTCCCCCATTTAGAAGATAAGCAATTCTATATAGGTCATATATATGTAGTCATGCAAAACATATCCATAATAGTCATGTGAAAGAAAACAGACAAAAAATAAAGTGAAAAAACAGCAACAAAAGTTCCTTCAATCTGTATTCAGACAACACCAATTCTTTTTCTGGCGATAGATACAATTTTTCATCCTAAATTCTTCAGAGTTGTCATGGATCATTGGATTACTGAAAATAGATAAGCTATTCCCAGTTGACCATACTACAATACTGCTAGTACTTCATACCTGTGATATTTCACTTTGTATCAACCCATATAAATCTTTGCAGGTTTTTCTGAGAGCAGCTTGCTAATCATTTCTTACAGTACAATAGTATTCCTTTACAAATATGTACCACAGTTTATTCAGCCATTGCCCAATTAATATGCGACCCCCCAACTTCCAATTCTTTATTCCCAGAAAAAAAGATGCTATAATTTGAACACTTTTTAAATAAATATCTGTTTACAAATATTTTTGTATACCTTTTCCTTTTTTATCTCTTTTGGGATACAGATCTAGTAGTGGAATTGCTATGTCAAAGGGTATGCATGGTTTTATAGCCCTTTGGGCATAGTTCCTAATTGCTCTATAGAATGGTTTAATCAATTCACAACTCCTACAATAGTACATTAATGTCTCATTTTTCCCATATCCACTCCAACATTTGTCATTTTTTCCTTTCTCTCCTATTATCTAATCTAATAGGTATGAGGTGGTACCTCAGAATTATTTTAACTTGCTTTTTTCCAATCAATAGTGAGTAAGAATATTTTTTATATTGCTACAGATAGCTTTACTTACTTTATCTGAAAACTGATTATATCTTTTGATCATTTATAAATTGGGGAATAGCTCTTATTTTTATACATTTGACACAGTTCTCTTTATTTTAGAGAAATGAGATCTTTATCAGAGAAATTTGCTTCATTTTTTTCACAATTACTATTGCTACCTGTATTTCCCTCCATCCTATGCCCCCTTACCCATTTATTCTAATCTCTCTCTCTTTTCACCCAGTTCCTCCTCAAAAGTGGTTTACTTCTGATTAACCCTTCCCCCAGTCTCTCCTCCCTTCTAACACCACTCCTTCTTTTATTCCCTTTCCCCTCTATTTTCCTACAGGGTAAGATAGATTTCTATACCTTATTGCCTGTGCATCTATTTCCCAGTTACATGTAAAAATAATTTTTAACATTCATTTTTAAAACTTTAAGTTCCAAATTCTCTCCCTTTCTCCCTCCCCACCCACTCTCATTGACAAGTCAAGCAATTTGATATTGGTTATACATGTGTAGTCATGTAAAACACTTTCATAATCGTCATGTTGTGAATGACTAACTATATTTCCCTCCATGCTATCCTACCCCCCCATTTATTCCATTCTTTCCTTTCATCCTGTCCCTCCTCAAAAGTGTTTGCTTCTGATTACTCTCTCCCCTAATCTGCCCTTCCATATAATATATTATATTCCCTGCAACTACCTTAATAATGAGAAATGTCTCATGAGTTACAAATATCATCTTTCCATCTAGGAATACAAACAATTCAACTTTATTAAGTTCCTTAGGATTTCTCTTTCATGTTTACCTTTTCATAGTTCTCTTGAGTCTTGTATTTGAAAGTCAATTTTTCTATTTAGCTCTGTTTTTTTCTCAAGATTGCATTAAATTCTACTACATCATTGAATGTCAGTTTTTCTCCTTATGTATTGTACTCAGTTTTGCTGGAGTTTTAATCCTAGCTCCTTTGACCTACAGAATTTCATATTCCAAACCCTAAGATCCTTTAATGTAGAAGGACTAAATCTTGTGTTATTCTGATTGTGATTCCAGAGTACTTGAATTGTTTCTTTCTTTTTTTTTTTTATTTTTTTTTTTTATTTTTTTTATATTATTTTTTTTTATTTTTTTAATGTTTAACAATCACTGCCATACAATTGCGATTTTATCCCTCCCCACCCACCCCCCACTACCTCCCTCCCTCCCCACGACTGCATACAATTCTGTATAGATTCTACATATACTTTCCTATTGAGTATATTTTCACTATAGTCATGCTATGTAGTCAGACTAAGATAAATGAAAGAATCCGTATAACAAATCAGAACATGATACACAAACACATACACATACACAAACATGATCTGCTACATTATGTGAGTGACTTCCATATTTCTCTCTCTGAGTGTGGAAGGCATTTTGCCTTGAGGTCCACCATTGGGATTTTTTTTTTTTTCAGAAGTTCTTGTGTTATTACAAAAATCTAAGTCTACCAGAAAAAACTCTCACACACTGTGGTTGTTGCTGTGCATAAAGTTCTCCTGGTTCTGCTCCTTTCACTCAGCATCAGGTCATATAAGTCCTTCCAGGCCTCTCTGAAGTCTTCTTGTTCATCATTTCTTATGGCACAATAGTACTCCATTACATTCATATACCATAATTGAATTGTTTCTTTCTTGCTGCTTGCAATATTTTCTCCTTGACCTGGGAACTCTGGAATTTGGCTATAATATTCCCAAGAGTTTTCATCCTGGGATCTCTTTCAGGAGGTGATCAGTGGATTCTTTCAATTTCTATTTTACCCTCTGTTTCTGGAATTTGTGCCATTTTCTAGTAATGTTATACGCCTGAAAGTTGAGGATTGACTGCGCGTGCACACACACACACACACACACACACACAGATCAACCAAAGATTTGATCCTGGAGTCAGGAGATTTGATTCTCCTGATCCTGACAACCTCTCTGAGCATGACACTTATCCTTGATTTCCTTATCTGCAAATGAGAAAAAGAATATATAGCCTACATCACAAGGTGGCTCTAAAGAAAGCTGTTTGCAAACCAGTCAATGCAAGTAAAATTGTTTCTTTCAGTAAATGTTTGCCAGATGCTTACAAGGCATTGAGCTTTGCCTCAAATATACAAAATGAGAATCAACAACAGAAGGCAAATCACTGAAACAGTAAAATCTATTCTTCATTGAGCTCACACTGTACTACTCAACCTTATCCTTTTATAGATTACTTAACAATAGAATGTATATGTTTTAAATGAACTAACTTCTTCCTTTAGAAACTATATGGAGGGTAGAATACATTTGTTTTACAAACTTCCTAAAATTCATTTCCTGAACTTCTAAAATTGTGTGGTTTTAAGAGAGCATGGGAAGAGATATTTGGAAGAAAAAGCCAAATTCAGCTATGGGAAAATCTTAAATTTGTGTTGTATATAAAATCCTATGAAAATTTCTATAATTCTGTAATTGAATTTTAAACAAAAGGACAGTTCATGAATAGACTAATTACTCTTCTGGATAGATGTTAAATTGCAGTGGTCTTTATCTAACAAATAAGTTACAGCCTTTATATCATAATCATTGCATCTACAGCTAGATGAGTTGATTTGCAATTATGCCATCAGCCTATTAAACTAGTGTGAATGTGAAATAAAACCTATTCAAAACCCACCAGAATTTTATTTCATGCTTAGAATGCAAGCAGAGATGGGTTTCAAAGACTCAGTTACTACATTCTCCCCTTTCAAAGTTTCAAAATGGGTCCTTTCTTTTTCTTTTACAATAACAGCTGGATGGCTGGATACCAGTATATAATGTTGTCCTGGGTAAAATTAAATGATATTTCCAATACCCTTGTGGGGCTGACTTATAACTTAAACAAACCAAATAATTTTTGATGATAACTATTTCTTCCAAAGGTCTCTGTGAGGATGCCAATTCAATATCTGAAGGTTGTTTGTTTAATAAGTATATGGAATCAGAATTAAAAAAATGCCTTAAGGGACAACCCTGCCCAATAAAACCATGTGCTTCTATATGTTATCCCCTAAGATTGTAGGGTGACACTGATTCTTTTTTTCCTCATTCCCCTTTCAAAATTACACACTGACCTTTCAATTGTTATTATATTACAGATTAAATGCAACTCCCCATCACTGCTTTAGGGGAAGAGTCTTTAATAAACATTAAAGCATTTTTAAACTATAAAAGGCAATGATTTCTTTGGGAAACTATTTTGCTCTCTCCTTTTGCAAATAGCCTTCAGTTTCCTGATTTTTATAGAAATTATTACTTGAAAGCAGAATGCAAGCTGCTGGGGAACAAGTGTTACCTCTTTTTTCTTTTTTTTTATATTTCTAGTACCTAGTTGAGTGCCTTTTATATAGATGACATTCAGTGAATCGTTGTGTGTTGACTTGTCCTTGAATTACATTCTGTCTTTCATCAAGGAGAGTGTGATTCTTTGTATAGGAATGTCTATGAGAGGATGCATATGTGCCTTTTCAAGGAAGTATAGATTTGGGTATTAATTTAATGTTATATTTGAGTATTATGGTCCTGATTTTTGTCCTTTCCTGTCACAGAGTAGATATATAATAAACATTTGTGGATTGATGGGCTTCACATTTTGAACCACAGTTGAAACTGAGATAATTTAATGAAGGGATGTAGCACATGTCCTCTACATTATACTCAATATGCATATATTTTACATACAATTATATATTACATATTAGATAAAATTTAAACCTCTTGAGGGCAATCTTTCTTTCATTTTTGTCATTGTATCCCTTGCATGTAGCAGGTACTTAATAAATACTCAGTTGTTGATTGATTAGCTTCTACATTCAGGCATCATTAATTTAACTGTTCATTCTAGGTTTGAGTCACAAATGTTACAAGCATAGATCACGGCTAATGTTGACTATCTCTTTTCTTCTCACTTGCCTACACGAGATTCCTCTTTACATAGGGTTAGAACATTATAGATTTAGAATCAGAATGGATATTAGTAGTCATCTAGTTGAACTCCTTCATTTTACGAATGAGGAAACTATGGCCTCATAGAGTTTGGGAGATTTACTATAAAACTCATTGCTTAAGAAATAGCATTCAAGAGGAGTCTGGATATTTCACTTTATAATTGCTTACTTCTCCATTGCAGAAGATACAAATCCTTGTGCATAATTGACTGATAGAGATCAAATGCTATCCATGGTCCTAATAGCACTGTCAAAAGCAAGTACCTAGTTGAGCAACTAGCATATTGGTTTAATATATATTAATAGATAATTGTGAAGATGAATACATGAGTCTTTGTCACTGGGTTATTGCTATAAATGTCTTTTAGGTGCACTTTCTGCCTTGTGATTAGCCAGGGATAGTCAAAACCACAATCTTTCAATGTCATGAATTTTCCAGCAAATTAGAAATGCCATTGAACTTGATGGGTCAGTGATCACTTAATCAAAACTCTTATCTTAACGATGGTATAAAGATAAACTGTGGCATAGACTACAGTAGAGCTTTGACAGTAACCTTCAGAATATATGAAGGCTAAGGAAAAAGATATGCCCAAAGAACAGAAAAGACTGCTGATTTTATCCATTTTATTTATAGTTTTTCTCCTTCACAAAGCATAAACCAAATAAAACAAAGAAAATGTCAGGCATGTGTGTTGTTATACTGATCTATAAGACTACAGATTAAAAGTATGCAGTCCTTTATCCATATAATGAAGATATTAATAATGAAGTGTGTGGAAACCAGATTCATACATATGACTTATTTTCATGCATGAGAGAAAAGTAGAATATGTGATTATTAATGACTTTGTTCAATTTCCCTTCATCCTTAATGAAATTCTTCTGTCTTGCTTCATCATTTTCTTTTCAAACTTTGAATAAAATGAAGAAGTATGAACATGAAATAATTGTCCTCTTAACTACCTTTCATTCTTCACTGGAATGGTATAAAATGTTATATCCATGTAAATGCAAGATCAAATTAAGAACTCCTACTTGCACAGATGAAGAATGGGATTTGTGATCACTCCAGACCTCCAGAAATGGCTCCTTTATGTCCCTAAGTCAAGCTGAAAGTTTGGCCTTTTGCTAGCTATTTGTGATTTGAAAAAGTAAATGACAAAATCATAATTAAGGAAAGAAAGGTAGTCAGCTTATAAAACAATTCCAGGAAACAGGCAATATATAAATGTAAGTATTTACTTATCTTTTTTTTAAAACAAGAAAGTTATACCAGAAGACTCTTTATGGGATTTGAATACATACAAATATACATTACATGTATTCATAAACATGCATTATATATACATATTTATATAATATTTTCTTTCAGTAAAGTAGAGCTACCATTTTGTTAATAATCAATCTTAAATATATCCCTAAAAGGAAAATTAACATATCACATTTCAACATAATTGATAACACTGTGACTAAACTTTTAACTGTTTTTAATTCATCTGTCAATCGTTTTACTTCCCTAATTGCTGATGTCTTTGCTCTCTGATATTAATTAAAAACTAGTAGTTTCTTTAGAAAACACCAAGATACATATTCTCACAACAGGGAAACTTGATATTTCTTGCTTTCTTTTGTTCCAACTCAATAGATGAGGAAGGTGAGAGCAGTTAAGAGACTTGCTTTGGAAGTTTCAAAAGGGTTAGAGATAGAAGAGATGCTAGATACTTTCTCCTTTAACTTATTTCACAACTGGAGTTAACTGGAGCACAAAAGAGTGAAGTCATTTGCCCAAGGACGCTCAGATCAGAAGAGCTTGAATCTGAGAACACAATCCAAAGTTCTATGTTACTACTAAAATAAAGGCAAATATATATTTTCGTGTATGTATAGAGATCAAATGCAAGTATATAAAATACAGAGGAAGGGAGGGAGGGAAGGAGGGAGGGAGGGAGGGAGGGAGGGAGAGAGAGAGAGAGAGAGAGAGAGAGAGAGAGAGAGAGAGAGAGAGAGAGAGAGAGAGAGAAGAGAGAGAGAGAGAGAAAAGGAAAAGTGAAGAAACGAAGACTTATTGAAGTGATGAGAGTGTAGTGGGGTTATTCCAGGAAGCCTTTGTATAAAAGAAAAGTTGTAAAAAAATGTTTCCCACGCAACCCTTTTATCTTATTAATTCCTGTGTAATTTCTTCTGTGGAGAATTTTCAAGAAGTCATAGAGAAGAATTGAGAGGACTGGTTAGATTTTGATCTATATCTCTGGAGGGAGAATGGAGACAAAGGAAAATAACAGATCCATTCTAGTATAATTCTTTTCATGCATAAAATTTCAAATTGCCATTAAAATAGGATGCATGATGCTGCTTCAAATTTATTTATTATTAATAACTAGCAAATCTCTGATTCAATGAATCAACAAATATTTATTAAATACAAACCATAGACCAGGCATTGTGTGAAATTCTAGGGTTTAAAAGACAAAAAAATGAAAACCACGTCCTTGAATTATATTTGGAAGAAACTGCATACATGTACAATACATTTAAAATGTATACAAAATTAATGCCAAGTAATTGGTCAGGGGACTTGAAAGCCACTGGTGTAGAATAAAGTTGAGAAAATGCCTTACATAGACCTAAGGTGGGCTGAATTTTGAAGGATGCTGTAATTCTAATAGTTGCATGTGAATAAAGGGCATTCTAGGCTTGGGAGACAACCTAGGCAAAGGGAGGGAGGAGGATGATGGAATGCCTTGTATGAGGAAAAACAGGAATATACCTGTGGCTGCAGTGTCACATACAGAATAGATAGTAGTGTGGACTAATAAACATGGAAATGTAGATTGAAGGCAATTTTGCAAAAAAATTAAAATTAAGAGGAATGTCACTTGGTCAGCCTTGTATTCATTTAAACAGTTTTGTGGATGATGGATTGGAGAGACTAAAATTATGGTAGCCAATTAGTAGACTACTGTAGTAGTCTAGGGGAAATTAAAATGGGGTCTCAATTGGGATTAAAGTATATATACACACATATGTGAATATATATGTATACATATACACACACATATATATGTATATATATGTGTGTACATATATACACATACATGATTCCAAATATTTTTGGCCTGTCGGAAATATTAGGAATGGTTTTAAATCAAATGTCTTAATTGATATGTAAATGCATTTCAGAAAAATACTGGCTATAAAAATATCTGGTATTTGTATAGCAATTTATGATTTGCAGATTATTTTATAGAAAAAAAAAATTAGTACCAGCAGAGTTCTCAGTCTTAATCCGCTTTTGATATTTAACTTGGTATGTGACTATGTACAAGTATTACCTCAGAAACTCAGGTTCTTTTGCATTTCTTGTGCTCTTTTGTTTTAATTTAATTGAATTTATTTTTAGTTTTCAACATTCATTTCCACAAGATTTTGAGGTCCAAATTTTCTCCCCATCTCTCCACTTCCCACTACCAGAGAGAGCATGCATTCTGATTACCTTTTCCCCCAGTCTGTCCTTCTTTTTATTATCCCCTCCTTTATCCCTTCACTTTCACTTACTTGAAGGGCAAGATAGATTTCTATACCCCATTGCCTGTATATCTTATTTCCCAGTTGCCTGTTAAAACAATTTTTAACATTTGTTTTTAAAATTTTGAGTTTCAAATTCTCTTCCTTCTTCCCTCCCCACCCACCCCCATTGAGAAGACAAGCAATTCAATATAGATTATACATGTGTAGTTATGCAAAACACATCCATAATAGTCATGTTGTGAAAGACTAACTATATTTCCCTCTATCCTAACCTGCGCCCCAATTATTCTATTTTTTCCTTTGACCCTGTCCTTTTTCAAAAGTGTTTGCTTCTGACTACCCCGTAGCCCAATCTGCCCTCCATTGTATCACACTCCCCCTTTTTACCTTCCCCCCTACTTTCCTGTAGGGTAAGATACCCATTTAAGTGTGCATGTTATTTCCTCCTTAAGCCAAATCCAGTGAGAGTAAGGTTCATTCATTCCTTCTTACCCACCATTGTGAAACCTCTTTCTTGCCTTTTTTATGTGAAATCATTTACCCCATTCTATCCCTCCCTTTCTCCTTCTCCCAATATATTCCTTTCTCACCTCTTAATTCTATTTTTTAGATATCATCCCTTCATATTCAACTCACTCTGTGTCATCTGTCTGTCTATCTATCTGTCTGTCTATCTATCTATCTATCTATCTATCTATCTATCTATCTATCTATCTATCTATCTAATCTATCTCCTCCAACTACCCTAATACTAAGAAATATCTCATAAGTTATACAGAAATGTAAAAACATAAACCGTTCAACTTTAATAAGTCTCTTATGATTTCTCTTTCCTTTTTACCTTTTCATGCTTCTCTTGATTCTTGCACTTTAAAGTCAAATTTTCTATTCAACTCTGGTCTTTTCATCAAGAATGCTTGAAAGTCCTTTATTTCTTTGAATGCCCATTGTTTCCTCTGAAATATTATACTCAGTTTTGCTGGGTAGGTAATTCTTTGTTGTGATCTTTGCTCCTCTGACCTCCAGAATTTCATATTCTGAGTCCTTTGATCCCCTAATGTAGAAGCTGCTATATTTTATGCTATCCTGGTTGTATTTCCACAATACTCAAATTGTTTCTTTCTGACTGCTTGCAATATTTTCTCTTTGACCTGGGAACTCTGGATTTTGGCTACAATGTTTCCAGGAGTTTTCCTTTAATATCTATTTCCAAGGTAATTAGTGGGTTCTTTCCAATTTTATTTTACTCTCTGCTTCTAGCATATCAAGGCAGTTTTCCTTGATATTTTTTGAAAGATGATTTCTAGGCTTTTTTTTTTTTTATTATAGCTTTCAGGTAGTCTAATGATTTTTAAATTATTTATCCTGGATCCATTTTCCCGGTCACAGTTTTTCCAATGAGATATTTCACATTGTCTTCTATTTTTTTTCATTCTTTTGGTTCTCATAATTAGCTTCCATCTGCTCCATTCTAATTTTGAAGGTATTATTTTCTTCAGTAAGTTTTTGGACCTCCTTTTCCATTTGGCCAATTCTGCTTTGTAGGGCATTCTTCTTCTCAATGGCTTTTTGGACCTCTTGTGCTATTTGGGTTAATCTATTTTTAAGGTGTTATTTACTTCAATATTTTGGGGAGTTTTCTTTAACAAGCTGTTGACTCAGTTTTCCTGATTTTCTTGCTTTACTTTCATTTATCATTCTAATTTGTCCTCTACTTTTCTTACTTGATTTTCAAAATCCTTATTGAGTTCCTCCATGTTCTGCAACCAATTCATATTCCTCTTGAAGGCTTTTGATGTAGGAGCATTGACTCTGCTGTGCTCCTGTGTTTGTATGCCCTGATCTTCCTTGTCACCAAAGATTCTATAGCCTGAGTTCTTTAAGGATGTTTCCTTGTCTTCCCTGCCAAACATTTTACTTTGTAACTCTTTGTTAAGGTAGGGTTCTGCTTCCAGTAGGGGTAGGGATGGGGGTTGGGTGTACTATCCCAGGCTTCAGAGATTTTGTGTCAGCCTCTGGATCCCCCACTGTCTGTGGACCCAGAGCTCCCAGAGCTCCAGGAGCAGCCTCTGCCACTGCTGCTGCTGCTACTGCCACAGCCTGGGGCTGGAGCCTGATCCAGTCAACCCACATGCTCCTCTTTCACCCAGATCCCACAGAGTTTTCCCACTGAGCTTTTTGGCACTTTTAGATTGAGAAGGTTGAAAACTGTCACAGCTTGAGATTCAGTCCCTTGAGCCCTGCCCTTGGTAGTCTGTGCTGGTATAGCCCACATTGGGCTGCGTTCTTCTTCCTGCCCAGTACAAAAGACCCTTCCTGTCAACTTTCCAGGTTTTCTTGGACTGAGGATCTGTTTTACTGTGTCATTTTGTGGGTTTTGTAGCTCTAGACTTTATTTAGAGTCATTTTTTACAGGGATTTGGAGGGCTTTGGAAGAGAGCTCAGGGAAGTCCCTGCTTTTATTCTGCCATCTTGGTTCTGCCCTACACTCAGTTTCTTTATTTGTTAAATGGAGATAGATACGTTTTATATAGATAATTACATTTTACATACATTACTTCAGGTATGTATGACAGATATAATTTTTTATTGTTATTAAGTTGTTAATTTGGCATCAGTCAGGAAGATATGGGTCCAGATCCTCCTTCTGAAATATAATGAATGTAAGATGTTTAACTTCTCTTTGTTCTCATGAAAATCTCTAGGGCTAAAAGTTGCAGAGGAGATGTGTTGTATCTTTCAGGCAATATTCACAGCACTGAGGGCAATTGTGAATATGCCAGTGCATTTCTGAATCATGAAGTATAACAGACTCTCCATATAGAAGGCATAAGAAAAACATTTATTCAGACACCAGAAAGCCAAATCTCAACATCAGAAAGCCAAATCCATCATACTAGCAAAGAAATCTATACACAATAACAATGTAGAGGGCAATACCAGCTCCAAGCCTTACCTCTGTTAGGCTTCCCACAAACCACTTACCTGAAACAAATCACAAATAGGCTCTCTTAAACAAATGCCCTTCTCTCACTCACAGCCAGTTGCGTGCTTACCTGCATTCTTCAGCTCTGACTGCTCTCTGACTTGCTTCCTCTCAGCTCTGTTCTAACTCTGCCTCTTCCCATTCCACCATTCCTACTCTACCTTTTCAGCAGACTAATATGACCCAGGCTTCCATGTGACCCTGGCAGGGAACATGGGCCTATTAATGAATGGAAAAGATCATTTAAATTACCATTACATGTGTCTGCACTGGTAAAAAGAATTTAATCATCAGGAGTTTTTTTTTTTTTTAATATCAATAAAATAAGAAGTCCATTGTGCCATTACCCACCAAAAAATTCTTACTGTCCTTTTGTGAATTATAATTTAGATGGAATTCTGAGGGTACATATATTTACACATACGTACAACACACTTTTCAAAAAAATCTGAACACATTAAGCACTGAGAGCTTAAGTGATTTTCCTAGGGTCACACAGCTTGTCTACACAATACAAAGACAGTTGTATAGAAGGGGCTACCCAACATTCTGATCTAACCAATGGCATCTAGCCAACAGCAAAACAATGACAGACTCTAGAACTTAAATAAAGACCATTATGGAGAGATCTTCTTAAATGCAAGTAATGATTAATTGTAAACCCCACCTCATGGGATAGCCCCAGGGCACTTTGAATCAATAACAGCACCAGCAGCGATAACTGGCTACCATTTGCAGCTGCTTTCTAGTTTACAAAGCACTTCATAGACGTTATCCATTTGTCCCTCAGAAATATGTTTTGAAACATGTTGAAAGAGTTTTAATGACTTGCCCAGAATCCCAAAGCCATTGAATGTCTGAGACATTATTCAAACTTGTTTCTTTGTAACTACTGTTCTATTGCTTTCTCCATTGAAAAGCTCTAGTATTTGTTTACTACTTAGTATAATAGAAGAAATATGGGGAGTTGGCTCAGTTTCCTCACATGCAAAATGGAGATAACAAACACTGGTTGTGTGAGTACAGTCTGGATGCTTGTCAAGTACCCTCAAGCTCTGTATAAATCTCAAAATCAGCTAAAAACACAAGCCAATCCATTAGCAACTTTCAGAACTTATGTCAAAGCGGGAAGTAAGATTTCTATTGATTTCAATAGATTCCTTGTTTTCAGTGGGGTAGCTCATTCTAAGACCAACCTAGTTCACAAATCCACTATGCTTTATTTTGCTGTTGTTTGGTCATCTGACTCTTCATGACCCCATTTAGAGATTTTTTGGCAGAGACACTGGAGTGATTTACCCCCTTCTTCTCCAGCTCATTTTACAGATGAAGAAACTGAGGCAAACAGGGTTAAGTGACTTGTCCAGGGTCACACAGCCAGTATTTGTCTAAGACCAGATTTGAAGTCAAAGAGATGATTCTTCCTGATTCCAGGCCTGGCACTATACCAGTATGCTTTACTATCGTGCTTCTTAACCTGGATTTGATATGGGGTGATTCTGTGAACTTCCCATGGTATCAGGGAGTATGTGCCCTTGGATAGGAAAAAAATAAATTTTAAACTTTCATTATTCTTTCCATGACATTTAGCATTCCTTCCAATAATTTTGAAACATTACTCTGATAAGGGGTTCATAGGCTTCACCAGACTACAAAAGAATTCTATGATACAAGTAGGCTAAGATCTTTTATTTTACTAGGTGTTGTAGGGGAGGAAGAAGAATCATTTAAAGACCAACCTTTGCTAAACGAGTTTCTTTGAACTTAACTCAACTGATCACCTCTTGTATGTCTATTGAACCTTTTTCAGTTTGTTAGAATGCATCATGGTTTTTACTTCCCTGACTAAGGTTAGCAAAAGCCAGTGTTAACTCTATCTCTAATGAGGAATCAATCAGATGATGTCCTCCCTTCTCTCCATCACCCCTCCTCCTCGGACTCCTCTGGACCTGTGATGCTGGGATTTCATCAGTGAAGGGATTTTCTTGGTCAGGAAACTCATTACCACATTGATCACAGTAGGATTATGGTGGAAAATAATTTTCAAACTTAACCATACAAACAAACCAAAAAAAAAAATTCTCTGCATATTATTTGGCTTATTAGGCAGATAGAATTCTCTTTGTTTAGTGAGGGGGAAAAAGGAGTGGACTGAAACTGGACCTTTTAAGTGTTTTAATCCATTAATCAAACAATGAATATTTATAGTGTGTAAACACTAACTGCATTGCCTTTTCACCAAAACCTTTTGAGTCTCCTGTGTAGACAGAATGCTGTGAACATTTGAGAGGGTATAAAAATAAAATGGCTGTGAAAATTCAGTTTAATGCACATGTGTTAGCTGCCACTAAGTTCTAAAGTTGGAAAGCAGCTTTTTGCTCCTTTTTCCTGTGGATAGTCATCACGGGGGGGAACAAATTGATAGGAAACTTTGGCTGTACTGGCTATGTTGTCAGATCATGTGACCAATTAAGCCAGGGGAAATGTATCCTTGCAATAATTATTTGACTTCTTTATGGTTTATTCGCTTTCATGGTGTCCAATTCTATGGGACTCCATTTGAGGTTTTCTTGGCAAAGACGCTGAAATAGTTTGCCATGTCTTTCTTTAGCTCATTTGACAGATGAGAAAACTGAGGCAAGGGGGTTAAGTGACTTGCTCAGGGTCACACAGCTGTAAGTATCTGACTTGACTTCAGATCTTCTCGACTTTGGGCCCAGCATGCTATCCCCTGAACCACCTGGATGTCCCTATTTGACTACTTATAGACAAAATTAAACAGTTCATTTTTTCCTTTTTTATCAGGAGATTGTCTGGAGGCTTGTGGAGGCAGTCACAAACTTTAGTCATGAAGACTTAGGGTCAACTGTAGTCTTTGGAAGAAAACTTCACATCTTCCTTTGCTAGTAGGAAACAGCTTACATAGCAGCTTGGGGACAGACAGGAATTTATTTTACAGATGGAACATCCTTGCAAAATTGATGTCAAAAAGATGAGATGCTGACCAGCCATCCTGCTCCAGTACTGAAGAGACAGATGATACAAAATAAACAGCTCCCTCTATCCCTAATAAAGAGAAAATGCACATGTGTGCAATTTTCCACTGTGTTCTGCTATTGTTAATATATTATGAATAGTTTTCAAGAAACACCAGTAGAACAATTTGAGCCAATTGAAATTTAGTTCTCTGTGCTGAATAATTTGCGATTTTTTTACAGCCAATTTATTTTTTTCTAAAGATGTGAAATGACTTGTTCTTTCTCCAGTATTCCTCGAAACCTGGAAGATTTCCAGTGGACTTCTTCTAGTATGCTTTTAGGTATAGTTCTCTGCAACCTGACATTTTCCAGAATGGCAATGTGGAGTGGCGGATAGATTACTGGACTGAGAATTAAGCAGATCGAGACATGATTTTGCTGTTCTTGTCATCGTTGTTCAATTGTGTTTAACTCTTTGGGGTTTTCTTGGTAAAGACTCTAGAGTGCATTGCCATTTCCATTTTCAGATCATTTTACAAATGAGCAAACAGGGTCAAGGGGCTTGCCCAGGCTCACACAGTTAGTGTTTGAGGCCAGATTTGAACTCAGATCTTCTTGACTCCAGACCCATTGAATCATCTAGCTGCTTCTAGACTTGAATCCTGCCTCTGATAGTTGTTAGGTGACCAACAGGCAAGTTGCATAGCCTCTCTGTCTTACTTTCCTCATCTTTAAAGTGGATGACAAGGACAACAAGCACATGCATTTATGTAGCAGTTTCAGGTTTTCCCAGTTCTTTACATAAGTGAACTCATAGTATAAAGTGGTTGTGAGGCTCAAATGATACCGGAGCTTTGTAAACTCTAAAGTGCTATAAAAGTGACATTTATTTTGACTTTTTAGTAAAATTAGAAAGTTATTTTCATAAATCCTGCTCTCTAAAAGTTTAGAGAATCAGCTCCATATTTTAAGCATTTTATTTCAAAGAATCATGCTCTCTTAAAGCAGTAATGGTGAAATGTTCCAAATGGATGCTATTAAGTACAGAAAAATAGGTTAAATACCTCCTTGCATTTTAAATAGTGGAATCACACGTGTTGCTGTATAGTTTGCACTTTAACAATCCTGTATTACATGTTTGGATAGTCTCTTTTAGAAAAAATCTTGCAAAAAAATACCCAAAAAACAAAAGAACTAATTTTCACATCAAAAGAAGCCATAATGAATCTGAAGATGGCTATTTTATATATTAATGTAACTAGGATTTTGTAATTGAATCATTTCTTTGCAATGCACAGAGAATATGTTCTTGGCAAAGACTTTCCACATAAAATGCTCTTTCCGAAGAAGGTAAGAGTAGTTTGGTAATGATTATATTATTTCATTTAAATGACTTTTTCCTAAGTCAAGCCCCTTTGTTGTTATTCGAAAACAAAGCAGAATACTAAGTCTATCAGCGCCATCATCCATGAGTCCCTAATGATAATTTAATTGAAATTGAAATTGAAATTTTCACTGCTTTAAAAATTAAAACTGCTATATAAGCAGGTCTGGTGTGCCCTGAGAATAACAGGCGGTGGGTAAGTCCTGAATAAGACCAAGGCACTGACTGTCTCAGTTTTTACTTTAGGAAAAAGAGGGAGTAGAGCTAGGGCAGAGGTGGACACTTGAGGACCTAGAGGGCCACAAGTATCCTCAAGGCAGCAGGTCCAGCATCCCCAATCTGGGGGATCCCTAAAGTCCTTTCTGGCCCATAGTTCTATGAACCTAAATGATAATCCTTCAGAAGAGTTTCTGAGCAATTCTGCCAGAGTTTCACAATAACATGATGACCCATTTTTACTGAGAAATTGGTGCTTTCTTAAAGACACTTAGGACTATGTATAGATGCTTAGACTGAGAACTTAGGCTCAAATTCCGAGATATAAAGTTGAAAGGACCTTAGGGTCATTTCATTGACTCCTTTATTTTATAGATCTATACAATGATTCCCCAGAAATTAAAGTAATAAGCTCAAGATCACACAGATAGTGGAAGGGTTTGGATTTAAAGCCAGAAACTCTGACACCAAATCCATTGCTTTCCACTGAACCATGTAGTCTCACTTTCATAAAGTCTCCTTAAACCTGGGCCAGGGAAATGAACTGACATCCTTTGTTTGTGCAGCAACATACATTTCTGGTTAGTTTATGTTTGCACACTTTTGATTACTGTACTTCTGTAACTGTTAGATGGCAAAGTCCAAGAGGGTGTGTTTTGATCCATGTGACTCTTCCAGAACCTACAAAAATGCCCTGCACCTGCTTGAAAATTAATAGACATTTGTCTATTAAAGTAAAATAATGAATTAAGAATTTAAAATAAGAGAGTTAGAGACAGAAGAGAACTTTGACATCAAGTTCCACCCTTTAATTTTACAGTCTTAAACTGAGACTCAAAGATAAGTGACTTTCCCACAGTTACACATAACAAGTGTCTGAGGCAGATTTGAACTCAGGTCTCAGCCCCTGATCTCCTGCAACATAATATTTCTTTATATGCCTTTCAGACAAGTGGAAACTTGGAATCATATGGCAGAAAGATGAAGTTTTTCCATCTCATTAAAAACCAATAGAACTAGCTCATGTTTCTCCATAAGTTCAGCAAATGAACATCTTTTAGTTTCAGAAGTTCATGATTACCCCACTAAGCCTATTAATAATCATATGCTATGGCCCATTTGCAGCCATCAAGAGTTTCTTCATTGCTCTTTGGATGACCAACAGTTTTAACCCTTTTTGATGATCTACAAATAGACTCTACTTTGCATTTGGACATATTTCATGATAAAGATAGGAAGGTAGACACCCTGTCTGATTATCTTTCCCCATTTTAATGTTTTATTTTACTGTTTTTGTGACTGGGAGTCTACCATATCTAAGTTGAAAGTGCAACAGCCATTCATAGGCCCAATCACTCTGCTGATTGGCATAGAAGCTTTGAGCTGCTTTATTTCAGACCTCGGTAGGATCATCCCTCCTTATGCAGCTTGATCATACTCCCTTCCCAGTTTCCTCACAATATTGGTGCTAGATTTAGTTCAGAAAGCTGATTGACCTATCTCAGTACAGCTCAGAATTTTTTTGAATTCAATAAGTTCACCAGTCTCAGCTTCTCTGGTAACAGAGTTGAAAGGCATGCACTACCATGGCTGGGCTTTGCTTGTTATAAATAATGTTCTCCATTTAATATCTTAAATATTCTTGTATTTTTTAAAACATTCACAAGAGACATCTTTTTAGAGGAGAACCTTGAAACTTTCTGACAGAATTCAGAATTTTTTTTTATAGTCAACAAACAATTAACACAGTAGGATTCAGTATTTTCTATAACTTTCTGTTAATTCTGTTACTAAAAAGACAATCTCTTGTAGAGTATAGGTTCTGAGAGTGTTGTTCTTGTCTCATCAGTGGTACCTTTGATTCATGAGTACAATTTTCTTATAAAATAATTTATAATTATAAAACATCAGCATATGAGTAGATAGTTATTATTTTCTCAATTGCCTTAAAAAGAATAAGGCCCTTGATTTTTCCAAGTGTTTATCTTAGAAAATATGATTATTTTTAGAAAAAAATTAAATGTTCCTGTCACCTACTTTTAAAATAATAGAGATAAACCACAAAACTTTATTGAATATGTGTGTGTATGCATTATCTTCAGGTTTACGTTCTTGTCAGTGTGAGAGGAAGGGCTATTTTTTTCCAAAAAAACGATAATGGGGGAAGATATAGAAACAGATCTAAGAGTAAAAGGATGTAGTAGATGGGGAAATAGAAGAGAGAAATAAACATAAAAGAAGAGTCAAAAGAGAGAATGAAAAGTGGAGAGGGAGAAGAAAAGGGCAAGGAGATGAGATAAGGGAAGGTGAGGAAGAAGGCTAAGGAAAAGAAGAAGTAGAGGAGGTAGACAAGAGTTTACAGAGGGAAAGTGAGAAGGGAGTCATTTAGAGAGAGAGAAGGAGCAGAGAAAGATATGGGTGGGGGCAGTGAGAAGGACAATGATACAAAGAGAAGTAGATGAAGAGCAAAGCTTAGCAGTTTCTAACGTCTTTAAAATATTGGCTATTCCTGTTCACAACTCTTCAACTCTTTGGATCTTTTGTGTTAAACTCATGGTAAAATTGAAGTTCGAAACTTTGAAGTTAGACCTGAATCAGATTAAAATATAATTGGAAATGTTTAACAAACTAAGAATATAATACAACCTAGATAATGTGAATTTGGGATTTTCTCAATTGCTAAGGAGCCTACAAGTATTAGTTTCTACTTGGTTCTGACACCACTGCTTTAGTGTCTTTTCTGAAGGGGATTACCAGCGCTTGCCACTATGATTACAGCTGTTGTTTTTTTGCCTTTCCTGTTTGAAGAAGACCAATATAATCGTGGGATGATGTCTTGACTAGTCCATGAATAGGACTTAAGTGAGATTGAGTTGCATGAAATCATCAGCCTTCCTCTTATTTCCTGTCATCCAAGTCCAACGACAACACAAAAGTCAGGCCACTGGCAATAGACGCAGTGAATAACCTCCTGTCTTTGATGTCTGCCCAAGTTCTGAGTATTCCATGGTACCAACATCAGCTGCCTTCATGGCCATTGGGACCAATTGTTCTCATGTGCCCATTTCTGTAGGGGAAGTCTTCACATGCTTGGAGTGGACACCCATTGCCCCCTCAATTCATTGACAGGTTTGAGGCACATTCGTTACTTTCACCCTGGTTTAGCCTGTGTGAGGAGATTGTTTACCATGGTATGACTAGTGCGCACACTACAGCCTCTCATAGTCACAGGTGAGAGTTAGGTGAAGGACACCAAGCGTAGAAAGCAACCCTGAAAAAAGTTCTGTGGCCCTCACATCAAACGTGCTAGTCCTCCTGAATACCACATACACCCCATGATTAGGCTGAAGTTGAGGAGATAAACTGAATGCTGGCAAAATAATGGAATAAAGGGTGCATTGTGTTGATTGTTAGTGGAGCAAAAGTTCAGGGAAGGACTCAAAGAGAAAACGATTCGTGGAAAATGTTGAAAATAAACTGGGAATTTAAAAATGGGTAAGAATGAGTTGTTTGGTTTGTTTTCTTTACAACAGAATAGAGGCTGTAAGATAATACATGCCATCATAGATGTATAATCGGAAGGAAGTTTAGAGGTTATATAGTCTAACCCAGGGGTGGATAACCTGTAGCCGAGAGGTCATGTGTGGCCCTCTAGGTCCTCAAATGCAGCCCTTTGACTGAATCCAAACTTCACAGAATAAATCCCCTAAATAAAAGGATTTATTCTGTGAAATTTGGATTCAGTCAAAGGTCCACACTTGAGGACATACGGGGCCACATGTGGCTTCAAGGCCCCAGGTTACCCACCCCTGGACTCTAACCGCATTATTTTATAAATGCTGAAACTGAGGCTCAGATTATCACATGCATAGTAAGTATAGTGAAGATTCAAGCCTAAGTTGTCTGACTCTACATTCAACGTTCTTAATTCAATTCAAAATTATTTATGAATCACTTACTATGTACTTCAGTGTTGAGTATTTGAGAAACATAAAATGTGTATATATATATATAAAACTTAATCATTGCCCTCATGGAGCTGGATGTAACATATACACAGTGTATGTAAAATCTCAGTACAGGGAGCTTCCAAGTGGATTCCTCCTTTAGAAAAGGAAACCCATTTATGATTTAATGAATCAGTCCTAGAAAGTCACTTAATGCCCATTTAATTAAGTTCGTTGAGAGTCAGGTTAGAATAGTGTTTTGGGCCTAGATTTGGGATTAGAATGACATGAGTTTGAATCTTGTTTCAGTTACTTCACAGCTAAATATCCCTGAACAAGTCAGATAACCACTTTAGACTTCAGTTTCCCCATTTATAAAATAAAAGCAAGTGAGCTTTATGGTCTTAAATGTCCTATTCACAACTAAACCTATGATTATCCAGGGGCACAGATTTAAGAGATACTATTTTAAACCAGGCTTTGTTTCTAGCAGTCTACTGGGAATACAGTAATGCCTCATTTCTTGTGATCTTTTATATTATTATTTATGTATGTGTCATGACATGTGAATTTTGACCAATTTTCTAAAAACGAATTTGACCTGAGTCTGTGACTTCATGAATATGGAGATTTTCCAATGAGGAAATTCTATCTGCCAAGGTAGGTAATGCTTCCTCCATAACTCATTGTCCTTGGGCACTAAGATGTAAGTACTTTGAACAAAGTCACATAATGTGTCAGAGAAGGAACTTGAATCCATATCTTCTGGTTGGTCCCTACTTCTAATAATTGCATTATTAAAATGCCCTTTGTTAGGCTTGAGGTGGAAAAATGTTTTCATTCTTGGAAGAGGGCATTAGGAATCAGGGAAAGAGGTAATATTTGAGTTGGATCTTAAATGATACCTAAGGATTAGAAAGATGAAATCAGAAAGATAAGAAATTCTGGGCATTGGGAATGTGTGAGCAAAGACACTGAGGTCAAGACACACATCATCTTCAGACAGCTGAGATTAGGCCAGCTTGGTTACTTACATGTGCTTACTTAGTTACTTACAGATTAAGACTACAAATATTAGTTAATTTTAAGTTATAGAGGGCCTTGATGGACAGGTAAAGGAATTTAAAGTTTTCTATATAGGCCACAGTCTGTCTCTGAAGAGTTTTTAACAGAGGAGTTCCATGACCAGATCTATGTATAAAGAATATAAAAGGAGTGAAGAACATTTATTAGAATCTAATCTAGTTCCCTAAAATATTATTTTAAAATATAGCAATGGGGGAAGCCATAGCCTGTATTTTCTATGTTCTGGAAAATAATAGTAATTTCATACAGCAGTTTAACCAGTGGAAATTGGCACTTGTAGGTAAATGATAGTTAGTGACTATGCCTGAGTCATTAAGGGAAAACATTAAACTAAATAGACATAATCTTCCAAGTTTTAAGACATTAAATTTGGAGAACAACACTCTGAAAGCAGTTACTGTGTATGAAAATGTTATCTTCTGATATCACAGCACGTAAGCCTGGTTGGTTTTTGAAGGCAAAAATGTCAAAGGTTTTGCAAGTTGACAAGGTAAACTTATGACTATTATTCACAACAAAAATGTAATTATTTACTCATTTATTAATTTCATTTATTTTTATTTTTAAAAATTAATTTGTTAGTTTTTATTATTTTTCCAAAAGAATCTGAAAAAGAGGAATACAATTTTAAAATAAGGTAAAACATGCTAATGGGGGTGAGGAGAAGGAGTCAGAGAGGTAGATAATCCCAAGTACCTAAGGTGGGCTGTGTATTGCAATTCATTAGTGAACTTGGCTGTGACAAGCAAGATGATGTCACCACTCATCATTAGGTAATTTACCCTTATAGCTAGAAATATATGGTTTTTGAATTATGCCCAGTTCTTTGCAAGGAGAATATTATTTTTTCTTTTACCAAGAATCCAGTGGGAGACAATTTCCCCTGAGGCTGGAGAAACTGTTGGTGTAAGCCATTTGGGAGCTTTTGTAGTAGAAAGGATATTAGAAAAGAGCTGGCACTAGTCTCAAATAGACGAGTTAAGCAAATAGGTCTTTCTTCCTCTTCCTATTCTTTTTCTTGCTTATAGTTACAGAATTGGAAGAGACCTTTAGAGAACAGCCCCCTCATTTTACTGATGAGAAAAGTGAAGCTGAGATATATTATTCTCTTTTCTTTTTCCTTCTTTCTTTCTTTCTTTCTTTCTTTCTTTCTTTCTTTCTTTCTTTCTTTCTTTCTTTCTTTCTTTCTTTCTCTTCCTTCCTTCCTTCCTTCCTTCCTTCCTTCCTTCCTTCCTTCCTTCCTTCCTTCCTTCCTTCCTTCCTTCCTTCCTTCTTCTTCTTCTTCTTCTTCTTCTTCTTCTTCTTCTTCTTCTTCTTCTTCTTCTCTCTCTCTCTCTCTCTCTCTCTCTCTCTCTCTCTCTCTCTCTCTCTCTCTCTCTCTCATCTCTCTCTCTTTGGATGATCCTTTAAAAAATACAACTACTTTTGGATATATTCATCTTTTTTTGAAATAAAGGAAAAAAATGTTAAGCCAAACTATGCAACATATTCTTATATCCGACAGACAGTTTTCTACTAAAGGTCCACAAATTGAGGTTTTATGAGTTTTGGTTTGTTTACTTCTAAAATGAAGTAAAATAGAATTGATATATCTAGAGAACTTTAAGGTTTACATAGTACTTTTCTTATAATGGTCAACTACAATAGTTGATAGAAATCTGTTTGTCATCACCATTTTTATTATGAGGAAAATGAGACTCTAGAGAAGGTTAACTGACTTAGTTTGGAATAAAAGTGGAGCCCATATTTCTTTCCTGAATCCAAAATACCATACTAATAATCCTGGTAAAAATATACAGCAAGGTTATTGACAAAATCAAATGAATAATTTGTAAAACTATAAAATGTAAGAAAGAAACAACAAAATGTTGACTATTTTCACTTTTTAGGGCAATAAAATGTCTGTGGATTGAAAATACACTGTGTTTCCTGCACATTGCATGAAGAAGGTCCTTATATGAGGCGTTCTGTAGCATAGGGGGCAAAAGTCTTCCACCATAATCTTATGGGGCACTTAAGAATACCATTTGAGTAATTTCTTCTTATATCCACCCTCAGTAAAGGCTGATGATGAAACATTAAATTGTTTCTTAGTAAAGACATTTCTTGAAAGTATGAGATACGGTCTTTCAGCACAGGGATATCTCAGTTATTATTAAGTTTCAATAGCATTTAGCTGAAAAAATGTAAGTTTGCTGGAGGCTGCTGGAGATCAAATTTATCACTATTTCCCTCTTTGGGTGTTCAGCTTAATTGTGATTTTGTATTCAAGAGAACCTGAGGGATCTCTTTCTTATTGTGAGTTGGGAAAAGGATAAGCTTTTAAAGTCATACTGTGTGCCCAACAATGGTCTAAATGCTTTACACACTAACTCACTTGCTCCTCTAGTCCATTTTCATAGGAAGGTAGTCAACCTTTCCCTTTTCCCTTGGAAAGACCCTCCCTGTATTACAAATGTAGGGAGAAAAATCATTGTTCTGCTTTAAAAGACTTTTCTTTTCTAATGCTAACAATTTATCCTTTCATGCCAAACTGTATTATTTTCCCTTTTTTTATTCAATCAGATTACCAATAAGCATTTACAAATATCTGCAATTTGTCCTGTGCTAGACACAGTAATACAGTACAAAGAATTGAACAGTGTTTACTCTCAAGGAGCTAATATATCAGTGAAGAAAGCAATATATAGATATGTACAGGATAAATATAAGATAGTTTGGAAAGAAGGTACTAGCAGTTGGGAAAATCAGGAAATGCTTCATATAGAAAACAGTGATTGAGGTGAATCTTGAAAGAAGAAAGGAAAGGTTATGTAAGATACATGTGATAGAGGAGTGCATTTTAGTTCTCAGAAGGGACCGGCCATCTCAGTAACCCAGAGACAGAAGGCTAGTCTGAGTGCAAGAAGTAGAATAATGTATAATAAGCCTTTATTGGGTCAGATTCTGAAGGACTTTAAAAGCTGACAGAAGACTTTATATTTTATCCTAGAGGAAATATGGAACCACTGGAGTTTATTGAATAGAGGAGTAACGTGATCAAATCTGTCCTTACAGAAAGTCACATCAACAGATTTGAGGAGAATGGTTTGTCATGGGGAGAGATGTGAGTCAGGGAGACTAATAAGGAGGCTTTTACAAAAGGATAGGTGAGAGGAAATGAGGACCTCAACTAAAATCATGATCTTATGAGAAAATAAAAGGGGTCTCAGGTGAGAGACATTATGAAGTAGAAGCAACAAGATTTGGTCACAGATGGCATAGGAGGGGAAATGAGGAATAGTGGGGATAATGCTTAGGTTAAGACTATGGATTTCAGGGAAAATGAGGAATCTTTAGCAGAAATAAATAAGTTTAGATGAGAGATGGATTTAAAGTGAAAGATAATGAGTTCTTTTCTTGGACGTTTGAGTTTTGTCTGTCTCTAAAATATTCACTTGGAAATATCCAATATGAAGTTGGTGATTTGGGAGAGACTAGGTTCTTACTGAGATTTTAATAAAAGTCTATTTCCCCTGAGTATGCTAGCTGAGTTATTGCAGTTATCATGGTAATTGGGTGATTTCTACAGTGACATAAAAGGTATTCAGCCTTAATGATGAAATAGTTGGAAACCTATTTTTCACAGAACAAAATTTCTCACATTCAAAAGTTTTAGTTTGCATTCTTTGGAATGCCAAACTAAAATATTAAAAAAAAATGTTTGTGATTGTTTCACCAAGCACAAATAAGTTTGACTTTTTTTTCTTGTTTGGAATGGTATAATTAGGTTAAAAAACAAATGTCAAACTCTAATTGATTGTGTGACCACTCGTGACCATTTGCAGAAAGGGATTGTTGTGCATACAGACTTCCACCTGTCAAGTCAACAAGCATTTATTAAATGCTCACTACATTCCAGATGCTGTCCTTACTGCTAAGGATGCAAAAAACAGATCACAATCTAATGAGGGAGATAAAGAAGACAGGTATCTGTCTATGCAAACAATGTATATAATGTGACGTTAGCCTTACAAGGGCAATAACACTAAAGGGGACCAGGGAAACGTTCTTGAAGAAGGAGGATTTTATCTAGGCTTTGAAGAAAGATAGGTAATCTAGAAGGCAGAATAGAGGGGCAAGAACATTCCAGACTGGTGGGACAGTCAATGAAAAGGCCCCAAATCAGGACACAGAATGGCTTGTGTGAGGAAAAGTAAAGAGGCCAGTATCCCTGGATTGTAGAGTATGTGGAGAGAAGTAAACTGTAAGATGTCGGAAAAGGAGGTTAGGTCATGAGGGGAGTTAAAAGCCAAACATAGGTTGTTGTTTAATCCTGGAAAGTAGCCACTGAAGTTTATTGAATGGAGGGGAATTCTAATCTATGCCGTTGGTACATCTCTTTGAAAGTGGAGTGGAAGGTGATCCAGAGGGTGACAGATTTGAGTCAGGGATACCAACCAGAACAAAGCTAAGGGATTAGGAGGGCCTGCAACAGGGCAGTAGTAGTTTCAGAAGAGAGAAGAGGTTATATGTGAAGGATGTTGAAAAAGTGAGAATCTGCAGGACATGGCTGTTGAAGGGCTACGTAAGAAGGAGGGTATGTGTGTGAAGGAGGTGAGCAGATGAGAGAGTGGGGAGTAGAGGTTGATACCTCAATTATACACAAGGAATTACTGGGAGTGTGATAGTGCTCTTGATAGTAATAGTAAAGTTAGGAAGTTTAATTTTTGGTACACCAGGTAGGGCCATCAATATCAAATACTGAGTTTGGAAAGATGATAAATTCAAATTTGGATATGATTCTATGGACTGATAAAGGCCTTGACATTATTTTGGCAAGTTGGAGTCCAGTGTGAATCCTCACAGGATTTGTGAGGTTGAAGCCTCGATAGAGATTAGTTGAGTAATCTTGGTCAAGCTCCTTAGTCACAGTGGATCTCAGTTTTCTCATTTGTAAAATGAAGGTGATGTTTTTATCCAGGTATAAACTCATAATCCTATAGGCACCACTTACCAGTGTAGTGGTACATTGTCCTGCCACTCTTCCCACTCCAGGCTGACCATCTAATGATATTTGAATATGGGAAGACTTTGTGATTTTGCCATTGTGGAAAGTTTCCTATGGATATCTGTTGTTGACTAGTCTGAGCATGCTGGGCCTGGAGGCAGGAAAAACTCAGTTCAAATCCTGCCTCACAACTTCACTATCTTTGTGACCCTGGGCAAGTCACTTAACCTCTATTTACCTTAATGCACTAAAGAAGGAAGTAGCAAACACCTTTAAGATCCTTGCCAAGACAACTCCATCCACAGTATTATATGTTGAGGGTCATGAAGAGTTGTACTCAACTGAACTACAATAATCCATACAACTTAAAGCTGGCTATCTAATGCTATCTGAATATGTGAGGACTCTGCAATTTTGCCATTGTGGAAAGAAAGCTCCCTCTATAAATATGGATGTTCATTGCTGAGTTGTTAAGGCCTAGGTTATTGCCTGAGGCATATGGATAGAAGCGAAGAGATTTGCCTAGGGTAACAACACAGCTAGTAAGTGACTGTAGTAGGATTAAATAATGAGACAAGAACATAATAATGGAAAAATAAGCTATAAAAGAACTAATTGTCTTGGACTGTCTTGACTGTTGTTTGAAGAGCAATTTTGCCATTGTGCCCAAGAAAATATTTTGCTAGGTAAATGGCCATGTGATGTGGCTCTCTGTGTGATTATACTGTCCGTTACTGATGATACTCCACAGTGTGTCAAAAATTAAACTGGGTATTTTTAATGCTAAAATGAATAAACCCTAATCAGAATGCCAGCAGGTACAATATCTCTGAATGAATGTGCTACATTCAAACAGCTGTTTGGCTTCTTTTTAACATGGTCTGCATAGTTAGTGTGATAAATTTGAATAGAGTTTTCGCACTGACATTTAATTAAAATGAAATTACCTATCATTGTTACTGACTACACAGAAGCTATTATTTATGTTGGTATTATTCTAATACCTTATTAGGCTGAGATTGAATTTGTATCAGTGTTCTTATGGGTTGAATTATTTCTGATTATTCTGTTTAAACAAACCAAGAAGTAGAGGTCCTTTCAGTAAAGAGATCAGAAAGATAGAAAAGAGTGAGAACGGAGGGGTAGAGGTTGTAGTAGAAACAAGAAAGAGAAAGAGGGGAGAGTTCAGAGAGAAAGGATGCTAGATAAGAGAAAGATATAAACAAAAAGGGACAGAGAAAGAGGGAGAGAGAGAAAAAAAGAAAGGACTAGTTTGTTTTGCAATCTGGATTTTATAGAGCTACCCCCTCCATGCAGAAAAAAATTGTTAGGTCTCTTATTGAAATTGCTTTCTATTGCTTTCTATTAGTATTATGTTTATTTGTGCACATACAGTATCCCCTTAGTTTAATGGAAAATCCTTGAAGGCAAGGATTATTCTGTGTATTTTTATTTTAATCAATCCTGGTACTTACCAATCTTATGTCATTAAATATGGGAACTATACACCATTAAATGTAAAATAAATATATAGAATTAATTTGAATAAAATGTATCTACAACTTAGTAAATTCTCCAAGGATCCAACATTGATTCTGAGCTTTATGCGTTCTGAAATTCAATTTTTATCCTTTTACCTAGGAGTCATCATGCCCTAGGAAAATGATTCACACTAACCAAACTTACATACAAAAGATTTAAACATGAGGAAATTAATTTAATAATTTGCACTGCAGGTATGGCTGACGGAGTAATCATTATTGGCCATTTATTTGAACAGTGTAATCCTTCCTCATAGGAATGAGTGGAGACTCAGGAGACCAAATCTCACTTCAGAAGGTTGCTTGATGTCTCAAATCAAAAGGAGCAGGATCTTCTTAAAGGATATTTCCATTAAGAAATGGTAGCTAGATATATTACTCTTTGTGTCCTAAGAATGGGAAGCCAGGGGGCAAAATGGATATATAGTGATGGGCCTGGAAGATTCAACTTCCTGAGTTCAAATCTGGCCTCAGACATTTAGCAGCTGCATGAGCCTGGGCAAGTCACTTAACCCTGTTTGCCTCATTTTTGTCATCTATAAAATTAGTGGGAGAAGGAAATGGCAAAACACTCCAGGATCTTTGCCAAGGAAACCCTAAATGGGGTGACAAAGAGTCAGATAAGACTGAAAAATGATTGAAAAATAACACAATTCTAAGAATATTTCTTTTTGGATAACTGTTTCAAATGAAATTGGGGACTACATGCCTTCATGAAGGCAGGGTCTACTTTTTATGTTTTATGTTACTATTCTTAATTATGTACTCATGACTCATCACAGTGTCTTGCCTCATAAAATGTGTTTAATAGATGTCTGTAAAATTAAATTGGTAATTACTAGAGAATCAGTGTACCTCTTTTCATGAAGAAGGTAGGAGAATCATCTGCAATTTCTACTATTTGGATCCCTTTTTTTCTAGCCTCTATGCACACTCCAAACTTTCAGTTATTACAAGATTGCTTTGAATATTTTGTATTAATTAAATCAGAACTCATTTTACATTAGCTACGTTAGCTTCCTTACTAAGATCTAAGAAACACCATAGTCTCACCAGTAGTGTTGTAACCAACTAGTTCTGCAGGTGAATTCATTATTCTTGTAATTATTATTTCTAGCTATTTTATTCTTGTTCTTATTGGACTCACTTTAGAAAATGACATTTATAGATTTTGCCTACAATTCTGAGAGGAAGAGGAAATTCTCTGGAGCTTGGAGCTTCCTATGCACTGACTAACGGCTACAGTACTGCATTTGCATAAAAAAACCCAAAACACTCTTTTACACTTCGAATGTTCTGATGGTGGGTAGCGCCATCTCTAATTGAATACAGTATACTACTCTCTGTTAACAATCAAGCTGTTTACCTTGAGTGCTATGTCTCCATCCCTCTATTTTATAGCTTCACTTCAATGATTGCTTTTACTTACTGCAATCTAGGTGGTATTTTGGAGGCACTGCAACAGTGATATTCATAGCCCATCTATCTATCCATCAACATACTACAGATTTATAGGCCTAACTTACATTAGAGCTAATTAAAGTTAGCTTGGATAAATCCTCAGTGCATCAGCAGCAGGAGTAGCCCTTTAATATTCAATTCACAACTTTAAAACATTTAGTATTTGAAGGGTCTTCTCTCTCGACTATTAAAATATTGCTTAACACTGTAAAATCACTGTTGCAGAAATGTTTACTGGAGATGCAACTCTAAGAATATACCATTCAGTAAAATGTTGCAGAAAGAACTAGCCATGGCTTACATTGTCCTTGATTTTCAAAGTAGAGCAAATCAATTTATTGTGATTCTGGAGTTGTTTCTCTAAAGCAAATACTGCTATATTAATAACAAAGCAAGTGCATGGCATGGTGTTTAAATGACTGTAATTTCCCTGGAAGCTTTTGAGATCTTTATGAAGATAATTTCTTATGAAAATCAGCTCTTCTTGAATTGTTCTTACCCATGGACAAATAGGTATTACATTATATACGACATCATATTATATTTTTCTGTGATATGACCTTATCAATATGCCATACTCTCGAAAAAGTTTAATTTAGCATAAGGATCAAGTGTCTAATTTTTAGAGCATGTTGGATGATGACAAATACAATACTAGTTTTTGTTTTTGTTTTCTTAAATCCTCAAAAGGAATAATGGTTTCTTCTATCACCTTCAATAATAGATACAAACCTTAAAGTGTTATGTAAAGACATAGTCTATAAAAGAGATACTAAACAACCACTTGTCAAATGACATTATGTAACAAAGTTGAAAGAGAAAAGTACTTTACAATATTTGCCAGTAAACACACATACTAGTTTAGCTGTCATGTATGGCTCCTCAAGGATATGATCATGATATATCAACAGATCTTGAAGTCTTATCTGGTTAACCTTCAAGTCCCATGCCTCTGCTATACACAATGGAAGATTTTAAGATTTTAGGGAGGTGATTATTCCCGGGTGCTAGGATTATATCCTATCTCCTAGGTTAAAGAGGATATGACTATAACCAGTGTCATCTTCTGCCTCCCTATCCTATGACTAACAGTAAACATTGTTCTCAGTATCCCTGGTGAGTAAAGACATCAATAAGCAAAGACACCATTCTCCCTATAAACTCTTCCTCAATCAATGAAGCACTGGATCTATGATTTCATTCATATAGTGAACTCCCTAAATCCTCCAAAGAGTATCTACTCAATGTAGAGAGCTAGAGTATCCTCTAGATCCTTCAACATTTCATGAGTTTATTTATTATCTTTATATCTTATTTTAATTTCTTATATTGGCAACTGAACTATGTGAATATTTTTGTAGCCTCAGTTGGAATAAAAAGTCATGTATGATCATACGAAAAAGTAGTGTGCAGTGTGCCAGCCATTTCAGTTAGCATAGCTAAGTAAAGTCTGCTGCTGTAATGCACAATGGATACCATCAGATATAAGTTGTTCTGTGTTCAGATGTCAAATGAGACATTGATTTCCAGAGTTATGAACTAGTTCCTATATAGTATTAAGCTTGGTTTTATGTATGATTTCGTTCTTTGTTATAGATAAGTTAGGAAAGTTAGGAGTTCATAGAATTAGGCTACAAATTCTAAGAGAAAGAGGAAAACCTCTGGAGCCTGGAGCTCCCTATATACTTACTAATGGCTATAATCCTGTGTTTGCATAAAATAAAATACTCTTCTATAGTTAGACGGTTCTGATAAGTGAGCAGCAGCATCTCTAACTGGACACGGTTGGAGTTAGGGGACTTGGTAGGTTTGGACACCAGCTCTACCATTTCCTAGTTGAGTTACTTGCATCGTCATTATCTGTCATTATTTTTATTCTTTAGGGAAAGGACAATGTTTATGAAGATGAGGAGTCAGGAGCATCTCATTTCATTATTAAACCTTATACTAACTCTTTGGCTGAGATTCAATCTTCAAAGCGATAATAACTGAGGACAAACATTTGTGCCACTTCTTTATAGCCAACCAAAAAACACAACACAATATATGATAATAACTAGCATTTACAGTGTGGAGTGCTTGAAGATTTCCAGAGTGGTTTACATATGTTGTCCCATCTATGCAAAGTATGTTACAACGTTCAAAATGTTAACAATGTATAGAGCAGCTCAAAAGCAGTACTAGAATGGAGAAGCAGTCTGCTGGAAGCTTTATTTTTTCCTCTTTTATGTGCAACCTCCTAACTATCTGCTTTCTTCCCCACAAGTATAGAATATGATACGGGAATGTGAAGTTTACCTTTTTGATGATATTTTCAGGTGAAAAACAGTTGAATAGACTTGAATTATTAGTGTCTTGGTTTAAGACTACATAGTAAAGTGTATCTTTGTGGCATTCCATCATTTAAGCTGCTTGGTCTTAATGTGTTCGTTATTTTTCACTTGTGTTTACATTTTGTGTTGCAATTTACTAGTTAAATTAGTGGTGCTAAAATACATGGATGTGCTTTCTGCTATCAATTATGAGTAGCTTTAGGTTAATTGCTGTATTTAATTTTCTATTATGGCTTCAGTATCATGTGACTTGAAATTGCCTTGGAACATAATAATTCTAGTAACACAAAAATAAATTTGCTGAAATGGGCCAGACAGAAATTAATCTATTTTCTGCTGCTTTATATAAAACAAAACAAAAAAGTATTTGTAATTTCAATCATTTAAAATGCTAAATATGTACAACACATTCAGAACGTTTGAAATACTAAACAATCTGTGCATTAAGAAAAGTGCTACTATCCCTTATTACTCACAAATAAATCAAGACGAGTAGTCAGAAAAGAAATAGTCATTTGTCTAAGGATTTAATTTCAGATAATGCATTTCAGTCATTTGGATTTGATCTAAATTAGAGATGCCATTTGCATACCTTATTAATATGATAGAATTTGTCGAATCCTGTGTGGTTTTTACTAGAGGAAAATAATGAATCATATTTTGAACGACTTTTTTTGGAAGTATCTCAAGGTACTTTTGATACTGTCTCATTTGATTTTATGATATCCAAATGAAATGGAGAAGAAATTGATGCAAATAGATTTTCTAGATGTTGAAACATAAGGAACAAAAAAATAAAAATAAAAGTTTTGACTTAAGAACACCATAAGAGTCAGACTGAAAGACACAAAATCTTGAATCGTATACTCTTTGATCCACACAATTGGTTGTGTGTGGATAACTGTTGTGGGGAACTACATACAAACATTTAACCACAACAGGTAGGGAAAAGAGAGGGATAAGAATTTATAGAGTACCTACTATGTGCCAGGCACAGTGCTAAATGCTTTTCAAACATTATTCCCTTTGATCCTCATAACATCCCTGGAAGGTAGCTACTGTTATTATCCTCATGTTACAGTTGATGAAATTGAGGCAGAGACTAAGTAACTTGCCCAGGGTTACATAGCTAGTGAGTCTCTGGGGCTAAATTTAAACTCAGGTCTTTCTGAATGCAGGACTAGCTCTTTATGTCACCTAGCTGCCTTACAACCAGGGAAAATAAGAGTGGCTTAGCATGTGTAATGAAGACTTTATTTCCTACAAGCCTATTTGAAGAGAACAAGGTGATGATGATACCCCCAAAGCCAACTCTGTTAGATGGGAACACTTGAATCATTCTGGATCACATCTGTCTCAGGAAAGACCATCCTCAGTTTCCCCCACTGGACACACCTCAAAATATCAACAGTTGGAAATATGAATTACCAAAGGTGGTATCTGAATACAGAAAATAACAACAAAAGTCAAAACTGGAAGAGAATGTACAGACAATGACTGTATATTTTAGATACATGGTATGAGTCACAACTGTGGAAACCACTGAGCACCTTACAGTGTTGTCCACAGATGGAGAGAATAAACAGAATGTGATTTATTTTCCATGATGTCACAGAAATGATAAATTTATACAAAGCAAACTCACTAGAATTCACTAGGTTAAGTACTCACTTTGACCACTGAATGACTTTCATAAGTTCCTATATATTGTTCAGAAAGCATTTATTCTGTTTTCTGATTAGGTGGCAATGTTGCTCCTTTTCATTGCTTACATTTTGTTCTTTTAATTTTCCCCAAAGCTGACATACACACACACACACACACACACACACACACACACATATATATATATGCACATATATGCATATACATGCCATACACATATATCATCTTCCATGAATGTGTGTTTCTATGTCTGTTTATGCCATCTTTGGGGGAAAAAACGAAAGAACAAAGTATATATACACATATATGTATATGTGTGTACCTACATATATGTATATGTATATACATATATACATACGTAGACACACATATGTGTGTGTGTATACATACATACATACATATATATATATAATGTCATCCCTCTTTCCTGTATATGACCACACCAACCAACCATTTTAAAAACAAAATACATGGGAAGCATGAGTTAACAGATAAAAGAATGTTTTATGGGAAACATATCTAAGGAACATGCACAGATGGGGCACATACCTAGGAAATATGTATGCTACAACTGACAATTCTAACTACACAACCATAGTGCCCCTTGCTGGTGTTATTGTGTCATTTTCTACTTTCTGCTGGCTGGAACATCTCTATTTTCTGCTACTATTTGCTGGGCATCTCTACTGACCAGCTGCTGCTTTCTGCTACCACTTACCAGTCTTCAGTTATTTTTTTCTCCTGAGCTGCTACTGTTGCTGCTTAGACACTTCTTTAAAATCAGTATGGTAATCTTGGACTTCCACCAAAAAAAGCAGGGAAATATATCAGAATGAAGTGATAAACCATTTATCCCCCAAATCAAATTCTTCATTACTGTTATCATCTATTAAAAAACAAAAAGGATGATGATACTGATTTCCTGCCTATATATAGTTTATCCTTCCACTGTGAACAAAATGAAAAAAAATAGGTGAAAAATTCTGTGAAAAATGTAAATTACCATAAAACAGAAGAAGAAAGTTAAGCCCATAGAGAATGAATAATTCTTTCCAGATGACACAAATTGTAACTAGTAGCAATTTTGTGACTCAAACCCATGTATCTTGATTCTAAATAAAGTAATTTTGCTTCTATGCTGTTGTTATTAACAGTAAATCTTAGAAAGGAGGTACTACTAATAAGCTTGTTATACTACAGCTTTTGAGAGCAATACTCAAAAGAATCACACATATGAAGTCTGCAGTATTTCAAGCAATCATCAATTTCATCAGCCCAGTCAATAGTGAATAAGCATTTAAGAAGCACGTACTATTTGTTAGACAATGTGCTCAGTCCTGAGGATACAAAGTCAAGCAAAAGAATGTCCTTGATTTCAGTCTAATGAGGAGACAACATGAAAAGGTGGTGGTAGTGTCCCTTCCTTCCTTCCTTCCTTCCTTCCTTCCTTCCTTCCTTCCTTCCTTCCTTCCTTCCTTCCTTCCTTCCTTCCTCCCTTCCTTCCTTCCTTCCTTCCTTCCTTCCTTCCTTCCTTCCTTCCTTCCTTCCTTCCTTCCTTCCTTCCTTCCTCCCTCTCTCCCTCCCTCCCTCCCTCCCTTCTCTTCCTCTGTCCATATAGGTTATCATACCCTTACCAATGGGTGCTCTGCCCAAAGGAATGTAAATTTTTATCACAGAAATCTTGAAAGATACCTTGGGTTTTATGGCTAGATTTATTTCTTAAGGACCATATCCTAAACCCAAATCACTCTAGCTCTCATTAATTGGCCAACAATATTTTCCAGCCCAAGCTTTGCTTGGTCATTGTTTGGGCCCCAATGGCTCGGTAATTGTAAACAGCAATTGTTTCTGTTTTGGCCAGAAATCCTGGGGATCTTCTCCTCCCAGATTGCTATTTTTTAACTAGGTGAAAGAGGCCATTCTTTGCCTCATTTCTTACACAAACTTAATCTCTGAATGGGTATGGCCTCAGTCAAACTTAGACATGGGAAAGACCTTAACTTAAAAAGGCCAAAGTCTCCTGCTGCATCCAGAGCCTTCACTAGTCATCCTTTTGTATATCTTGCCACTGGGCCCAGATGACTCCAGAGGAGAGAGTGAATCTGGTGACTTTGCCCAGACCTCCCTCACTTTAATCCAATTCACTTGCAAGTCATGGTATCACCTTCCTGATGTCATAGTCCTCTCCTAGAACAAAGGACAAACAACAGGTAGCTTCAGAGGATATAAAAGGGTAGATATGTGACTTTATGAAAGGTAAAGTCTATAGTACTTGGCAACAGATTTGATATGTGAGGGGAGAAAGAGTGAGGAGTTGAAGGTGACACCTATGATTCCAGCCTCCATAATCTGGGGTTGGTGGTGTTTCAGACATAATAAAGAAGTTGTCTGTGGGCAAGGTAGAGGGATTGGAGGGTTGCTCTCTCCATCTACATACTTTTATCATAAATCTTTATGAATTATTTTTTGGGAAAGAATCTATCACTTAGTGGCCAACCTTCTGCAGATGAGGTTATTCATGCAACTAGGCTGGTCTTTAAAAGACAAATAAAAGGTATACACTCTAAGGCTTTTAAGCTTGACTATTTAAATTTATGTTCTGCTGTCATACCCATTGAGAACCCAAGATCACTTTCATTCCATAATGACACATCAAAGAAGTACTTCAGTAGGAGAGAGACTTCATTTAGTTCTTCAGTGTGTTCCATTATATGTTTTCTTATTGCCCAAAAGTCTAGATGTAGTCTCTAACCTGAAGTTGCTTCATTTGCAGGAGGTCTCTGGTTTTCTGTTTGTATTAAACTGGTGCTAAACTGAATTATTCCTTTCTATATGAAGCTTTTCCACTCAACTTAGTTTACAAACTGAAAGTGCTTTTTTCCTCCTCCCTAGGGAAATACATTTAACACATGGTAGTCTTATTTAAAATACTGCCTCTCGGGTATATTCTGGGTTGATGACTTAAAACACAATTTTTTATGTGAAGAACACAGCAGTAACTTCATTGTAATAACTGTAGATGAATAAAACAATATGAAATATTAATATAGCTTTTCTGCACTGGAGGACAGGCCAGAAATAGAATTGTGATGAATTAAAGGAAATAAATAAGGAGAATGAGGTACATAAGGAAGTCTAAAATCTAGAACAAGCTACTATTCTCCATGGGCCAGCAGATTTAAGATCTGGCTTTGGAGCAAAGAGCATTTTCTGACCCTTGCCCTGTTCACATCCTTTGAGATAGTAAATTATAATTGTTTGTTTCAAGTTTTCATTTGTGAAAAAAAGTAGACATTAAGTTTTTTTAAACGAATTGAACCATTTTATAGTTAAAAATTAGAATCTAAAGTTTCTCTTTCACTTGTTCAACTTTTTGCACAATTTCCGTTAGTAATATTTAATATTATTTTATGGAGATCATTTTTGGACAAGTTACACAAAATATGATATGCCAAAAACTGATTTCTCAAAACAGTCACTATCTCTATATAGTTTGCTCAATATTAATCAGATTACTCAGTTATCTAAGCCATATAAAGACAACTGTGACAAAATCTATTTCTATTGAGTTAAGAAAGACAATGCAGTCTTTCATAGGCCTGAGAATTACTAGTCCTCTTCCTATATCTATTTTAATTTTATTTTGTTCCATTACATGGAAAGAAACACAATCCTTTATAAATGTAATGTGTGTATGCATAAGAGCTTCCATATCTTACAAAATTTTCTGTTTTATTTCTCATTGACATCCATATATAAAGGAATATATATATATCCCTATGGGGTAAAATAGCTCTTCCCAAAAAATTACCATCAGCAACTTTAGAGTCATCTATTTGAAGAAAATATATATACACATGTGATGAATCTATAGCTAGATATGATACATATGCATATATTTTGCTTGCATAAAGATTAGCATTGAATATGTATATGTGTTTATGTATGTGTATGTTCATATATGTATGTATGTACACGCATTGTTTGCATGTGTGTATGTGGTTGTATAATTCATATGGAGAACTTGTGCCTGCCATGTAGCAGAGCCTTTTGAGTTTGCATTGGTTTTATAATTACAGTCAGAACCACTGTACCTTCACTCCAACATGGTGAAGTAGTTTTGATCTTCTTTAAGAACAAAGAATGACAACCATGTACGTACATAAAGCATATATACATGCACATATGTAGATATATCCATATTTATTTATAACAATAGCCACAAAATTATTTGTATGGATGGACATAATAAAATGAACATAATAACATTTTTCCATTAATATGAATGAATATTTTTATTAATTAAACATAAAATGCTAAAATAAAAAAAAAAACTTTTTTTTCTAATTTGTCTTCCTGTCTACTAATACATCTTTAAGAATAAGGAATATACGTAATTTTTTAGTTGCTCTGACTATATACTAACACTTTTAGAGTTTATTGATAGTTGGAAATGAAAAAGTTGGTTTGGATTATGAGAAGGAGATATGTGATACAGCAGTGCTGACATTTCATATGTCACACTCAGTGGACAAATTCAGGAGTTTATTGAACGGCCACAGTAGTAAATTAGATAAGAAAACAGCGCATTTCCTGGAACATATCAAGCGGAGTTTTAAGAATGACTGAGCAAATAAGACATTTTGACTATTATGAAAACTCAATTTAACAATAAAGGACATACTAAGAAAGACACTCTATGCATCCAGAAAAAGAACTGATGAGTAAAAGTATGTTTAGAATAATTTTACATCTCTCTCTATCTCTTTGTGTGTGTGTGTGTGTGTGTGTGTGTGTGTGTGTGTGTGTAATGGTGGCCATCTCTAGAGCCTGGAGGAGGTAAGAAAAAAGGGAGAAAGAAAAACAAAGAAATTTGCATGATAATTTGTATATTTGGAGGGAATAGCCAGTTGTATATGGTAGATTTGCAGTTTCATGTGCAATCATCTTTTTTTACTGTACTGTGTTATGGAAATGTTTGTTTTATTCCTTAAATTAAACATATATATTTTATTTGGAGCAAAATATTACCATAAAGTCTCTTTTCCAGCAAGGTATCCCCCATGCATACATAATCATTAAACAAGATTTATTGAGAAATAAAATACATAAGATAAACTTGAACACAAATATCAGAACCTTAACTGAGGGGGTCAAATGGAATCTTACCCAAGAGCTTTGACATTTAAAAGACACCAATGACATTTGAACTACTTTTGGAGCAGCATAGAAATGATCACATTTACCAAATTGTTGTTCAGAATCATTAGTGAAAATAGAAAGCTGCCTGATAGTTATCTGCCCCAGAAGAGAAACTTGTCCTGGTGAATTGGAACCCTAAGTGACCACACTGTGACTTTCTCCTTCTCCCACCTGACAGCCTCTCCAGACACCTTCAGGTTGTCTCCTTTCCTTCCCCTTCATGGTGCATTATCCTATGGTCTCCTTCCAACACACATATAATTGCCCTTGAGGCCAGAGTTACTTAATATGGTTCTCATGTTTGCATCAAGTTTATTCACTATATGAAATGCTGGCACTGATAGATTCTTTAATTACCTTTCAATTTTGACATACTTAGTTGTTCCTGCCCTTTCTATTTATTTATTTTTTATATGTATATAGACACTTTTCATTGAAGTGTTAACATTTCAACTTCAAACATTTCTGTCTCTTAGTCTAAGATAAGGGTACTACAATTAATGTCCCAAAATAGACTGTGGAGTCTAAAATACATTGCAAATAATATATTTTATACTAGCACTGCTACTAGTAATAATAAAACCCTTTACATGCTTAGACTTTTACTTTAATATTGGGAGGAACAGGGTAAAAAACTAATTCACTTGCCCCTATGTGACTGCTTCTCAGAAAGTTAAGGCCAGTTTTGAAAGGTCTGATGAGAAGCAAATGAAAACAGTACAGGGAATTGCAGAACTGTAGTTATCTGGCATTGGTATGTAGACTGCAGAGTCAAGTTGGTATGAACAGATCTCCATCAGGATAGACTCAACATAAATTCAAATCCTCAGTCAGAATTACTACAAGAGGCAGCGTTCTCTTTCCCTGAGACCTAGTCCATAATATATACATGTTTTTGATTCTGGTATAACGTGTATAGAAGAAGGACGCCGGATGTCCTGAAATTGAAAGTAAATTTAGCATTTGGGCATTAAATTTCATCAAGACTAATTTTTAAATAGTCAAATTAATGGTAGATTTCCATGTAAGTAATCTGATTTCATATTGGAGGTGTTCAAAACCCAGACCACAATATTGATCATTTTCAAGCTAGTTTTAAATACAAAACATAGCCATCATTTGGATATTTAGTAAGTCTCTGACTTTATTGTCTTTGGCAGTTTCTGGTGATTTTGTACAGAATAGTTTTTTTTTAAAAAAAAGTCATGGTAGGAGTGTTGGGGACCATCTAATTGAGTAGTAACAGCATTGGTCTTGGGAATAAATAAACCTGCATAGTCTGATCTAAACTATGTCAGTGATGGTTGAACATTTGCATAAGAAACAGTTAATAGTGCTGATAGTCAATGCTACTGACAATATAGTCAATGTCAAATATGAACAAACCACAAAATGTACTCACTTTTTTTGCATTAAAAGCAAGTAGGTGGCACAATGGACAGAGCTTTGAAGTCAGGAAGACGTGAATTCATATCCAACCCCAGATAATGCCTCTATGACTGTGACAAAATAAGTCAGTTTTCTCCTAGCCTCAGTTGTTTTTTTATCAATAAAACAGAATGATGACATAGTTTAACTCATAGGGTTATAATGAGGATGGAGAGAATTAACTTGAGTGAAGAACTTTGCAAATCCTAAAGTGTTATATAAACGCACTTATTGCTGTTGTTACTATTATTATACTTTAAGTATGATTCTTCTTTGTTGTTATAATTTACCTGAAAAAATAAACATGTCACAAATGACTGAATGTGGTAGTAGGAGTAATTTTCTTGAGTTTTGCTTTATAGTAAAACCTGAACATTAATCATTCCTTGGGTTAATGCTGGACATTAAGCAATTGTGAAATATTAGACATGACATATTATCTTTTTTTCATAGTTTCTCCATTAAAAACAGGAATATAAGTAATACTTGCTTTCCTGCTGGAAAGATTGATGATAGCATAGGTAAACACATTAAATAAAGGAATTAAATGCTTTATAGGTTTTGGGAAAGAGAAGACATCTTGGAAAACCTCTAGCCCAAAACACTTCATAGATAAAAACACTAAAATATCAAATTAATTAAGTGTATTTCATATTATTATTGCCCAGGATACTGAATGTAATTAATAAAAATGGAATTTACAGTCTCTTTACAGAACCACAAGACCCCATCATCAAGTGAGCTAACTAATTTGGAGTGTTTTGAATCAGCTGTTAGGCTGCTTCCTTGCAATGTTATTCTTTATTTCATTGTCATTTGTTTCCTTGTATACTGATTTGTAAAAAAAAAAAAAAAAGTCATTAAATTTACTCTTTTTAGGTTATTGTAAATATTTACAAAACCATTTAATTACTTCCCTTCAATATCCTCCCTCCCCCTTTGTGCCCAGGAATTGCCATAAAAATGACCTTAACCCAAATGGCTACAAAGATTCCTGGATCCTTAAAAGGTACAAAAGGTTCAGCAATACTGCTAAATATTTTCTAAAATATTCATCACCTTTTTAATTCAGTCTTCATGTAATTGTGTTTAATAGGAAGACAGTGTATCTAGTCATGTGCATTTAGAGTCTGTACTAATTTCAGAATCGAATATATTTCCATACCTACTATTTTCCCCTCCCGCAAGGAGCAGGTATTTTATTAAGGAAATTCAAACGGCAATTTCTGTGTGAAAGGATAATAGCTAGAACACATAAGCTACAAATGACCCATATGATATTCATTACATTGAGGAGTGAGAGTTTATGTAAATTCATAGATTATGTCTTGAATGAAGTAAATTTTATAGGCTGCAAGACTAAAGAGGCTTGTAGTTAGAACCTTTTGCAAATAACATCCTTGTTATGCTAAGTACCATTAGCTAAGGAAACTGTCTCTTCATTTTTTATCCTGATATGTAAACTGTATTTCTCATAAGTCTTTGGTTATCCAATATATTTTGGAATCCTCTATATGACTTTCAAAAATTACTACATTATTAAACTACTCCTTTCACCCTGGGTCACATAGCTAGTAAGTAACTGAAGCTAGATTTGAACTCAGGTCCTCATGACTCCAGGCCCAGTGCTGTATCCACTGTATCACCTCATGGCCCCCAATATGATGGGATGAAGAGACATTTTCTTCTTTCTAAACATGAATCACAAAACCTGGTCCATTTCTTTTTTATCATAAGTGTAAAAAGAAAAGTTACTCAGGCAAGAGAAGTCCTCTTTGGGGGGTTAGAAGAGGTAGGATGAGCTAGAGTTTGGGGAAAGTTCCCAAGATCCTAAAGGCATAGTGATATAGGACTTGGGAAGACATCACACAATTGGTGTCTCTTTCATAATCATAAATTGTAGAATGATGCTCCATTAGGTCAAGGACTGTTTTTTGTCTTTATGTCCCCAGCACAGAGCTTGGCACATTGTAAGGGTTTAGAAGAAACTCATTTAGCTAAATCAAATTTCCTAGAACTAATCCTGATGATTATGAGAACAACTACTTCATTCACATGGTTATGTGAATGATGTCACTCACAGCTAGATAAAATATGTTTCTGTTTTGAACATCGTATTTCATTTTTTTTCTCCATTCTCCACACATTTATGTCACTATGACAGTACTTTGATTTGGCTTGAATGAACTCAGCCACTGAGATGGTCTTTGTGCTGTAAGCTAAATGGCACTACTTGCTTTAGATTTAAGTGTTTTTCTTCCTTGCTACCTTTAATAAGTCATCAAACTGCTATCTGGGGTGTTTGAGCTTTGAATAAGTCATCCGTTATCCGATTTAAAATATGTATTGAGTCTAAGTGAATTTTATAACTTGGAAAAGAGAATGCTTAAGTTGAAATCACAGCAGTTATCCAAAAATTCAAAGGAGCAATTCTTCCCAATCAAGGTGAAGAACATATATATTTGGATACTGTCTGATCTATACTTACAGTCCCAGTAACACATGGAGCAGGTGAATTTAGGAAGACTGAATTTTAATATCTCTCTCTTTTTCTCTCTCTCTCTCTCCCTCTCCCTCTCTTTTCTCTAAGAAACAATCTCTTCCATATATGTCATATTCTTGAATTTCAACAGTTTCAACAGAATTGTAGCAATGGAATGTATTAGTAAGGTGGCATAGTGGATAAAGATCTGAAGAGGAAAACCTGAGTTCAAATCCTGACTCAGACACTTATTACCTATGTGACCCTCAGGAAATCACTTAACCTCTCTCACCCTCATTTTTCTCATTTGTAAAATGGGATAATAAAAGGATTAAACTCTCATGATTGTTAGGAGAATCAAATGAGGTTCACACTTTGCCCCTCTTCAAGTGTTGTAGTTGTTCTCTCTCTTCTTCCTCCTCCTAGTCCTTGTCCTCCTCATCTTCCTTCTTGTTTGTCTTTACCTTTGTCTTCTTCTTCTCCTCCTCCTTCTTCTCCTTCTCCTTCTCCTCCTTCTTCTTCCTCCCCATTCTTCTTCTTCTCCCTCATTCTCCTCCTCCTCCTCCTCCTCCTCCTCCTCCTCCTCCTCCTCCTTCTTCTTCTTCTTCTTCTTCTTCTTCTTCTTCTTCTTCTTCTTCTTCTTCTTCTTCTTCTTCTATTTCTCCTTCTTCTCCTTCTTCTTCTTCTTCTTCTTCTATTTCTTCTTCTTCTTCTTCTGTTGCTGCTGCTGCTGCTGCTACTTCCTCAATCAATCCATTAATATGAACTAAATAACCGCCTATACCATGCAGCACTCTGCACTCTGGTAAGGCACTGTGCTAAGCACTCAGGAGGCAAAAGTCTTCTCCTCAAGGAGCCTAAAATCTAATGAGGAAGACAACTTCCAAAGAAATAAAACAAAGTATATACACAGAATACATAGGAAATGACTAACAGGGAGAAGATGCTAAGATCAAAGGCTTGGGAAAGGATTCTTGTAAAACATGAAATTTTAATTGGGACTTAAAGGAAGTCAGCGAATCCAGGAGACAGGAATGAGGAGGGAGAACATTCCATCCATGGGGGAAGGCAGAGAAAATGCCTGAAGTCAAGAGATGGAGTCTTATTTCTAGAGCGAGGATGCCAGTGTCACTGGATCAAAGAGTATGTGCAGTAAGGGAGAGGGAGAGGAAAACAGGAAACATAGGAGGTGACTTGGTTCTGATGGGCTTTGAATAGCAAATAGCGCATTCTGCATTTATAACTGAAATGAATAGGAAGTCACTGGCATTTGTGGAGTAGGACTTGATCAGACGTGCACTTTAGGTAAATGACTTTGGTGGCTGAATAGAAGATGGATTAAAATAGGGAGAGACTTAAGGCAGGCAGACCCACCAGCAAGCTACTACAATATTCCAGGGATGAGATGATAGAGGCCTGTGCCAGAGTGGTGGCAGTGTCAAAGGAGAGAAGGAGTCATACTTAAGAGAGCTGTAATGTTAAATCAACATGCTTTACCAACAGACTGGATATGGGGCAGTGGGGTAAGAGACATTTGAGAGATGAGGAGGATTTCTAGATTGTGAGCCTAATTAATAGACAAGGAAGTAGATGTTACCTTCTAGAGCAACAAAGGGAATATTAGAGGGGATGGCATTCAGGGGGGGTTGTGTTTTGTTTTGGGCTTGTTTCCTTTAAGATGTCTACTGGACATCCAATCTGGGGTGTCTAAAAACAGTTTGAAGTCTGAAAGCAAGATTATTAAAGTTCAACAGAAGTTGAGGCAGGATGGGTATATTTGAGAATTATCAGCATATAGATAGCAATTAAATCCATAGAAGCTGATGAGTTTATCAGGTGAAACAGTGTAGAAGAAAAAGAGAAGAGGGCCCAGGATGGAGCCCTGGGAAACATCTACATTCAGAGTATGAGATCTCCAAGAGGATCTTGAACTTGAGCCTGAGGAGGACCAGTCAGAGAGGTAGGAGGAGGAAAGAGTGTTGTCTTGAAAACCTAGAGGGAAAGGCATAGAGTTTCAGGGAAGAGGAAATGATTAAAACATCAAAGGTTTCAGAGAAGTTAAGGAGAACGAGGATTAAGAAAAGTCCAACACTTTGCAATGAAGACATTTTTAGTAACTTTGCAGACAATAGTTTCAGCCACAAAGGGTGAAAGAGATATCAGATTAAAATTAGTGGAGATAAAAGAATTAAAGTGGGGTTTTGCTCCAAGTCTAAACCTATGTAACTTCCCTTCTTTCCTCATCTCAAAGTGACCCCTCACTCTGAAAATTCTCCTAGCATCTTGTTTCCACCTGCTCTTATACTTTTCTCACAATCAACTTTGTGCAATGCTTTTTTGAGTATGCATCATTTTCCCTGTAGAATTCCAAGTTCCTTTGGGCAAGGATTGAGTCTTATCTTCAGGCCAAGTATACTGCTTACACATAGCAGGGACTCAGTAGTTACCACTGAATTCAGTTGAATTGAATCCATTCTAGGAGAGCTCTTACTTTAATTTTTTTTCTCTACTAACTGATTTCAAAGACGGAAAGATAAAATAACTTGGCTTGGAGAAATACTGTCAAGATATTCTTCAACACCTACAGGAAAACTATTTGATACTTTATTGATGCTTTTTAGAACCATAGAATCTTTTTTTTTTTTTTGAGTGAACCTGTGAGCAATCATTTCACCCACCTGAAATCAGCTATTTTTGAAAGGAAAAAAAAGACCTATCTTTAAGGCACAGCATTATTTTCTGGTAGACACTGGTTATTGAATGTATCTCTTTTCTTTTCCTTCTCCATCCACCTCCTTCCCACACACATAAGCAAAATTATGAAAGGGGTGGTTTGTTTTTTGGTATTCCCTACCATCCCTACATCTTTTTTTTTCTATCCCTCTCTCCTTCTTTTCAGGAATTGACCCCTAACCACAATCTACTCTCTACTAGTTGGACTATTTGGAGAAAAGTGACCTGAGAAATTATTTCACATTGAAGTTGTTGAGCAAATGTACTACAGTACTGAGAGGAATTATCTTTTTTTTTAAAGATCTACTGAAAGAAACAGTTATCCTAAAGGAATGAACTTTGGTGAAATACCTGGCATTGTGGTATCTGAGTAGAAGAGCTTGCCTTAACAGTTAAGAGTCTGACCTCTTATATCAGACCACAAAGAAGAATCCTATTATATATACCCACAAGGCTAGTCCTAAGTAAGGCAGCATCTACATTCTGAATATCAGTGAGGGAAAACATAGTTTTGGGGAAACAAAAGCACATCAGGAGATATATTTTTTTGTTTCAAATATGTTGCTAGTTTTGTGACCTAAAGTAAACCACATGACTTCTCTGTACTAAATTTTAAGATTACTTCTAATTCTGCTGATGTCTTTCATCTCCCCACTCCCATTACCTTGCATATACTTATATATTAGGGGCTCCCTTCACCCTGCTAGAGAGCTGGACTCAGCTTATACCATGTTCTCATTTTCAACTTAGAAATCAGCAAATGCTAGAAATCAGGGCTTGATTTATTGTTTTATTAATAATCTAGAATTAAGAACATGATAGAGAAAAAATTCAATAATGCAATTTCTATTTCAGGAATACGTATATGTATATATGTCTGTGTGTGTATAATTATATATACATATATATGATTATACTTATATATAGTTCTATATTATAGATGAAATATATGATATATTAAATATAAAAATTTAAACATTTATTATGAATGCACATTTCCCCGGAGAGTCAATTGTCAAAATCCACTGGCACACTCTGTTCCTTTTCCTACTTGATTCTCACATCAGTTGACTGTAAACTTAACTCAGCAGTTATTTATTCATCCAGCCTCTTACCATATCTAAAATATAGCTTACTATGTTTTATCATAAATCCATGGACCTGTTCCAAATTTGTCTATTTCTGTTGTGGGCAGCATTGTCTTGCCAGTTTCCTTGGTTTACAACTACCTGGTCCTTTTTCACTGTTTTTCTCTTTCTTATACTGCCCCCTGCCACTGTAATCAATACATTGCAAAGTCTGATAGATTCTTTATCTTTCAGATCTTTGTCCTTTTCTGTATCCAGTCTCCAAGTTCAGTCTCCAAGTTCAGTCTCCAAGTTCAGGACCTTTCCACCTTTCACTAGGACTTTTACAAAGCCTCCTAACTGTTCTCTTGGCTCCTATTATCTCCCATATGCCATCTGCCCACACCCAGAGTTGCAAAATTAATATTCCTACAACAGAGATGTGACTATGTCACTCCCAGTCAAATGTCTTCATTGGCTCCGTTACTTCTAGAATAAAATGAAAATTCCTCAGCCTGAAATTTAAACCATTCCACAATCATGTTGCACTTACTTTTTCAGATTTATTTCATGTTATTCATGATTGAATATCATGTATCTTAGTCAAATTGACATACTAACTCTTCCCTGGACTTCAAATGTCATCTCCCATCTAGGTGTCATTGCAAAGAATGCCCCCCCCCCACCCTTTCCAGGAACACATTCCTTTCTCATCATGGCACCTTAGTCTTTCTAACTTCAAATATCATTTTCCTCATTATCTCTTATGTGAAGCATAGAGACAAAGACTAGACTTAAAATTTCATTGATGTAGGGCACTCTCAAATGAAGAAACTTCCTCTATCAGTGCCAAGATGAACTATAGTCTTAGAGCAGTGCCTATAACACTGAGAGATTAAGTGAGTTGCAAAGGATTATACAGATGGCACATACCAGAAGCAGGGCTTAAACCTAAGTATTCTTGATACCAAGGTCAGCTCCCTATTTATTAGATCAAGGCTTCTTCTCCCACAATCCCTTCTTTATTGCCCAAGCTGCTCTTCATCTTTTTCAACTTAAATTATCTTATTCACTTATACATGTTAATATTGAATTATTTTCCCTCCAACTCTAATAGAATGTGTGTTTCATCAATGCAGGAACTATTTTTGGGAGGGGGTTTATTTGCTTTTGTATCTTTCTTGCATACCATAGTATCTTGTACTTAATAAAAATTATGCTACTGTTATAGAATACTGTGATATTATATTAATGATGAATGTTGTCTTGCCACTTTGCATATTGGTCTAAATGATTTTTTCCCATAACATTGTCTAGTTAATTCTGAAAAGTTGATTTTTTTCCCTGAATATAAAGTTTCTGTTTCACAGAAACTTTGTTTTCAACTGGTTTCTTTCTTCAAACTTTTTTTATTTCTTTGAAATGTTTGTCTGCCAAGGCAGAAATTTTCATAATTGCTCTTTTGTTTTTCCTTCCCTAAACTACTTCTTCCCACTTATTCTCAGTAAGTTTATACATGAGTGTCCAAATATTCTGCTTTGTCAGCACTGAAAATCTTACAGGTAGGAATAACTATAGTCTGCAACAGGCTAACACAAATTATCAATCTCAGTGACCATTAGAAAAGTATTTATGCTTTTCATGGAAGTCTTTAATAGATCAGATGTGTAGTCAATCAAAAACTGGTGAAGTTTATGTCAGTCTTAAAAAAAGAATCTTAAGCAGATATAAGTTAGTTAATAACTATTTATTAAGTAAGAGACTGTGCTGGGTATTGGAAATACAGAGACAAAATAGAAAGTCTCTGCCCAAAAGAAGACAACATTTGCTTTGGGCGAGGGGAGTAAGAGGAGAGGATAATACACACACACATACACAGACATCTCCACACATCTACATACATACTGCATTTACATATGTACATGCATGTCCATGTGTGCGTAAATGTAAAATCTCTATGATGCAAGTACAAAGTTATTTCAGATGATACTAACAAATGGGTATAATCAGGAAAGAATTTATGTAAGAATTGATCCTTCACTGGTCTTTGAAGTTTGCTTGAGATTCTAAGAGGTAGAGATGATTTAATACTTTGCTAATTGCTAATATTTATATGTTTACATCATTTATAAACACATATGTATATATGCTTACGAACATGAAACTAAAAACAAGCTATTTCTCAAAATATTTTCATTCATTTATATTTCAGTTTTTCTGCACTTATGTCACAGTGAAGAATTTTAATTTGAAATACATAAAGACAAAAAAGTGAGCATGAAACATGTTTTTTGAGGGCCAATGAAATATGGGGGGGTAACAAATCCAATGGTTCTACCCGTGCTATTACAATTTTTTAAAAAATCCTTATCTTTTTAAAAGATGATCCAAAATAATATTAAACTAGATTTCTTTTTTCAATAAATACTTGAAGAGAGAAGAGAGAGGGGAAAGAAAAGGAAAACAAGATGATGGAATGGGGGCAGTGAATTCTGAAAGAATACAGATAAGGAACAAGCAGAAGGAAGACATAAGGAGGCAGAGATAGAAGGAGAGATGGAGGAAAAAGGAGAAAAATCTGGTAGATTCAGTAGGTTCTGATGTGAATGTATTCATCAGTTATACAGGACTTGCATTTCATTCTGCTGTTCACTTAATTTGTGGGTTACAGAATATGTTTTTATTTGTGATCATTGCCCTTCCACAAGCTTATTCTCAGTCTGTTCTATTCATGCAGGGTACAGAGCATATTATTTTATTTTCTAATTTAAAAGTTTATTTTTCATATAAGTGCATATTTCAGTTTGGAATTCTTAAAGCTTTGCTCTTATGTGCAGTGGTGTAGGAGTATTTTGCATGTGGGAGGCAGGACTGCGCAATCAGGAGAGCGCTGTCAGAAGATCTTGCTTCAATCCTGGTGCTGTCACTAACTCAGAGACTTTGGGCAAATCACAGAATATTATCTGGGCCTTGGTTTCCCAAAAGGGAGACACCAAACTAAATTACCACTAAAACCTCATCCAGTTCTACTGTATTCATTCTCTAACTTTCTTAGACTGTTAAAGTTTTATTCTGAACCTTAGTAACTATCTAAGATATGAAAGTGTCTTTGATGTTGAAAAGTAATTATATTAAAAAAAAATCTGGGTTCACATTTGCAGTGACAAAAATGACATGTGTGACTTTTTAACTGTTTTTTTCCTCACATGAGGCCTTTTATCATATTCATAATATTCATTTAATCTAGTGAAGACCACATAAAATGAGGTCTCTCCTCTTCCCACTCTCATTTAAAAAAAAAAAAGAAAGAAAAACAACTCAATTGTAATATAAGGATAAATTCAATTTCACTGTTTTATATCAGAGTTGTGAAGGATACATATGTTTATGTCTGAATCAGTCAACAGTTAATTTTTAAGCACCCATTATGTGGAAGGCATTGTGCCAGGTGTTAAGGATATGTATGAAGTGAATGAAAAATAATCTCTGCTGGCAAGGAAGAGAAGGGAATATATATATTCAAAATATCTGAGCCATCTAAAATTTAGTGCCTTTGAAAAATTTCCGGGCACTTCAGCCTCTTTATTTTGCTGCCTATCTGTCTACACAAAAAGTTTACACAGGAAGCCTATATGAACAACTCCATTTCTTTGAGGAAGTACCGCTGTATTTCCAAAGGCAATTTTAAGAAATTTTAGGAAACAAAATCTTATAGTCTTGAGAAAAATCAAAATTTGACTTGTCTTCACATGTTTACTAAGTACCTACTGTGTGAAAGGCATTGTGCAAGACTAGAAATACAGAGACAAGAAATGAAACAGTACCTGGGCTATTTTTAAGCACCATATCCTGAAAGGCAATGGCAAGAAGGGATCAAAGTCAGAGGAAAGAGAATGAGATGAAAAAGGTCCTGGAGATGATGTTTTATGAAAATTGATGAAAGGAACATGGCATTACAGAAAAGAAGACGGTGACTTTTCTTTAAGTATTTGAAGGTCTATCTTATGGAAGAATAATTAAATGTCTTCTGTCCTCCATCTTTTCTGTATTTGTTATGAACCAAATAAATGTCTATATATCTATTTATGTTCCTTGAGGTCGTTTCTTTCCTTTTTGCCTTTCTGTTCCCAGAACCTAATACAGTGTCTACCAAATGATTAATGCTTAATAAGTCCTTAACTATTGATTTCTTTTGGTTCCTGTGTAATCCAGAATCACATGGAAGTTTCATGGAGGTATATTTCAGTTCACTCTAAGGAAAACCTTCCTAACCATTGGAACTGTGTGAAGTGGATTGACTGTGTAGTAAGGTAGTGGGTCTCTCTCCATCATTAGCATACTTCAGGTTGAGTCTGGATGACTGCTTGTTAGGAATGATGGTGTTGATATTATTGGTTGGTTGTGGATTTGAGGAGCTAGCCTCTGAGGTTTCATATTTAAGATTCCTTTATATCAATCAGATAAGGTAATTGAGTACTCAATCAGCTGATTATTCCTTTAAAATAGAAGAGAATTCAATAATTTCTACCCCATTTCTTTCAGTGTGTTTAGTACTTTTTAAAGGTAAAGGAGATGGAAAATAGACATTGGTAAAGATGGCAGAAGGAATACAGTATCTTTTTTTTCCTTGCTCATTTATACTTACCCATATGTTGGGAAATTCAACAAAATACTATTATTGTCATTTGCTTTCTAATGACCTTAAAGAGAATTAATGTTAGCACATTTAAAAGTTTTGGCATTGGGCCTGCAGATCTGCTCTCTGAATAATCTCTCCGGGGTCTCCTCTATGCCAGGTTTGTGATGAATCAGTGGCTTGCTGGTGGGTTCCATTTGCTGATAGCAAATTAATTCTACCAGTCCTCAGTCCATGTAGGACAGAGCTGCTGTGACTCTCCATACTTTTCTTTGTATTATTAATGGAGGAATTCAGCATTTACTAAGCCATTTATTATTTTTTTAATCCATCAATGACATCTCATAGCCATGAGGAACTCTTAAAGTGCACAGTGAGATGTACATGTGCAAATCAAACCTTGGCCACCAAAGGCTAAAGCTACACAGATTAGAAGAGTGATGAATCCCTGCTTTTAATTTATGACACCTCTGGACAGCACTGTTGGCAGCCAATACACAGAATTATTTCACTATCTGCTTCATGACTGAAGTCTCCTGAACAGAGATGCAGTACAAATAAAAGATTTCTAAGCTGTCAGATGACGTATTTCATTTTGGATGTGCTGATTTCTGGGAGAAAGAAAGGCACTTTCATTTACTCCATTCTCCCACAGGATGTGATAGGAATTGTTGGTGAGGAATGAAATCTTTGTCCCAACTTTTGAACCCTAAAAGCTCATCTCTCAATTCCATTTTTCTCTTGATGGAAATATAGAAAGGGAAATAAAAGAGTTATACAACATGGAGGAGTCTGATACAACTAATCTTATAATTAAGGTTCTAAAAATAAGAGTACAGTATAAAAGCATCAGGAACACAAGTAATAAATAATCAATTAGGTATTTTTTTTCTTCTATTTTCTCTGCCAAAGGTATTTCACCGCTTGTGAAGTAAAATTTTTGTACCATTTTTGATGAAACGAAGAGCCATAATTAGCAAAATTTTCACCTAGCCCAGGTAACAGAGAACAAGAACATGGAGTCCTTGGAATGGGTGGGAGTATATATTAGGAAAAGTTGAGGTTTTTCCATCAAAAACTGTTGCTAAAGGGGAACTGTATTACTTCTGAGGGTGAGTCAAGGTAGAGGAGACATGGAACTCAGCAAGGGAGTGAGGCAGCATGCTTTATGAGTGTGTGTGCATGCACAAGCATGTTATATGCATATACATTCCTAAACGTATATTCTTAAAGCATGCAAAACTTATGTTTAATGCAATAGATTGATAAAGCGAAAATTTGAGAACTGTTTCTGCTATAGAAATACCAAGTCCTCATAATTTCATTAAAACCATACAGTGGGTGCATGAAATGGAATGCAATCAAAAAGTCCATCTGTGAGTTATAGTTCATCTAACAAACAGACCATTTACATTTCCATTGCTTATCAACAAACCAGAAGGCTATAAATACTCATTGCATTTAGAAGGTCAATTTTTATGGTTTCATAATTCTTGACAAGCTGCAATCCTCATAGCTATTGTAATGTAAAAGGATGAATTAATAGCCTCTTTGCTGCAAGTAAATGTTTGATACAGTAAGACAGAATACCAAGTAGACCCACACTTTAAGAGTTTCATTCCGTGTCTTATATCAGGTAGGGTTTCTGATCCAGGCCTTCTGATATTCATTCAGGTTAGAAAGAGCTGACTGTACAATTGATATCCCAAGATCTTGTCCCTTTTGAGAACATAAATGTAAATATAACTATTCTAATTTTACCTAAATTACTCAAATATAGATATATCCCCGAGTGGGCTAATTACCAGGAAGAATCTTTTGGTATCCGGCACATTGATCTGGGTTTCTTGTTTTTGTGCTGGATTAGAATTGGACTCGTTTTTTGGAGACATCTTAATGTCTAGTTTTTCCAAACTCAATGTTAGTAAGAGAAACAAGTTTTTAGGGTAAGGTAATGAGTTTTATTTGCATACAGTGAGTTTGAAATAACTAGGGCATATCCAGGTAGAAAGGTCAAGAAAGCAGTTAAAGATGCTCTCCTGGAGCACAAGAGAGATGAGGGCTGGATATGTGATTAAGAAGCCATGAACAGAGAAGTGATATGCTAGGAAAACCCAGGAAGGAGATAATGTCTAGAAGTAGTAGGTGGGCAACAGTGACATTGCAGAGAGATCAGAAGTCAAGGACTAAGGAAAACGCTATTGGAGACAGTGATAAATGGGTCGTTGGTCATAGTCATTGGAAGAGGAGTTCAATTCCTGCATCCCTCATATTTTCTTGACCTTTTCTACCTAGTAGTATTGTTAGTTGTATCTTATACGTTTGTTCCCTAGCTCCTCACATAGCTTGAAAATCCTCTTTAGGCTTGTTACTGATTCATATTTCCACTACAATGTCCCAAATGGTGATGAGGATGATAGTAGTGCTAAAGATGGTGATGATACTGATGCTAATGACAATGATGATGAACTCAGGTTTATATCTCAAAAAGAAAGGTGCTGAACTTCAAGTTAGAAAAAATTGTATAAATTAAGACAATTAATTGAAAAGTATATATTAAGTACCTGCTAGGTGCCAGCTGCTAGGAATGCAAAGACAAAAACATTGCTGGCCTAGATGGAATTTACATACTATTAAGAAAGAGAATGTGCACATGTATAGGTAAATACAGAATAAACTGAAATTATAGCTTGGTCCCGATTAGAGTGAATAATGTGAAGTGGTCATATATGTTGCTATTCACAGTGTTCGAAGTTATAATTTTACAAAATATGGTAATTGGTTTTAACCTAATAGAAATATGCATGATGAATTGCATTCCCTTTGGAAATTGTGCTAGCTCTTTCAATTCTCCTGTAAATTATTTAATATGTTTTAATGAAAAAAATTCTAATCAATTCTAAGCTAACTGAAAAGGGTTAATGTAGTTTTACAAAATATTAGCAGTATGTTCATTATGTATTTTTTTTAGGAATAATCATTCTGCAGATCCTTTAATCACTCAGTCAGGCAGCTACCCACCTATCCAGAGGGCAGACTTCTGGCAATGTAAGCCACCTCAGAAAACAAAACAACCAACCTTAAAGCATAAAGTAAAAGAAAAAGGCTGAGGAAAGTCTCTGTCAAAGAAGATCTTTATGACCTTGGAGAGGAGATGAAATGCTCTTAGACCCTGAAGTTAGAGTTTATTAGCTTAAATAAATGTGAGGTTACTTATTTGATCAAGATGGTTATCTGCTCTCCCCTAGCAACTTTTGGTTATTCTGGAAGGTAATTACAAACAGCCAAGTAGAAGCAGCATATTACTTATTTATCCAAGAATACTTTTGTTAGCAGGGAAGGATTTTAAGATTCCCAGCTCCCTGGACAAGTGGGATTTACTTCTGCATTGTGGGATGTCTCATTCCACTATAATCACTTCAGTCCAAGTTCAGCATTTCTTCCATTATACCTCAATTGCTTCTTAATTCAAAATATGTTTATTAAGTGCTTAACCAAATCCAAAGTAAAAATTTTAGGTGCTAAAGATCAAAAGATAAAATGTCTGAAATCAGAGACCTTGAATTCTAATTAACTCAAAGTAGGTAGTGGGGCATAGATTTATGTATAATATTTAATTCAGTTTTTTTGCCAAGTGGTTTCATGAAAGCATTATCCCCTCAACAAAATCACAGTTCAGTTCAACTGAACAATCATTTATTGTGTGTACTACGTACTATGTACTCTGATTAGTGCAAAGGATAAACAGGAAAAAAGCTAAAATAAGCCATGACCTCAAGATTTACTCTTTTACTCAATAAACCTTTTCCACCTAGGATAAATGATAAACTCCTTGATTTAACTTTAAAACCCTTCTTCCATCCATCATTGGCATTCATTCTGTATCATTCCGTGGCCTGCACTCTGCAATATGGCCAAAGTGGCTTTCTCTCTTTTCTTTAAACATGGTAGTCCAGTATCATTCCTTTGCCTTGACTGTTTCCAGTGTCTTGGATATATTTCTTACCCCCCACTGCCTCATATAATACTATTTTTAAATATGAAGCTCAAGGTCTATCTTCTCCATGAGATCTTTCCTAATTCTCTCTTTTAAACAGTTGCTTCAAAAAAGTACATTGTATTAAACATCTCTGAATATATTTGTATTTTATCTTCTATTTAATCTCTTTGTGTTATATATGTATAGGTGTGTGAATATATGCATATATTATATACATATGTGTATATACATGTGCATATGTGTATCTGTGTACATATATATATATATATATTTGTGTGTATGTGATTTCTGAATCCTTCACTGAATTTGCTTAAAAAAAAACCACACAGGCATATAAAAATAAACCTTAGTTGGTCTTTTGTGAATTTTATGAGATAAATACCACTTTGTTTTCTAGTATAGATGTTCAGGCCATATACAAAATTTCATGTGTATCTGCTTAGCTACACTGAAATTTCAATATATAAGGAGCAGCATCCAAGTTATTGTCAACTAAAGCAACCAAGATTTAGCCAAATTTATGTGTTCCCAATTCTTTTTATAGTGCCATCCTTCAGAAAGAGGTATTTGACATCTTTCAGAATCCACTGCACCTGACAGACTCTTGAAATTGTGTTCTAGTAAAAATGTTAGCAGTTGCTTTTTTCAAGCTAAGCGTAAAAATTGGTATTAAGAAATTACTTTTCTTATGTTCTTACAAGTTCAGGTGTATTTTCACCTGAATTTTCCTAGTGTTCTACTTAGGTAAAATAAATCCATAGAATTCAACTTGGTGTAAGAGACAAATGGGAGAGAGCTCCCCATATAATATACCCATAGGCTCATCAGATAATATCCTGGTACAGCAGAAAGATGTAGAGTAATGGATTTGAATTGTTGCTCTATAAAACTTTGGACAATTAATTTTTGGGTCTAGGTTTCCTTATCTTTAGGATGAGGAGTTTGGTCTAAATGACATATAGATTCTATGACTTCTGTTTGATCTCAAACTTAAGTAGAATTTATCACCTCTAATTGGAGATTTGATCAATGCTAAAAACTTTCCCAAATTTTTTGCACTTCCTTCTTATTCAGCTTGAAATTCCACCATTAAAGATTTATTCCTTTGAACTTAAGGGATCTCATAAAAGTTCCTTTTTAGGGTACAAATACCAATTTAAGAGAATAATGCAATTAACTGTTCACTATTAACACAGTGTGAATTAGTTGGTTATATCCATTAACATCAGCTGCTGATGAAATGGGAATTTTGAAGAGGGAGAATGGCAGTGAGAGGTCATTTGGGACTATGGGCCACAAAGAGAAAAAGCTTATATGGGGCAACAAATTTGCAGCATGAGGACAGCAGAAATGTCATCAGAGTATTAAGTTTCATGCAGAGAGAAAAAAAAATAGAAGTATAAAGGAAGTTAGCAAATCCAGTAAAGGTCTACAGAACAAAAGACATAGAGGACAATCATTTCTCCCATTTTTGTTTTCCTTTGAGTACTTTGTCAGAGCTCAAACTCTAAAGAAAAATGCCATGAATGTATAAATTAATGAAAAAAAAATATTTAAGGGCTTCCACCCAAGAGAAGGCCTATTTTATTTCTGTTCTCAGGGACTTAAAAATATTTTGTGATATATTTAACCTCTTATCAGGAACAGTTATACAGTAGGAGCACTGGGTCATGCCTGGTTTTGAATATTTCTTAGTCTAAGGTTACTTATCGTATAATAAAAAATTTCTCTCAAAATCCATGGAAGACTAAAATATTAGATGAGTTCCATACTGATTTTTTTGTGGTAGTCATAATAAAGGACCTTTAAGCCATTCTATTTTCTGACCCCTTAGAAGGATTATGTGAGATACAATAATTCTAAGACCAGGTAAAATATTTTATAGGTCTCTCAGATAACATGACAGAAAACCTTGGAAACACCAAACACTTTCTTCAGCTGAAATGTGGCATTAAAATTCAACCACAACCTTTAAAATGTTTGCAAAATAATTAAAGTTGAGAAGCCTGTAGATTTAAGACCTCATTCTATTAGAGGACAAGAGTTGTTTTTTCTTTTTCTTTTTCAGACCTTAGCATTTTGCCTAACAGAAAATGGACCCTTCCTTAATCAATGTTTATTGGATTAAATTAGATAAGATTAAAGTTCCCCTCTTAAATCCAAATCCCTCAAGGCTATGTTTATCCATGTGAAATGAACTCAAAGACTGAGTCAACTTTCCTAAGTGAAAAACAAAACAAAACAAAACAACATATTTGATTCAATTATCCAAATTTTAGACAGATGTGATATAGTTTGTGTATCTTCTCTCTGGTTTTCATTTAACTCTCTGTTTCTGAAGTCCATCCTTCCCTGATTCTGGTGTATAGTGCCATTTCAGTTGGTCTACAACCAAGGTGGTACTCTAGATGGTCTGGGACAAATGTAAATATTCAAGTAAATAAAGAAACCTCACAGCAAGATAAGCTGAAGAGTATTTTTTAAAATTTTGATTAAAAACATATCATGTGATTAAAAAAATATCAATTAAAAAATATCTCTCTGGAGACAGGAGAAGAAATGTCCTCATTAGTTAGTCATATCTATAAAATTCATGTCATACTTTGTCCAGTGCCAAGAATCCCAAGGAAACTAAAGGAAAAGGAAAAACAAAAACAGAAAGTATAAGAAAGAAGAGAATATAGTAAGCAATGTTGAATATAGTAGTTAGACACAATTATAAACAGTAGAATAGAAGGGAAAAGGATTTGAAAGAAAAGATCAATCACAAATAAATGAAGACAGAGAGGGGTGGAGCCAAGATGGCAGAGCAGAAGCAGAGACCTTGCTGAGCTGTCTCCTAAACCCCTCTAAATACCTGTAAAAATGACTCCAAACAAATCCTAGAGTAGCAGAAGCCACAAAATGACAGAGTGAAACAGATTTCTAGCCCAAGACAATGTGGAAGGCTGATAAGAAGGGGTCTATTGCACCAGGATCAGAGGGGGAGTATATCCCACTGTGGGCCATGCTCAGTCGAAACTGGAGCTGGCTTCAGGACACTGAATCACTGACTGCTGTAGCAGTTTTCAGACTTCTCAATGCACAAATGCCAAAGATGGGTTCAGAGGTCAGTGGGAAAGCTCTCTCACAAAGCTCTGCTACAGGGGCAGCTGCTTCTGGAACTCTCAGCCTACAGATGGTGGGGGAACTGAGCAGCTTATTTAGGTCACTATCCTTGGTGGTGGTCCTGGGGCTAGGAGGAGCATTGGCATGGCAGAACTGCTGGCAACTGTGGAGAGGAATCCTATTCTCAATTCCAGGGCAGAAAAGTTTGCTTGTGTTTGCTCACAGACAAGAGCACGGGCCAGGAGAGAAGTAAACACCTGTCCTGTGATCATACCACCTTGAAGGAACTGACAATTTACAGGTCCCTACAGATATCTCTGAAAACAGCTGCACAAAAACTGAAACTTGGGCAGTATACCCTCCATTTAACAAAGAGCTTAGAAGTCAAGTAATTGGCCAGCAAACTGACCAAAAATGGGAAAAAAATAAGACTATAAATGATTAGTTTCTTGATGAAAAGAATTTTCTTATGACAGGGAAGATCAAAGCATACAACTGAAGGAAGACAGCAAGGTTAAGGCTCCTACATCCAAAGCCTCCAAGAAAAAATATGAAATGATCTTAGTCCATTGAAGAGCTCAAAAAGGATTTTGAAAATCAAGAGAAGTAGGAGAAAATTGGGAGAAGAAATGAGAGAGCTGCAAGAAAATCATGAAAAACAAGTCAACAGATTGCTAAAGGAGACCTCAGAAATGCTGAAGAAAATAACAGCTTTAAAAATAAACTTACCCAAATGGCAAACGAGGTCCAAAAAGGCAATGAGGATAAGAATACTTTAAAAAGCAGAGTTAGCCAAATGGAAAAGAAGGTCCAAATTCTCACTGAAGAAAATAATTCCTTCAAAATTAGAATGGTGCAATAGTTACTTTATGAGAAATCAAGAAATTATAAAAACAAAACTAAAAGAATGAAAATATAGAAGACAATGTGAAATGCCTCAGTGGGAAAATCAACTGACATGGAAAAGAGATCCAGGATAGGTAATTTAAAAATTATTCATCTACCTGCGAACCATTATCAAAGAAGAAACTAGACATCATCTTTCAAGAAATTATCAAGGAAAACTTTCCTGATATTCTAGAACCAGAGGGTAAATTAGAAATGAAAAGAATCCACCAATCATCCCCTGAAAGTGATACCAAAAGGAAAACTACTAGGAATATTGTATAACCAAGTTCCAGAGTTCCCAGGCCAAAAAGAATATAAGCAGCCAGAAAGAAATAATTCAAGTATTGTGGAAACACAGTCAGGATAACACAGGATCTAGCAGCTTCTACCTTAAGGAATCAGAGGGCTTGGAATATGATATCCCAGAGGTAAAAGGAGCTAGGATTAAAACCAAAACTCACTTACCCAGCAAAACTATGTATAATATTTCAGGGGAAAAAGTGAAATTTCAATGAAATAGAGGACTTCCAAGAATTCTTGTTGAAATAACGAGAGCTGAATAGAAAATTTGAGTTGCAAATACAAAAATCAAAAGAAACATGGAAAGGTAAACAGGAAAGAGAAGCCATAAGAGATTCATTAAAGTTGAACTGTTTACATTTCTTCATGGAATGATTTTTGTAGCTAATGAGACTTTTCTCAGATTAGGATAGTTAAAGGAAACACATGCATATTTACACATGCACACATACATACATATGTATATGGATATTATATGTGTAGGTATATGTGTATATGTTTATATATGTGTGTGTACGTATGTATGTGTGGATGTATGTATAGATAGAAGGCACAGGGTGAGCTGAACATGAAGGGTGAATACCTAAAAAATAAAATTAGGTATTGAGAGGGATATACTGGGAGAAAGAGAAAGGGAGAAGTAGAATGTAGTAAATCACCTCACAAAAAGAGACAAGAAAAAGCTTTCACAATGGAGGGAAAGAGGGGGGAGGTAATCCTTACTCTCATCAGATTTGGTTTAAGAGGGGAATGACACACATTCAATTGAGTATGAAAATCTATTTTACCCCACAGGAAGGCAGAGGAAGAGGGAATAGGAGAGGGAGGATAATAGAAGAGCTGGCAGATTGGGGGAAGGAGTTATCAGAAGAAAATACTATTATGGAAGGACAGGTCAAGGGAGAGAATGGAATAAATGGAGGGCAGAACAGGATAGAGGGAAATATGCATTGTCTTTTGCTACATGACTGTTATGGAAGTGTTTTACATGGCTGCACATGTAAGACTTAGATTGAATTGCTTACTGTCTGAATGATTGTGGGTAGGGAGGAAGGAAGGGAGAGAAGGTGGAACTCAAAGCTTCAAAGACAAATGTTAAAAATTGTTTTTGCATGCAACTGGGAAACAAGTTATACAGGCAATGGAGTATAGAAATTTATCTTGCCCTACAGGCAAATAGAGGGGAGGGTAATGGCATGATGGGAGAGGTGAATAGAAGGGAGAGCAGATTGGGGAAAAGAGTGACTGGAGCGCATGCTGTCCTGGGAGGATGGGAGAAATGGGGAGAAAATTTGAAATTCAAAATTTTGTGGAAGTGAATGTTGAAAACTGAAAATAAATTATAGAAAAAATAGAAGACAAAAAACTGAAAACAAAAAGAGGGAACAATATGGATATGATTCATGTCAGTTCACATAGCCATATATACTCAAGCAGACTGTAAGAGAATCGTATTAAAATATCTACAAGTAAGATTAATATAGAGGAATATAAAGTGTTTTACTAGACTGTAGTACAATTGCAAATTTTCATACTAGAGTTTTCTGAACTATATGGCAATCAATATAAAAGCAATAGAATGGAATTGCATATATTTTAGAAATCAAATTATATTATCATATGAGAATTATATATTTTAAATTATTGGCTCCTGTATTGCCTTTTAATTTTTAAAGCATATTAAATAACCTGCTGAAGCTTTTTGCAATTTCATTGAGACTTACAAAAGGCTAAATCAGGTGATTAACTCATTAATGATAAAATAATTTCTTTTTCCACTTTATTAATACTATTCATGATGAGTATTTCCTGGTTATTTTAAAAATTCCACAATTAATCACCTAATATTTAATGATCTAATTGTCATTTTATCTGATATCAGTCTTCCCTTTCTGTTATTGGTTCTTTGATGTGTAAATCCTTTTGCTTTCTGAAAAATTGCAACGTATCCATCTTGCCTTGTCCTATATAACATTTCTGAAAATAGTACTTATGGCCCAAAGGTTTAGGGTACTCTTGCTGTGAAAACTTCCTCTACCAATGAAGATCAGTAACTGGTCTGAAACTTAATTATCCTAGCTACTTGGGGTACTGGGAGGTTAAATGACATCTCACAATGTGACAAAGGCAATATAGTCAGTCTCTTGAACCCAGACCAGATTTCTGTCTACTGTCCCTTCCTACCTTGCATGCCTAGTATATTTTAAATAAAAATACCTTGAGTTTAATTGAAACACCCTTGAATTTTAAATAAAATGAGTCTGATTGATATGTTTCTTTCTAAAATGTGATTCTGAAACCAAGCTATCTAAACATTGTTGACAGAGGATAAGCTAATATGGAAATGGAAATTTTTCATATTGGTCCTGGCATATTTTGTATCTGTAGTAAGTAATCTACTTTTTGATAAACCCAGACTCCAGCTCCTGGGTTAAGAACTCACTACAAAACTGCTGGGAAAACTAGAAAATAGTTTGGCAGAAACTAGGCATAAACCAACATTTCATACTGTATACCAAGAAAAGGTCAAAATGGGTACATGATTTAAACATAAGGAGTGATACTATAAAAAAAAATAGGAGATTAAGGGATAAATTGTCTGTCTGATCTATGGAGAATGGAAGAATTTATGACTTAACAAGAGGTACAGAACATTATGAAGTGTAAATGGATAATTTTGATTATATTAAATTTTAAAAGATTTTGCACAAAAACAAAATGAATACAATGAAGATTAGAAGAAAAGCAGAAAGCCGGGAAACAATTTTAATAACCAGTGTTTCTGACAAAAGTCTCATTTCTAATTTTTTTTTAGAAAACTGAATCAAATTTTTAAGAATACAAGTCACTATCCAATTGATAAATGGTCAAAATACATGAATAGGCAGTTTTCTGATGAAATAATTATAGCTACCTATAATTATTTTAAAAGTGCTCTAAATCTTTATTGACTAGAGAATGCAAATTAAAACAACTCCAAGGTACTACCTCCCACCTATCAAATTGGCTAATATAACAGAAAAGGAAACTTATAAATATTGGGACACATGTGGGAAAAATTGTTGGTGAAGTTGTGAATTGCTCCAACCATTTTGGAGAATATTTGGGAACAATGTCTAAAGGGCAATCAAACTCTGTATAACTCTTTGATCAAGCAAAAGCACTGCTGGATCTATATCCCAAAGAGATCATAAAAAAGGGAAAAGGACCCACATGTACAAAAGTATTTATAGCTGTTCTTTTTGTGGTGGCAAAGAATTGGAAATTGAAGGGATGTCTATTAATTGGGAAATGGCTGAAAAAGTTATGGTATGTGAATGCAATGGAATACTATTGTGTTATAAGAAATGATGAGCAGGTGGATTTCAGAAAAACCTGATGCTGAGTGAAATGAGCAGGACCAGGACAACATTGTACAGAGTACCAGCAGCATTGTACAGTGATCAGCTATGATTGACCTAGGTCTCCTTGGCAATACAATGACCCAAAAATGTTCCGAACAGCTCATGAAGGAAAATCCTATACACCTTCAGAGAAAGAGCTGTGGAGCCTGGATGGAGATTGAAGCTTACTATTTTCATTTATGTGTGTGTGTGTGTGTGTGTGTTTGTGTGTTCCTGCGTTTTCCTTTTTGTTCTGTTTCTTCTTTCACAATGTGACTAATAGGGAAATATGTTTACCTGATTGCACATGATTGCTTGCTCTCTTAGGGAGGGGATATGGGAGGAAAAGAAGGAGAAAAAAGTTTGAAACTCAAAATATAAAAAATGAATGCTGAAAACTATCTTCACATGTAATTAGAAAAAAAATAACACTCACCCCCCCCCCAAAAAAAAGAAAGAAAGAATATTTTAGAACAGACCTAACAATAATAAAGGTTACTTTAAAATGATGGGGAAATCACTCTGCTGAAGCAAAATTAGTATTGGGTAATTTTTTTTTTAACTTTTTACAGCTGGGAGAAATTTTTGATTCGTGGAGTAGGATATTCAGAATATAAATCACAGAAAAGATTTAGTGAAAAACCTAATTCATAGGGTTGCAATTATATCCAAGAAAATTTATACAATATTTGAATAAATGACTTCTGATGATTTTCTATTTTGGTACTCTCAACCAATGCCTCGCAAAAATGTGCTAGGAAAACTCTTGAAATGATGGCATTCCCAGCTAACTCAATGACAAACCTAACAAATGGGAGATTGTTGAAACTCACAAAGAGCTATGTGATATGGATGAAGTGATTCTGTAATTAGAGTCACAAGATCTGTTTCAAAATTGGTTCTAAAAACTAGAAAGACTTAAATGAACTGATACTGGGTGAATTGAGCAGAACCAGGAGAACATTGTACATAGTAACAGCAACATTGTCCAATGATCAACTGTAATTGACATAGTTCTCAGTATTGCAATAATCTAAGACAATTCCAAAAGACTCATGATGAAAAATACTATCCACATCCAGAGAAAGAACTGATGTAGTCAGAGTGCAGATAAAAGCATACTATTTTCACTTCATGTTTTTTGTATTTGTCTTCCTTTTATTCTGTTTCTTCTTTCACAACATGACTAATTGGTATGGAAATGTGGTTTATATTCCTGTGCATAAATAATCTTATTGAACTGGTTATGATTTTAGGGAGGAGGAAGGGGAAGGAGGGAGGGAAAAAATTTGGGACTCAAAATCTAAAAATCAGTGTTACAATTGTTTTTATATGTTAATGGAAAAATAAAATATGGTTTAAAAAAGAAAGTTATTTAAAGCCAAAAAAGAAATTTTTACATCGTAAAACTTCTCTGAGCCTTTTTACTATAGTAATAGTACTAACTCACATGGCTGTTTCCAAGAAAGCACTTAGTAAAATAACTACTGTGTGAATGCAAGCTGTGTCAGTGATGTAGAAATACTAGGTAATTAAAAAAAAATAATTGCTCATCATTAAAAATGCCAATCACCAAAAAATCATCATAGCAAGTGAGAAAAAAAACTGCTTGGGAATACTCTCAGTCTTTGTTTCCCTAACTAACTTCAAGGGGTCAAGGTCTCCCAGTGCATCCTGGGTCATCTCCAGTCATCCTGATGAATATCTGGTCACTAACTTCAGATAGCTCTGGAGGAGAAATGAGGCTGGTGACCTGCACAGCCCTCCCTCACTCAGAACAAAGTCAAGTGCTAGTCATGTCATTATTCTCTGTTGACATGGTCTTCTTCAGCAACGAAGGATGAACACAATTTTGTAGAAAGTCAGTCCTTTTGCTTTGCCTAGGAGGTCATGAATCAGGGCAACAAGAATTCTATTTTAATGAAAAAGGAGAAAGTGATGAAAAGAACAGTAAGAGGACCCTAGGGACATTTTCAAGAGGGAAAGTTAAAGACCTTATCTTGAAACCAATGTAGATCCCATGCCATCTGCAGATCAACCTACAGAACAATACCCTGATAGATATTCATCATGATGACTGTAAGTCATCAAAAATGAACTAAAACAAACTCAGTTTATTCTTTCTACTTTGGCAAGGATCATAAGATCATAGATTAGAGCAGGAATGGATCTTAAAGGACAGTGACTTATTTCAGGCCTCAAAGAGGTTCAATGACTCACCCAGGGTCACACAGCTAGTAAGTGCCTAAGTGGCATTTGAATCTTGTTACAATCTTGTAATACCACTTCCTCATGAATGTATTACATTTTAGAATGATTTTGGTATAAATCTAATTTGAATTTGAAAAGTTCCAATGCACAAAGCTTGTCTCTAGTTTACCTGAAACATTCAATCTTTGTGTAATGATCATTTTGGATATCTGAAGGGTATTTTTTTTTTCCACTCATGAGCAGCTTAATTTCTTACTCCCTCCTCCCTCCTTCCTCACCTTTAATGAAGGACACACTTCTTAGGAACCTACACATTTCACTATCAGGTTTAGAATCTTAAATCCAAATCAGAATTGATTAATCAGGTATATTTATTTTGTTGCAGTGATTTCCAGCATTTACGATGAAAGGAATTGAACAATGTTCAACATGAGAAACAAAGACCAGACCTCTACTTCATCAGAATTGTTTCTTATTGATTGCAGACTTTAGAACGTCTGCCCAAGTGCAGTCAAGTTTTGAAATGAAAAGTAAAGATCATCCAGTATTTTAGGAAACATTTATATCTGTGATTCTTTGCAAAATACCAGGGTTTGGTTTTTTGGTTGTTGTTTGTTTTGTTTTGTTTTGTTTTTAATGGTATGTCATTAAGCCAATCTGACGTTTGCAATGAGGCAATTATCACAGACAGTTTGAGAGGCTATTTCAAAATTTGAAACTGTGTTCTGGCAGAGGAAATTCTCCGTGTCTCCTGTCTCTTCATGGGCATTTTGCACAGCTTTTGATAGTCCATTACAAAGTAAATGTTCTACTTTAGACCAATAACACACTGTTGTTAAAGTTGAGACATAAAAAAAAAAAAAAGACATTCAGTAAAAGGAAGTACCTGTCTAAACAAATAGCAGGATCTCTGTCTTGTTTTCTTTTATCTTTTTAATTTAAATTTGTTTATTTATTTTTAGATTTTAGCATTCAGTTTTAGAAGATTTTGAGTTTCCAATACTTCTCCCTCCACTTCCCCTTCTCCATGACAGCATTTACATGTAATCCAGTACAAGCTATACATGTACAATTCTGTTAAACATATTTCTGTATTAGTCATGTTGTGAAAGAAGAATTAGAACAAAATGGAAAACAGAAAGAGAGAGAGAGAGACAGAGAGAGACAGAGAGAACAGGATGCTTCAATTTGCATCCAGACTCCACAGTTCTTTCTCAGGATGTGGATAGCATTTTCCACTGATTCTTTTGGAATTGACTTAAATCATTGTATTGCTGAGAAGACCTAAGTCTATTAAAGTTGGTCATCGCACAATGTGGCTGTTACTGTGTACAGTATTCTCCTGGTTCTGTCCACTTCACTATCAATTCATGTAAGTCTTTCCAAATTTTTCTGAAACGTACCTGCTCATCATTTCTTACAATACATATAACACAACTTGTTCAGCCATTCCCCAATTGATGGACATCCCCTCAATTTCCAATTCCTTGCTACCACAAAAAGAGGTGCTATGAGTATTTTTGTATATGTGGGTCCTTTTCCAATTTTTATGGGATACAGATCTTTGAGATACAGATCTAGTAGTAGTATTGCTCCATCAACAATGCATTAGTATTCTGATTTTTCCCACATCTTCTCCAACATTTATCATTTTTTGTCATATTAGCCAATCTGATAGGTGTAAGGTAGTACCTCAGCATTGGTTTAATTTATATTTCTCTAATCAATAGTGATTTAGAACATTTTTCATATTATAAATAGTTTTAATTTTTCATCTGAAAACTGACTATTCATATCTGTTGACTACCATCCATCAATTGGAGAATGACTTCTATTCTTCTAAATTTGTCTGTCTTATTTTCTGAGGAAGGCTCTTAGAGAAAGAAATGTAAATTCAAGACATAAATAATGGTGTTTTTTAGGGTATCTAGATAATTTATATTAGTTAAATAATATCAGCATCACAGGAATTAGAATGGCAAGAGGTAGTCGGAATCTTCTAATCATTTCCTTTACAAATGAAGAAACTGAGGTCCATTTAATTTAAGTGGATTTTCCTATGTAACACCACAGCTGAAAGGAATTAAACTCAACATTCCAACTTGTCTTCAGACTCTACATCCAATGATTTTCATAAATTCCTAAGAAAATATTTTATAGCACTTCATTGTTTCATATGGCTTAGTTTTAGGTTTATATGGTAGTAGGGAAATTTTTAAATTGAATTATTTTTTACGTAATCAACGAACATTTCTTAAAATCTTACTCTCTGCAAGATGCTATGCTAAGTGCTGAGATGAAAAAGAAAGACAAAAATGATCCTACCCTCAAAAAGCTTGCATCCTAATATGCCAGCCAGCAATGTCAGTAGCCCAATAAGATTAGAAAAGAAAATAATATGCATTCTACTCTTGTTTGTTCATTCTGAGTACATTAGAGTGCCATACAAAATTCAACGTATGTTAATATGTGGTCATCATTGACATACTCCAAGTCATCATATGATAATCAATTTCTTTGCCAGCTGGGAGTATTCTTTGATCCAATTTGGTTGGGTCCTTTAGGTCTTTAATTTTTTGTCCCTATAAAGTATGCAGTTAATTTCAGAGGTCCTAATTCAAATAGTAATCTCCAAAGTAGAAACCAGGATTTTTTTTAAAAGCCAGCATAATACTTGAATTTGGGAAGGTTGTTTGAAAGGTTAAGTTTAAAATAGTGTTTATTCTTAGTACTACAATCTTTTTGCTGCTCTCCCAATGGGGCAGCTAGGTAGTGCAATAGATAGAGCACCAGTGCAGAAGTCAGGAGGACCTGAGTTCAAATCTCCACTCAGACATTTGACACCTCACTAGCTATGCGACCTTGGGCAAGTCACTTAACCCCAATTGCTTCATCCTGGGTCATCTCCAGCCATCCTGATGAATATCTGGTCACCGGATTCAGATGGCTCTGGAGGAGAAGTGAGGCTGGTGACCTGCACAGCCCTCCCTCACTCAAAACAAAGTCAAGTGCAAGTCATGTCATTATTTCTCTCATGGCATAGTCTTCTTTGGCAACAAAGGACAAATGCACACCTGCTCTCCCAACATTTTGCTAGGTGTGTTTGTAGTATACTTGGAGAAACAAAACTGTAAGACCCCAAACATCTAAGTAATACTGAAAATCCATATTTGACTAAGTACCAGAATAACTGGTGAAGACCCTGAGAGCTATAGGATGTTTGGAAAGGGAGAAAGAATACTGAATAGGGGAATTTGGGGGAAATGCTATAGAAGGTATCATGAATTATACCGTGAAGAATAAGGAGGATCTGAATAGGGCAAAAGGAGGAAGGAGTAGTTAGTTAACAAGGGAGTATAACATAAAAATGACTGGTATAACAGCTCATATCTTTTTAACTAACAGGCAAATTTTATTTCCTTTTCATTCTTATAGCTCAAATGTAAACAAAACACATAACCATATTTTGCAATTAGACAGTATGGCTTCTTTCCACAAAAAACATGGAGACATTGTATAAACAGAGTAAAAAATAATAAACTCTTGAAGCAAATGAGATAAAAAGGTTATATATTTATTGACAGTTGATCTAGACTCCCAAAAGCTGAAGGAAAAAATGAATATTCATATTTTGAAAATGTTTTCTTGATATCCTGTTATTACATAACCTACATTTCCATTCCCTATATTTCCCAATTACATTACATCACCCACATCACCTACCTATTACATCACCCACACTTCCCAATATATTCCTCCTCTTCTCCTTCCCAGTTAACCAAAAAAGAAAAAAAAAGAATTCAGCAAAAACAAATGACTTATTGAAACAAGTGTGCCATATGTAACGTTCCACCTCTGTGGTTTATGGTTTATGGTTTATGCTTCCACCTCTACAAAGAAGTTGAGGAATGAACCTCCCTTTCAGTCTTCCTTAGGACCAAGTGTGGGCATTTACTTCAAGTTTAATGGTTTTGTTGCTGACATTCTTTCCATCTATGCTATTTTAGTTGTTTGTTTTTATGGTTCTGTATACTTGTTCTTTTGTTGTTGTTGTGTCATTTCAGCTGTGTCTCACTTTGCAGCCCCATTTGGGGTTTTCCTGGCAAAGATACTGGAATATTTGCCATTTTCTTCTCCAGCTCATTTTACAGATGAAAAAACTAAGGCAAACAGGGTTAGGTGATTTGCCCATTTATCACACAATTAGTAAGTTTCTGAGGCTAGATTTGAACTCAAGTCTTCCTGATTCTAGTCTTGGTGTTTTATCCACTGTACCACCTAGCTGCCTACCTGCTTGCTTTATTTTTCATCATACCATGTGAGTCTTTGCAGAGCAGCATGGAAAGGCTTTTGCGAATATCCATACATTATTTTTTTACATTGATTTGCAAGATTTGGTCATTTTCATTACTCAGACTACTATACCAGATTTCTAATCATCATCCAAGATTTAGTAAATCATCAGTAACGAAAACTGTGATTAGAAAAAGAAGAATAGAGAGGGAAAGAAAATTTGACACTCCTCAAACTGGCATTATAGATATCATCATCCTGTCTTTTATTAGCCACCTGCTTATGGGAGTTGTTAGTTTTTCCCTCTATCAGCTGGCAAGATGTTCTGGACAGCAGGAGTACTTCATATTCAACCCAATATTAAATTATGGCTAATTAAATAGCAGATATTTACACCTTAGAATCTCTATCTGATGATAGGAATAAATCTTCTTTGGTCTATATTTCTAAGTATTTTCCATATCTTCCTATAAGTGTGCTTAATTTTCTCAAATCTCTTTCAGTATTTTTAGTCTTTTATTTTGTAACCACTGTTGGAAAAATACGGCAAGGGACAATGACTGGGTCCTGTGATTTCATTGGTAGAGGGAACTTAATAGATAAGGAAATTCCTTCTATCAATGAGAGTCAGCACTTCACAAGTTAGAGTTGCTTGGTGGAGAGCTAGGAAAATGCTACCACAAACTTTGGACCTCAAATTAGACCAAGTATATCCACACATTTAATATACCTTTGACCTTCTCTATGTTCCTTCTGAATTTTGTACATCAAATCTTCTCAGATCCCTCCAATTGCAAGCGGATTCTCCCCGTCCCTCCATGCTCCTTTTACATACTTATGTTGTATCTATGTTGTGTATATGTATATATGCACATATATGCACATACATATACACACACATATATGTATGTATATTATATATATGCATATGTGTATATGTTTGTATATGTATATTCATCTCCCTCCCATGAAGACTGTAAGCTTTTTGAGGGCAGGAGATAGTTCACTTTTGTCTTTGTTTCCCTGATACCTACCGCAGTGCTGGGAACATGATAGGCACTTCATAAATCCTTGTTGACTGATTTAATGATTGTTTGATTGGATGACCATTTTGTATATCAACATGACCTACTTGTTTAATATAGTTCTTCTATTTCAAATCACTTTCCTTAATTCTGTTCCCTCAAACTTCATTTAAATTGTCTCATATAGAAAACTGCTTACGCTCAAAGTTTGATATTAATCCTTTCCTCTAAATTATAGTCAATTCTTTGCACTGACATGAATCAGTGAACACTGGTAGTCAGCACAGCTGCTACAACAAGGCTGGCTGGCCAACCTTGAAAGTACTGCAGTTGCAAGTTGAAATGTGTCACAACTCTCTCCTGATTCAATCACCTTTCTTTTGCTTCAACAACCTTATGAGAAAATTTAGCTCACCTTCCCAGTGGAAGGTTGCCACATAAGGGCTCTCAGCTGAACAACAAAGCCCTAGGTGGGGGGTGGCATTTTTCTCAATGAAGACCTCCACCAGTTTATTCTGACAGAATTAGGTCATCATGTCATCCATACTTTCTTGTATATTTTTACTAGGCAGCATACAAGGAGACGTTTCATTATGTCATTAGATATTTGAGTTGGAAATGAACTCTGTAGAACCTTTTATAAATGTAAGTCAACTTGGGGGACTTGTGCTAATACATTCTTTCTTGCAGTACAGAAGTCTTTCATCTAAACAGGATGATGTTTCCCCATTTTCTTTTTGGTGGGAAACACTGGAGTAAGGAGTATAATAGGGTAGCTAGTCTTAACTCTCATTTTTGGACTGGACATGTGACTTCACAATTGTAGGAAGTCACTGATGAGAAACTTCCTTTTCAATATAGATTCTGATCTGCTCTGCAAATTAATGTTCCAAAGCATGTCTTAGGGGCACTGAGAGTTTAAGTGACTTGTCCATGGACACAAAGCCAATATATGTCAGAGGCAATAATAGAACCCAGGTGATCCTGACTCTAAAGCCTGCTTTCTAACCAGTATATCAAGTTGTCTCTCATCCTCCAGGTTAATACCAGGAAATGGGCATAAAACTCATCAGACACATGGCAATAGTATAATGCAGTAGGGATTCTGGCTGTCATATATTGATTCAGAGTTTACATGATCAATACAGGTATATAGCTATAGAGAATCTCTTTCCAGTTCCTTGAGTTTTCAAGGATTAATTATGAATAAAAGTCTTTATTGGTGTCTCCAAAGGAAAAGAATCACTCAGTTTATTCCATCCTTCTGGCCAATCAATACTAGCTTCCAAAGAACATTTCTCCCCAAGGGCTCTATAGAAGGTACCCACATACCATTTCAGAGAATTTTCAAGATTTGGGATAAGAAAATGGTAAGATAATGTGGTTGTAATGAGATGAACACATCTTCCCAGGACTCCCTTGAACCAAACTCTATCCCAGTGGAAATATCTTTAAAATGGAATTAATTATAAATTATTAATGGAACATACTGCTCATATTGCTTATTGTATTCTGTGGATACATTAATGCATACAATGAGCAAGAATCCTTTCAGTATCACCTTGTACATAGCACTGTGTGTGTCAGCTGTTACAGAAAAAGCACTTGATGAAAATTACAATATCTGCTTTCAAAGAGCAGCACTAGCATTTATTGAGTTGTGCAACATTGAGCAAGTCACATAAACTCTCTGAAATTCACTTTCTTCAAATAAGGTTTCATGGAGGAAATGATATTTGAGTGGGCCATTGAGAGCTTTGAAAAAGTAGAATTGGAAAGGATGTTCTAAAGGATGAAAAACTATGATCAAAGGTTCGAAAACAGGGTGTGTTCTAAGCATTTTTTTGAGTTGAAAGTTTCTGTGAAGAAGGAGTGAGAGATTAGACTGGAAAAGCAGGGAGGAAATAGAATGTGGAGAACACTGAATGTCAACTGAGGCAATTGAATCATCTATCAACATGCATTTATTACGTGCTTATGATATTCCAAGTCCTGAGGCTATGAGAGCAAAAATGGAGAAGAAAAAGTTTCTGCCTTCAAGGAGTTTATATTCTATTCAGATATACATGTAAAATTTAAACAAGATACAATCTCTATACACATTAAGAAAATAGAATTTCCATCACCATTATTTCAATTTGCAACAAGTCCAAGTTGGAAAAAGTACTTTATGGTCTAGAGGTATATAAGCATTTTAAAAACATAGTGAAAACTAGATTTCATTTCTAGGGAATATTTTCCCTGCCATTTCTGCTTTGACAAGTCAACTGCCCTAGGACAGAGCTATATTAATTAACAGAGCTATGATTTAAACCCTGCTTATTCCAAATATCTCTTTTCCACTAAACCACTAATCCAACTCCATTATTTTAAAGATGAGGAAACTGAGGCCCAGATATTAAGTGACTTGCCCACATTTAATAATTGTTCAAGTTCCCCGAAGACTGAATGTTTAGCAATTCCAATACTTTCTTTTATCCACTTTTCCCCCAATTTTCAGAGGTCCATAAATTAAAAATAAGACACATGTATTCTTAGCAAACCTAAACAAGATTGTGATATAAGTATGTGCAAGCAAGATTTAAGCATTAGCACACAGATCAAATGAATTTTTCTTTAATAGATTTATGTCTAATTAGCCAACCAACAGGAGGTAATGTTAATAGTGCCAGATAACTGAAGCCAATGCCATTTAACAGCATGGGGCCTCCGTATTGGAGAAGTAACCTTGTAGGCACCATTTCATCCAAGCCCATGAAGTTCCCCACAGCGTCGACACTACAGCATTTAAAATCAGTTAATCATGCTTCCCCTGGGAATTAGACACCTTTCAAAAATGCCTCTGATGATGAGCTATTTGTCCCTGCACAGAGATGATAAATCCTTCCCATGATCAGTAAAAGGAAGGCAGAGGATGATGCAAATTAGAAAGGAATGTCATAAGCACCTCCTTCCCTTTCAATGTCTCTTTGCCCATAATTAGCCTGAAATATTTCTGTCCATATCTAAAAGACTCTGATTTCTTTTTTAAAAATTTATTTATTTTTAGTTTATAACATTCAGTTCCACAAGCTTTTGAGTTCCAAATTTTCTCCTCCTTCCTCCCCTCCCTGCTCTGATTTCTTTAAATTGTGTTCTGCAGTGTCCTGAATCTCCCTCTTAGGTAAGAGAGGTAAACTCCTTGTTGTACATAGACCCACTGGGGACAGCTGGAGACAAACAAGGTGTAACAGAAAGCACCTCGACAAACACAGGGGGGCTGCTATCACAGGTTCTTAGATCTGCATTTATAAAAGGAAAGGCAACTTTTGAGTGATTAACAATCACTTCAATGAAGCACATGTATCATTCACTTAGCTCAGGAGAACGTCAGCACCCTAAACTTCAGAGAAAATACAGAGAAATCAAAGATCAACAGCCAGGCTTTCATCTGTCTGACATACATCACAGATCAACAGATGTGACCATGCATACATAATTACAAGAGAAGGAGGCACCAACATCTGGGTTTTCAAAGAGGGGGAGGCTGCCCTGAGTCTCATCTGGCCAAACACTTCTAATCATTAAGCAACCTTACCCTCCGAGTATTTATGCATTTTTTAGAACCAGAGGGCATCACACTCTAGAGAACCAGTGCCTCATTAACAAAAGGTGTGGGCCTTCCTACAAATCTTCCCAGGCCCCTTAATGGATGGGGAAGATCTTCTTTAATCACATTATTCAATCCATCGGGCAGCTATGTGGTGCAGTGCATAGAGTACCAGTGCAGGAGTCAGGAGGATCTGAGTTCAAATTTTACCTCAGACACTTGACACTCACTAGCTGTGTAACCTTGGACAAGTCACTTAACCCCAATTGTCTCATCCTGGGTCATCTCCAGACATCCTGATGGTCATCTGGTCATTGGATTCAGATGTCTCTCCCATCATTTGTTTGATGACATGGTCTTCTTCGGCAACAAAGGATGAACACACACACACATTCAATCAGTCACATTATACTAAAACAACTACACCAAAAGATCCTACTTTTCTGGCCCTTATAAAAGGAAAGCTGGGTCTCCTTTCATTCATTCTTCAGATTCTCCATCATTTTTGAGGATGTCTCTTTTGTCTTATTACTCCTGCTCTCTCCCTTAAACTGCCATGGTAATGACTTATGGTTGTCCATGTTCAGAGAAAAGACACAAAGCAATTGCTCCAGACATCTAAGTCAAACTACGAATGGAGTTATACTGGACAAATGTGCTTTTCAAAGATTTAGTGCCAGAAGGAACCTTAGAAAACATTTACTACAACCTTCTTCATTTCGCCAGATAAGGAACTAAGACATAGACCGATTAAGGTCCACTTGCCTGAAGTCACGCAATGAGTAAAAAGTAGAACCCAAATTTGAACTCAGGTCCTCTGACTCCAAATCCAATACCACATCCTCGGTGTCACCTTTATATAGCCATGAACTACAGATTTCATTAGGATATTAACTCAAGTATTGTGTGTGTGTGTGTGTATGTGTGTGTATGTGTGTAATAGAGAGAGAGAGAGAGAGAGAGAGAGAGAGAGAGAGAGAGAGAGAGAGAGAGAGAGAGAGAGAGAGAGAGAGAGAATGACAACAAAAACAGGAGGAATTTTAAAGTTGATATGAATTGTAGATCTAATTAAAAAGGAGCATGTTCTTCAAACTAAATAAAAATAAATTTAATTAAATACATAGGTGGGTGGCATAGTGGACAGAGTACTAAGCTTAGATTCAGGAAGACCTGAGTCCAAATCTGTCCTCAGACAATTCTTATCAGTATCTTTACTAAGAAAACTGGGGTCATGAAAAGTTAGATATGACTAAAACAATTGAACAACAAAATAACATACACATGGTATACACATATTTCAACAATCTAAACATTAAATCTAAGGAAGTCATCATAAAACTAAATGAAACCAAAAAACTATATTTTGGGAGGACACACAGAAACTAAAAGTCTATAATTATGCATAGAAATTATAATTTCAAATTAATCTAACTCATTACCAAACAATCTAAACTTTAAAACTAAGGAAGTCATCATGAAACTAAATGACCATATTTTGGAAGGAGACATTTGTGTGTATCCAAGCACATTCCCACAACTTGTACATTTCAAACTAGAAGGGAAATGGTCAAAAATTAAAAATCTATAATTGTGCCTGGAAATTATAATTTAAAATGAATCTAATTGATTACCAAAATCAAGCAGAAAATTTTTAAATTGACTTTTCAAAATCAGTTTTAGTCTTTTTTTTTCTCTTTTACTTTTCCCTCCTGCATAATCTACTAGTAATCAAGGAGACTAGGTTACTGTTCATAGTATCTATGACTGTTTCAAATCTACTCAGTGTTTATGGGAAGCCAATTCCATTGATTTGCAGAGTAGATAGACCCTATTGAAAATCCTTTGATAAAATCCCTTTGAAAATTTGATACATACCAAGGGAGGCATTTATTAAAATAAAAGATACACACTCAACTCTCCCCACCACCCTCACCCCTCACACACAGTGAAAGGGAAGAAAGGGAACTAAGTCCTCTTTTCGTGAAGTCTTCTGAGTCCAATGACCTGCCTGATTATTTGTTATGTTGTTTTCAGAGTTGGCTTTGGCAGACTGCTGGTTCTTCCTCAGGTATTTCTCAGCATCATAGAAGCAATAGCAACTCATTTCTGTTTAGAAATCCTTAATAAGTCATTAGTACTTTGGGATTAGAGCTTAATTTAAAGTGGTTGACAAAGCCAAATTACTGAAATTTAAACACATTGTTCTGGAATTAATAATACAATACACACTCATATTTAATGGTTGTAGAATTCTTCACAACATTTGGTGAAGTACAGTAGTATTGTTCCCATTTTACAGAAGAGGAAACTGAGATAAAGAAATTAAGCAATTTGCTCAAGGTCACATAGCTAGAAAATGACAGAGGTGGAACTCTATCTGTTCATCAAATCACAATTTTGTTACTTGCTGCAGGGAGAACATAATTTAAATTATAAGCACCTTTCTCTACCATTGCCATTCATATTTGAGTCAATCATAATTCATGAATTAGGAAACCCAAGAGTAACATGTTATATTAGACAGTTGGCCATAAGCATAATTTTTGGATCTGAGAAGGCAGACCGCAGAGATATGGAGAAAACTCAGATTTCAGAAAGGACCAAGAAAGTTCTCCATGGCACAGTTGCTCATTTGGACTGATTTCCATCTGTCGTTTGTACTTTCTTCTCCAGATATGTCTATTTGGAGAAGTATGTTCAAGTGTAGTTATACAATGCAAATATTAATTTGCATTTACATAATATTTTAAAATTTACAGTTTTCTTCCCTCTCAAAATTGAGAGTTAAATAATGCAGATACCATCTCCAATTTAGAAACTGACGTTTAGTGATTTGTCCAGTGTCATAAAAATGTGGACTCCTTTAGAAATTCAGTTATTTAAATTCTTTAAAGGTTTTCAACTGATAAATCCACAAGGGTAAACAAATAGTGTCTTCCTCTGAGAAAACTGACTTCTTAAATTTTCTTCATAAAAAGATGTGCTAGACATAGATCACTTTCCAAAACAAGAAGTTAGTTTCTTTAATATTTAAAATGAGGAAAAATCATAGATTTCAAGAAGTCATGTGCTTCTGAAATTAAAATAGAAATTAAACTTTTTTTACATAAATTCTGTAACTCACCAATTTTATTTCAATATAGATTATTTTTCCCCCTCCCCTCCAAGAAAAAAGGAATTAGTTTTTTTTTTTTAATTTCTCAAGACTTTGGGAAGTGAGGGGGATAACCTAAAACAGAATTATATCTAGTACTCTTCCTTAAGTAGTTGCTGTTATTGATCCTTCATTTTGGAAAAGGACCAATGACATCATGGGTTGACTATCCCTTAGAATAAAGGTTTTTATTTGATCTGTTGGTTGCATTTTCAGAGTAAAACTGTTATGGTTGTGGAAGCTGTATTCTTAATTGTAAAAAGTAACACTTTGGATTTTAAGAAATAATGTTTAAAAAAAGCTTCTATAAGAAAGGGGAAAAAAACATTTGAGCTCGTGAGTTAATGTTTGTCAGGGCCCATAAATAGAGACAGAGACAGAGAGAGAGACTCAGCCTTTACTCCTGACCTAGTACCCTTACAAGAGCCTTTTATACAATCAGGGAAGCATTTAATATTTAATATATCCATTAGGTCCTGATAGGGTTAATGGGTCTTCCTAATAAACCTTATTTTTAGACTACAATTTGTATACTAAAATAATTAGCGGGTCAAAAGGCTCTAGTTGAGCTAATATCATACCCATAGAGAAAGGCCCCTGCAACAAGAGGTCATATTTACACCATCTTCCCCTGTTCCCTCAATTCTGAACAAAATACAGATTTTTCAGTAATTAGATGTAAAAGCTACCTCAATAATTATCAGATTATTAATTGATACTAACATGTTCAAGGTTCATTTAGTTGACTAGTTAGGTTCTTTTAATTAATCTATCAATTTGAGGTAATGAGTTGCTCATAAAAATCCATGTGAGACTAGCTTATGCTCTATTTTTTTCACTGAAGGTGTTCAAACATTCAAGCATTTAATTATAGTTTAGACAGTAGGTGTGGCATGAAAAATAAAATGCAAAAATACTATAAATTGTCACTTTAGAATGAGTTTAGGTACTTACATTTTTTCTATACGTATGTCTGTGGATCAGAAGACATGTTTATGTAATCAGATTTCTAATACTGACTCTGATGCTTCCTTCCTGTGAAACTTTGGACAATGCCTGAACCTCAATTTCCTCATCTGTAAAATGAAGGGCTTGTTCTAGATGAACCCTGAGTTCCCTTACACACATATGTGCTTACACACATATGCGCGCACACACACACACACGCACCACAAATATGCATGATCTGGAATAGATGGGGTAGAATCTGGTAGAAGACAGTATTCATTTCACACATTGAGTGATATTTTTTTTTCTATAGGCCATTGATTATGTTTAGATAACTTCCTGGATAGGAAACATTTCTTCATATTTTTCTCCCTTTTTTTATCTCATTAAGCAACAACTTTGTAGTGCCAATAAGACTCAGTTGGACTAATGTGGTCATTTTAAAAACTTACTTATTCAGTATAGCTAAAACTGTGTTCTATACAAAAGCATTTGACAAAAGATCAGATACTCTGGGTCATTTTAGAAAATTAATAGTATGCAAGATTCATAATTTGCGATATGGTTTTTATATGCATTTGCATATCTACATAAATAATGTATTGTATGCATTATGTGTACTATATATATGCATTTATGTATGAATGTAAGTGTATTATAATAACTTATTTTGTCTAATGAAAAATAGTATAGCCATTTCAGTAGAATTTGGTATACTATGAATGTATTATACACACACATATGCTTTCATATATATATAAAACTAGCAAGATAAAGTTTACTGCTTGCAGTTCATTATTCTAGAGTAATGGTTTCTAAACCTTTTTTGATCACTTGCCCCTATCTGTAACATATTCTTATTCATTCACTGTTAGTATATGTCTATTTTTTCTTATTTAGACATTATACATGTAGATACTACTGCATTTATAAAAGCATACATAATGTAACTTAAAATTAGAAAACAATTTTAGAAGTTTGAGATGAAATGATATGTTTGATTTGGGAGGAAAGAAGGAAGGAAAGAAAGAAGGAAGGAAAAAAAGGAAATAAGCACTTATTAAGCACTTCCTGGGGACAGCTAGGTGGCACAGTGAATAGTCTAGAGTCAGGGAGATTCATCTTCCTTGGTTCTAAACTGGTCTCAGACACTTGGTAACTGTTTGACCATGGGCAAGTCATTTAACCCTTTTTGTCTCTGTTTCCTCATCTGTAAAATGAGCTGAAAAAGGAAATGGCAAACCACTCCAGTATTTTTGCTAAGAAAACCCCAAATGTAGTCACAAAGAGTTAGACACGACTGAACAGTAACAAAGCACTTACTATATGTCAGACACTGGGTAATAGGCCCTGGGGAACCACTGGAGTTTAATGAGTAAGGGAGTAACATGGTCAGAGCTATGCCTGGAAAATATAATTTTGGCAGTCATTTAAAGAATGGTTTGGAGTGGAGAGAGACTTAAGCAGGGGGAACAATTATAAGACTATTATAGTAATGTAGTCAAGAGATGTTGAGTGCCTGAACGGTAGCTGTGTGTGATTAGTAAGAAAAGGCCACATTTTCCATCTGTTTTAAAAGAAATGGTAAGATTTATTGAATACTGTCATATACAGATAATTCCAGGGATATGAACCTGAGTCATCAAGAGACTGATGGTACCATCAAAAGAGATAGGGGAAATTTAAAGAGGGATGAGTTTGAGGGGGAAAAGCAAACATGATAAAGTTTTCCTTGAAAACTGCAGCTTATTCATGCACAGGGAGTGTTGGGATGAAATGGATTTTCCCAGCCTCTAAATGGTTATTCCTTGGAGGTCAATGTGGAGATCAAGCAGTGTCGTGAAAACCCAGATAGGAAAGAGAATTCAAACAGTGTTAGATGTTGCATGGGCTTCTAAAAGAATTCAGAATAATAAATGCCATTAGATTTTGTCATTGCCTCAACTGTAGTGATTTGTATATTCTTTTCTACTCCTCTCTGCCTTTATGCCCCATAATTGCTGGATCTTTAGGAGAAATCAGTCGCTTGTGTTACATTTCTGTGTTCCCAAGGTGACACAATGACAGTTTCTTCATTTAAAGAATGAGAGTGGTAGGCTGATGGCCTTTAAAGTCTTGTCTTGCTCAAAATTTGTGATCCTATGTTCCATTATATTGTAATCAACTTGAAGACAGGAACTGTTTTTTGTATCTTTTTGTATCCCTAGTGCTTAGCACATCGTGGGTACTTAGAAACCTTACTAAATGTTTATTGATTGATCGATCTTTTGTGGGTCTATATTGTAGGTATGTTCAGGAAACCTAGAGGGTGTCCCCTTCTCAGATCAACTCTCCAGATTATGGATAAGAGAACTCAAGATATTTTACTTACAACAATAGAGCACAGAGATGAACTAGTAACATATTGTCCCTTGAATTATCTAAGGCTAGTATTTCCCTTGTGGCAGATTGCCCTCATTAACTACAGCTGTCGCTCAAATGCCTGGCAGGGATCTGACACAAAGCTCTGGCTAGTACTGCAGGAACCCATGGGCCTGTAAGTACACTCCTTTCATAATCAAATAATTACATAAAACTTCACTCCTTCCTTTATGACCATGGAGACATAGCTTGAAAGTTCTTTCCCTTTTATCAATTAAAAAAATCTCCAAATATTTGTCAGATACCTTTTGCTCTATTTTGTTCTCCTTTCTTCATTATATTTGCCTTGATGAAGGCATTTGACTTTTGATTCTTGTTCTATATGGTTCCTATCAAATAAATGATGATTTCTTGTTTTGACTAAGGATGAAATTTGGCTCTATTTTTACAATATTTAGTAGTCAACTGCAACCTTTAATATTTCCATCTACCACAATATTGTTTTTGGTTATTAAATCACTTCCACTGAAAAAAGAACCTTTGACGATTTTTTATAAAAGTTTCCTGTTCTCCTTTATTTTCCTCACATGCACCAAGTTTTGTTTTTACCTTCATATTTCCAGCATTTAGCACTGTGGTGCCTTGGTCTTTAATAAATATCAGTTGAATTGATTAGATTCCTCATATTTATAGATGATTGAGGTGTCAAGTAAAGGGCTAAACTTCTTAATGGATGACACAATATTTCCTAGAATCTAAACTCTTATTTTTTGAATATGTTAGAAGACTGAATTGGTTTCATTGTTTGTATTGCTTTCTATGCTTAAGGGACTAATAGCTTATGATGGAATTATTATATTTTGTGGGATTATGATAAAAATCAATGTTGACTAATGGCATTACTATTGACATTATTAAGACAGGAGCTTGATTTCTAGAATTATTTTTTTATAATAGAGTCAGTCCATTACTTAATAGGCTATTGCAGAGATGATATTGTGTACTCTTAAATTATTACTGGAAACTGATACATCAGCTATTTCCAACAACATGCAGTAAATAAGAATTTGGGACACTATTAGAGATATTGTGGTTTGCAAACTGTAGCAGAGGTGGGATAGGTGTGATGGATGATGCACTGCTACTGAGTAACTGTTTGAGCTTTAGAAAATAATTTACTATCTCTGGTTCTGTTTCCTTATTTTTGAACTACATTTGGATTATACTGGTTATTTGAAAGACCCTTTCCAAATCAAAAGGTCCCTGATTCTCCATTCATGTCAAGTGCCTTCCCCTACTTTTATTTAGTTTTAAGCAACTTTCATATAGTCTATTATCTTCATACCAGACTTCGTTTTGACTCTCCTCTTCCTCACTTGCCTCCACCAAAACTTGTATTCATTCTTTGCTATGCTGAATTCTGATAGGTGAGATATCTTACCCAGAACCAGCTGAATAGGCCACTTCGTGACTATTTCTTAAGCTTGCTGCTTTGATACCCTCTCCAAACACCCATATTAAACTTTAGCTCTCCTTTATTTTTACTTTCTCTATTAGGATGTAAAGTCATTTAAAGACACTATGTGTTGGTTGCTTAATCTGTATCCTCAGCACTTATTATGGTTCCCAGAACATAGTAAGTGATTAATAAGTATTTTTTAATTAATTAGTTGTTCATTCACCTGGGAGACAATATGATAGTGACCATAGAAGACTGGAATAGCTCAACATTGCTAGTTCCATGAGTTCATTGAAAACTGGAATATCCAGATGAAGGGGGTAAAACAAAACAAAATAAAAATTAGCCCTAGTACTACAAAGAGCTGTCACAGAAATATAAAATTATGTGAAACAAAATATGTCTCAAATAATATTTCTTGAAAGTGAGGGACAGCTTTTTTTATCCACATGATTTATAAAGCAACTTTAAATTTGGTACTGGATCATGTTCTGTTTTCAACTAACCTAAGCAGAATACCCTGGGAATAAAGCATTCACCATATGAGGTAAATGAACTCTTCCACTGCACCAAGGTACCAATTAATGCCCTGGAGGAGGTAAATTACTCAGTGGTATCCTGCTATCCTGCAGGACTGAATTTTCTTCAAATGGTCCAGTGGCTTTCTTATAGAGAGTAGATTACTTCTAATAGGTCTCCGTAGGACAAGGTCTAATTTAAAATTGGAAATTAGATTCCATCTGATCAGTGAGCTATGACATCCCAAATGTGCCATAGAATATTCATGGTTAGGAGATCACAAGACATAAAATCTCCTTGAACAAGGCTTGGAAATATAATGTACAAATAGAAATACTTGATATTCGGAGTATATTATATACCTGAAAAAGTTAATGTTCCTGAGACCTTTGCCACTTGGTCATAATGTTCTAGGTGTGCTTTAGTTTTTCAACATTCTTCTGAAAATGCAAAAACTTTATAGAAGCTAAAATTCCTATCGTCTCTAAGAACTTTTCCTCTGAAATGAATACAGTAAGGCAAAAAAAAAAAAAAAGCAACCTTTGAATTTTCACTATTTCAATCTTCTTATGCTATAATAATCTGTACATTTAATGTCTCATTTACCTCCAAAATCCCTTTGGAAATGAAATAATAGAAGTTTGTGGAAGAGAAAAATGCTCAGGTTTATAGGATAGGGGCACAAAATGGAATAGAGCTCAACTCTCCACATTCCCTCATCTGTGTTGCCTTCTTCCTTCATTTTTTAAGAGGGAGGACAATTTTGGATTTTTCTTGACACAAAATCCCATCCAAATGAAAGTTCAAATTCTCACTTTGTCACTTATTAGCTATGTGACTAAGTGAGTAATTTAGCCCTTCCAGTCCCAGTTTCCTTACCTATAAGCTTAGGAGGTTCAACAAACTGTCATCTAAGGTCCTTTGAAGCTCTGTTGATGACCCTGCCACCCTTTGAATGTCTTCCTCTATATATAAAGTATATTGCCCACAAAACAGTAGTTGAATCAGTTGGTATATGTGTGTGTATGTGTATATAAATATATATATACATATGTGTGTGTGCATATCCATATGTATATATAAATGTACTATATATCACATTTCATTTTTTCTAGCATTATTGTTTATTATAAGATAGAAAGGAAGTATCATTTGAGTTTAATAATTTCATCTGGTATTGGTTAGGCTATTTGGCATGAGTTATGTTGGTATTTAAAGCTACCTTCAATTTGCATCATTTTATTTATGGTGTATACCTCTTTTTAGATAGGTCTTCTTTACTCTTTATCAATTCATAAAATTCTCCCACAAGTGTTTTCTCTTTATTCTTCATGTTGACTTTTATTTTATCAGAGAGTACTCCATTCCTTTCATACATGGCAATATTTTCAACTATTACTCAGTTTTTGGTCAACAATTGCCTTCCAGGTGTTTGCTATTTAAATAGAGCTGTTGTCATTGTTTTTGTACGTATGGATCATTGTGGTACTGGAGAAAACTTTTGAGAGTCCCTTGGATAGCAAGGACATCAAATTTGTCAATGCTTAAAGAAATTCATTCAAGCTATTCACTCTATGGTGAAGCTGAAGCTTAAATGCTTCGGCCACATAATGAAAAGATGGAACTCATTGGAAAAGACCTGATGTTGGGAAAGATTGAAGATAAAAAGGAAAAGGGGATAGCAGGGGACCAGAAGGATAGATAGTGTCATAGAAACGATGAACATGAACTTGGACAGACTTTGAGAGACCATGGAGGATAGAAGACCCTGACATGCTAAGGCTCATGAGGTCATGAAGATGTGGACATGACTGAAGAACATGAACCGTTAGAGACAGAATTGGAGTTGAAAGGGAATTAGGGGGCATTCAGAGAACTGATATGTTCAGTGTTGGCATAAGTAGCATCAAAACCAAGATTTTTACCCAAATCTCCTAACTTCAAATCTAACATTATTTCCACAGTACTATCCTGCTTCTTGCTTGATTTTTTTTTTTTATTTACAGATAATTCCTGCAGAGTATGAAGTAAGTAAAAGGATTGCTAGGTCAAATGGATATGAAAAATTAGTAGTTTTTCTTGCACAATTCCATATTGCATTGCAGGATAATTGAGCCTCTATCAGCAGTCAATGAGCACAACACCTCCAGCACTGAGTTTTCCCATCTTTTAATACACACAGATATATCAATTATATATATATAATACGTATATAAAATTATACTAGACATAATGTTGATAAGTGTATTTAATCATCATTTTATTCAGTGAACCAGAGGTAAGACTTTGGGCAGTGTTTGAGAATTATGTTAAAGCATAGACCAGTTAAGTATAAGGGGGAAAAAAATACGAACTAAACTTTCCCACAAAGTAGTCAGCGATCTGACACTGGAGATATATAAGTAGAGGCTTCACGATAATGTATCAAGGATATTCAAGAATAGTATCCTCATGTACCGGATAAAATATTTTCCTGGAAAACTTATAAGTTTCCTCCCATTGCTAAGTTGCTATATTTTTGTGGCAATGATTATTCGCAACATAATACCCTCATGGATTGGGAGAGTTATGTGACTTCACCTGAATTATTTATCCGCTGAAAGCAACTGACAGAGTATATAACCATTAATGCAATGCATTTTAGTGTTTTGTGGAAAATTAATGAAGAGAGGTGTGCTGGGGGTGGGGGAAGATGTTTTTTTATTCATGAGGAAAATTGCCTTGTTTCAAATTCAGCAGAATAAGGACTTTCAATAGACCATTAATGTTGACCCTCAATATAGCAAAGCAGATTGCTTCAAAGACAGTATTTTGACACACAGTATTTTCTATAGCCAAATGAATTCTTCCATTAAAGAAATCAATCATTTATTTTTTTTTTGCAAAACATCTTGTTTGCTCTTTTACATTTCTACTATATAGAGACTTCACTTATTCTATCTTCTGTAATGATAATCTTGGGCTACTTTGTAGGCACTTTTCATTGAATATATAAAGCTTTTGAGATAGAAAGGACTTGGAGATCACATAGCCCAATCCAACTAACATTTTACACATGAAGAAACTGACAATCAGATAAGCTCTGTCACTTAACCAAGGAGAAATAAGTAATGTGTAGGAAATTGGCTACCAACTCAAAAAGCTTTCCTTGATACCATATGTTTCCCTTAGCTTAGAGATGAAAGAAGGCGTCTGAATGTGCATGTGAAGGTTCTGTGATTCCACCAGAATGGAAGATTTCCTGTGTGAGAATCCCTTTCATCAACTAATATTGCAACCTATACTTGAATTAGCAGATAAGTCTACTGACTTGCCCCAGGCTAAATTTGAATCCCTCAGAGGTAAGATTTCAACCCAAGTCTTCATGATTCACATTCCAGCAATGAACTGAAGACATTTTAATGTAAATAGCATTTGTGTTCATTGACACTTTCGTTAATGGAACACTTTTTAATGACTACTGAATCAGAGTTTATGATGAAAATAATATTTTGAAAACTGTATACTTTTTATCTTGGATGGAAAAGCTTCAGATGATATTATAAATTATCAAACTCACTTCTCATGAGAACCTTAAGATGTGATCTTTAATTATGTGGTAGGAAAGAATTTAGTGAACCTAATCATAATGCTGAGATGATGGGAGCTGACTGAATAACAATGAAGTTAGTAAAAAAGAAAAATTATTTCTTCATTGATTTTATGCAGTATTTTTCCACTGCTTTTGCCCATATACACTCTACACTAACTCAATGAAAGTAGTAAATTAGAAGACATTTTGTCATCCTTTATCTTACAAATCTGATTAGAAAAAAAAATTGATTTCCCACACTGGTAATTTCCAAAAGGGTACAGTTAGATAAAATATTTCTTTCCATATAATATAGTCTGAGTTTTAGCTCCTTTAACATGATATTTTTTTTCCTAAATACAATAGCTGTCTTAGCTTACAAGGTTATTACTGTAAAGTACTAAAAGGGTTTGTTTTATTTTGTGTTCTAGGAAAACTATATATTTTTAATATTAAATCTTATTATCTATTGCATAGTTTTCATTCTACAGTTGTAAATGTGGCATGTTGAAATATTATTTGTTTGCTGAAGATAATTAGATTCGCTATCTTCAAAAGCATAAAGTACAAATATTCTTGCCCTTAATCCCTAGTTCCCATGTTCCAAAAATGCGTCTTGCTTCATTAAAAAAATAAAATTATTTATATGTTTTATAACAACTTATATCAAGGCTTGTGTGCCTCTGAGATAAAATATGTTTCAAGTTACTGAAGGTTTCAGGATTCACTTCATTCCTTACAAATAGGCACTGAGCATGTGTTATCACAGTGTAACACATGCCTGGTGTTTCATTTTTCTCAGCTAAATCATACAATCAACTGCCTCTTCACATTGGAAAGTCTCTTGGGCTCCAGCCAATCCCTTTCCTAAATTGGCATCACTGTGAAGAAGGATCTATTAGTTTAATAAATTGGTGTTACATCAAAGGAATTCTTTTCACAAGAAGTAGGAGTGAGAAGAAGCTTACAAAGGAATTATGTTGGAATATGTGTCAAAAATAAACATAAGCCTTGAAATGAATTAATCATCCTCACATGGTCCTTATTAAGCCTTTACACATCCCCTTTTTCTCTGTTGGGAGTCTGAAGAGTGGACCTCTGATTAGACTCAGTGTCAGAGTTCTCAAAACCCACAGATCTGTTGTGTTCTAATAGTAGTTCAATCCCTGATACCCTGTGATTATGGGTAAGACATACTTTTTTGCTTCTCTGTTCTCATCAGGGATTGGTAATAATATAATTTAACTGAGCAAGTTTGACTCAGAGTTAGTTCATAAATGAGAACCATAAAACATAATGAAAATAGAAATTGCTTGTATACTAAATGCTAAATAGAATTCTTCAGCCATATACTGGTGCCATTTCGGCCACTTAGATCTCAGTATCTCATCTTAGGATACTTTCAATCTGTAATATCCATATGGACAACTGTAAATAACTCTGAGCATCATGAGAATAATGTTAATAACTTGTGGTTTGTTGGTGTTGTTTTTGGAGGCATTTGGGGTTGTCACTTGCCCAGGGTTGTATAACTAGTAAGTGTCTGAGGTCAAATTTGAACTCTGGCCCTCCTGACTCCAGGGCCACATGCTGTATCTACTATGCCACATAGCTGCCCCATAACTTCTTAATGATTAGTCAATCAATTGTTTTTGTTATTTGTGTCATTTATCATATGTTTCCTCTGTGGCAAATACTCTCTGAAGTCAGCTTTTGGGATAGAATGAAAGACCACCATAGTTTCTGCCCTCAAGAAGCTTAGGATGGAAAGAATGAGGCATCAGTGATAATAGTGATAGGAACTGACGTCTGTATAGCACTTTGATGTTTTACAAAGTGCTTTGCATTTATGATCATCATGTGAGCCTCCTCCAAAACCTGTGAAATTAGTAGCTTTTCAACACACTATAATGGGACAAACTCTGCAAATCATGGAAATCCTATTAGTGATAGGTTAATGATGAGCCACATATATTAATAACTATACAAGTGTGAATAATTAAATAAAGTCATTCTCTTTATATAGGTAATTAACTCATAGTGTGGAAATTCCCTTAACTAACAAATAGCGCTATGGAGATGCTCCAGGTATATAGAAATTTCCTAACTTCTCCAGTCACACTGATGAACCTCAGAGGTGAAATTTGAACAATATTCTTTCCAATTTTGAGCCAAGCATTCTATCTGTATTGATATATGGGGTGTTTCAATATCTTGGAGTAGTTATAAGCTATGGTAACTTAAAACCGCACTAAAATTTTTGGGAAATCCTGTATTTCTACAAGGGGTCCGTAAATTGCACCTCATATATTTCACATATACATATATATAGTATGAATTTTCTTGTTACCACATACATGTGTATCTTGCAATATATCATGATATAAAATAGTCAATACATTATGAAAATGGATGTGAATTATGTAACATATAATGATCCAAATGCTCATTTTTGTACATGAATATACACAATCTCTAATTCTGTAGCTATGGACAAATGTCCATAAAACATTTTTAAAAAGTTTTCTTTAAAGTTCACAGTTTTATAGATTCAGCTAGTTTTTTTGGTTTCATAGGTTTTCAATGGAGTGAAAAGCATAGTTATCATTATATATAATATGACTTATCATATCTATTTTCATAATGTGTTATTTGACTCCAGGGGTGGGGAACCTGTAGCCTTGAGGCCACATGTGGCCCTCTATGTCTTCAAGAGTGGCATGTTGAATCAAACTTCACAGAACAAATTTCCTTATAAAAAGAATTTGTTCCGTAAAAGTTGAACTCAATAAAAAGGTCAGACCCAATGACCTAGAAAGCCACATGTGGCCTTGAGGCACAGGCTCCCCACACCTGGACAATACCATATTATTATCATTACCTGACTCCAAAGAGTTTCTAACCATATAGTACTGTCTGTGATGAGAAACCTCAAGTTAAGGTGGAATGAAAATTTAAGTGCGCCCCATAGCAACCAATTAATTATTTGGCTTTTGTTGGGAAAAAAAAAAAACAAACAAAAAAACCCAATAAACTCCTCTCCCTCTTAGAGCGAATAACTTGCTTTAATTAAAGTCATCCAACAGTGAGGAAGGGAGCTAGCCCTTGTTTCAAAAAAACTAATTTCCCTGATGAGCTGTACCACAAAATTCCATTCCTAACTGGTAGTTGTCAATGTGTAGCTATCCAGCAGTTCCCTACAAAATAAACCTTGATTTGCTTTTCTCCTTTATACAAAAGCAACAAGAATTCCATGATAGATATATCTTGATATATATAGATATAGATATATCTTGATATATCTTCAGATGTAGTCAATCTGTCTGATGTTTTTGCTTGGATGGTTTTCTTTTTACAAAGAAATATGTATGTATGTGTTTTTTTATTTAGTTGGGGGGGCAAAAATTGAAAGTACTGTGATAGATAAAAGGCATACATAAAACTTTTTTTTCTCTTAATACACTAAAGCAGAACTCTGTGCTATATGTAAAAAATGAATAAGGTAGAGTTCCTGTCCTTAAGGCTCTTGCAACTAAGTCATGCTTTAAATCTAAGGAGAGCTCTTTTAATTAGTCCTTTCCATATGTCATAAAGAAATGGAAAAAATGGTAAAACGTGGCAAAATGACCTGTTGAATTGGACCCAAAATTTTTATTTTCCTTCTAACGGAAAGAAAGTTCCATACAATGTATTCCTGAGGTAATTAGAATTATGCTTTCTAAACTGTTGCTATTTAGATATCACACCTAACAAGGCAACACCACAAATAGAAGAAAACCTCATACACAGATGTAAACATGTAAAGAAACACCCTGGATATTACAAGATGAAATCTGCGCAGTGCTTAGGGATTGCAGCTTATACCCTTACTTTTTGGGGGTTTATGTATACAGCTTGTGTATCTGTCTAGGGCTACACCTGTCTAGGAGATACTATACATCATTTATTTATCTGCAAAGAGCCAGCCTGGAGTCAGAGTTGATCTTCATTTTAGTCAGCTACTGAATGTAAGAATTCTGAAAAGCAATTTGGGGCCAAGATACATCCTTTTCTCAGAAAGAAGTTGTACTTAACAGGGATCTGGAGTGTAGCAGCTCAGATCTACTTTTGCAAAATGAGATGAAATTCACAGGACAACCCCCAGTGAATTCTCAAACAGAGATGTCAAAATTTTTGTATGGTTAAAACATATGCCCAAATCTGATGTTTCCTTCTTTCATTGTATTCTTCCTTAAATAACTCACTAGTCAACTTCCATATAGTTATGTGAAGATTATTGGTACCAAATTTTTAATCTATGATAGCTTTGTATCATTACCCAATATATTACAACCTCCTAGTCATTAACTATGGGATAGCTAGGTCATAAAGTGGATAGAATGCCAGGGCTGGACTCAGGAAGATGACTTCCTAAATTGAAATCTGGCCTCAGTCACTTACTAGTTATTTTGCTCTGGCAAATCATTTAACCATTTCCCTCAGTTTCCTCACATGTAAAAGAAACTGGAGAAGGAAATGGAAAACCACTCCAGTGCCTTTGTCAAGAAAACCCCAAATAGGATCATGCAGAGTTAAACACAATCAAAAGTCATAACTAAATAGGGAGTGTAAATTGCCTTAATCATGCATTGCCATTAATACAAACTGTTAATTTGACATACTAACTGCTGTAGGTGCTAGAGATACTATGGAGCAATGAAAAGAAAACATTTCTGAAATAAACAACTGTTCATTTATATCCAGCCACAGGTATATTTCTAGAGATAAGTAAAATGATTTGTCTAGAATAAAATCTAGAATATTAACAACTTCTAATAATTTACTGGCCAAATTTTCATCACTGTCTGTCTTTTTCCATTCCTGAGCAGTTTTATTTATACTCAGGTCCAATAAAATCTTAAATCAATATCATGGGATCATATTTTATTATTAGAAGTATAGAAGGAGGAAAGAATTTGCATATATTAAAATGTCAGTGATGATCCTATTTAATAATATGAAAATTATTCTGTCCTTTTTTACTTTTACTTCATGAGACGATTGTTGCTACAAATCTGATTGCTTATTCCAAAGCCATATGGATATGAAAGTCAGTCTAAACTACTTTTTAATCTTATCATTTGCCTTGTTCTCACAGAAAATAAAACAGCTCTTTTTCTTTTCTAACAGTCTTTTGAATAAATTCCTAAAATCATCCCATACCCCCAAAATAGTAAAATCAGAAAGAAAGATGGTTTTAAAAGAATTTAGAAATACATTCATTCCCTCAGCTCATTATCATATACCAAGTACAATAATTACTCAAGCTAATGCATTAGGTCCATTAACTATGTCTTCTAGGACATTTAAGTAAAATTGTCTATTAAGCAAATATTCAAAAACTTTTACTAAATTCAGCTAGCAATTCTTAAGTACCTACTGTGTATAAAGTACTTCTCCAAGTTCTGGCTTTAGAGAAATATACACACATACTAGAAAACAGTTCTTGCCCTCAACTTGCCGACAGATTTTGTGTTTAACAAATGATTTGCCATTTAAATTGTAAATAACTCACGTAAAAATGACTTTTTGAGTTCATTCTTTAAAGGCACAAAAATAAATTAAGCTATCCACTATAATGAAGGCAAGAAAGAAAAAAGAGAAATGTCACTTCTAGTTTAGACTCATTTATTCTGGCGTGTAAGGCCATCCAAAATCTGGTGCTACCTTACTTTTTGGATATATTCCACACTATCTTCCAACCAAATTGGAATACTCATAATTCCACACCAAATTCCTGTACTTTTTGCTCTTATGCCTTGAAATCTGGGATATCTTCTTCCTTATGCCCCATTCCTTTAACTCTAGCCTCTGCCTTTTGAAATCCTATATTTAAATATTGTTTAAATATAACCCCTCAATGAAGTTTCTCCTGATGTCTCCACTCAGCAATTATATTTTAACCTTATATTTCACTTATTTTATACACCTCTATGATCAGATGAGATAAGCTAAAATGTGATCTTTTAAATCAACTAGTCCAGCCACTTTAGTTCATAGATAAGAAAACTGAGGCCTCAAGAAATTAAGTGACTAATCTAGTATCAACATATAGACAGTAGCAGAGTTGGGAGTCAAACCTAGATCTTCTGATTCCATATCTAGTAATCTTTCCATTAAATCACCCCTTCATGTCTTTGGAGTGTAAATCTTCTATTTTTGGTTGTCTCTGGTTAATCCTTCATGCTAAATAATGAACTTCTTAATGACTGAAACTGAGAGTTGTCTTTCTACTTTCTCCAACCCCTAGCATCATTCTGCATATATGTAGTATTTGGTAAAGATTTGATAGTTTTAAACCAGTCATCTCTGTTGGAGGTCTTTGGTGGAGTACCTCAGACATTCATCTCTGGAGCTCTTTTGTGTTCAACATTTTAGTCATTGACTTAGTGGAAGACACAATGGCATGCTTATCAAATTTATAGTTGATAAAAAATAGGTGGGGATAATGTACAGTCTGGATAACAGAACAAGGAACCAAAAAGAATTCAGTAGGTTAGTGATTAAGGTAGCTAGGTAGCACAGTGGAAAGAGTACTGAACTGGAAATCAGGAAGACTTTAGCTTCCTGAGTTCAAATCCTACTGCAGTACCTACTAGCTGTGTGACCCTGGACAAGTCACTTTGCCTCAGTTCCTCATCTGTAAAATGAGCTGGAGAAGGAAATGGCAAAACATTCCAATATTTTTTCCCAGGAAAACCCTAAATGGGGTCATGAAGAGTTGGAGACAACTAAACAGCAATAACAAGAGTAAAAGTTGGAAATATGGGCCAAATATGACATGGTTAAATTTAATGAAAATATATTTTAAGGCTTACTCTTACATTCAAAAAACAAATTGGCAAAGTTCAAAATAACAGAAGGATGGCTAGACAATAGTTCCATATAATAATAATAAAAATAATAATCATGATATAGTGCTTTAATATTTACAAAATACTTTATACGTTATGAGTGACAGTGGTAGTAGTGACAGTAATAGAAAATATGGTAGCAATTCACATTTCTTAAGCTCCTTAGGTTTGTAAAGTGCTTCACATATGTTGACCTTCTGTAGTGAGGGGTAGAGGGGTGGGAGGAAGATAGCTTAAAACTTAAAATGTAACAAAAAATGAAATGAAATTTTTAAAAATGGAAAGTTTAAAGGATTGTCATTCTGCATGTATCAACAATATAACAATGCAGCCAAAAAAGCTAAATCAAACTTAGAAAACGGAGGCAAAAGGAGATGATATTTCCTCTGCATTCTGCTTTGGTCCACCCAAATGCCATATTCAGTTCTGGTTACCACAGTGTATGAGGGGCAACGACAAACTAGAGAGATTCCAAAGGAAAGGACTGAGCATGGCAAATAGAATTGACAAACAAAACTTGCTTGAAAGAACTTAGAATGTTTAGCCTGGAGAAAAAATGACCTAATTAAAAATGACAGCTAGCATTTATATCACACTTTAAGGTTTGCAAAACTCTTTACAAATAGTTTCTCATTTTATCTTCCAAACAATTTGAAGAGTTAGGCGCTATTACAATCCTCACTTTACAGATGCGGAAAGCGAGGCAAACAGAATTTATGTGATTTGTGCTGGGTCTCACAGCTATTAAGAGGCTAAGGCTGGATTTGAAATTGGTTTCTTCTGTTTCCAGTGCTCTTGATAGATCCAATGTTCTATCTTCTGTGGCACCTATCTGTTATAGAAAGGATGCAATAACTTTCTGAGTATTTGAATGCTTGTTATGTGAAGAAGAGATCTGCATTGTTCTTGATTCCACATGGAAGAAATAAGAGAAACTAGGTAGAAGCAATAGAGATAATTTTTAGCTTTATGAAATAATAACAATAAAGAAACTTCCCTGTAATTAGCACTGTCTAAAAGTGAAATTCCTCAGAAGGCGGTATGTTTCTGTTCATTAGAGTTCTTAAAAAAACATGCATACGTGGTTCTTTTAGGTGACGTGGTGGGGAATTTTAGGTATAGTTTGGACTAGATGAGCCTTCAACTAATCAGCTAGATTTTATTAAATACCTTTGTGTTAGACCATGTGATAAATATGAAAGATGAAAATACAAGGAAGGAATAACCCTTACACAAAAGAAGCTATTGTTCTGAGATCTGTTACAGTTTTGAGATCCTATGGCTCCTAATTAGGTTGAAGTAAACATACCTTATGAAGGACAGAATTTTTCAGTTTATTGAGTAGCCAGACTTATTGATTTGGACTCTAAAAGCTTTTTTACCTACCCTACCATTAATGTAATTATCCTTGCGAAAAGATGTCATCCTCTGGAATGTGATGATTGATCATCTCTCAGCAAAACTCGAAGAAAGTTTACACTATGATTTATCCAGAAAAAACATGACTTTACAATACATGTTGACATTTTTAAACTTTTGTTTCATTAGATGTGTTTCTACCTGCTTATGACTGAATCATAGGAATAAGCGTTTGTGATATGTAGCCCTGATAGCCCTCAATGCACTTCTTATGTAACACCCATCCCAAGTGCATCCAAATAGCTTGCTAGAATATGAGGATCAGTTCAAGCTTTCACATTTTGGATAATGGAGTGAAAGTAGAAGGTATATTTCTAAAGTGATTAAAAAAGTTTTGGTTTGTAGCATATGGAACCAGATTCATTGTGTTATGGTCATGCCTTATGTAGTAAATGGAATCTTCTGTTTAGAAGTAATCAAATAATTTCTTTCATTGGCTAAGAAAAAGCACTTATCCAAAATTCAAACCAATCTTAACAGTAAATCCATAAGGAGCCTCAGTAATTTTACTTATGAAAAGAAAACAAAATTTGAATGCAAAGAATCAAAATTTAAAGACAAAAAACCTCTCAAACACCAAGAACATAGATATAATGAGAAGACATATTTAATTAAACAAGCCCTTCTTCTACCTTTTGGGTTATAAGTAAACAGTAGTTAGTAAAGAAGAAAAAGTTATATTTCAGTGACTAAAAAATGTAAATACCCACTAGAAACACACACACACACACACACACACACACACACACACACACACACAACAGTGATGATGTACATGGCCAAAATGGAAGACAGAGACAAAGGTCGATACAAAATCCCTGTATAAGGTCTCTGATGTTTAGTTGTCTTTTATACTTCTCTACTGATAAAACCACATTGGTAGATAGGATAAACCAGGTTGAGTGTAACAGATAAGCACCAAACCCATAGTGTGTTATAGAGATGTCTGTCCCAAGCATGTGAAGACTCTTCCCTTTGGAATGGGTGGGTGAGGAAAATTTCTTTGAATGGCCATGGAGGTAGGTGAAACAGGTACTGCGGAGCACTTAAAACTTGGTTAAGCATTGAAGATGCCAAGGTCATCCACTAAATTCCAGGGCATTACCGGTATGTAGACTTGTTTGGCCAGTAGACTTTGATGACTGAAGAGAGAGTGAGGCTGATGACTTTCTGAAACTCTTTTTTAACTCTTTACCTAAGTCCAATTCATGCACAAGTCAAGACATCACCCTACGATATCATTAGTCCTCTGAAATGAAAGATAGACAACCTCTGCCATGAAGGCTTCCCTGATTTCTCCTGCTAAAATATGATTTTTCTCCTCAAGTTTTCTTAGATTACTTTCCCTGGATCTCTCCATTACCTTTATCACATTTTTCTTCTTCCCTTACATTTGCAGTATTCACTATATCTCTGCTTTTAGTTTTTAAACTCCCTGTGTTCAGGCACTTTATGGTTTTCCTGTCTTTGAATCTCTGGTGCCAAGAATAGTATGTTTATTTAATTGAATTAGGTTGGGGAAGTGGGTAGAAAGAAGACTCTTCCCCATCTAATTTTTATTAGGGAGAATAAGTAAAAGTGGATCCTGCTTTAAATCCAGTTGGATTAGCTTGACACCTCATTAACACATCATTTAAAAAATCATCTCCAGATAATGATGAAGTAGTTTTCCAGTAGACGAAGTAGTTATTTCCTCTTGAATTCCCATAAGCTGCTGAGAATCCTCTAGGCTTCCTAGAAGTTCTATTAAGATTCTACACACCCTGGTAATAGCTTCCAGATTATGCTTATTCACTTTCTTTGTTGATATCCACAACAGCTTTGATTACTCATTCTTTTCATGGCGACCTAGCAGGAGCTGGCAAGGAAAGAATTTTGAGGTTCCTTAAGGCCTAGCTCTTAGCAAGTACCTTTTAAAACAAAATGCTTTTCACCCCAGCCTTCAGGGATGGTGCAGCTGGCACGTTTAGTAACAGATAATATTTAGAATGCCACTCAATGTCAACATTCATTCAAAAGGCTGTAAGTAGCAAATGATATAGTAACCAAATTAGAAGATCTTTTTGAATGGAAATGTTCAGATCACCTACATCCTGGTGGTTATTATAGTTATCAGATGTGACTGGTGAGTTTCAGGCAATACCTTGGAAATGTCTTGGAGAATTCAGTATACTTCAGTGTACTTGGAAAGAGAGGGGAAAGAAAAGTAAGGGAAGAAAGGAAGGAAGGAAGGGGCAGGGTGGGAATTGAATGACAAATCAGGCCAGCATAGCCTCATTTTCTTTTATGACAAGGATTATCTAGCAGAACGTCATCATTTTTGTCCAAGTTTTATCAGAGTATTTGACAAAGTGTCTCATGCTATTTTTGTGGAAAATATTAAGGGACGTGGGCATTGCATGGATTTAATACTGATCGAATGAATGGTATCCAAAAGTAGTCACTAAGAGTTTACTCTTCACTTGGAAAGAAGTCTATATTACATTGTTCAGGCAATCTCATTCTGGCCCTGTGTTTGTCTATTTATTTAAAGTCAGTGACTTATAAAGGCACAGGTAAAATGCTTAGCAAGTTTATAACTCACAAAAAGCTACAAAGGCTAATTAACATATTGGATGACAAAATCAGGATCCAAAAAGATCATAATAAGCTAGGATATTAGGTAGAATATAATGAGTTTAAATAAAATAGTGGTAAATACAAAGTTTTTTAACATTATTTTTTATGAATCTCCTTTCTAACCCTGCATTAAATAAGACCAACATCACACACACACACACACACACACACACACACACACAAACATTATACATACTTCCATGTATTTGTCCTTTCTCTGGAGGTGGATAGCATTTTCCTTCTTTAGTCCTTCATAGCTAATTTAAATTTTCATGTTACTAAGTATAGCTTAGTTATCCACAGTAATTTTTTGAACAATATTGCTTTTATTGTATACAGTATTCTCTTACTTTAAAAATAATGAATCTGCTAATCATTTTTTATAGAATAGTAGTATTCTTTCACGATCATATACCAAAACTTATTCAGTCATTCCCTAATTGATGGGTAGTCCCCCTCAATTTCTAGTTCCTTGCCACAACAAACAAAGTTGCTATAACTGTTTTAGAAAATATAGGTTTTTCTTTTTTCCCCTGATCACTTTGGAAAACAGATCTAATAGTGGTAAACCTGGATCAAGGGGTATATGCAGTTTTATAACTCCTTGAGCATAATTTCATATTGCTCTCCAAAAGGATTAGATCAGTTCACAATTCCACCAGCATGTCCTGTGGTCCCATTTTTAACACATGCCCTCCATCACTTGTCATTTCCCCCTTCTGTCATTTTATACAATTATCTGATAGGTAGGAGATGGTACTTCAAAGTTATTTTAATTTGCACTGTCTAATCAGTAGCAATTTACGACATTTTAATGATAATATATAGCTTTGTCTTTTTTCTTAAAAACTTTCTGTTCATAGGCTATGACTCATATTCTTATAAATTTAATTCAGTTTCCATATGTTCGAGATATGAGGACTTTTTTTCTAAGAAACTGTTCATTAAATTAGCGCCCAGATTTCTGCTGGCTATGTTGATTTTATTTGTGCAAAATCTTTTTAATTCATTGTAATCATTGAATTATTGAATTTATTTTATATCCTGCAATGCCATCTCTTTTTTCACAAATTCTTCTCATTCATAAATCTGATACGTAATATGTTCCATGCTCTTCTAATTTATTTATGATGTTTCCTTTTATATAGTCTAGGTCAAGTATATGTTTTTTTTCCTTTTCTTGGTAAATGGTAGAAGATATTGGTCTATATTTAGTTTTTGCAAGACTAGTTTCCAGTTTTCTCAGCAATATTTTTTTTTACGAAATAGTGAATTCTTATCCCCAAAACTTAGAAATTTATATTTAATAGCAAGTATAAACTGTTAAACTTAGTTTAAAAAAATTCTAAAATGCAGAGTATAAGGAAGAAAGATTGAAAAAAACCCAGTTTCATAGGGAAAAATATCAGGTGTTTTAGTGAACTATGAGCTTGATATGAGTAAATAGTGTAACAGAATAACAAATTAAAAAACAAAAACCAACAGCCTAATGCAGTTGTAAACCACATTAAAAGAGTCATAGTGTTGAGGACAAAGAAAATGAAAGACCCATTGCAGCCTATGTTCTTCTTATTATATCCAGAGAATTGTCTTCATTTATAATCACCATATTTAAGAACACTGGTAACCTGGAGAACATATAGAATAGTGGTTCTTAACTTTATTTTGTGTCTTTCATACATACCTTTGGCAGTCTTGTAAAGTACATGGGACCATTTTCAGAGTAATGGATTTAAAAGCATAGAGTAAAATACATAGAATTACAATGGAATCCAAAGTCTATTGAATATAAATATATTTTTTTCCTAAGTTCAGAGACCCTCTGAATTTTATTTGTGGACAATGTGAGGTTCTGTGGATGTCAGGTTTAAAAACACTTGATCCAGGGAAGACAACTACAGCAAGGAATGGTTTCAAGTTTCTACCCTTGAAAACACATGAAGAAACTAAAGAGTTTTATCATGGAGAAAAGAAGATATGGAGAATATATAGTAGTTGTCTTCAAGTATTGAAGGGTTATAATGTGGAAGACTTGTTCTGTCTGAGCCAAGAGGACAGAACTTTAAGCAGCAGTTGGAAGTTGCACAGAGAAAATGGACAGTATTGAGTGGTAGGAAATTAACCCTTACTGAGAGTTTTCAAGCAAAATCCAGTGACCTTTGAAGTCCCTTCCACATATGAGGATCTGTCAGTAGAGAATATTTTAACAGAGGAATTAGATAATGACTCAGTTTTTTAATGTAATATACTAAGATTGCAAAGCATTTTCTTTGTAACAACCTTATGGAATAGATAATATGATAGTCTTTCCTATTCTATATATATGAAGAAAACTGGGGAGTCTAAGAAGTTAAAATGACATGTCTATGGTTATAAAGCTAAGAGATATCTTGAAATGAGATTTGGAGAGTACATGGTGAGCCATAAAGTTGCAAAATTCCTACCTCTGACTCATTCAGATAGATCTTCATGTAGCTTCATTGTTTTATGCTAAATTAAAATTTAACTAAATTTTAATGCTAAATTTAAAATTTTGAATGCTAAATTTAAAAAATATTTTTATTTCATTAAATATTTCCCAATTACATGTAAAAGTTTTAATAATAATTTTATAACGTTTTGAATTTTGAGTTCTCTCCCTCCCTTGTGCTCTTCGCCAGTCCTTAAGAAAACAAGCAAATTTATATTGATTATACATGTGAAGTTATGCAAAGCATAGTTCCATATTAGCTATATTGAAAAAGACAAAAATCATACAAGAAAAATAAAGAAAAAATTAAAGAGTATGTTTTAATCTTCATTCAGAGTTTATCAGTTCTCTCTCTGTTTGGAGAGAGATGGCATTTTTCATCATGGATCCTTTGGAATTGTCTCGGAACATTATCTTAATCTAAGTAGCTAAGCCTTTTGTAGATCTTTGCAATATTTCTCTTACTATGTACAATGCTCTCTTTGCTCTGCTCACTTCACTTCATCTAAGCTGTATCAGATTTTTCTGAAACCACCCTACTTATCATTTCTAATACCATAATAATATTCCATTACAATCATATACCAGAACTTGCTCAGCCATTCCTCAGCTGATGGGCATCCCCACCACTACCATCACAACCACCACCATCACCACTACCACCTCCATTACCACTACCATCACCACCATCATCACCACTGCCACCACCACATTCCAATTCTTTGCCACCACAAAAAGAGCTGCTATAAATATTTTTGTACAAGTAGGTCCTTTTCCCTTTTCTTTGATCTCTTTGGGATACAGAACTAGTAGTGCTATTTCTGGGTCAAAGGGCATGCATAGCTTTATAGCTCTTTGGGCATAGTTTGAAATTTTTTTCCAGAATAGTTGAACAAGTTGAAAATTCTACTGGTAGTATCAGAATTTTGCAGCATGGCACTCCAGTATTTGTTTTCCTTTCCTGTCATTTTAGTCAGTCTAATAAGTATAAAGTAGTATCACAAACTTGTTCTCATTTGCATTTCTCTACTCAGCAATTTAGAAAATTTTTTGGTGTGAATATTGATAACTTTGATTTCTTCTGAAAAGTGACTTTTTATATCCTTTAGCTATCTATCAGCTGGTGAATGGTTTTTATTTTTATAAATTTTTCTCAGGTCTCTGTGTATTTGAAAAATAACACCTTTATCAGTGAAACTTGCTGTAACATTTTCTCCAGTTTCCTGTTTTCTTTCTAATTTTAGCTACATTAATTTTGTTTGTACTAACACTTCTAAAAAATTTCTCCTAATCAAATTATTTATTTTATTTCCTGCAGTCCACTGTATCTCTTGTTTGGTTATAAGTTCTTTTATTATTGACAGTATTGACAGGCATACTTTTCCATGCTTTCCTAATTAACTCATGATATCACTCTTTATGTCCAAATTATGAGTTTATTTTATATCCTGAAACTTTACTTAACTTATTGTTTCAATTAGTTTTTTTTAGTTGATTCTCTAGGGTTCTCTAAGTATATTATCATTTCATCTGCAAAGAGTGCTAGATTTATTTCATTACCTACTTTATTGTTTTTATCCTGTTGCTATAGGTGGTGATGAGAGAGCAGTAACTTCAAGAGCTCTAAAACCAAACACAGGAGTGGATGTGGCAAATAGTCAGAAACATTACAGAGGACCAGTGTGCTATCAGTGGATGTGGGATTACATCCTGCTTGGCAATTCCATTCTTTATTTCCAATTCTAATTCTTAGCTGAAGGACTGAAAGAAGCACATTAACTCAAGAGGGAGTAAATGTTCTGAGGGGTGTTATCACTTTTGGTCAGAAGGCATCAGGGACCTCAAGGAACAGTATCATTCCATTCTCAAGTATCATTACCATTCCTGGTACCTTTCCTGGGTAAGGTCCAGAGTGCAGATAAAAGGAGAACAATGACTGCGCTTCTCCCCAGACCATACTATCTTGGAAGCACCAAAAACTACTCTATTAATTTCCTTGCCTTCTTTTGAATTTATTTGATTATATTGCTCTAATGTGGGAAAGTTGAGAACTCCCATTAGTATAGTTTTACTCTTTCCTTCTGTAATCCATTTTACTTTTCTTTTAAGAATTTGAATGCTATACCTTTTAGTACATACATATTTTATACTGTTATTACTTTATTGTCTATGGTGCCTTTTAACAAGATCTAATTTCCTACTTATCCCTTTTAATTAGGTCTATTCTTGCCTTTGCTTTTTCTGAGATCACAATTGCTACCCTTGCCTTTTTTACTTCAGGTGAAACACAATAGATTCTGATCCAGCACCTTATTTCAACTCTGTGTATGTCTCTGTTTCAAGTATATTTCTTATAAACAACATATATTCTATATCCTCATTCATTCCATTCTGCTGATGAGTTCATCCCATTCACATTTTATTACTAATTATTTTCCTCTATCACATTTCCTTTTATCATTCTTTCTCTTTTTGTCCTGCCCCTCCTCTAAAGTATCTTTTGCTACTGACCACAGTCTTATTTCATCTGCCTTCCTTTCTATCATGCCTCCTTCTTATTATTCCGTTCTTCTTATGCTTCCTTTATAGGAAAGATAGACTTCTATTACAAATTGAGTATGTTTCTGTGTATATATATATATATATATATGTATGTATGTATATGTATATACAAGTATGTATATGTATATGTGTATGTATATATGTATGTGTATTTTTTTCCTTTTTACCCATTTAGATGTGAATGAGGTTCAAGCATTGCCTGCCTCTTCCTCACATTTTTTTCCTTTACTGTAAAGGCTCTACCTTGTGTGCTTTTACGTGAGGTAATTTTTCCCATTCTTCTTCTCCCCATTTCTCACAGGGCATCCCTATCTCTTATCTCTTCCCTTTTTTATATCATCACAATATATTCACTTCATCCCTGCATGTTATTTTTTTCTTATAGAATCCTTCTACTTTTCCTAATAAAGTTCTTAGAAGTTATAGACATCACCTTCCCATTTAAAAAGTTAAACTGTTTAAACTTATTGAGTCCATTATGATTTCTCTTTCATGTTTGTCTTTTTATGATTCTCTTGAGTCTTTTATTTGAAAGTCAAATGTTCTATTTAACTCTGGCCTTTTCATTAGGAATGCTTGAAAACATTTTTTCATTTATTTACATTTTTACTTTTGAAGTATTGTACTCAGTTTTGCTGGATAAGTTATTCTTGTTCTTAATCCTAGCTTTTTTTTTTTTCAGAATATATTCTCTATCATCTAATCCTTTAATGAAGTAGTTCCTCTACAAACTTTGAATAGTTTCTTTCTGGCTGCCTGAAGTATTTTCACTTTGACATGCAAGCTCTGGAATTTGGGTATAATATTCCTGGGGAGTTTTCATTTTGGGATCTCTTCCAGGTGGAGATTGAGGGATTCTTTCAAATTGTATTCTATCATCTAGTTCTAGGATATTGGGATGATTTTGTTTGATAATTTCTTGAAATATGATATCTAGACTCTTTCACGATGACTTTGAGGTGGGCTAAAAATTTTTAAATTATTTCTCCTCAATATATTTTCCAGGTTATTTTTCTAAAGAGATATTTCATTTTTCCATCTTTTTTATTCTTTTGACTTTGTTTTATTGTTTCTTGATGTCTCACGAAGATATCAGCTCTACTTACCCAGTTCTTATTTTTAAGGCATAATTTTCTTCAGTGAGTTTTTCCACCTCTTTTTCATTTGTCTACTTCTGCTTTTTTAAGATTTTTAACTTTTTTTCACATTTGGCCAATTTTGTTTTTTAAGGTGCTATTTTTTCAGTACTTTTGTGCCTCTTTTACCAAACTGTCAATTGTCTTTTTATAATATTCTTCCTTTGATATTATTTATTTGCCTTATATTTCCTCTACCAGTCATATGATTTTAAAAATCTTTTTTTATCTGTTTCAGGGATTTATGTTGGGCTTGTGGCCAATTCATTTTTTTTTCTTTTGAGGATTTGCTTGTAGATTTTTTGATTTCTATGTCTTCTTCTAAAAGTGTTTCTTGATCCTCTCTGTTACCATTGTTATTTTTTATGGTCCAATTTCTTCTTCTCTTCCTCCTCCTCCTTCCTCTTCTCCTTCTTCTTTCTTCTCCTCCTCCTTCTCCTCCTTTTTCTTCTCTTCTCCTTCTTCTTCTCCATCTTCTGTTTCTTTGTTCTCCTCTTCCTCTTCCTCCTTTCTTCTTCTTCTCCTACTTCTCTACTTATTCTCTACTTCTCCTACTTCTCTACTTCTTCTTCTCCTTCTTCATCTTATTCTCCTTCTCCTCTTTCATTTTCTCCTTCTTTCTTCTCCTCCTTCTCCTCTTCTTTTTCTTCTTCTATTTCTTCTTCTTCTTCCACCCTATTTTTTTTTATTTTAAACTTTATGTTAATGTTGAACTACTCCTGGCTTAATGGTGAGGGGCATTATCTTAAGTTTCAAGCCTTTCCTCACTATTTTCAGAGCTATATATGTTTCTGGATATGTTGAAGTTTTTGGTGCTTCCAAGGTAGTAGAGTTTAAAGAGAAGTGTAGTCATTGCTCTCCTTCTCTGTACTCTGGTCCTTACCCAGGAAAGACACCTAATTTCTTGAGAATGGAAATTATACTGTTCCTTAGAGTCCTTGATCTCTTCTGATCAAAAGTGATAATGCCCCTAAGAACTTCTGCTCCCTCTTGCAATTCCCTCAGTCCTTTAGCTATGAACTAGTATTGGATACAGGCAATGTATTTGCTGAGCAGTATATGATCCTGTATCAAGTGCTAGCACAGTGGTCCCCTGCAATCGCTTTCTGACTATTTACCACACCCACTTCCTGTTTTTGGCTTTAGAGTTCCTGAAGTTGCTGTTGTCTCTTTCATCATCACCTCGTATCACCACTTGTGTTTCATCCGTATGGGTTCTGGGCCAGCCCCCACCTCTGTGTCACAGATATTTCTTTTTTCAGACTTACTCTGTTATCTTGTGCTGGAAGAATATTTGACCTTTTATTGATTCTGCCATTCCAGAATTTGATTTGAGGTAATAGTTCAAAATTGTTTGGAAAAGAAGTTGAGAGGGGCCAGCTTAGTGCTTCCTCTACTCTATCACATTGGTTCCACCCCCAAGAAGTTGTCATGCTAAATTTTCCCAAAATGTAGACAAATTCAAACATAAGTAAAAAAGGGCAAAACCCTTCCCCAAAGGGTAAAACCATATGTATACATGTAAAAGTTTTATCATTAAGAGACTCAGTTAATATATTCTTAAATTAAGGTTATTATTATTCAGTTGGATAATTATCAAAAAGGTAATCCTGTATTCTTGCCATATACTGTCCTTTTTGGCAGACCCTACTATCCTGAACGAGATTTGAATATGAACTCATTTAGTAATTTTGTCATCTGAGAATCAGCTTAGCTAAAATCAGAGAGGATCATCACCAAAGTAGACATCAGGGCAATGACATATTCAGCTATGACAAATTTTACCATGTAATAATTTACAAAGAGGCTGTGATCTTTATGATATAAAGATCTTCCCATCATTTAAGTTATTTAATTTTAAATTACTGAGTATGTATTTCTATATAAATATAACTTCCCTTTAAAAATCTATTTAAAATCACAGCCTTGTCAAGGATTAGCATTTTTAGCATTCATCCTACCCCCACTGAATGTATGAATGCAGATTTAATTCTGAAAAGAATACTATTTCCAATTAGAGGCTTTGGGACTTTGTTATAATAGATGGGGCTTGACTTACCTTGGAATAAATACTTATAGTTTTTAAAGCATGACATTTTCTGGCATAAACAATTTAATGTCTCTCTTTTTTTAAATTACATTTACGTGGCTCTTTAAAATTTGCAAAGCACTTAACAAATATTTCATTTTATTCTCACAATAACCTTGGAATTAGTTGCTATTTTTAATCTATATTTTACATATCAGGAACTTGAGGCAGATAGAGGTTAAAAAACTTGCCCAGGTTCTTACAAGTAGTAAGTATTCCCTTGTCTATCCCCTTGTTGTGACTCCTCATAATGTTTTAGAGGGAAAAAATTGAGAAAAAAGGCAATTTTAAAAGCTACACACTAATTTTAATTACCCCGGGAGTGGGAGGAAGATAATTTTGAGAAATATTGATGATTAAACATCCTGGGTAGTATGAAATGAAACTAGTCAAAGGTAAAATAATTATAAATGCTAGTAAAGTTTTCCAGAATGAAGTAATTGTTTTCAAGCAAGAATACATCAGGTATAAAGTTGTTGTGTTTAATGGAAAGTATTTTGCATTGGGAGCTATGCCTATTTGAATCCTGCCTCCATTACTTACTAGGTGAATGATCCTATTCAGTTCACTTAGAACCTGAGCCTCTGTTTCCTTGTTTACACAACAGGGATAATATCTATAACAATTATCTCATTGGGTTATTGCTACTATCAAATGAAATGACCTACGTAAATAACAAACATGAACAAAAGTCAGGGATTATTAATGGCATCTGCTTTAAAGAGCACTATGATATTAACATTCCACTTAGATTTTCTCACTTCCTTTAAGACTAACCCAAAGTATTACCAGAAAACTGGCTTTCTGATCTGTACTTCCAAGTTATTGGTACCCTCCTCTTTTTTTTCTTACCTTTTAAATTAATTAATTTTTAGCTTTTAGTATTCACTTCCACAAGATTTTGGGTTCCAAATTTTCTCCCCATCTCTCCCTTCTGAATATTTACAATATTTTTCCTTGACTGGAATTTGGCTATAATATTCCTAGGAGTTTTCCGTTTGGGATCACTTTCAGGAGGCCATTGTGGATTCTTTCAATATCTATTTTATCCTGTGGTTCTACAATATCAGGGCAGTTTTTCTTGATAACATCTTGAAAGGTAATGTCTAGGTTCTTTTTTTGATCATGGCTTTCAGCTAGTCCAATCATTTCTAAATTATCTCTCCTGGATCCATTTTCCAGGTTAGTTGTTTTTACGATGAGATATTTCACATTGTCTGTTATTTTTTTTGTATTTCTTTGGTTTTGTTTTATAATTTCTTGATTTTTCATAAAATCATTAGCTTCCAACTGCTCTATTCTAATCTTCAAGGAATTATTTTCTTCAGTGAGATTTTGGACCTCCTTTTCCATTTGGCCAATTCTGCTTTGTAAGGCATTCTTCTCCTCATTGGCTTATTGGATCTCTTTTGCCACTTGAGTTAGTCGATTTTTAAGGTGTTACTTCAGCATTTTTTTTTTTTTTGGTCCTCTTAACAAGCAGTTGACTCATTTTTCATGATTATTTTTTGCATCACTCTCATTTTTCTCCCCAATTTTTCCTCTAATTCTCTTATGTGATTTTCAAAATCCTTTTTGAGTTTATCCATGGCCTGAGACCAATCATTTTTTCTTGGATGATTCAGATGGAGGAGCTTTGACTTTTTTGTCTTCTCTTTGTATATTTTGGTCTTCCTTGTCACCAAAGTAAGATTCTGTATTCTGATTCTTTTTCCCATCTTAGCTCATTTTCTCAGCCATTTACTTGACTTTTGAACTCTTTGTCAAGATAGTTCTCTGCTTACAATGGGGTTGGGGGGTGTATGGTCAGCCTCTCAATGTCCCCAAAATCTGTGAGCCTAGAACTCCAGAAACTGCTACCACTGGCCCTGTTGTTGTGGCTGCTGCAGGCTCCTTCAACCCCTCTGCCACAATGAAGCTGTGGCTAGACCACCCAGTCTCTAACTCAGGTCCCACAGGATTTTTCCACTGACCTTCCAATTTGTCCTCAGTATTTTGGGCTTGAGAAGTCTGAAAACTGCTTCAGGTGCCAGGGGTTCAGTCCCCTCAAGGTCTGTTCAGGTGCCAGCACAGCCCAAATTAGGCTGCATTCTACTCCCACCCTGGTGTGATACACTTCCTGTCAAATTTCCAGGCTGTCTTGAGCTAGAGATTTGCTTCATTCTGTGGGTTCTGAAGCTCCAGAATTTGTTCAGAGTCATTTTTTATAAGTTTTTGGCTGAGTCTGGGGGGAGAGCTCTAGCAAGTCCATGTTTATACCCAGCCATCTTAGCTTTGACACCCCCCCCTTTAAAAACTAACTTTTATTTTCTCATAGTTATCCAGAGATTTTATCTATCTACATATATGTATGTATGTATATATATATGTGTGTGTGTGTGTGTGTCTTTGTATCTATAACCTTCTAGATATAGCTATATGTGTGTACACACACACACACACACACACACACACACACACACACACACACACACAGACTCACTGTTGTCTTCCCCCAGAGGAACACCTTTCTGTTGTTCAGTTGTTTGGTCATCTTTCAGTCATGTTCAACTCACTGTGACCCTATTTGGTGTATTTTTGGCAAAGATACTGGAGTGGTTTGCCTTTTCCTTCTCCAGTTTGTTTTATAGATGAGGAAATTGAGACAAACAAGATTAAGTTACTTGCCCAGGGTCACACTGCTAGTTAGTGTCTGAGATCAGATTTGAACTCAGAAAAATGAGTCTTCCTGAACCCAGCCCTGGCACTCTATCCACTGTGCCACCTAAGTGCCCCTCATAATGGGTGCTAAATTTTGTTGTGTTTGTCTTTCATTCTCGAAGAGGACGATGACATGAAGATGATGACATGACTTGCAATTGACTTTGATTTGAGTGAGAGAGAGCTATGTAAGGTCACCAACTTCACCTTCTATTAGGTGCTAAATAAATGGTTATTGAATTGCATAGCAAAGTACAGTCTTCTCAGTTTTACAGATGAGGAAACTGAGGCAAACAAGAGTGACTTTTCCAGGGTTACACTGTTAATGTCAGACTAAACTTGAACTCAGGAAAATTAGTCTTCCTGACTCTAAGCCTGGCACTGTATACATTGTAATTATATACATTAATTTCCTTAATGGAAATTCCTTCAAATCTCTGTCATGTAACAGAGTATCTGTCATGTGGGAGGCTCTTCATAAATACCTAGTTATTGATTACTCTGTATGTGTGTATATACCTACACATATATGGATAATTTTTTGCAGGGAACCTAGACCTATGATTTTATGAGACTGAGAACTGGAGAGGAAACTCCATTTGTCAATGCGGATCATCACCTCATCTTCAACTAAGAGTCTTAGGGAGCTGCCCATTATACTGAAAGCTGTGACTTGTCCAGGTTTCCAAACAGTTTCTCTGTGTCAGAGACAGGTCTTAAGTCAAGATATATTGGCTCTAAAGTCAGATCTCTATCTAGGATGCTTCAGCTAAGTCATATTGATTTTTTTCTACATTTTATATATATGTAGAGAAATAGCATTTATGTACATGTTTGAATTATCTGTGTTTGTTATGATGCCAATGTGTCTTTCCATTTACTTAGCAGAGAGTACCCAACAGTTAGAATAGTTTCTATTTGTTTTAAAATAACCTGGACCTAAATTATAAAACATATACAAAATATTCATTAATATCTCATCTCCAATGCATTAGTCAAAATAGAATGTCAGCACTACTTGCTTCAACTCTAGGGGATGGAGGAATAAAATTATTATTTCTGCTTTCTTTTCAAAAGACCAAATGATTCATTAACTTTCACAAATGTTCTGCAAAAGGAACCACATGAATGATGAACACAAGAGGCCATCTTATCATTAAAAATTCATCATACCTTCAAGGAAGGATTTAAGAAAAGAATATGTAGTTAGCATGAAGCCTTTGATGAAGCCGGATAACGCTATAATTAATGTAACCTGAGCCTTTTAAATTCATGCTTTTAAAAAAAAAAGACAGATGAGATGAGCTTCTTTTAGGCAGTCACATGGAGATGTGAGGAATGAAATAATGTTTAGTCTCTAGTACCACATTTGTTTTAAAAGAATAAAATGATCAGATAAGGGAAACTTTTAAAATTCCTTTTCAAAGCATTGCTATTTGGATAGATTAACATCCTAAGTAAGAATGCTTGGACCAAATTTTTATGTAAACTTTTTTGTTCATTTTCATATATCCAAATCCTCTTTAAACTATCTGTGTGTATGTGTATGTGTTTTAGATAACATCTCACTTCTTCCCATGTTTGCTGGTTCAAAAATGGCAATGTCTTATGGCAAACATGTCAAATTGTGTAATATAACAGAAACAACCTATTTTAGAAACATCATGAATAAATGAAACTCATTCTTGTCTCAACATAGAATCCCGAAGATGTGGAATCTATTGTTTTTGGATAATTTCTTAAGGTAATATAAGAAAAAAATAGGACTAGGTCTATATCTCAGACCTTTTGGGAAGGAAAAAGGGGTTTCATTCTCATTGTTTCTTTCTCTCTTTTTTTTTAAATAGTACAGACCATGGGCTTTTGTTAAACGATTGATCTCACTTCCCCTTTTCTAAAGAAGATCCTCTGTTTTGTTTTTGATTTAATCACCATTTGTGCTCCCCAGATCTGTGGCTCACTGCCAAAATGTTCCCTGGTGATGCTTGAGGGAAGCCTGAGGCAAGTGACTCTTGTAATGTAGCATAGAGTAAGGGCAGCTCAAGCCTATGGCATAGGAAGGCTCCAGTGGCAGCTTAGTGAGCCAGCTGCTGACAGCATGGGGTGGTTTTGCAGAATATAATAAATGTTGCTGCACTCCTATTAGGGGCATAGGGATCTTGTTTGGAGCACATTGTGATGTCACTGGACATTGACAGGCAACAAAAGAACTGGAATCTCTTGGGTGACCTCCAAGACTTTTGTGTCATTTGATTTTAGGACTAAGATGTATACTGAATAAAAATAAATCAACCATGATACAATAAAAATGGACTCCTGTTAAGGAATGGAGTGAATTTCATGAAGACTAGGGGGGAAATATTTTTATAAGAGACTAGTCTGATCAAGCTAACTTTAATTAGGATTTTGAAGGAAAAGAGTGGTTAAAAAAAAGCCCAGATAAAATTGAAAGGAAAACATAAAACAACTGACAAATGGGGCAAAGTAGGTTACTTTGAAAGAAGATACGTGGCTGAGGTGGTACCCAGTAATTTCTCAAAAGGAAAATTGATTAGACAGTATAATTATAACCTCAGATGTTGAGATACCAGTGTGCAGAATCAATTCATTGAACTAGAAATGTGAACACAAGAAGATAAACAATATTTTGCAGGTATTGCTAATTGGGATGTTTTACCAGTCTGGCTTTTCCCCAGATATCTTCAAGTGAATCTTTCTTTGTTCCAGATTCTCCCTCCCATCAGACAGTCCGTCAAATTGCCATGGCTTCCTGGGCTTTTGATTGGTGAAACTTCACCTTTTCTAGACTGATTCAGGTCATAACACGGCTATTCCTGGCAATCTTCACCTCTCTTCCTGCTCCCCCGCCCTGAACAAAAAGCTCTAGCTCATTAAAATAATATAATCTACAGGATTGTTTTTTTTTTTTTATCAAGGATGTTTTATTCAGTTGCTCTGACTCAATTCACCATTAATTAACTGTCTTGATCAAAATTCTCTTTCTTGACCACTGCTCCCCTACATGTGGCATTTTCCTCCATTACAAAGTAAGCCTTTTGAGGTGTTATCTTGTTTTTCTGTGTGTATTCCCATTATTTAATACAGTGTGTGGAATACACTATGTGCTTAATAAATGTCTTTACCTTAATACATTTTATTATTCATTCATTCATTCAGGTGTCAAGTTGTGAACCAAGAAAAATGTTGCCACTTGTAACTCTGGGATATGTAATGTCACAGGCATGAAAACATTCAGCAAGTATTTAGGAGATTGCCAGGAATAGTTTGAGACCATTGTCCTGGTTAGAGTGTCCTAAATGTTATAGTGTACATGGACTAATACAATAAGAAGCAAGTGATAACAAAAAAAACAAAAACAACAACAAAAAATCATCTCCAAACAGCTCATAGAACCAAGGAATAGTCATTAAAGATCAAATACCAGTTCTAGGTAAACAATAAGACATAGCTAATTACAACAGAAAAATAAAACCTTATCTAAGCAAAATAAGAATCACTCGGGATACTTCAAATAAGGAAAGAACCAATTTCAGGGGTATAAAGTGAAGGGGGTGTATGTCTTTTTTGAGATGCAAAAGAGTTTGGGGAAAACAAGTTGCATAGACCTCAGAAACCTGTGCTACCTACATCTTCCTGACTACTATAGACACATTCCAAGAATATATTATTTGAAGAGTATATTTAATTCAAAAGAAACAGAGCTTATCAAGTGGGTGAGAAAACAACAGCATCTATAACAATGCACACCTATGTGAAAATTAAGGAATCTGAGAATCGTGGAGAGCATTTAAGTTAGGGGGAATAAAAGAAAGGTAGAAATGATATTGATGAGGGAGAGCACTGGAGATCTCCCCATCTGATAAAGAATTTTAATAGTGCTCCATTAATACAGATTTTTTCAAAAGAACTACCATATTTTTATTAGTCATGGTTATGTCCAATTCTAAAATTATGTTTTGAGAGTGAAAGTTTTCTGAATTTGATGTAAGATTTCATTGATAAATAACACTTTTAATGAGTAAACTTTCTTTATCAGTCTAGATTGGCACCTACTCTGTAACTCACAGTATTAGAGACTTTCATGGGGCACTAAGAATTTAAGTGACTTACCCAAGGCCACATAGCCAGGATGAGTCAAAAGCTGAATTGGAATATATATGTCTTCATGTCACTGACACGAGTCTCCTACTATGCTACCACAGTTGCCTCTAAATTAGCAGATTCAATTTAATAAAATATTAAATAATTTTGAAAATGTTTTTCATGTTTATTAACTAGATCTACAGCGTAAGCTAAAATACTGTGTAGCTCATATGGGCAGTAGTATTAAGAGAAAGGTTGGGTGGGGTGGGGACTGATTCTTAAACTGGCTTTTCTTCTGGGTTGTTCACTCCCCACACGGATGGGATGTCTGTGTCTATTGTTTTGTTCCCTGTTTGTTCAGGAGTTTGGAGAATCGTTTCCTAAGAATACTTCTAGTATTTCAATGTATATCTGGCGACCTGTGAGCATTGGTAGGGAACCCGTTTCCAAATGAAGACAGGAATCAGACTTTTAAAAAAAATACCTTATAACAAGATGTTCTTTTTGGTAACTTTCAAAATTTAACTAAATATTCATTTCCCTTTGAATAGGCAACACTTACAAAATCTGAAGTTATAAATATAAGCTTTTTTTTTAATTGTGCAGAATGTTTGCAATTTTGGTAGAATGAAAAAGTGCATTTTCTTGCCATCGTAGATCATTTGAAAATAGCAGGATACATTTTACTTAATGTGTTTCCTGAGAATGCTAACCTCTAGAGTGAAAGAAAAAGTACTAAATTCTAGTTTAGAAAGAAAAAAAATTAGTGTAATCAGTATTATAATGACTTTGCTTTTTAAGTGAACTATATCCCTTTATCTTACAGATAATGCATGCAAACTGCCTATAGCTGCAATAAAAAATAATGATGCACTGTATTTAATTACTATTCAGTAAGGCTTTTTATCTGCTTTAAAAGTATTTGTAAATATTTGCTATAATTCTCAATTCTGCAAAAGAGCTTAATAAAATATAGGTAAATATGAGCAGGGTAATGGAGTTTCAGGATAGGCTAGATTCTGTATCTTTTGGATAATATATAATAATACAATAATAATCTTTTAGATAATGTGTCTTTTAAAAGGAGAAAAATGTAGAAAATTACCTCTCCAAGTTTCTTCCTATTTGTTTGATGATTCTGGAATTAGTTATAGACTATTAGTTATAGACTTCTACTAGCTATAAATTTCATTTTTTTATATTTGCTTTTTAATTACTTTGTATATACAGGATATATTACAAGTAAAATTTAAGCTTTTAGTAGATGTGTTGTTTTTGAATTTGTATGCATAGATGCAGACACAGTATATGCTTATCGTATTGAAAGACAATATTTTTAGTGACTATGAATTTTCCATATATTAGACAAACTAATCCAGATGAAAATAAAACTAAAGAAAATTTTTGTTTCCATTGCCTTCATTTTCTTTACAATAATATTGATATAATACATAAAGTAAATATCCACAAACCCATCTATAAATCATAGTTTACTGAAGGTAAGAACATTTTATTATAAGGCAAAAATAAAAATCCAGTTTTTTGACATCCTCATGATATCTGGTAATTGTGGTAAAGTTTACCTGTTACTATAGAAACAAATATCCTCTTACCAGGCTATATTCAAAAGAATTAATTTAACTATCAAAAACTGAAATAAAAATAAAATCGTATCACTTTGTGCCGTAGTACCATTCTGTAGATTCCATAATGGGGATCATGTGTGTGTGTGTGTGTGTCTGTAAGTGTGTGTGTGTGTGTGTGTGTGTGTGTGTGTGTGTGTGTGAGAGAGAGAGAGAGAGAGAGAGAGAGAGAGAGTTAGTTTTAGTTTGTTTTTTTTATTTGCCTTATTTCCTGGTACACTATATTTGGCCAGGAAGTGTTGCTTGCAAAGAACCATCAAAGTTTAAAGTCAATTTGAAGTTGGACACTTTCATATAAGGAATACTACCCTTCTCTACCCCATCCTCCTTTTTTTTCCCCTTCCCTTCCTCTCTCTTTCTCTCCCCTCCCCTCCACTTCTTCCACCAAAATCCATTTAACTGATTCCTAGAAACAAACTGAGTTTGTTGAATTTTGTCTTATCTTGTAACATTCATGTGAAGGACTCTGTAAACATAAAATAATGTTTATGAAAACATCATTTCCTCCATAGAATCTAAAACATTGCCTCACAGTGGGCACACAATAAACAAATATTTATTGAGTAAATACATATATGTAACTTAACCCCTTGAATCCAAGGCAACATTTTTACCTTCCTTAATGAACATATCAATATTTATATGTCCGCTTGAAATTTAAGTGACAGATATTTTTTCATTGGGGAACTGAACTGCACAATTTTATTACTTCTAATACTTCCCTACCTAATAATTTGATAAATATAACAATTGGGTGACATTTTAGGTGTGTTAAAATCACACTGGCTATGGAAATAGCTGTTACATTTAATCATCCCAAATAGAAATTAACTAAGGAATCTGTAAGGTGTCAGTTTCCATATTAGGCGTAGGTTGAAGGAATGAACTTGAGAATTTTCATTAATGTGATGGAATTAGATATTTTAAGAAATATACTACTTCGCTTCCATGAATTGTGGAGAATGTCATTTTCATTTCAAAGTTAGAATGTATTCTAAAATTATGACAAAATCTTTTATCCATCTTCTGATAATTCAAGGATCTCGGAAAAATCGTCATGGGGACAAAGGAGAAACCTTGAGATACTGAGGCCTTTGGTGTAGAAAACCCCAGAACACTGTATGACTAGAGACCACTAGAGGGAGTGTGTGTGTGTGTGTGTGTGTGTGTGTGTGTGTGTGTGTGTGTGTGTGTGTGTGTGTGTTAGTCCTTCATTGCTGAAGAAGACCCCATGCCATCAGAGAAATAATGCCATGACTTGCACTTGACTTTGTTTTGAGTGAGGGAGGGCTGTGCAGGTCACCAGCCTCACTTCTCCTCCAGAGCTATCTGAATCCAGTGACCAGATATTCATCAGGATGACTGGAGATGACCCAGGGTGAGGCAATTGGGGTTAAGTGACTTGCCCAAGGTCACACAGCTAAATGAGTGTCAAGTGTCTGAGGTAAGATTTGAACTCAGGTCCTCCGGACTCCTGCACTGATGCTCTATCTGCACCACCTAGCTGTCCCCAACTACAGGGAGTAACATACCTGGTGTACATATAGGCTTCAGGATTCCACCTTAGGCTATTTACCTGTATTCTGAAGGCAATCACTTAGCTTGGAAAGGCCAATGTTCCCCACTGTATTCAGGGCCATCTCCAGTTGTCTTAATCTATATCTGACTCAGAGAGCTACGGGGTGAAAGTGAATTTGGTGACTTTGCACAGCCCTCCCTCTCTTCCTTAAATCCAATGAATTCACTTGCATATCATGGCATCACCTTCCTGATGTCATGGTATTCTTCGAGAACAAAGGACAAACAGCATTTGAAATATCAGTTTACTACAGAGGACAGAACTCTTGACTCAAGGTCAAAAACATATGCATTCAAGTCACACCCCTGACACATGCTGAATATGAGGATCTTGGCAAATTGCATCTTTCAGTTCCCCAGGCAAATTTCTAAGTTTAGAAGTTTTAGAGGAGGAGATGAATTTGCATGGATGGAGGAATCTTTCCACTAGTGATCTTGAACACTGATGAATCAGCGTTCTGGTACAAGTAATCTGTGGGAAATTTCAGTATAGGCACAATTCAATATTTTTTTCTTTTACTTTAAACATGTAATTGCAATGTATACTACTTAGTCCCTATCTCATTTAAAAAAAAATCTTACTGAAGTCTCTTCTTCAGTCTTCTTTATTCAGCAAGAAAAAATAGAATACTTAAAAATGGATTTGATGGACTCACGATTTTAGTATTATATGAAGAGAGGCAGTATATGAGTCAATTTCTCCCATGACGTGAGAGGATTTAGTAAACTTTGCTCAGGGAAAGAAGAGGACTGATACCCAATACCACAATGACTGAGTTCTAAAGAACTTTCCCAAAGACTTATACTTATCCCAGAGACGTAGATTGCCTAAGTGGATATTATATAGGTTTTATAGAACCTTGGAGTTTAGAAGAGACCTCATGGGTTATTTAGCAAACCCACATATGAATAATGATCACTCCTACCACACTGCAGACAAGTGATCTTCCAGCCTCTACTTAAAGACCACCAGAGACAGAAAACCCATTATTTGTATCCTTGTCTATCACTTTCTGAGGGGTCTTCTCAAAATGTAGTACCTAGAATTGTACTTGGTCTTTCAGGTAAGGTTGAAGAAGGACAGAATATGCAAAACTATTACCTCCATCTTTCTGGACACTAAGTTTCCATTTACTCCAACTTAATGTTAACTTTTTGTCTTCATAAAACAGCAATGAATTTTATTTACTTGATAGTCACTAACCTTCCACAATTCAAAAAAAAGATACATCAAATGTCTTACCAAATTCATCCAATTACATTATAAGCTGCTTGAAAACGAGAAGCATCTCTTATTAATGTTATTTTTATCCTTCATGCTCTCAACCATTCATATTCTCTTTTATTCTAAACTCTTTCTCCTCCTCCTCCCCCCCCCCCCCCACTGCTGCTGCTGCTGCTGCTACTACTACTACTACTATTGCTACTACTACTACTACTACTACTACTACTACTACTACTACTACTACTACTACTGCTACTACTGCTACTACTACTATTATGGTCCATCATTGTTGGGAAGGCAGCACTTGTAGCTTCAATGCGATATTCATAGCACCTACCACAGCCATGAATATCCCAGTGCAATTTTGAATTGAAATACCACAGAATCTCCACATGGAAGGCAGAACCAAAACATTTATTCAGGCACCAAAAAGCCATACACATCACAACAACAAAAATCTATACACAATGATGATGCAGATAACAACACCATCCCCAAGCCTTCCCCTGCTAGGCTTCCCACAAACCAGCTCCATTAAACAAATCACAAGTGGGCTCTCTAAAACAAAATCACAATCACTTTCACTCACACTAGCCAGCAGCCTGCATCCTCCCTAGCTCTGACTTCCCTCAAGACCAACTTCCTCTCAGCTCCGCTCGAGCTCTGCCTCTTTCTCTTTCACCCATTCAGCAAACTCCTCCCATCACAGACTCCATGTGACTCAGACTCGTGTGACCCAGGCAGGTCACATGGCCTACTAATGAATGAGAAAGATCTCCCCATGTTAAATTACCATTGCATGCAGCCCCAAGATCTTTCTTATTCATTACATAAGTCAGGCTTGATGGACAACTGGTATAGATAGAACCTTACAACAATATAACAGGATCACACAAAATAAGCCCATAAAACAATATCTTATGGTGGGGTTTGAGCACAACCACCCCATCATTCCCCTACCAAACAAATGGGGCCAAAAATCTTGGGGTGAGGGCCAAAGTTCTCTTCTTTCATAGCTACTTCCTGCTGAGATTGGCATAAAACTGTCCCTGCCCCAAGAAGTCCCATTCCAGGGGTCAGTTCCTCAGCTGGCATCCAGAGCTTGGTTGATGCCAGGTCCAGGTGCAATACATCACAGTCATGGACAACTAGCTTGAGCAATCAGGCATCTGCAGATGGAGGGTATTAAGCTTACAGAAAACAAATGTAACAGATAAGGTGAACAGACAAAAAGCCAAAAAGAAACATGGAGACAATAAGCAGAAGCAGGGTAGATACAGGGTCAGCCATCCTTCCAGAGTCCATGAACCTATTATCATAACCTCATTCACTATTGTGTACGGTTTTCCAATTTGCAGTTTTGGGTGTATTATTCTGGCTAGAAGTACAACCTCTTTAATCTTAGCTGGGAGCTGGCCAACCTCCCATTCTCCCGGTAGTTGTGATGACCATGGATACAATGTTGCAGGAGGATCTGCAGGGGCAGTTTGCATCTCCCTGGTCAGTCTAAAATCATGCTTCTTTCCTCGATACATTTTATATAGTTCATTAGTTGGAATGCTATCTATTCTTCCAAAATCTACCTCTGCTCCCAATGCAGCAGTAAACAGTTCTTTCCCTGTCAATCTATTCTGACTTTGAATCCACTGGCTATTTATTCTTCTCTTGAGGAAATTTATCTTTTTCACTGATTCTCACCATCCAAGGTACCAATGATTCTCCCATCCTTTGAGTGAAGCCACTCAAAATATCTGTGACCTCTTCCTGAATAAAATCCTCAATAAACTCCCCAAACACTGTGCCCCGCCCCCCCACCCCCCCCCATTCTTCTTCTTCTAGTACTGACTGAAACTCAGCCTCCTCATTGGTTTCATCCTCCTCACACACATCCTCCTAGCCTGTGTTTAGGCCTGAATCAAGCCCAGCCTGTGCAAGGGCTGCATTCACTTTCTTGTTAACTTTTAGCCTCCTGTCAGATAAACCAATAACAGCCCTCTCTTCTACCACTCGAAACTCTCCAGCTTCCTCTCCCAAAGGACAGTTTGAACACTGCAAGGATACAAAGCTTTTACTGCAAACCAGGCAACTCCCTTTCCATCTGTCTTCTCTAGCAGCTTGTCTCTGCTTTTACATATATTTCAATAGCTTGTTAGAAAGGCTCAGAGTCTCCTACCCACCCCTGCCATTTCTTTCCCTGGCTCTATTGGTATTCTCTGCAAATATCTTTCTAAGTCTCTGGCTTCTCCCTTCTGTAGCCTTGGTTCCCAGTTTTCACAGAGCCTTGTGCCTTAAGTCCATTCTCTTGCCAGGGAGGAATAAAGTAAATCATCCTACCCTGGGAGTCCATTTCTTCCTCTGTCTTCTCTACCTTTCTGTCTGCAAATACAGGTCTGATATTTCACGATTCCATCCCTGATGCTATTTGTAGCACCAATGTGATATTTAAAGTGCCTACCATGGCCATGAATATCCCTGCACAATTCTGAATTGTGAAATACTATAGTCTCCACATTGAAGGTAGAACAGAGCCAAATCATTTATTCAGACACCTGAAAGCCGGATCCATCCAACAACAAAAATCTATACACAATAACAATGCAGAAAATAACACCCGCCCCAAGCCTTCCCTCTGCTAGGCTTCTCACAAACCTGTTTCCTTAAACAAATCACAATCACTTTCACTCATGCTAGCCGGCAGCCTGCATCCTTCCTGGCTCTGACTGCTCTCAAGACTAACTTGCTCTCAGCTCTGCCCTAGCTCTGCCTCTTCCTGCGCCACCCTTCCTGTTCTACCCATACAGCAAATTCCTCCTACCATATGCTCCATGTGACTCAGACTCATGTGATCCAAGCAGGTCACTTGGGCCAATTAATGAATGAGAAAGATCCCCTCATTTTAAGTTACCATTACAGGCACATGTTCTTATGTTGTAATTATAAATTTTATTAAAATTAGTCATTATTATGCTTTGTATAATATCATTTCTTCAAGTGTAGAGAAACAGAATGGTGTATGGTAATCAGGACATACCTTAATTCAGACTTTGACACCTCAAACTTACTTGCTAATTTATTAATACGTCATATTTAAGGGGTTGTGATGCTAGGCCACTCTCAGGGGTGGGGAACCTGCATTGTCAAAGTCTCATTTGGCCCTCTAGGTCCTCAAGTGCAGCCCTTTGACTGAATCCAAACTTAACAGAATGAACCTCTTTAATAAAAGTATGTCTTCTGTAAAACTTGGACTCCGTAAAAAGGATACATCCAAAGACCTAGAAGGCCACATGTGGCCTTGAGGCTGCAGGTTCCCACACGGCATTAATGGACATCAGTACCAGTAGCTGTGATTCATGACATCTACTTAATTTTGCTCAAGTTTGTGGGATATAGAGGAAATAACAAATGAAATGTATTTATCCTTCTATAAATAATAGAGAAACCCTGATTACCTTTTTGTTTTTTGGTTGGCAAGGAAGAGAGGTTGTATCTTTTAAAATAAAGATTTGGCTTGAGGCCAGATAGCTCACCCATGTGGTCTGCTGAAGAAACAGCAAAGCATGTGAATTCTCCTGCTAAGCTTTTAACAACTGCTTGAGCTTCTTTGAGGAAAACAACCAAGAATTTACATATGTGTGTGTGTGTGTGTGTGTGTGTGTGTGTGTATATGAAGGGAAAACAATACCAACATTGCATGTAAAGTTAATTGTTTGTCCCTTTTCCTCCTGGGCTAATTAAAAGGGAGTTAATTCCCTTTTAAACCCATGCTAATAGAGTGTAATACAATACAGAAATAATTTCTGCTTATTGAGGTAAAAAAGGGTAAACTCAGTGAAGCAGAACCTATCTCCATAAAAATGTTGGGTCTTGCAGCCTTGACATAGCTAAAACACTTGAATGCAGAAGCATAAACCGAGATGAATGGGATCCCTGCTTCTCCATTCTCTAAGTCATTAAGGGCAACAAACACTTAGTAGAAAGATTGTAAAATGCATCGCACTTTCTATCAATTTTGTTTTGATAAATGTCTTATCAGTTTCCATTTCATTAACTCCTTATAAGTGGCAAAACCAGAAGCTTAAATACTGCATTTGAACCTGGTGATCTCTGATTCCCCAAACTCTCTCCTATCACTTGGTCACCAGATTTCATTACTCTACTGACAGTTTCCATTTGCATCAATTTTTATTGCTTGGTCCACCAACAGTGAAGAGAAAGGTACATACTTAAGTTTGCTTGTTCTTCTGTGGATAGTGCTAGAAACAACTAATAGCCAACTGATGGATACAGCAATATTTAGTTAATCATTATGGTTGGAACTTATTAATTAACATATTGAGTTAGTCCTTGAAATTATGTGGAATAAGGAAAACCTGGTTTAACATGTGGGAACCTACACTACCACTTACCTCTTTCAAACATGTAGAAGTAAATGAATTTTTCTTTCACTTGTCTATTTTTAGAAATACATCACATTGACAATTAGGAATGTCAAAAGGACTATATAATCCAATTTTTTTTTGGTAAGTTGAGGACTTTGGAAGATCTCTTTGCAATATATCATTTTCCTTATTTACTGTCACCATTGATATATAAGTTGATGTTGCCAGTTATGGTATTTGATTAGAGGCAATACAATTTTCAGCCTTAAGATTGGTATTTAAAAATGAGGAAAATACCAATGTTGCTTAGCCTAGTGCTTGGCACAAAGAAAGTACATAATATATATTTGATTGATTTACATGAAATATTATGATACCTCAAAGAATACATGATCTTATCACCATTAGTACTTTTAATGCACATTTGTAAAAACTAAAACCAAACCATATTTTCTCATCCTTTTTGAGTCTTTTCTATGTTATTCCATATTTTCCACAAAGAAACCACACAAAAGGTGGGAAGCTTTTATCCAAATCTTCTTATATTGTGTAGATAGCAGGTTAACACTGTACATATCTATCTCTTATCTCTGTTTTTTAACTACATAAATATCCAAACATTTTTTCTGACCATATTTTTCTACAGTGAAATTTTTTATATCACTTTTTTAACATAATTCATCATTAAAATAAATAATATATTTATTACATTTAAATCACTGTATTGTACATAGAACAACTTAATATACAGCACCCAAATAGAGAACAGTGGGAAATAAACTTAAATGAAAATGTGAACAATAAATGATCTAGTCTGACTTAATCTATATTAAATTTGCTTTGACCCATTAAAGATTTTCCTCTTTCCCTCGCCAATGCAGAGCAAAAGAAAAAAAATTACAGAAGTATAAAAGATAAAGAAAAAAATCTTTTAAATTTCTTGAGAATTTCCAGTTAAATGGATCAACCTTGGACTGTGCAGAAGGTTCATTCAAAGGGAGTGGGAGAATGTCTCATGAAGTTATGAAAACATTTGTTCGATTCTCAAGCTCCCTCTTCAATGTAATACTTGTAGTTTTTATTACCTTTTTTCAGCATAACTTCCTCACTAATATTACGTCTGAAATTTATTTGCCATGTCTTCAACTGAGAAACATTTTGGAGTGAAAGCATACTGACTTGTGACTTTGCTCAGAGACAGTAAGGAATCATTTTTAGGTCAGTATAATCTCTTGTAACTGACTTTGGAAAAGAAGCTACTACTTTTGGATCACTAAAACAGTGTGAGAGATTTGAAAAGTAGAATTTTATATCTGATCCTGAAGTAATAGGGAGCCACTGGAATTTACTGAGTAGGAGAGTGACATAGTCTAACATGCATTGAGAAAGATCACCTTTCTAGTAGACTGGAGGATGGACTGAAGTGGAGTGACATAAGGCAGACCACAAAACTATTACCATAATCAGGCATGAAATGAGGACTGTCTATTTCAGGGTGACAGATATCAGCAGAAAGCACATGTTCTGAGCTTTGAAAGAACTAGTGATTCTAATTGAAAGAAGAAAAGGAGGGAATACATTCCAGGTATGTGAGACCGGTAATTGAGTGCTGTCTGAGGAAAAGCAAGATTATCAGCCTGGCTGAACATGTGTGCATGTGAAGTGACATTATTTGTAATATATTGGGTAATGGAAGTTGGAACCAGATTGTGGAGGACTTAGAAAATTCTAGAAAGAGGTTCTCTATTAACCTTTCCTCCCTATCATCTTTTTTTCCTTTTTATATAAATATTCATCTCATAAATGTTCTATATAGAGGCAGCATACTATAGTGGATAGACAATTGGGCTTACAATCAGGAAGATGTAGATTCAGATTCCATCTATGGAACTTGTTAGGTATGTGAGCCTCAGAAAATCACTTAACCTCTTAGCTCCTTATGCAATTCCCTGGGGCTTAATCATTGAGTCGTAGACAGTGACATAAGGAAAGTTCTTTTTGTTCATCGTTATATTCTATTCCTGAGTTTTATGTAGTATAGATCAGTGATGTCAAACTCAAATAGAAATGAGGATCACCAAACTGTACATATTTATTCCCGTGGGCTGCATATTGAGTTAGAAAACCACATATTACTATTATCTATTTTACTGTATTTTTATTTATCTTGTTAAATATACCCCAGTCTTATTTTAATCTGATTCAGTCTGTACTTGGGAGTGTTACGATGTGTGGGTGGCTCACATATTTGACACCTCTGTTATAGATGTTGTCTTATAGCAGCACATAGGGTAGAGACAGCGTCAAAGGAGAATTTCTGTTTTTGGAGAGAACAGTTAGCTAAGTTGAAGGATTTCCTTCTGGAATGAGGGACCTTGATATGGAATCTGTCAACATATTTTTGATAGCTATCTTCCCATGAGAGGAACACTGAAGCAAATCAAAGAATGTATCAGTAAGAGTGAAGCATTCATGGCCATCCAGCTATGTCATACTCAATTTGTCCGTGGAGTTATCCAGAAATGCATTCTTTCACTTGGGAAATTCCCCTGATAGAGACACCTCTTGACATAGACATCTAGAGTTTCTGTCATCACCGTCCATCGTAACACTCCAGTGCATTTTAACGTCTCAGGTGAGAGGTCATTAAGAGAACTGCAGATCCTGTTGTGGACCACTTGTACTTAAAAAATTTAGAAAGTAATTCAGTCATATTGTCATTTTAAACCTCATAACAATAGCAGGTGATGGGTAGGATATCTTGAGTAGGAATCACTAAATAAAACATGAAGGCTCAAGGAGACAGCCAGCGTATAAACTAGTCACATAAATCCAACCTACATATCGTTTATAGAGAAGGTATAAAATCACATATGTCTGGGATGTAGTAGATACTTAATAAGTGCTTATTAACTGAGTGATGTATTTACTGAATAGGTATCGTAGTGTCCAGTTTTATTTAGAGAGGTAATAAAGGTGTAAACTTCCTAAGTTACCACTGTGTATTTAAATTTGGCTTTATTACCAATAGTATATTGTTACACTCAATCAGACTAGGTAATTGTCATAGGGACAATAGAAGTTGTCTTTCAGTTTCAGTTAAACGTACTTTTGTCCAAGCAATAGAGAACCTGGGGACAAAGGAGAAAGTGTTAACAATGGCAGAAGCTGAGCTTGGACCAGTAAATAATGATATGTCCTCATAAAGTATCTCATACTTACTCAAAAGAGCAAGAAGGATTTGCATGAATTCCAAACAAAATTATTTCAATTCTCAAACTTTGAATAGAGGATGTCTAACCTTCTACTATTATTTTTTATACACTGGCCTTAGTTTCCATAATTAGTATTATATCAAATAAATAAGCTTCATAAATGAATTTACATGAACAAAGTTACTTGACTGATTGATTTTTTCACTGATCCCCATGACCTTGTCTCTTACATTTTCAAAGCCCTTGACTGCATTTTCACTGCCCTCTGGATTTGTACTATTTACCCTTTGCCTTAATACTTTTAACTAGGATGTTTTAAAATATACTATTCCATGTTTTCTTGTGTGCTTAAAAAAACAGGGATGTCTATGGATGTTGTTTCAAAGATAATACCACTATTTTATTACAAATGCCACAAAATTATATTATTATATTGTGGGTTATGATTATTACCATAACTTTCATAAGCAACTCTAAATTTTCATTTTATTTTTTCAACTTTTTTACCTAAAATAAGAAAATTAAACACTGATATTTGATTTTTGAATAAAGTTGCTGAGGTGAGATCATAACATATGCTGTTCACGTAAAAAAACTCATGACTTTTATTTCAAATCCTAATTAGACTTCTCAAATTATCAGTTCCAATTCAGAGTTATTAGGCTTCATCAACTGCACTCATAGTATAATGCAATTAAGATTCACTTGATTAGGCAATTATAAATAGATGAACAGGCTTTGTATGTGTTTCTGAACAATGAAGTCAAATAAACTGGTTTATAGAATGAATGTGATAAAAGAATCACTGAAGAAAGGTTAGCACATTTATTATGCAAAAGTAGCTTAGTTTTGAAACGTTTTATTTTATTAGCACCCTTTTCTCATTCTTGACTCAGTTGATTTCCCTATATGGAAAAAAGGTAAACTGTAAATTAACAGCAATTTAAAACATCTTAAGTCAATAATTCAGCATAGTCATGTCTAAATAGTGAGAAAAGATGATATTTGTGACTCCTCAGATATATCCTTTAGCTTAGTGTGATTTTTTTACTGGGAGGTAAACAATAAGCATACTTTATTTGCCAGTTAAATTACTGATGAATAATAATATTTTAATTTGGATGGTGTTCTTTTAATATGTAAAAATGGCATTTTTCTTTTTAAATAATAACTGTAACCAACTAAATTCCACATCTTTTTTTGGATTAGAACACACTCTTAGAATGTCTTGCTTTCCTCAAGCTTCAACTAATGTACCTTTGTCTGAGAAACCTTTCTTGATGCCCACTTTTAAGTATTCTCTCCTTCAACCAAATTTCACATCATAGATCTGTTTACTTAATGTAATTTACACTGCTAACATTCTAGTTTAGGCTCTTATAACCTCAATTAGATTATTGTAGAGCAGTTATCCCTTCCAAAACATGAGGGTTAGGAGTGTGGCATCCTTGATCTGGAAAATCTCCGTAAATTTTTTGGACCCTTTCTTTGCACCAGAAAAGAAATCTGAATTTTTTTTCTCTCTATCCCTAATTGTAAAATTTGGGTTAATAGTATATAATACTATATTTATTTCTCAGTTTCTCACCTTTTTCTGGATCATCTGGCCCTTGTATGCCTTTGCATGTATGCCTTCTACAGTTTCTGCAAAACTCCAAAAAAAAAATCCCATTTAATTATTTATGCTGACCAGTGATGTCTAAACCAATGATGGGGAAAGTCGCAATGTAGAAGGGTTATCTGTAAATTTTTAACTCACCTCCTTGCTTCCATTCTCTCCAGGAGAGCAGCTGGTTGATGAACAGGATAAAGTGCTGAATTTGGAATTAGGAAGACTGGAATTCAAATCTAGCCTCAGATACTTATTAGCTGTGTGATTTTGGGCAAGTCTATTAATTTCTATCTGCCTCAGTTTTCTCATCTATGTAATGGGGATAATAATAGTACCTAATACCCAAGGTTTTTGGTAAAGATAAATTGAAATATTTATAAATTAATTGTTATTGCTTTGTCATTTTTCAGTCATGTCTGACTCTTCATGACCCCATTTGTTTTAGTCTTTTGTCAAATATACTGAAATGGTTTGTCATCTCATTTTACAGATGAGGCAACTGAGGCAAACAGGGTTTAGTGACTTTCCCAGGATCACACAGCTAGTAAGTGTCTGAGGCTAGATTTGAACTCAAGAAGATGTCTTCCTGATTCCAGGCCTGGCATTTTTTGCACTGAGCCACTTAGCTGTCCTAATCTATCATCAATTGATTCATAAACCTTTCAGTGTTACATAGATTAAAATTGTTATTATTGTCATTTATTATTATTGTTAGTATTATATACTAATATAATATGCATATTATATTATATACTCATGTCCTAATACACAGAACTGATAATGACTTTCACTGGCTTCTTGCCTACTTGATAAAATACAAACCTCTTCCTTGGATTTTAAATCATTCTACAATCTGATTCCAACCCACCTTTCAAAATATGTTTTGTATCTGACTACTTCATTTATTCTACATTTCAGTCAACATATACTACTAGTCTTTCCCTGATAACATTGAGATCTCTTTCACATCTCTACATTTATGCTGACTGTTCTCTGCTTAAAACACGCTCCTGCCACACCAATACCGTTTTTAGTCCTTTTTCCTTTGAGGCCAAATCAAATACTATCCTCTCTACTGAATTCCCAGTTCTTTTCATATTTCTTGACACATTTTGTGTAGGCGCTCCTCCCCTTCTTTACCCCTGCCACATTCTACTTCTGCATTACTTATTTGTGTTTGCCTTGATGCTGTATCCCTTTCTCATCTTGATCACTTAGCCATATTCCTTGGTGGTATACTCCTTGAGGACAGAAATCTCTGCCGTTTTTATCTTGAAAGTGTGTATGCCAGTATAATGTCTTCTACTAAAACAGTTGCTTAATTCTTTGTGTTCAACTGAATTTTGTGAATAAAAACGAAAAAGAGCAAAATCAATTCACCTAGTAGTACCACATTGTGAGTCAAGTTCAAAAGTTCTTTGGGAACTGCTCCAGTGAAAGGCAAATAACGTTGGAACAATTGGTCAGACTTGGAGGTTTAGAGATTCTGTGTACTTACTCTCTCCCTGTTTCTAATATTGCTAATAATTGGAAATAGCTTCATTTATAAAAACACCTGAGAAAACACTAGCATTTTTGTTTTAAATCTCTGATTCTGGGATAGGAAAATAGTATTGTCAAAATGTAATATGATTTACTTTTCTGGGGCAGAACTAGCCTAGAGTTTTAGACTTTAATCTTAATATATAAACCCCTAGGGGAAAAGAAAAACAATAATTCAATTTGAGGGCAGATTTTGACCTCTAAGGGAATTAGATTTAACATCACACCAAGGATGAATATAGTTGTTTTGCTTTGGTTTGTTTTTAATATACTATAATCTTATGGTACCATTTTTCAGGGCAAAAGTTGTGAAGCCTAAAGCTTGCTTTGATAAGTAAATAGCAACTGAGAACATATTTATCCTAGGGCTCTTTTGGCCCGGCTGAGCTGTGCTTGAAAATCTCCTAATTTTCTGAGTTCTGTCCCCTGTTGGGTTTGGTCAATTACCTCATCACACTGATTGGTTTGACCAAAAGTTGCTTTCAGGGTTTTTTTGCTACAATGGCTGCCAGAAACCACCAAGTTAAAAAGTTGTATGTTTCCTTGTAATTTTAAAGTCATGCAAAAAGTATTTCCTATTAAAAATAGGAAGGCCACAAAGGAATGAATTTGATTGTGTTTCTAAGCACAATTCATTTTTTCTTTTATTTATTATTATTTTTTTAATTCTCCAAGTTCAAAATTTGCCTGACAGTTATTTTTTCCCTAATTTTACTTTTCTATTCTGTACACACCCCATAAGAAAAAAAGTAATGTAATTTGTTTTATCTCATTTCTTCTTTGACCATATGCTTTTATAATATCAGTGGGACATTTTGTAGCTGTTTTTCTGTTTTATTTTTCACTAAACTGTGAATTTCAAGCATTAGGTTTCTTACTTTTATTAGTCATTTATCTTCAAATGGTTCAGTTATTATTATAATTGTGCTTTTAAAATGCTAGCGTTTATAAATATGGTAGCCTAGCCTAGAAAAAGATGTGTACATGACACAGAATCCACCTATGCAACCATCCATCCAGGCATACGTTTGTTCAGTGTTGATCAAGCACTTACTCTATATTACTTCTTATGCTAAGCACTGGAAAGACAAATGCACACCACACACACACACACACACACACACACACACACACACACACACACTAAACTAAAATAATCTCTGCCCCCAAAAAGCTTACATTCTAGTGAACTAAATAGTAGAAACTTTCAGAATTATAGTTAGTTACCTTGAAGTTTATTTTCTTCTACTACTTGTTTTATAGATGAGGAAAGTGAATCTTAGGCTGTTGTTTTTGAGTAAATTGAATGCAGGATCCATCATTCTGGGATTGTAATCAGAGAACCTGAATCCCAGCTCTGATTCTTATTACCTGATTGACTTTAGGGAAATCAGTTAATCTTGCTAGGCTTGTTTCTTAATCTGTAGAAAACAGAGACAGACTGATTTCTAAGACCTCTATTATCATTTTTCATTTATCATTCTTTCCCATTAAGATCTATTTATATCTTGTTATTCATAGTGTTAGTTCTCCCTCCTGTCTCCATGTCATTTGCCATTTTATTAGTACGTCATAAATGAGTTCCTCAGAGTCTGGTGCATCACAAAACCAAGGGCAGGTCCTTGAGATACTCAACTTGAGATTTTCCTCTAGACTTTGATTTATTAATAACTATTCCTTCATCCAGTCCAGTCTCATCCAGTTCAGTCATCTAAGAAGTCCTAAATTCATTTAACTGTATTTTCATGCATCCTACATTTTCCCATTTTGTCGAAATGGTTAACCCCCAAAATGACATGCTGAAATTCACATATATTCTCATTCCCTTTATTTTAATTGATCTACTAATGCTATTAAAATATCATATGAATCTCAATCCAAACTCTTAGGAAATTAAGAATTCCTTGAAATCAATGTCTTTTTATACTATTAAAATATTGAAGATCACCCAAAGAATGTCTATGAATATTTAGAATTATAAATTTTCAAATCTGTCTATTATTATGAAAATATTTGATTTCACATACCACCTGAAAGAGTGTCAGGGACTATTCAGGATCCTTGGATCACACTTTGAGAACTGCTGCTCTAAATCAGTCTGTGTATTGCTTTACTTTTATTTCAAACAATTGAAGAATCATAAAATAGAGCTTTGAATTTATACCATACAAGGGTGAGCTGATAGAAAAGGGTATATTTAACCTGAAGAAAGACAAGGTGAATATCTTAGCTGTTTTCAAATATTTGAAAGGTTTTCATATGGGTGGGGAATTCCTCTCATATCTGTGTGTCTTTACTTATTTCTGACAGCTAGATGGCACAGTGTATAGAGCACTGGTCTTGAAATTAGGAAGACTGGAATTAAAATTCAGTATAACACTTGCTAACTGTGTAGCCCTGGGAATATCACTTATCCTCTCTCTGGCTCAATCTCCTCAAATAAAATATGGGGAATATAATAGTACCTACCTCCCCAGCAGGGTGTTAGGAAAATAAAATGATATATCTGCAAAACACTGCAAATTGTAAAGCACTGTATTAATGATATTTATTCTTGTTATCACCATAGTCAATAAGGAGAAGCTACAAAGAGGAAATATAGAACTGATGTCTGAAAAAATCCAGCATCCTGACATTTAACACTATCAATAGGTAGTATGGGCTGCTTCAGGAGGTATTGGATTCTCCCTCATTCTTCCAAGGATTGAAGCACATACTCTATTGCCACCTGGCAGGCTTATCAAAGAGATTCTCTTTCTTGTATGGGTTAGACTAGATAGCCTTTGACATTCTGGTCTAAAGCTAAAGTACTATGATTCTGTGAGTAATTCACAAAACATAAAGAAGTATATAACAGAGGGAACACAGATTGACTGGCAGCGGAATCCAAACACAGATTAGTATTTGGAGAGAGCTAGATTGTGATAACCTATGCACCCAATTCCAGTGAAGTCCACTTATTCCTTCATACCTGAGAGGCATCCCTTACTGGGACCACTGTGACATAAGACTTCCAGAGCATTTTGATAAATAATTTTGTTTACAACAGGTACAGGCTCTGTTTGGAAGGCAAATTCTTCTCTGTTCTGTCCTTAAACTGAGAATCTGGGAGCAGAGCAAAACATTTTATTTTTTGCTTATTCATTTTCCTGTGTGACATTAAAGCAGGAATTATTAACCTTTATGTTTATATCAGGGACCCCTATGGCACTCTGATGAAACTTATGGACCACTTTGCAAAATAATTTTTTTAAATGCACAAAATAACATCATGTATATAAAACTATAAAGGAAATCAATTATGTATAAATAGATTTTCAAGCAAGTTCAGGAGCCACCAAGTTAAGAAACTCTGATTCTTGGGCATCTTTTTTTTTCTGGAAGAGGAGAATTCAAGAAACTTTCTTCTGTCAAACAGATAGATGAAGAAGATATAAAAAGGCAATGGTTTAACCTATCAGGCAATTTATGATTAGCCCATTGATTTGATTCCTTATAAATCATGTACTTGGCATTGTTTCCTATGGACATTTTTTAGTGTAGTTAGTAGAATTGAAAATGTTGTGTTTATTCTGGGGAGAAGTGAGCAGAGGACCCTAAAAGTATCTTTATAAATTGTAGTTTGAATTAAGATTTGATTAATAGACTTTGCTACAATTTTTATCCTGAAAAATGATTTGCATATGCAGTATTTTCTTGCTTTTTGGTTTGGACTCATTATTTATTCTCCACAAAGCACAATTTATGAAAGTCTCTTTCCTTCAGGCTCTTTATTTCTCCTTTTCATCAGAAAGTCATTTTGGGGGAAAATAGGGTATTCAATTTGTCCAGTTGTTATTCCTTAGCCTAAATTATCCTTAATATTTTGTAGCATCAGTGCTAACAAATATCCCCTCCCAGAACTACTTCCTAGTTAATAAATTTATTAATAGTTTTTGTAGTTTAATGGATTGAGCATCTGATAGAATATGGGATTTGGGGAAATATTCATGACTTTTAGAAAAATAATGTGTAAAAGGAGAAAGTGCCAAGAGGCAGGGATTTCCTATTTTATATTATCAGTTTATGGCATAACATATCACTATTACCATAAATTTATATGGGGATTAAATGTTCTTTATAAGGTAAATATGTGCTTAGAAAATCATTTGTATCCTTTCATGTAGTCCAATAGTTCTTAAATTATTATTTTCTCTGGAAAGGAAAAAAAAGAACAAAAACAGATAGAAAGCATTACTAGATGTAAAATGGATAATTTTGATTATGTTAAAATTTTTAAAAAGTTTTTACAAAAACAAAGAAAATAAAACCAAGATTAGAAGGAAAGCAGAAAGCTGAGAAACATTTTTTACAGGAAGTTTCTCTGATAAAGTCTCATTTCTCAAATATATAGAGAACTAGTTGAAATTTATAAGAATACAAGTGATTCTTCAATTGATAAATGATGAAAAGATATGAACAGACAGTTTTCAGATGAGGAAATCAAAGCTATCTATAGTCATGTGAAAAAAATTGCTTATAGAATGCAAATGAAAATAACTCTGAGGTACTACATCAAACCTATGAGATTGGCTAATATGTCAGAAAAGGAAAATAATAGATGTTAGAGGGGATGTTGGAAAGTTGGTAGAGTTGTGAACTGATCCAATCATTATGGACAGTCATTTGAAACTATGCCCAAAGGTCTATAAAACTGGGCACACCCTTTGATCCAGTGATACCACTACTAGGTCTGTATACCAAAGAGAGAAAAAGAAATGAGGAAAAAACAATGTATACTTATGTGAACAAAATTATTTATAGCAACTCTTTATGTGGTAGCAATGAATTGGAAATTGAGGGGGGCACCATCAGTTAGGGAATGGCTGAACAAGTTGTGGCAAATGATTGCAATAGAATATTAATGTCCTATAAGAAAAGATGAGCAGGCTAATTTCAGAAAAACCTGTCAAGGTTATATGAATTGATGCAACGTGAAATGATGAAAAAAAGCTCTTTACCTCCAAAGAAAGAATTGATGAAATCTGAATGCAGATCAAAGCATACCATTTTTTACTCTCTGTATTTTCCCCCCTTTGGGTCTATGTCTTCTTTCACAGTATATTTTGCATGATTGAACATGCATAATCTATATTAAATTGCTTATTGTCTTGGAGGGGAAGGTGAAAGAGGGAGAGATAAAATTTGGAAGCTCATTTTTTTAATGAATGTTAAATATTATATTTACATGTAACTGGGCAAAATAAAATGTTATTCAAAATGATCTGTCCTGGATGTATTTTCTAGAACAATTTTTCCACCTAATAGGATATTTCACATTTTCTTTGATTTTTTTTCATTCTTTTGACTTTGTATGATTCTTGATATCTTATAGTCATTATTTTCCACCTCCTCAATTCTAAGTTTTAAGGACTCCTTTCCTTTGGTGGCATTTTGTACCTCCTTTTTCATTTTGCCAATTCTGCTTTTTAAGGAGTAGTTTTCTTCTGTGGATTTATATTTATCTTCATTTTTCCATTTTTTGTGCTTCCTTTACCAAGTTGTTGACTCATTTTTCCTGATTTTCTTGCATCACTCTCATTTCTTTTTCCAAATTTTCTTTTACCTCTCTTATTTGATTTTTAACATTATTTTTGAGCTCCTCCAGTAGTTCTTTTGTGACCTGAGAAAACTTTATTTTTTCTTTGAAGGTTCACATGTAGATATATTGACATGGTTGGCTTCTTCTGAGTTTGCTTTCTGACCTTGCCTCTTACCATAGTAATTTTCTAAAATCATATTCTTTGCCTGGTTTTGTTTTAGTTCATTTTCTAGCCTATTTATACCTTTTAAAGTTGAGCTCTGCTTCTGGGGCATAAGAGCCACTATCCCAAACTTCTTGTTTTAGGGATGAGGGGTTTCACCACTAGTCTGCTGCACTGGGTGGCTGGGACCTCATAGTTGCCTTTCTGTGGCACTAACCTACTGCACTAGATCATAGTGCTTTGGTCCCTGACTTGTGCTGGGGTTGGGGGTCACCTGGGTACCCTCTGCACTGGTAGGTATGTCAGGTTAGGGGGAGGTGAGAGAAGGCGGTAAAAACTTTGGATCAAAACTTTCAAATCAAAATTGATTTTAAAATGAAAGTTAAAAATTGTTTGTACATGTAATTAAAAAAAATTACTTTTTAAAAAAGAAATTAGTATAAACAGTATGAGAAGCATCCTGGGAACATTGCTATGTCCCTGAGACCTCCAAGCTCCATTCTCTGAGTATAGGCTCAGAGCCCTAGAGATTGGAATTAAAAAAAGATGTCTTCAGTTTTCCAAATCCAGGACTCCTAGAAAGCAGGGCAGCAAAGTCATTGGGGTAGCTTTTTCTGAACTTTATGACAAAATGGCATTTGGAAAGGCATGGGAATAGAATACCAATTCTTTCACTCGCAAGTCCAGTGCTAGACTTAGGGGATGTGAGCTTTCTGAATGATTCTACCACTAATGAACTTCGTGATCTTGGAGAAGTCACTAACTTTGCTAGCTCGCCATTTCCACTTCTATAAAACAAGGTACCCTCAGGGACCAGATATAACATATCGAAGTTATGTTCCTAATAATGCTACCCAAAGCAATTGATGAGTTGATAGAGATAGGGGTTTTATTTGATTTATTTGATATTTTTTCCAGTTCTCTGGTATATATAGAGAGGGATTTTGCATACACACAGAGACATATATACATATATGTATATATACATATACACATGTATATACATATATGCACATATGTAAACACAGTGATATTCTAAATTAAAAATACATTTTTATATGCATGGCTCTGTGATACACACACATACACACAAACACACATACATAAAATTGTATGTTGTATATATTATATCCTCGGGGGAAAAAGATATATACTGTAGGATCTGATTATCCCCATCTTCTGTCATTTCTCTCTACCTCAGATCAGAGAGCAATAATCATTATGTATTTGCATATTTTCTTTAAAAAAGGAATACAATTTGGATATTATTTATTATGCAATCACATCTACATAGCCCTTTTACTTTTCTGAAGCATATAGCTTACAATATATCCTTAAGAGGAATGTAGTAACAAAGTATTATCATTCTCATCTGAAGAATAAATTTATATGACTTGCTCATGATCACATGGCTAATAAGTGTAAGACGTGGGATTTGAACTAATTTCTCTACATTCAGAATCCAAAGTTCTTTATAGAATAATATATAACACTCTTTGGGGAAAAAAAAAAGGAAACTTTACTGGAACTCCAAATTCCATTTAGATTCCTTTCAAGAAAAAGTTCAAAATCACTTTGAATGGTTTTTAGTAGTTGTTCTTATTTTTAATTCTGTTATTTCCCCCTAGTGGGCTCTAAAATGAAATAATTTCAGCCATGGAGCCTCAGCCATACAAATCACAGCCACATAAAATTGGGGAAAATCATGAGGATACCTCAGGGCTAAAATGACTTTTACCTACTCTGACTATAGAAAGAAAGCCTCTTTTTCTTTTCTTTTCTTTTTTTTTTTTTTTTGCTTTCTTCTCTTGACACTATGATAACTTTCAAAGTCAAGCTTACAGAGAGAAGGGAGTAAGTACCACTTATAGTTTTACTTAACCTACTTAGTATTGTTTGCAGCTCACTAGGAAAAGCAACATCTTCACCGAACTGGCCAAAGATATCCTCAAACTTTTTACCATGCCACCTAAAATTCTATCCTTCGGACTATTACTATACTTTAAAAAAAAAAATACTTTTGGGACAGTCAACACATGAATCCATGCTACTGCGGAGTTTTATGACCTCTTTCATTGTAATAGGACAACTTGAGTGGTCAAGTGGTAGGAGGTGCCAGAGTATACATAATTAAACTTTTAATTTTGACATTAAAAATAGGGATTGAGGGGAGAGATAAGAGTGGGCAGGCTATGACTCTTGGGAGATTGAGTTTAAAGACAATTGGCTAAGAGATAGATTCAGCATTTCAGAAATCATTGACTGGAGAAAAAGTTAAAACACAGCAACCAGGAAGATAGGGTGAAGCTTTAGAAACTATGGATTTGAAAATTGGCCTTAAAGCTGCCCCTACTTTCTCTGATGTTGGGATTTCAGGATTTAAATGACTACTGCCTTTTAAATTATGTGAAAGTAATAGGTGAGAAGTGTCATTCATCTAGTGGTTCAGGGTCAGATGCTGAAGGTTGAAGGGTAGCAACAATATTTCCCTAGGACAGGGATGGTTTTGAGTCTCTGGTGTTCATCTCAAAATATTCTCTTCTATTTACTGAGAACACTTTTTCCAAACCTTCTCATTGTTTCCATTACTTCATACTTTATTTTTATCAGATTGTAGTCTCCTCTCCCTCTTTCAGGAGTATGCAAGTTTCTTTGTTCCAGGAGTGTGTGTGTGTGTGTGTGTGTGTGTGTGTGTGTGTGTGTGCGTGTGCGTGTGCGTGTGCGTGTGTGTGTGTTGTGTTTTAATCTTTGTGTCCTTAGCATCCAATAGTGTCTGACATGTAGCCAACACTTGTTAATATGTGTTAAATTGACTTGAAATTAACTACCTCTGATCCTCAGGACATAGGATTCTCCTGGAGACTTCCAACAGAGACTTCTAAGCCTACTGTCTGGTTCCTTCAAATCATTGCCTGGTTGTAACATCTTCCAGGGCTTAAGACAGCACTGTTTGATTTCATTCCTTTATATATTAGTATGAATCTATCAATTAGATTTCTTAAATTACTGATGCCTTTTGTTTTTGCAGCAACTTCATTTGCAAATATCCCCCTTTCCCCTTCTCCATCCAGTGAACTATTTACAAACAGTAAATAATAGTAATACTAATAAATACTAAAAAACCAAAACTAACAAAAATCTCATTTAAGAATGGCAGGATAGGTTATCATACCTATATTCTTCCATCTCTGCAAGGAAGTGAAGGAGGTACTTTTTCTCTGGAGTCAAGTTTTCTGCTTAGAGCATAGCCTTTATCTTCCTGTTTTTTTTTTTTTAATAATTTCCATTTGCCACGTTGAAGTAATTATGTGTATCTTTTTCCTGATTTGCTCTATGTCACTATACATTGGTCAGTAACTCAACTAGAAGACTGACTTAACTACCTTGGTTCTTAGAAGTCTTTCCATGCTTATCTGTTTACATCATGTTTATTGTTCCTTATAACACAGCATGGTATAGTGGATAATGTACTTAACTTAAGGAAAAGAAGAATTTAGTTCAAATACCTATGATACTACTTAGCTATATGAACCTGGGCACATCACTCAACTTCTCTTTAGTGTGTGTTTCCTCATCTGTAAAATGAGGAGATTTGATTAGTGATCATCTACATTCATTAAAAATTGCAATATGTAATAGGTCCTTCAGTAGGGAGAATACACTGATTAGAATGTAAGGTTCCCTGAAAGTTGGGATTGATTGTTTCTTTGTAATTGTGTCTCCAGGTAGCTCATTGTTTGGATGGTGATGGCTCACAATGAGTATAAATATCATGTTTTTCTATTCTGGTCAGAAACTCTGAGGATCTTCCCCTCCCAGACTGATTCTTTTAGGAAGGCAAGCTAGGGTATCTTTTCCCTCAGTTTTTACCTAGCATTTAATTACTGGATGGCCATTGTTGCAGACAAACTGAGACCTGGGAAGGACTTCACCTTAAAAAGGTCAAGGTCTCCCATTGTATCAAGCCCATCACCAGTCCCCTTGACCTATGTTTTGCCACTGTACTGGGATGACTCTGGAGGAGAGAATGAGGCTGGTGACTTTGCACAGTCTTCCTTCACTTAAATACAATTCATTTGCAAGTTAAGACATCATCAGTCCTTTTCAAAAATAAAAGGATGAACAATAAACCTCTCCAGGTAGCACATAGTGGGTACTTAATAAATGTTTCTTGATTTATTTTTCAATGCATGAAGAAGAGTAAAAACCAATGCTGTCCATGCCCATTTGCCAGTCTTTTTTTCTAAATTTATAATCTAATGTTAGAGCCCCAGCAGTCAAGCTCAACACAGGGAAACTGAAGGCTTAAGGGGAAAGCCACCATGAAATAAAAGGGGAAAGAATCCACACTGAAATGAATCTGTAAGTTGTTGATGGTGGGATCTAAGTTTTGACTAGGACATGCGCAGTAATCAGAGTTGAGGACAGGGCATATTAAACTTATATTATGAGTCCTACATATTTTATTCATTTTCTTCAAATTCTCCTCAGAGTTTCAAAAGCATCTGACTTGTTTATACATTTACTGGGACAATCCCCAAATATGAGAAATATTTTATTGTGTCTTTGTAACTTCTATATAGAGTCTCACTGGAAACTAGACGTAGAAGCAATGTGCCTTGGTTAGAAAGCATTTTCATGGATTTATAATCTGAAGCCTGATAAGGAGAAATAATGGCAAGTATCAGCATCATAGACATATGGCTTTCATCAGTTCAGCTGGTCCATCTGAACTGTATCAAATGTAAAAAAATGTCAAGATGATATTTTGAGACTTTTGGATGAACTGGATAGAATTCAATGGACCTTTTCAAAACAAACTCATAAAGCAAAGACTTGCTGAGATGGATTTACAGAATTGAAAATTCACTTATTAGACAATGAACAGTAAAGTTTAACTTGATTCCCAATCATAGCAAAAGAATTAGGTACACAAACTCTTTTTTATAGTCCCACAATGAGAAATAACATAAAATGATGGATTTATAGCTAGTAGTAACCTAAGAATTCATCTATTCTAATGATCTCATTTTAGAGATGAGAAAATTGAGATCCTGAGGGGTTAAATGACTTTCCTAAAGATAAAAAGCATATCAGAGTCAGGATTTGAACTCAGAAACACTGAAGTCCAAATCTATTACTCTTCTCACTATGCCTTTTTAAGATACTTTTGTTAAATATTATGAAATAGTTCCAAGAAGATAGTACTGTACAGTGATGAGAGCACTGGATTTGTAGCCCAACATCTAGGTAGTGCCTCTTGTTTTTATGACTACCTCTGACCTTAAGGAAGTCACTTGCACCTCTGGGCCTCAGTTTCATTTCTGAAATAAACAAGTTAGACTAACTGATCTCTGATGTCCTTCTCACCTATGAAGCTATCATACTTTGAAACACTCTTTGAAGACTGTGCCCATTGGTCAGGATCCCCTAGTCCCCCTGAAACAAACCCCAAAGTAGAATTCTATTAAATCCAATTACTGCTAAACTTTTTAAATTAATTGGGTTCTTGTAACATGAAAGAAAGAAAATATAATTTAATTAATTTTACTAGCAATTTCAAATCATAATAAGCAGTAACTAGTTACTTGGGGCTAAAAATCCAATAAACGAAAAATCAACAGTTGGCCATCCATAGTCCTTGCAGATCAATATAACCAAGAAACTGAAGAATTCAGGACATAGAAGTGAAACATTTGAAGATTAAAAAAAAGTGGTATAACGCTTCACTCACATTTCTTCTTTTTAAAGTATCAATTTTGGTAAAGTGAAGTTATAATTTATAAATAAAAAGAAAAGACAATTCAGAAGTTTATGGTTCCAATTGTTCTTTTTATTGTTGTTCGTAGAATTTATTTTGACATCATTTCAACTTCCTCTTAATAACTTCAGAACTACCTTCCATTAATAGCCTTGTAAGTAGTTTTGAAATTAACCTTTCTCAGCAATGATTCTGTAATGATTCTCTTAAGCCCTATACAATGACATCCTTTCTTTTTCAGGCCACACTGATGTCCATTCTCATTTTCAAGCAGCTAGATTGTTCAGTGGATAGAGTGTTAGACTTGAAGTCAGGAAGCTCTGAGTTAGAATTCTGCCTCTGGTTATATGAGCCTGAGCAAGTTCCTAAATTGTCTTTAACGTCTCCCTCGCAGAATTGTTATGAGGTTCAAATGAGAAAACATTATCTATCTATCTATCTATCTATCTATCTGTCTGTCTGTCTGTCTGTCTGTCTGTCTGTCTGTCTGTCTGTCTATCTATCTACCTATCATCTATCTATACAGACACATACAGTTTTATACACCTATATAAACATACACACATAATATAGTGCTTTCCAAACTTTAAAGTGCTATACAAATACCACTTCTTGTTCTATTATTTTATTATTGCTATTATATTCCATTCCTCAGACTTCTCTCACCCTACACTACTCTTTTCACTCATATGTCCATTTTCCCCCATCTGCCCTCCACAGTCTATCCATACTTATTTATTTCCTCCTAGTCTTTTATGCCTGTATTCATTTCATTCCCCAGAGAAACCCTAATGGCCCATGAGCCAAATTTGATGCATTTTTATGACAAATCTTTGAGCTTCAGATCAGTGTGCAGATTGTGAGTGGGTGTCTTTGGAACCCTAGATATATTCCTTTTATGGCATTTTGTTTAGGCTGTATTATAGTTCATCTTTCAATAATTTCTTCATACATTCAGTATGCCAATCAAGCTGTGTCCTTGTTTGCAGGCTATGCAAGTAATTGGAGTTATTTTGAATAGAGCCTCATTAGGAAGAAAACCAAAGAAGTATGTTTTAAGAAATTGTCTAATCTGTGAACATTTCCCCTTAGTGCTTTATACATAGTCATTTCAAAAATGAATGCTGAATTGAATTTATTTGTCCAGGCCAAAATGTGATATCTCTTTTGCAAGTATGAGGAAAAGTTCAGGGCCTTTTGTTCTCTTATATTATGAATTGTCCATTTTAGCCTAACCTGCAGAAAATCCTCAAAGAGAAGTCCTTAACAAGTCAAGATATATGTTTTGTTTTTGTTTTTGTTTTTGTTTTTCTAATCTCAGTCAGTTCTGTCATAACTTTCCTCTGAGACCTTAGGTAATTGACTTCTGAAGCCTGGTTTCCTGACATTTACAAAAGGACAATTTTAATACCTCCCTTCTTTAGCTCACAAAAAAGTATTTTGAGACTAAATAGATAAAAACACTTAGGAAAGTATAAAGCACTCTAGGAATTAAGAACATTATTCACTTTAATGTAGTATTTCACAAATAACACATGGGACACACTGGAGTTTTTGATCTTCAGTCTCTAACAGGTTTACTCTTGATCTGGTCAGACAGGAAGGACAGGAAGACAGCTTCAAAGGGATTTGAACCTTACTTTATTCTATTCTAGTCCTCTTAAAGGAAGTTGCTGATAATGGGAACTTCAACTCCTACAGCAATCCCTAATCACCCTCCTCACAGGGGCTGGCATTGAGAGGATGGGGGGATGGCAACTTACTTCTATGGCTCCATGGTGTTAACTGAGACAGGCACAGCTTGTGCATTCCCCTACATCCCCTGAAGCCTCAGTGGGGGCCAGTTGAGGAAAAAAAAAACAGATTCCTCCCAAGCCTTGATGGGGGCCAATCAAGACACGCACAACATTCCAGTTTGAGCATTCAACCCTTAGGCTTCTCCCCACTCACTGCCCATCGTCTCCCTGCTTCATATGGCAACAGACAAAGAAGCCATATTGCCAACAATAGCTCACAGTTTTATTTTACCTCATCCCTATATCTCATTGCACAGTCACAGTGGATATTTATAATTTAAGCACAAATGTTTATATTATTCATCATTATGTAATGTTGACAAATGTAATGGAGCTGTTTTGAACTATGATTGTGAGAACTTGCATCTAACACCTGGGAACAAGAGATTGTTATGGTTATGGATCCTGGGAACTAAATTGTAAGAAAGGAAAAAAAAAATCCACCTTAACATATAATCATCATTTTTTAAGTGTCTACCATGTTCAAGGCTTTATTTTGCAATAAAAAATATTCTTATTGTCCAAAGAAAAGGGACTATTTAAGGTGGAAGAGAGTGTCTACAGGTGTTGTCAGCTGGCAGAGCCAGGGCATACTTCCCAAAGCAAAGCTTTCAGAAGCACATTTGGTTCTGTTGCTGAGGCCCAAGGTTTATCTCCTCATTTTGGGAATGACGGTCACAGGCTCATTTTTGTACTTCTTAAATGTATGTATTTTTATTTCCTTCAAATAACAAAAGAAGCTTCACAGAGAGGTTCAAACTAACTTCATTTCTTTAAAATTAGCATTAGCATAATAGAGCCATGTCTGTACAACATAGTTGGAAATGAGGCGCTGGTGCTCCACTCTCCTCCATTAGGGTGAGTTTCTTGAGAGCCTGGATTGTCCTATATTACTAGCATTTAGCAGAGGGTTTGACACATAATAGTTACTGAAGAAATATTTTTGCTTAATAAATATTTATCAACTGATTCACAAGTTCCTTACAATTAGTGTGTAAAAAAATTATAAAAATTATTTTTTTCTTCTTTTTAGGCAATGGGGTTAAGCAACTTACCCAGGCTCATACAAGTAATAGTATCTGAAGCTAGATTTGAACTCTGGTCCTCCTGACTCCAAGACCTGTGCTTTATCCATTGCATTACCTAGTTGCCCCTATCTTAAATTATTGCAAGTCTAGAAGTAGAATCTTTTGTACCTTTGAGGCGTTGAAGTATTATGAGAATTTATAAAAGTAAAGGGTAGGCAGGTCATATTCTCTCCTCTTAACCAATATTTCTTGTTGTCTAAGCATCATGTCCAATGTCAATAACAAAGATATATTATGATCCTATCACCTGACTAGGTTGACTAGCTAGTGACAGAGAACTCAGGGATGATAGAGGACAGTGAAGCTGGGTTACCAGACATGGAAAGTGGACATCCATCTTCACCCTTCTCACCACTTGTTCAACACAAGAGGTTCTTTTAGCTTGACCTAAAACATATCCAAATGGAGCAGTGAATCCACATGCTCCAAAGTGTTGATAGTTCCTTACTGTGAAACCTGAATACATCAATACAAAGCATTTCAGGTTAGTATAGAATAAACTAAAAACAATTCTGGTAAATGCAAAATTTTTCCTACTTTTTTAATGAAACTCAAGGAAATTGGGTGATTTCGTATACCCTAGGGAGCATAATTAATCTTCAGATCTCACCAATCTGAAATATAGTGTGCAATGCCTGTGGACACCAACATTTTGTCTGCTTCTAATGAGTCATTTTCCAGTAGCATGAATGATATTTTAAAGTACAAATATCCATTGCAAGAAATGAAAGCAGTAGGATATTAACCGCTGGATAAAAAAGGAATGGAAGACAAACTAAACAGGAATTCTGTTCATTCCATCCCATCTCCTCCAGCGGATTTCTCCCTCTGTCATCCTTACCTTGTAAATTATTTCATGCTCTCCCTTTCTACTGAGTCCATCTCTACCATCTGGAATCATGTTCATGTCTCCCCCATATTAAAAAAAAAACTCTCATTTCAACCTCCTATCTGTCATCCTAAGTCTTTTCTGTATTTCCTATGTCTCTTCCACCCTTCTTAGCTAAACTCCTTGAAAAGGCCATCAATAATCATTGCTTCCATTTTCCTTCATCTCTTTCCTTATACCTTACAATCTGGCTTCAGATCTAACCTCACTGCTGGCTTCAAATCCCAGATCTCCAATTGCCTTTCAGACTTCTGGAATTAGATGTCTAGTAAACATCTTAAATTGAACATGTCCAAAATTGGATTCATAATATTTCCCCATAAACTACTTTTTCCCTTCTAACTTCCATACTGCTGTCAAGGGCAATATCATCCTACCAGTACCTCCGGTTCTTAATTCAGCTGCCTACCCACAAATCCACATCTCCCCCATACTCAAAAACCCCCCAAAACACAAACCTTTCTATACTATCTATCCTTCTAGATTTCTTTGATATATCATATCTCTTCTAGGCTTTGTAGCTAAAGTATTTGAAAATGTTACTGTCATAGGAACTTCTCTTAATTCTAGTGCTTTCCTGCTGTTGATCATTTAATTTTATTGTATTTATAGTTTGTTGGTAAGTACAGTCAATCTTAAAGTTTCCCAGGGGTAGCCTTCATAGAAGGCAGTAGTAAAGTAATAAAAAAAAAAATATTGATACATTGAACTTAAGGGAAATAGGGGCTTAGAATACTGTAGCTCCAAGGTCAAATTGTTCCCTGATAAAAAGCACAGTCAGAGTGAATGCCTGCCCCCGCCCCTGGCTCAGAACTTTGATCCAGGATACTTCAGCATAGCTTTGCTGGTCCTGGCAGACTAGGGCTCTCCTTGGCCTGCTGTGTACTGCCCTGCTGCTCAGGGCTCATCAGCTGGCAAGCTCAGGAAAATGAAATTACTAATGAAATCATTTTGATATTGTGATAGTTAAATGAAAGGATGATGAGGATTGATTGTTTCTTATCTCACCCATTCACTTCAGAGCTCCTTGAGATCAGGACCTACCCTTTGTCTCTTTTTGTATCCTGAGTACTTTGCAAATTGCTGAGCTCATAGAAGAAGCTTCTTTAAGATTTACTCACAGGCTAATTATCATGAGATCTCCCAGCAGCCATTATTTGCATGGGTTTTGTTTGTTGTTTTAGGAAACGAATGTCTATAAGGAGGGAGATGCTAATCCACGGCTTAATAGTTGGCATTATGGGCTAAATCACTTACAACCAAGCGCCTAGAAGTACCAGATGAGGTGCCATCCAAATTGGTATAAGGGTTATATCTATGAAATCACAGATCTAGTACCTATCTGGAAAAGAGGTAACACTCAGGAAGCCTGGTATTTCTGAAACAAATCCTTAAGAGGTCAACGGAAGGAAGTTCACACTTGGAAAGAGTATAGTTTTTTAAGTGGAGAAACCAATAGATATCTTACCTTGGACAGTAACCTTAAATTCTTTGTTTCTCATACATATATGTCATTGATAAAGGGAAGGAACTGAACTAGATCAGGCCAGATTGAACCTGATGTCACTGAACTTGACTGGGTGTTTCCCCTGTGAAAAAATGATAAATTTATTTCAAGATAAGTTTTTCCTTTGCAATTTCATGTATTTTATTTTATAAATTTAAAACATTCAGAGGAAGTCCGTCAGCTTGACCAGACTGTCAAAGGAACCCATGACAAAAAAAAAAAAGCAAAAAGCAAACAAAAACCCTGCACTAGTTGATTTCTAAGACCACTCTAGCTCTGTCTATGGCATCTATGGAAAGATATTACATAATCAAAGATCCACAATAAATTATCTTTCTTGGCAGGTTCATATTTGTTGAAGTCTGTAAGAGTTTCTCATTTTTTTTCACCCTACTCTCACCTCTTAGCATTCTGCACATTTGTAGCCTAAGGAGCACATCTGTCTGGAAAACAGAGACTTAGATCTTCCACAAACAGAAATTCCCACTAGAACTTAACAAAGCACAAGCAAGGTTTAATTGGTTTTCTTTCTTTTGGCTCTGGAACACATCTTTTCTAGTGAAGCCTTGGAGGTCGGAAAAAGCTCTTAGCCTTCCACACCCTCACCCCTTTTTAAGCTTTGCTGAAGAATAGTTTACCTGTAGTCAGTGGCCACCATGATCAACTAAAGTTTCTTAACAATACAGGAATGAATATACAGTTATCAGAACAGGTACGTGAAAGCTAGCTTTTTCCTGGGATGACTAAACAAGTCTTGCCCTGCCAGATTTGCCCTGACCTTACTCCAAACATGAATAGCGCCATGTTTGCCCTCTTGTCTCACACTGCTCAGTCATTAACAAGCATAAACTAAGGAGAGGATGATTTTCCTTTCTATAGAAGGCTATATACCAGGTTCTGTGGATTTGGTCAAACTGGTCACGTAAACCACAGTTTGTTTGTTTGTTTGTTTTTCCCGGGGTAGGGAATAGGGATTCGGGGGAGATAAGGGTAGAATGAAAAAGTCAAGGAGAAAGGAATAATTCTGAAAGTATCTCAGGCAGTGTTTTAGAATGCCTCTTATTTTTAAGTGATGCCTTTAAGACTTGGTATATTTTGGCACCAAAGGATGCTGGCAGGCAGCAAAATATTTTAACTTCTCTGGACCCATTGAAGGAGGTTGTCTGGAAAGAGAGCTTCAAGGGGAGAAATCAAACTGGTTAGTTACATGTGTTGGGGCATAGAACACCGCAGTATTTATGATGAAAGTAACTGCCTGGGGAAACCTAAGTCATTATCATTGTCTCCTTAGTAACTTACATTCACATTATTGTCCATCTTCTCCATAAGTATTGAGAAAGTGAGGCTGGCGACCTGCACAGCCCTCCCTCCCTCAAAACAAAGTCAAGTGCAAGTCATGTCATCACTTCTTGGTGGCGTGGTCTTCTTTGGCAACGAAGAACGAACACAACAAAAACAAGTATCATGTATATACAGTTACTTGCATACTATTTCATCCACTAGAAAATAAGCTACCTAAGAACAGGGATTGGTTTGGCCTTTCTTTATATCCCTTCTGCTTGGAATAGTTCCTGGCACATAGTAGGTGCTTAATCGATAAATGCTTGCCAACTCATTAATCTCTATATAGGCTTTAAAGTTTGCATAGTGTGCATTATCGCATTTGATCAACATAACAAATCTCTGAGATGTTTGCTTTTATTATCTTCATTTTGCAGTTCAGTGAACTCGAGGTTAAGAGTCATTTAGTGAATTTCCCAGGGTCACCAAAATAGTGAATGCCTGAGACATTGGCTTTCTTGACTCCAAATCTTTCAATTATGCTACACTATCTCTTTAAGGAAGCAAATGAGAAGAAGAAGAAGAAAAAAAGAACATTACATCACCACAAAACAGGAATCTGTAGTGAAATTTCAGGGAACTTGCCTTCCCATTTCTACATTTCCAATGTTATTCCAGACCAACCAATACTTTTTCAGTGTTTCTCTCCCTCTCCCTCTCTCTCTCTCTCTCTCTCTCTCTCTCTCTCTCTCTCTCTCTCTCTCTCTCTCTCTCTCTCTTTCCTTCTTTTCTTTCTTTCTTCAATTACACAAAGTAATTCCACCTTTCCTATTCAGTACTTAGGAATCAAAAGAAAAGACATGGTAATACTACTTCAAAGAAATGAAGATGTTCTCTTAATGAATGACATTCTGTCAATTCTATTTATGTAAGTATTGGAAATCCCTCTATGCATACCCCCTCCCGTTTCTTGATTTTTTACTAAATATTTAGTTAATGGAATTACTACATTGGAAAAACAGATGACTTGGGGTCAACACGCTATTGATGAGCCTCTCTGAACTTTATTCAGATGATTTTTAGTAGTCAGTCTGTTCCCATCCTCAAGGACTTTCAAGCTTAACAATATTGGCTTTGATTCAGTCCATTTAAAAGGCATTTATTAAGCACTTATTATGTACCAGGAACCAACGTGCTAAATGGTATGGATACAAAGACAAAAATGAAACATTCTCTGAAGGAGTTAATGTTCTGTTGGGTTAGAGGTTAGCCTCTGTTTCTCTTGTCTAGTTTTCAAGAACCCAGGATCATTTGCCTGGGTGCCAGGACCACACACACACACACACACGCACGCATGCACACATACATGCACACACGGGCACACACCCCACATGTGTGCATGCCCATGCCCATACATATTACATATTCTCTATTCTCTCTCTCTCTCTCCCTCCCTCCCTCCCTCTCTCCCCTCTTCCTTTTTACTTCCTTCCTGCCCTCTCTCTCTGTCCCTTCCTCATAAAAAGCTATACTTAGAGTCTATTCAGTCCCAAATTTGGACTATAATGAATATATTAAAATATCACAAGCTATCATACTGAAAACTTATACCCTTTTACAACAGTGGAAGTATTACACTGAAGGAACTCCTTGAAGAAAAACAAAACAAAACGTTACTTTAATGAAACTCATTCAGATTTCTATCGATCTTTTGGTTTTTTTATATCTGATTAAAGCCCATGCATTAGTAGATTATGGGGAGTTAGGTGGCACAATGGCTAGAGTACCCAGCCTGGAGTAAGGAAGATGAATCTTCCTGAGTTCAAATTTGGCTTCAGACACTTATTAGCTGTGTGATCCTGGGCAAGTCACTTAACCCTATTTGCCTCACTTTCCTTATTTGTAAAATAAGCTGAAAAAGGAAATGACAAACTACTACTCCTTTCTCTTTGTCAAGAAAATCCTAAATGGGGTCATGAAGAATCTGACACTGCTGGACAACAAAATTAGTAGACTGCTCTTAAAAAAAAAAAAGGAAAAATCCTGATTTTGTTACTTCTCATATGAACTTTTGGAATTGTAAAGAAACCTAGAAAAGCATTCTTTTTATTTCCTTTTCCACAGGATAATATTCCTCTGCTTTTTAAATGCATTCTTTCTTTACTATTGCATGTAGATAAATGTATACATATGTGCAGATACATGCACACACATATGTGCACATGTGTATAAACAGTCCACATATATACACATGAATATATGTACATATATAAACACATACATATATACACACACATATATGCCACCTCCCTGTGCCAAGGATACATACAGGCTGGAAAATGAAGTTCTGGTGGTCAGGTTGGAAATTCATCAGTTTGCTCTCTTCCACAGATGAAGGTGGGTCTGTGAGTGGTACAGATAGGTTGTTTTTCTCTCACTCTGGGGTGCAAAAATTCCATGAATTGTGCCATGTGAGCAAAGGAAGGTGGTGTGGACAGAGGATCACTGTGTCAGCACAGACTTTAGTTTCAATGTCTGCTTTTCAGTTTTCATGAGGCTAGAGAAATAGAGGGGGTTCTCACTGCTAAAATAAGAGATGATATAGCCTCTGCAAGTTACTAGAAAGCAATATAATGAAATGCCCTCTTTCCCTTTCTTTCTCTTCTCTCAGAGAGTTACTGTGACAAAGTTTATTTCTGGTTTTAGTCTCTTTTATAAATTCTCTTTAATTGATTTGAGTGACAACTAAAGTTTATTGAATGATAATTGCTTCTGATCTGTACATTTAATTATTTCTGAATAGGAAATTAAAGAAAGGGACAGTGTAGCAAAGCATATAAATGAAAGTGAAAAGGCACAATGAGCATAGATTTTCTGTTTAAATCATCAGGGTTTTATCTCAACTGAAGGATCCTGTGTTCTATGAGAATCTTAATTATATGTTTCATAAACTTCCCAGAACTGAGTAAATAAGCTACAGATTCAGTCATTTTATGCTCCCCTAGATTAAGGGAAATATGAATTTTTAAAAAGCAATTGACTCTGAGTTATGGGTTGAGATAGGGAGTTTTAGGGAGACTGGACTTTTGGGTCACTCTTTTCTATTATTCTGCTCTGTTCATAAGTAGAATAATCTTTCATCAGAGGTGGAGCTGGGAGAAGACTATACGAGGTATGCCTGGTGGAGGTTGGTGAGAAGTGATCAAACAGATTTGTGAATGTTTTCATTTCAAAGGTAGATATCAGAGGAGAGGAAATGAGGAACCCCTCCCTTTCTGCAACAGACCAACAGAAATGTGTTTCATGTACAGGTTAAAGTAGTTAACAGATGCTCATTCTTATTTTTTTTTTGGTGTGAGCATTTACACTTGGAAAACATCAAATGCAACAAGTGAAGCATTTTTTGCTGTTGATTATCTAGACTTAAGAAATGGAGAAAATGCTAATAGTGCTGATTTAATTTAAACATTTAAACTTAAAAGTTAGTTAAAGGTACTTTTTTTCTTCAAAATAGCCAGCCCTTAAATAATTACTATCCTTTACCAACTCAAAACCTCTCAGATACCCTGTCACGTTAAGATATAAAAAGGTAGGCAGATTATTTTCAGCTTGATAAAGAAAAATGATAATAACCTGGAAAATGCCTTGTTCATTTTGTTTTGGTGTGTGTGTGTGTGTGTGTGTGTGTGTGTGTGTGTGTGTGTGTGTGTGTAGAAAACCTTGCAAATGTAGTTTATCAGAATATTTGTCAATAACCTAATGAAACACAATAGTGAGAGAGATCATTCGATATATCTTTTGTTGATTTCTACAAGCAATGCAGTTTTAAATCCATTTAAAAATGATATGCTGTTGCATGAATTAAATGCATGAAACAATTGTTTTGTACTTTTGCTGTGTGTTGTACTGTGCTAACACTGGAGATACAAATACAAAAACAAACAGAAGACCCTTCAATAGGCTTGCAATGTAATTAGAGAAAACAAGCCATATTCCTCTAGTGATAGTTAGGGAGAAGTGTTTTGATCTGGGTAGTAAAAATGATGTGGTTTGAGAGGTTTAGGGACTCCATGAAGACTGAAGTATAGGAAAGGGTTGTCTGGAATGAATTCATGGACTCAAGCATAATTAAAGTCAAGTTAGCAAAGGTTTATTTTTATGCTTTTCAGTGAGCAAAATTTCTTAAAAAACTTCAACTTTAAAGGGATACAGTTAAAGGTTACATAGAATAAACATGTGGCAAATATGCTAACTAGATGATTCACGACAGGATAAAGGAGAGGTTAAGAAGTGGTCAGTTCTTAAAGGAACATGCATTTTTTTTTGTATCTGCAGGTGTTTTACACAGAGTTCACCAGGAAAAGCTCAAGAGGAGGTCATTGGGAGATGTAGTTTTAGGTCTGCCACATCACTAGGTTAAGTAATGATCAGGGCCAACTGAAGATTGCCCAGTCTACCACCAGTCAATGTCTTGTTCTACAAGATAGATGTAGGAAGTATACATAATGTCTAAAATTTAGGATATACATAATGAAGAGTCCAGGATGCATATAATGAGGAAAAGAGTTGGTACAGATAGTCCTGTGGGTACTGAATGTCTTTATGAGTCAGTACAAAGAAAATTCAAGCTAATAATTCCTATAGGGGCAGCTTGTTAGTGTACCAGAGAGAGAGATAAGTTTTTTGCTGAGGCCTACTCATGAGTAATTTAGGCATAGTGTCCTTGAGCTTGGAAAAAAGCTGCCAGGGATAGTGTTTTGAGGTCAGGGAAAAATGTGATCTTGGAATTGGTGTCCAAGCCCAGGCACCCAAGCACCCCATCAAAAGGAATGAGGAGTAAATTCTTAGGGCAAATAATTGATATGAACTTTTCAGCAATGGTAGTGCTGATTTGGTTACAGTTCCCAGAGCAAGAATTAGGAAGTGGAAGAGGCTATGCCAAGAGAAGGTATACAAGAGTACATGGCATGATGGCTGGAGAACCAGTCTTGGTATATAGCACTTTGCCCAGTTATGTTGGGTTGGGTGACAGTACCTGTGCTCAGCCCCCACCCTGACATTTGTTAGCTGGGTTACCCTGGCTACCCAATGTCCCAGGTAACTTTTGAAATCTGTAAGTTGCAGAATAGTTGCTAATCTGCAGTAGTTGAAGAATTGTCTTCAAAATGATTTTCCTACAAAGATGAAATCCCAGAAAGAAATAACGAAAGGTTTCTCCATTATAATTTTCATAGTATTTGATTCCAAGGAACTCCTTTTTGTTGTGTGCTTTAGTTGTCTATTTCTAAGTTTCGTAATGGAAATTAACTTTGTTTTGTGTTGCCTGGAAAGAGATATAAAAGAAGTAGCCACCATCTTAAAGTCATGCTTATTCATGACTGCATAAAATTAGTATCAAATAACATAACTTCCTTCTCTCACTTCTAGGACTAAAAAATAATACACACACACAACCACAACAGCAACAATAAAAGTAAAAACTCATCAGTAGAATGAACTTGAACTATAGGGCCCCTTTTATTTCTGGAATTCCATAATTAGATATTATCTCAAAATTCTAATAAATTTTGTGAAAAAAGCATAGGTCCACCTTGTTTCTTTTTAGATTTTTTTCATTTTTATTTTTTTATCAAATTCAGTTTCCAAGGAATTGTCAATATATACAGAATCCTTAGCTACAAAACCTTTTGCAAGAACAAATTCATTCCTGCTGACCCCTCAGGGTTGTTTATCATTGCTTCCAGAAAAATAGGAAATAATGAATGTTGGAAGCTTTCTTTGCCCTGCTGTGGTTAAGTACTTTTCACAGTTATTCTATGAGTTGCTTTTGTTCTGACCTCATTGTCTTCCTCCTTGGGTAGTTGAAATGCTGTCCACTTACAGTGATATTTTTTTTTTCCTTACCACAATTCAGGCATATCCAATCAATTTATAGACCATTTTATAAACATACAAAGTGCAATCCAAAAGAGGTGATGTGTTAAAATGTCTCTCCGGGCATTTTTAACATAGAATAAAATGATTTCTCTATATAGTGCTGCATTTTTCTCTCCCTGTTTTAGAAGAGCTAATTGATGATAACTCGGAGTCATTCCTGAAATATTAAACAGAACAGAGGTAGGGTAGTGTTGTGTATAGAGATGGACTCAAATGCAAAAAAACTGGGGTGCAAGACCCACTTCTGGCATATACTGACTATGTGAGCCTGAGCAAATCACTTAACCTCTGCACTTTAGGCACCTCTCTAAGACTAAAAATTGCAGAGAAGATAACCTGCCTGCATTAGTTGAGGGAGTTTCCTCACCATGAAATTCCCTATATTAATACAGTCACAAGTCCAGTCATTTCTTCTATATATCCTCTTCCTGTACACAGTTGTTTACCCTTACAGGGATTTGGGAATAGAAAGGAAAGGAGAAAGAAAAGAAGGAAGGAAGGGAGAAAGAAAGGGAAAAAGTAAGAAAGAGAGAGAGAAAAGGAAGAAATAAGGAAAGCAAGAAGGCAGGTAAGCAAGAAAGAAAGAAGGAAAGAGGGATGACATAAGAGAAGGAAGGGGGAGGGAGGGAAGATTGAATCGAGGGAAGAAACAATGGAGAAAGAAGGAAGAAAGGAGAGAGGGAGAAAAGGAAGGAAGACAGAAGGAAAGTAAGAAGGAAGGCATGCAAGCAGGAAAGAAGGAAGATGGAAGAAAAGGAAGGGAGGGAAGAAAGAATGTAGGGAAGGAAAAGAGGGAGGGAGGGAAGGAAGGAAGGAAGATGGAAGAAGAACAGTGGAAGGGAGGGAGGAAGGCAAGAAGTATATATCAAGTAGCTATTACACGTATCAAGCACTTTGCCAAATGCTTTTTACAAAGATCTCATTTGATCCTCATAGCAACCATGGAAAAAAGGTATTACTAAAATCCCTATTTTATATTTGAGGAAACTGAGTCAGAAAAGCTCAGTGACTTGTCCTGGGTCACACGTGTAGTAGATATCTGAGCACTGGGTCTTCTTGACTTCAGGCTCAGTGCTCTCATCTGGAGTTCCTCTTAGTAGCCTGCTAGAATAACGGAAAGAGAAGAATTCTTAACTGTGTCTGATTTTGTTTTGCTTGCCTAAAGCCCTTTGCTTTTTGTCCATCCTTTACTCCAGTAAAACTGTCACCCATCCAAAGAATATATCTGTATAAAGAGCTCATGCACTCTCAAAAAGTAAAGCAACTCTGCTAAGCTTATGGGTTTTTGTCAGTTTTCCTCATGAGTTATCGTTATTTCACCAACTAGTTATCCTTTTCACATAGATTCTGACTAGAGTAGGAGATGTAGCAGTAATCTTTGCACACTGCCATTTGTAAACTAAATTTATGTCGTAGATTTGCATGTTAAGTGCCTCACTGGTAAGAGTAGCTCTCAAAGACAGCATGTTTATGCCGCCACTTGTGTTTAAATGGGAATGCTAAAGCAGGCTCAAGTTAAACACACAGATAATTTTAGATTTTTGTCTTAAGTCAAATATGGATCAAGCCTTTTAGTTGCCATTGGGGCTGTCTTCTGTCAGTTGATGGCTGTTAGTGGGATGATCTGATAACACTCTCAATCATTCCCAATTTGCCCACTCCACAGTTTGCCAATTAGTTGCTATTATTTTACTTGAGGAAATTTATCCCGAGAGAAAAAGAAAATGTCATAGGGATAGAAGGGAACTTAAAAAAGCCACCAAGATGAAAACCATGATATATCTATATTTAAGCATATTACTCAGTTATCTGTAACACAGTATATTCCTTTTACCTATGTTCTAATGAGGACAATGCAAAACAAATAAGGTAAAATTCACCATATATTGGAAAGGAAATTGTACTAGGAGTCATTACACCTGTGTTTTGGTTCACAGTCTCTTGCTTCCTAGCCAGGTAACCTTGGACAAGTCATTTAATCTCTTGGGCCTAATTTTTCTCATTTGTAAAATGAAGGCAGTAATACCCACTCCATTGAATAAGGTTATTTAAATATTCTGGATCTAATGTGAAATTTACAAGATATAAATTTAAAATCCTATGACTGAACTCAGGAAATAAATCACCTATTCAAGTATGGGATGTGGAAGGCATGGCTAGATGATAGTGCAAAAAAAAAAAAGGTTTGGAGCTTTTAGCAAACTATTAACAGGGTGTTAGAGAACATATACATATAGCAGTGTGAGAATCAGAGAAACTCAGAAGTGAAAGGGATCTCAGAGGTCATTTCTTTTGCTTCACTTCTAGGTTTTTTGCTACTTACTTTCTCCATGAACTCAAGTAGATCAAATTACTTACTTACCTAGGTAATGTGTCTCTCTGTCCTTTGCTCATTCTCTCTGTCTCTGTCTCTCTGTCTCTGTCTCTGTCCCTCTCTCTGTCTCTCTCTCTCTTCATCTCTCTGTCTCTGTCTCTCTCTCTCTCTTCGTCTCTGTCTCTCTGTCTCTGTAGGGGAGGAGGATATGTAGCAGTGGAAAACATAGGTGATATAAAAACAAAATCTATGGATAAAATTCATTTTAAAAGACAAAAATTGAATGAACAAAGATGGACCATATGACATGACTTAGGGTTTCTTCTGGTTCAGTATCTATGCCACAGATCATAGTAAAACTATGAAAGTATAAATCTCATTATGTTATCCTTAACAAGTGGTCAACCAATATGAGCTTGAAGAATTTCAGTGACATGGAACTCATTGCCTCCCAGGGAAGTCTCCTCCATCTTTGACAATCTTCAATCATTAAGAAGTTTAACCTTATAGGAAACTGTACCCCTCTCACTGACAATGTTATCTCACATATCTATAACCTCCCCTCAAAATTTTAAAACAAGTTCCTTTTGCCTCAAATGATTTTACAAGCTAGGTAGGCAGGTGCTTTGCTTAGCAAAATTGACTAATGATAACCCAAAGACCTTGTTTTTCTGACCTCTGAGTTACATCTTTACTTTCATTTCTTACTCCCCAAATTTCATAAGGGATACTTGGATATTAGCTATACATAGAAATTTAATATCTTTTTCCATATAAAACTGTTTTTATGTCTTAATATTTCATTATTTCCTCCAGCTGTCAGGTTTTTCCTGAATTCAAATGGTTTCAAATGCCAGCTCTACAAGAAGGGTTAGGAAATTTCAAGTATCCTACCCCTTCCGACCTTCCTCTTCCAACACCCATTCCCACTGGCTGACCATATGCACAGAGGCAGTCATTTTCTTCTCCATAACTACAAGTATGTTTCTGTACTGTCACTCTCAACCACCCACACAGCATGCTCCCACTTACTGATTATCAATTGCCATGTTAGAGTTAATTAATTTCTACAAGATGAAAGTATTTATTAATGAGATATAGTAAGAACAGTTGTAAAAATATCTTTTTCCCTCAGCTATGGGGTACACTCCTTTTGGGGAATTCTCATGCAGTTCTCTTTACGAGTGTAGCCTTCTTCTGGGCTATAAGAGTTGTAAGGTCCTGAAGCTACTTTTCCTTGGGGAGTCTCATTTGTTCTTAACCTGTCTTTCGAGTCTCCATGAAAATGTTGCCCTTGACCACAAATTCTGGGTATACAGCAAAAAATGCTTATAGGAAGTCAAAATCTTTTAACTTCTTGAAGGTCATAAAATTTTCCTCTTATCAAATGAATATGGTAAAAGTACTGGCTCTTCTTTCTCCCTTCCCTGAAGCAATTCCCTCTCAGAATCTTGACTGGAGCCATTTTATCACTAGGCTAGCTGGCTATTAAAATTCCAGATATCACACAAATGCATTGTTGGTGGAGTTGTGAACATATCCAACTATTCTGGAGAGCAATTTTGGAACTATGCTCAAAGTGCTATAAAACTGTGCATACTTTTTGATCCAGCAATATCACTACTATGTAGCACAAAGAGATCAGGAAAGAGAGAAAGACCCACATGTAAAAAATATTTAGAGCAGCTCTTTTTGTGATGGCAAAGAGTTGGAAATTACCCATCAACTGGAGAACTGCTGAGCAAGTTTTGATATATGAATGCAATGGAAAACTATTATTCTATAAGGAATGAGAAGCAGATAGATTTCAGAAAAAGCTCATTACATGAACTGATGCTGAGTGAAGTGAGCAGAACCAGGAGAACATTGTACACAGTAACAGGAACTTTGTGTGATGACCAGCTTTGATAGACTTAGCTCTTCTCAGCAACACAATGATATAAGACAATTCCTAAAGACATGATGGAAAATGCTAACTATATTCAGAGAAAGAACTATGGAGTCTGAATGCAAATACAGGACTACTATTTTCAATTTTTTTTGGTTTCTTTGCTCTAGTTTTTTTCTTTCTCATGGTTTTTCCATTTTTCCTGATTCTTCTTTCACAACATGACTAATATCGAAATATGTTTAACATGATTATACATTTATAACCTATATAAGATTGCTTGCTGTCTTAGAGAGAGGGAATGAAAGAAGGGAGGGAAAAATTTGGAGCTCAAAATTTTATAAAATGAATGTTGAAAACTATTTTTATGTGTAATTGGAAAAAATAAAAGACATTAAGGAAAAATAAAATAAATGCCAGATTCTATACTGGCTTGTTGTTTTATCTAAGTCCCTCAAATTATGACTAATTTCCTTCAACAACCCATGCTGCATTTCCTGTGTAGCATCATTTTCTTCTATTCACTTTAGACCCAATTTACTGTGATTTATTTCTGCAATCAACTCACATGATAAAGATATCATGACATAAAGTATCTTTTAAATTGTATTACCTGAAGTTCAGGAGTGTGAGTTATCCCTCATACACAAGGATTTGAGGCAAATCCTAACAATAAATTGATTGATCATTGGGTTTACTTATAAAATATGAAGCAATTGAATGGACGAACTTGAAAAAAATGACACAAGAAGTATGCTTTGTCTCTTCTGTCTTAATGACCCATTTGTCTTTACTGAGGCCTAGTGAGGTGACTTGGTCATAACTTAAGTAGCTAATACTAAAAGAATTCCTTCTAGTTCACAGTTTCTAGATGGTCCTCTCAAGTTGGAGGGTCATGGGGTTTCATACTGAGTTAGAAAATAAAAATTGGTATCTTTTCTTTTCCTTCCTTCCTTCCTTCCTTCCTTCCTTCCTTCCTTCCTTCCTTCCTTCCTTCCTTTCTTCCTTCCTTCTTTCCTTCTTTCCTTCCTAGCTTATTTCCTTCCTTCCTTTCTTTTCCATCTTAAGGTAAACAGATTAGGTCAAGCATAGGGAAAAACAGAATTCTTTGGAAGCACAGATTAAACACATGGATATTTATCAGTCTCTGTCTAAGTCTCTTTCCTTCATCTTGCTAAAAGGCCGGCAATCCCTTAATCACATATTATTTATAATAAAATAGAGAAGATAATGATTACAAACACAGAAGGCTGACTATAACATTAAGTAGAACAAGGTGGAAAAACTTAGCCTATTAAGGTCTTAGTATTTTTGTAGGTAACACATAGTAGTTGAACTAGGTAATCTCTAAGGTCCCTTCCAGCTCAAAAAGCTGTATGATTCCGTGCTTCTAAGTGGGCTTCATGGTGATTCTCTTAGTCTGGGAGTTTTTCTCAATAGTGTAGAGGTTCTATCAAATAATTCCACCATAATTCCACCAGGGTCTCTCTCTAATCCATTACTTTCAGCTGCAGGGAATTGAGTTACTAGACAATAAAAGAAAAACACTAAGAAAAATCTAATAGTTGATATTTAAACAAAAGTCATTAATGTTTGTAATAACCTCTATACACAGCAACTACCACAGTACACATGAATGTATGTTTTAAAAGCCATTTGACAGGTAATTGTAGAGGAAAAAATAGTAGTAGGGAGGATCTGTCAGTTAAAGGAAATTTGTGGACTTAACTGGACTTTCTACAAACAGCAATAAATCTTCTGTTAACATTAGACTATTCCTTCTAAAAGCTCAGAGGTGGACTCAAAAATGGTTTAATTTTAATTGAGAGCTAACATATGTAGTAACCAGTTCATAGGTAATTGAGACCCATGATTTCTCAAGTTTGTGGCAGCTTCACAAAAAATGCTCCAATGTAATATGGAAATTAAAAGGATGTGTTAACTCTTAATATACAGGACAACATAGAGCTTGGCTTTTTTTTCTCGTTTAGTATGACTAACTTTTCCATTTCAGGTCACTTCCCTTTTCTACATGTTAAACATTGACCTATGTTAGAATACTAACCAATTTAATTTACGCCTAAAGTATGGAATACTATTCTATACACTACTACTAACTCCCTAAAACTCTTAATTGCTGGCTTCCTGAGGTTTAGTTTCTCTCATTTCTCTGTGGGAGACAGAATTATTTATTGGCTGCTGCTTAGAACCAGGCGGAGCTGAGGTTATGAATTGTAACCCTAACATTGACTAGTTAAATGACTATAAACATATGACTATAAAATGAAAGTTGGATGCATAGGGTGTTCAGGAAGGACTAGAACCTTCAGTGCGAGAGCTTGCGGAGTACCTTTCAAGGCTGCTCATCCACCTTTGGTATCCACCTTTCACCTAACTCTCACCTGTTGCTCCAAGAAGCTGTAGCATGTGCCGAACTCACATCCTGGTAAAAGTGACTTGGCAACTGGCTAAACCAGAGTGATGGTAACCCACAAGCCTCAACTGGTATGTGATAGAGGGATAGCTTAAACCCAGGTATTAATAACTTCAGATCTGGTCTCCTATCCACTCTTCTAGGATACCTCTCTTGTAACACAATGCAAATAGAGTTTGAAAATTGTCCAAAGATTAACCAGAACAGAATTTTATCTAGATTTATATTCTCTAGTCATATTGCTTGCAAAGCCCTTACCTTGATCTCTGCAAATGACCTTCTCTCTAAAACTTTTACAGTTTCAATCTTCCTCTGCATTTGATTTTCAAAAGAGTTTTACTAAATCATTTCATTGTGAACTTTGAAAGGTCCTGATCACTTTGGCCTTCTCATCTCAGGCATCTGCTACTCACTCAATGAAACAGAATAAAATCAACATTTTTATTAACACCTTCAAAGTCTACCTTGTGCCCTCACCTCAGAATCTATTTAAATCAGTTCAAATGTTCACAGCTCAGTGAAAGTAATTCACATTTCCTCTGTAATTAAATATTCTGTTCCACTAGTATCTTAATCTCAGTCTTGTCCTCTGACCTATCTTTTCTAGCCATCTCACTCAAGACCTTTATTCTATTTTAGCTTTTCTCAATGCCACCAATCCTGTGGTAAAACTTAACACCTCATTCTTCTGTCTTATGATTAGCTCTCTACAAAGTATTTTTGGTAAGATGACTGAAGGGTAGTGTATAAAAGTAAATTGTGAAGTATTGCATAATAAACAGCCCATTAGCATGGATCTTTGTTCCTCCAAGGTTGTTGCAATATGCCCATTTGAGAAAGAAGTCAGTTTAGTCATATATTAAGCTATTGTTTAGAATGTAATACATCTAAATTAGTTACTTTTTAGTGTGTAATGAAACGGATGGATTGAAAATCAAGGTCACTTGTACATAGCAATTGCAGATAACTCTGAGTACTTTTCATAATATAATCTTATAGCACTGACGGTATAATTTTCCCATTGTACATAGTGCCCATGATGTTAGTTATATAATTTCATTGATTCAACCCTTTAAATGCACTTTTAATTACAGTACCATTTGTCCTTTCCTTTTTAATCAGTCTCATCTCAAAAGCTTTTTATTGTCATTTTATTCATTCTCTCTCTCTGTATTTGACAAGCATATCTAAATAAAATAATATTGTGAGAACTGCACCTTTGAAAAGTAGAATTCAATTCATGTTAACTGCTTTTAGTCAATCTGCACCCCACTCCTCTAAACTTGGATTTTTTTAAACTTATCTGATATATGCCATTTATTTTAGCTGATACATGACTAATACAGTTCATCTCAAAGAAAAATCTGTGGTTTCAGTTTAAATTATTATCATTTATTTATTCTAGGATTGTGAATACAATAGGTTTTTATAAAGTCACAGGGAGAACTTTCCATAATTTAGGGACTAGGAGTGGAGGGTTGGTAAAACAGAGATTAAAAAAGCACTTTTGTGCTCCTATCCTTCTTTGAAAAATGTGTAAATTCATAGTATTTATATGTTATAAAGAAAGTAAACTACGTGGTCCTAAAGATGAAATAGATAAGGGTAGGGAAAGGGAGGGATTTTCCCTATTTTCCCTAGATGCTAGATGCCAGGAATATACTCATCGAATTTCCTGTATATTGCATTTGCATGTGCTTTCTATGGTTGCTTTTTGTGTTTACATATTTGACATTTTTTTCTGTTCAAATACTTGAACACACATAAGACATGAGTTTGTTAGTAGTGGAGAACCATGTAATGGAGTAAACATTTCACCTTCCTTCTCTTCCCCCCCCCCCCCCACATACTGGGAAATTTCATTGTAATGATTAGCTACATGCATTTTTCATGAATGATCATTATACCTTTTATAGTCACATGGAGGAAGACTTATAGAAGTAGATTAGTAGTAGACTTTTTTAATCATATTTTCATCTAACTCAAATGGTATGCTCAGGTGAATTAAGTTGTTTAACACAGGAGCAATGACACATTCTAAGAATAAATGGTGAGAGATTAAAAGCAAAACAACCAATTAGGAAGCTATTACAGTTATTCAATCAAGAGGTGATGATGTCCTGTTTCAGAGTGGTTGGTTGTGTGATTGCAGAGGAAAGGGCAGAACTGGGAGATTATAGAGATTTAGAAACAAGTCTTCTTTAGTACTTGGTTATCTTGACTGAATAAAATGGGAGACAAAAAAAAATTAGGTTTATGAATCTGAATATGCATCTGAGTTTAGCCAACAGCTAAAATAGGATTTTTCTGAGGAGTGTTAAACTTATGGTAGAGGTAAAAAGAAATAACCTGGTGCACAAATAAACTGAAATCACCTATAAACAGGAAAAAAAAGTTGTAAAAATGCATTAAAGAACCCAGAGCAGTGACATATTTTCTATAGAAAATGCACCTGAAATAGTAACATAGAGATAAAGAAAAATGTAGAATTAAATATAATGTCCCTCTAGTTAACTCCAGAAAATCTGAAATTGCATTGACACTATTTATACCTAGATGAATTTAAATAAGAAAATATTAAGAGATAAGCATGGCAAATATATTATTTATAATAGTACCATTATACAGTGTACCACTGATACAGAGAGACTTTCAGTATCAAATTGATTTACATCTAATTTCACTGAAACATAATTTCAAATTATTAACTGATTGTAAAAAAAATTGGTTTTCAGAAAAGAAAATATCATAGGAGTCTTGAATAGTTCACTAGTAGAATGTGACAATTTGAATAAAGATTCCAAAGGAATTAAAACTGGTGAAGACAATGTTGATGAAAACAAGATCTGATAACTAGGTAGCTTGAATTAAATGATAGAAATTTCCTTTATTTTTCAAATGCACATGCAAATTTTGTTCAAAATTACCTTGTTTTAGGACATAAGGAACTTCTAAACAAAGTCAGAAAAGGAAAAATTTTGAACATTTAACATTCACAATTTGATTTATTAGTTTTACAGTCTGTAATGCAATAAAAATCATCAAGGGAAACATAGTCTAGAGAAAGATTATAACGAGGATTGTAAATCCAGGTTAAAGAAAACAAAACCAAAAGACACTAATATACAGGATCAGTGCAAACAGTTAAATAAAAACAACACCAAGGCTAAAATCAGGTTGAATGGAAAGAAAAGAAGGTCAAAAGACATAATGGAAGCAAAAACTATTATTTTCTTGCTACACATTTTAATGTTACATAATCATTTTTTATTTCCTTTTTTCTTTTGTTTTAACAATGTCAACTATAGAAGTGTAAGACTATTACATTTCCAATGCTTTTTTTTTTAACTTTCATAATTTCTTTTTGTTCTGTTTCATATATTTGAAACTTCTAATACTAGTTAAAATAAAATTTGTTTTGGAAAAAATAAATTATTTCACAGACTTTCTTAGTCCATGGACATAATCCATGTATTAATACAAAGTAACAGTTTAAAGTTTCTTTTTTTTATGCACCTTGCCATTTATGAAATGTATGCTGGTGCATTCTCTGTCCTTCCTTTCTGTGAAGGAAGATATTTTGGCTCAGATTGCAGCTGTGTATATACTATCTGAACTTAAAAGTTAGAAAATGATAATAGGGTCATATGTTCTCAAAAAAAGTTCCTAAGGCTTTCTGTGATCTAAGATAAAGACCTTTGAAATCATCTGATCTAAAGGTAAAAATACGTCCCCAAATGGAATACTTTTATAAAAGCCGTTTCTGAAATCAGCAATACATACATTTTTTACAGTTCATTTATTTCTCAAATTGAATCAATTATATTTATATATATCATTTTTGTACATCACTATGGTGACATTCTAGGACAACATTGTATATTTTAAAAATTATTTTAAAATGTTATACTGATGCCTTTCTTGAGGGTAAATAGCATGAATCCAGATTTTTAGTGTTAAATGTACAATCAGTAGACCTAGATTTAAATCAATACTCTAGTGTTGCCTACATATGTGGTCTCTACAAGGCATTTAACTTCTCTGAATCTGAGATGTCTAATTGAAAATAAAAGAATTGATGTAAATGACCTATATCTATATGAGTTCCTTCTAGATCTGAATTCTGTTTGTTTGAGTGCAGAAAATTCACTGAAATCTTTTTGGGAATTCAACCTTACAAATACAAGTGTTCAATCAAATCCCATTGTTTGTTTTTTTTCCACTTAAATCTATCATTTCCCAGGTATTATACAACAAAACCCAAATCTGGTTTATTAACCTTGTTACTCAACCTTGAGAATGGTACCAAAAAGTCTATTACTCCTGATAAAAATTTTTGCCAGCATTTTCTATATCTTTCAAGGTCGAAGAGAAACATTTCAAAATAGTGAAATCACATACCATGGAAAAGTGTAATTTGATTGTGGATCTTTCTCTTATTAATATTTATATTGCCCACTAGCATTTTTTTTTCCTTTTTTAAACCTAGAGCAATTTATTTTATGTTCTGGCATAAGCTCCATGAAACTTTCCCTGAACCTTTACATCCCCAATTCTTAGAATAGTGCTTAATACAAAACAGGTCTTTAAAAATTTCTTATTGACTGAAACACTGACTGAATTCCCCATGCATGACCCCCCACATCACTACCCCACAGATGAAAGTGCTTTGTCTCTCCTTTGAACTTCTGGCATTTTATACTCCCTTATCTATTTACATTATGAATTGTATTATATTTGTACCTCTCACATCCTAATTACTAAATCACAGGCTCCTCAACTATAGGAACCATAGCTTATTTAAGTTTTGGTATCCTTCAATGCTCAAATATTGCATTGCACACACCGGGTGCTTCATATATACACACTTGTTTTTAATCCAAACCCAAGTGTAATGAAGTAATGCACTTAAATTTGAAGCAGCTGAACCAATTTCAGCATTAACCGTTCTACTGACATAATTATGGATATTGAAAAATACTCACTTCAATGGGGTGCCTTTTTTGTTTCCCCAGCCTATAGCAGAGTGCCTTACACATACTAACTAATTATAAATATTTGTTGACTGACTGAGAACATATAACTCCACAAGGATGTATAATAAATGCTTCTTTTAGGATGGGGGTAATCTGATTTCCCATAGTGATAATTCTATTACCTATTTCTCATGGTTCCATAATATGTCATAGAATTATTGTATCTAAAGATCTGGAAAGTATTTTAAAATCATCAGGCTAATTTCCCTCCCCATTTGAGAAATCCTTCATGGTATCCATGGTAGCATGGATGAATGTTCATCCAATTTTTGATTAAATAATTCCGGTGAAAATAGTCAGTGTTAGATGGGTTGTGGGAAAATGATTCACTAATATGATTCTTTGGAGATAGGAGTCAGTGCAAACATTCTGAAAAACTAAACTAGAATTTTATCAGAAAAGTCATCTAGCTGTTTAAGATTTTTTAATTAGCAACCCATGCAACTGGAAATATGTCCCATGAATTCAAAAACAGAAAGGCCGTCTATATAACTGAAAAATTCATAGCAAAAGTTTTGTCCCTGTTAGAATTGGAAACAAAGTGTCGATTGATTGGACAAAGACAGTGGATTGTGGCATATAAAAATTATAGAATACTGTTTTACTATAGGAAATGGTGACTTAGGAATTCAGAGAAATACTGAACAATTTTTGTGAATTGACGCTGAGTGAATTAGCAGAATCAACACAACAATACATATGTGACTAGACTAATGCGAACAAAAATAACACTAAAATTAGCCAAATCCAGATTAATTGTAACAACCTACCTTGGTTCTTAAAAAATAAAAAAAGTGATTAAATGGATTTCCCTCTTTTTGATAGACCAGAATGCAGTATCAGCCATCAGATACTGTACAGTTTTCAGTTTCATCGTCAGACCATTGAATGTAAGAGGTTCTTGATCAATTTCCAGTGAGACAAACATTATCTCTGGAGGCAGGGGATCAGGAATGAAATTAACTCATCCTCTCTGGACTCAAATTTCCTTTTTTCATTTTTAAATTAAAGGAGTAGGGCATGAATTAGACGACCTTCAAGGTCCCATGCAGTTCTAAATCTATGATGCTCTAATCCTATATTGTGATATCCTAATAGATAGAAAACATGAATTATCAATGAAATTTTAAAATAAAATAAATGCTCTCAACTATGCCTATTATTATCTCATGAAGTAACTCATTACATTATTTTCCCATTATTATTCTTTTATTTTTACTAGGTCTTAACATAAAATTTACTTGCACCTAGAAATTTGAACCATTTAAGATAAGGAGGTTTTCTTTTTTCTTTTTGTTGCATTTTTTTCCCTTTAGAATTTAAATAAGATAATACAAGTAAAGTACTTTGTAAATTTTAAAATGCTAGACAGATGTTGGCTATTAGTGTCATCTAAAAGTCATTTTCATTATTAGAAAATGGAAGCCAAAGAAATTGAGGAACTTTCCCCCCTTGTTTTCCTTCCCTCTGCAGGAGACCTCCTTATGTCTTCCTTTTCTATTTGTTCAAGAGATCTGTATTATATTACATTACATCATATCACATCACATCACATCACATCACATTATATATTATATTTTCTCACATCATATATAATATACATTATGCTATATATTTTGTATAATCTTAGGTAAATATATCAACATATGTATCAACGATAAAAATATTACAGCAAAATATATCAGCTAAAGGATATATGTATATGAATATTGTATATATACACATATGTGTCTGGAGTATATATGTACAAATACACACATATACATGCGTGTTGAATACAGGACCCACATCTTATTTAAGTTTTTATGTCCTTCATCTCTTTCATAGCAGGTGACAATTCTATTCATTTATATTTTCACACATTATCATAATGATTATTCTAGTATATATTTGGTTGTCTATGTATTTTCTTGCTCTTCAACACATCCCGGTTTCTAATCTTCCTAACAGTGTTTTTAGCATTTGCATTGTTCTTTTGTATTTTTCTTTAATTATGTTCTGCTCTTTGTTGTTTGTACTTGTCATTTTAAAATCTGAACTGATGAGAGAACTCCCCATGTAGCTACACTGATTTCTTTATGTCCTTTTCACTTTCTTTTGTTATTGTTTGTATTTTTGGAATCATTTCCTTCCTTCCTTCCCTCTCCTTCTTTCCTTTATTCCCTCTCCTCCTTCCCCCCCCCTTCCCTGACCCCACCTCCCCTCACCTCCTTTCCCCTTCTCTTTGTCCATGTCTCTGTCTTTCTCTGTCTCCATGTCTCTGTCTGTATATCTCTCTCTCCATCTCCCCCTCCTCTTTTCCTCCATCCTTTCTTCCCTCGTTCCTTCCTTTTCTTTCTTTCTTTCTTTCTTCCTCTTTCCCTCCCTCCCTCTTCCTTCATCTTCGTGGTCCTAGCCATAGAATTATGCCTATTATTTTGTCTGAGATTTTGAAAATCAACTTTTCTAATGTTTAGGGTACAATTCTCACTAAGCCTGATGTTTCCTTTCTTTGTGCTCTGTGTGCTTCAAGACCATTAGAAATCCAGCTAGTCAGGAAACTGCTGTCTACTGATATTGCAGATGATTCTTTCCTTGGAACTGGGATGAGCCTAAATAATTAGTCATAGAGAAGATCAACATTTCCTTTAATAATAATAAAAAATTATTTAACATTCTTTATGCACTATATATGCATATATTTATGTTTATACAGGGTAGGCTATCTATCTATCTAGAGTAGTAGAGGAAAATGGAACAACTTAACATGCAGTGAAGCCTTATATAATTGGGAGGTTCAGTCACTTGTTCTGATGTAAAGCATTTTGGGGTTGAGATTTGTGAAGAAAACCTTTCTTTCAATCTTTGTTTTTGAACTGATTTCTATAACCTATGTTTACTACTTTATAAACGGCATCTCAGGGTTCTCAGGGCAGTTTTAAGCTAATAATATTAAAACCAAACTAATACTTTTTTGACACCGTGTATAATGAATTTTCTAAAGTATTATTTCAGTGAAGTGAGCATGAAGCCATCTTTCATGAATCAGACCATCTTCTTAGATATTAATTTTTCAAATAATATATTATTTTCCCCAATTGTGTACAATTTGCAGCATTCACTTTTTAACATTTATTTTATGTGAGAAACATAACAAGCCCCAACTGTGAGAAACATGCTCACCTTAAACAATGAACAAGACTTGTTATGAAAACAGGAAAGCTTTTATTAATCTTTATTAATGGATGGATAGCCTCCCCAGTAAGGTTATAGGAACACTGCAACATGTTCATAAAAATGGAACTTCTTATACTGTTTTCTGAGCTTTGGATCTCCCGTGTCCCCTGGCCATGTGACTTTTTATTCTTCTCTTTGATAGGGTTTTCCTCACACAGCTAATCGAGCCTGCACAGGTTAGTTTCTGACCTCTAACCTGACCATGCTAGGTCATAGGTCACAACCATTATCACCAGAAATTGGGAAAGCAGTACTTCCTTGTTTCCCACATTTTATTTAAAAAAATTTCCATTACATAGCATAATAAAAAAGTTGATTGTACGTGAGACTGCATATCTAATATATACAATTTGCTATTACTTTCAAATATATAATAATCTTATTTAAATTTCTTCTTTTTCTCTTTTTTCCTTTTTCTCTTTTTCAATTCAACATTTATTTTTTAAAAATTTGAGTTCTAAATTCTCTCCCTTACGCCTCTTCCCCTCCAAAAGCAATTTCATATAGGCTATATATGTGCAATCATGTAAAACATAGTTCCATATTAGTCATTTTGTGGAAGAAAACTCAAAAAAAAGAAAGAAAGAAAAAAGAAAGGAAGAAAGAAAGAGAGAAAAAAAGAAAAAGAAAGAAAGAAAGAAAGAAGGAAAGAAAGAAAGAAAGAAAGAGAAAGAAAGAAAAGTGAAAAATAGTATTCTCTGATCTGCATTCAGACTCTGTCACCTGTTTCTCTTGAGGTGACACCATTTTTCCTCATGAGCCCTTTGGGATTGTTTTGGCTCATTCCGTTGCTGAGAATAGCTGAATCATTCACAGATGTTTATTGTCCAGTATTGTTGTTACTGTGTACAATGTTCTCCTGATTTTAGTCACTCCATTCTTGTCACTCCATGTAAATCCTTCCAAGTTTTTCTAAAAGCATCTTGCTTGCCATTTTTTATAACACAATATTATTCCATTACTATTTTGTACCATAACTTGTTCAGCCATTTCCCACTTTATAGGCGTTACTACAAATTCAATTTTTTTTGGCACCACAAAAAGAGTTGTTATAAATGTCTTTGTCCAGATAGGTCCTTCCCTTCCCTCTCCCTTTGTAATGTTTTTGGGATACAGACCTAGTAACTGTATTGCTGGGTCAAAGATTATAAACTGTTTCATAGCCCTTTGAACATAGTTCCAAATTGCTTTCCAGAATGGCTAGATCATTTCACAATTCCACGAACAGTGCATTAGTTTGATATGAATTTTCATTGAACATTTGCATGATTTTAAGATATACAGAAGATGGAAGAAACAGATTCATACCGTTTCTGCCCCTTGAATTACCTTGCAACTTAGTTTTGTTGGCTTTTTAAAAATATATGTTCCAGGAATTTTTATGTAATGGAATACTAGCCTCAGAGTCAGGTGCTATTGAGTATGTGGTACTAGAAAAATTTCTTTACTTTCCTGGGCCTTAATTTTCTCTTCTGAAATGGAAATTGTGGATTCTTATTTACACAGTTTTCTCTGTAATAATAATAGTTCAGATTTACTTAGGACTTCAATGTTCACAAAGTGCTTTCTTCTCAATGACCCACTGAGACAAGTATTTTAAATACATATATACATATATTATCATTCTTTCACAGATGAGGAAAATACAACTAGAGAATAACCTGCCTATGGTCATACAGATAAGAATAAGTATCTGACTCAAATCTTTGTCTTCTGATAATATACTTTCCACAACATTTTTTTTCTGTAATGCTTAAGATATTTATTGTATAATTTTTAATATCCCCCAGCTTAGTAGTCCTATGAAGTAGCTTTTGGGCATACATACTTACATATATATGCACATATATGCACACATACATATATGTAGTATATTCTTAAAGAAAATGGCAGATTATCTCATTAGTTGGGTTTCACATAGTAGAGAATTTATTAAATAGCCCAAAGTGATTCAAAAAGCCACCTTGGAATTGAGTATATTTTATTTGTTGAATAAATTTTAAGGAGTGGAATTATAAAAAAAAACTGCAATACTATTGCTTAAGGTGTAAAATTAAAACTTCTAGTAGAATATGGCATAGATAACAGAACTTAGATTGACTTGACTATTTGGACTTGGTAGGTTCTCCCCCTTAAATTAAAACAAAACAAAACAAAAATATTACATCTTGGGAAGACATCAGTAGACTCTTTTAATTGCTTTTGCTCTGACTGCTAACTTTTTGGCAGTATTAGAAAGCAGGATGATTAATGATCTCAACTATCCAACCATCTCTGCTAAATTGGGTCTGGAATGTTTGCAGCTAGGACATTTGTAGGAAAGGAAAAGAAGCAAATAATAAAATCTAGAGGTTCCACCACACAAGTCAAACCATTCTGATCCTGGGTTTAGGAACCTTGATTTCTTTTACTTAAGATACTTATTAACTATGTGATTATGACCTAAGCCCTGGCAGTATAAAGACAAAAACAGAATAGTTTCATGTATATGCATGTGTGCATGTTTGTACAGATATATGCATATGCACATATATACAATGTGTATATGTGAAAATATATCTATAGAATTCATGTGCAATATACATGAACAAGTATATTCATATATTATCTATGTGCATATATACATAAGCTTTGACTAGTCTGGTCTGCTAACTATTCCTCATACATTCTGTTCCAACTCCTGTGACCATGACTTTGCATAGCCCATGTCTCTCATATGTCATATGCAAATTTTAGAGGGAAAGGGAAAGATACAGTCATTTGAGAGACTTAGGAAGGTACCCTTGTAGAAGGCAGTATTTGAACTAAGATACAAAGAATAGTGGAGTTTCTAACAGTTGATAGTTATGGTGGATTCCATTCCATATATGAGGAATGTGGATGGTATAAAGCCATAGAAATGGGAGATAAAATGATGTATATGAGAAACAGGTAGAAGGGCAGTATAACTAGACTATAAAGTGAATAAAGGGGAACAACGCATTATAAACCTGAAAATTTATGAAGCCAGGTTATGAAGTTTTATATGCAGAGTGTTTTATGTTTGACCATACAGGTAAGAGGTTGCTTCACCTCTCATGGCCAACCTAAACAGCATTTATTCAGTTCTCAGTATCCTTCAGTGCTGGAGATACAAATGTCAGCAAAAAGAAAGACAGTCCCCGACCTCAAGGAATTTACATTCTAAAAGTTGTCTTATATTCTAAGACAACACATAAAAGGAAACTGGCATGATTGCTAAGGGTAAAAGGGGATGGAGAAGAGAGGAAAGAGCATTCCAGAGTTAGTGTGGTCAAGGAATGAAGGAATGAACGCACTTGCTCAGCATCATACTTTCCTTACCTCAAATTAGAATTAGAATGCTTGAATTGCCTTCATCATAGACTGTTGCAACCTTTCAATGCTATTAAAACATGAATTATCATCAGATTCATAAATGGAATTTTTTTAAGTTGGAAAAACAGAACAGTGGCAGAGGACAAAAGTAGGAGTTCCTGAGACTTCCTATTTTAACTAAATATTTTGCTAACTATATACTGAGATAGTTATTTCTGTGCTGCTGTAGTATGAATACTGCTTATAACTTCTATATTTATGTATCCTGAGAAAATATTCTATGTATGTTACCCTAGTTATAACTCCAATTATTATTATATTTTAAGATAAGAAAACTTGTGTAATGATCATTGCTAAACTGCTTAGTGTCACGCCCCTCCTGCCAATGTGTATATGTTTACAGGTGAACATGTCTCTTGTGTGTTTAATGACTCAGTGACCTTTTGCTTTGAATGACTTTAGAACAATCACTTCACCTGTTTAGACCTGAATCATCATATTTCTATAATGACAAGTGTGTATTGAATTGATTTCAAATTTCCCTTTCACCTATAAGATTCTATGTTGCATTGTTTTTAATTTGTAGCAATCCTGCAGAAAAGATGTAGTCATTCTAAGGATGGTCCCACAGATGAAAATCAACGACAAACTTAATTGTAGCAAACCACCCTTAAAAAAAATCTTCCCCCCCTTTTCCTTTTAGGAGTTTAATTTGCGTTTGTTTTGCTTCAATAAAAACAGTATTTTTGCCCATTTCAGCTAATGCTCTCATTATGCCAGAAGCGACCTAATCCCGGGTTAATTTTTAGACTTTCTTCACAGATAAAGCTTTTAAGAGCAATGGGGGCATCTCCTTTGTTCTTTGCCAAACAGGCTCTGAATTTTACAAATGATACATGAAGATTAGTGAATTGTGTTCATTGTAGCATTATGCTGCTTTTTTATGACCAGATACCATCCTGATCTAAATCGGAGGGAGTTATTCACAAAGGAATTATTCTGTGAGGTTACATTTGGATTGATTCTACTCAATAAAGTGGCATAAAATTCAGAATCCTACTAGTCAATGGGAATTCTGAGAGGATATCTTATTAGTTTTCTTATTTATTAGTAGCACTACAGCTTAAAATGGTGCTTTGCAAGATCTTAGATAATCATGTGTGCATGCAGTTGAAATGGAAAGTTGTGGCTCAGTGGATTAATTTCAGTATTAGTTTGGATAGTCCAGAAATAAGCTATGATTCCAAAGGCTTCATAAACTCAGTTAGTCGCCAGATTTTGTTTCTTTGTTCATAGATTTTATAGTGTACTGGGAGGAAGAAACATATATAGACAAGTAAAAACAAATACATTTACCCCTATTGTAGAGTAGCAAGTATATATGTAGTCCTTCAAGTTTTACAAAGTGCTTTACTTAGGCCATCTCATTTTATTTTCACAGAACCTTGGGGAAGTAGGTGCTATAACTATTGCTATTTTACAAACTGAGACAAAGAAAAATAAAGTCATTTGCCTAGGTTCATACAACTAGTTAATATTCTGAGGTAGGATCCAAACTTGGGGGGATCCATACCCTCCCTTTTGGACTGAAATATTTTTCCTCATCACTTGTGTTGCTTTGAACCTCTCAGTTGCTTCAAGGTTCAAATGGCATCTCCTAGTCAAGGTGTTTTCTCTTTCCTACAGAATGTTACTTTGCATATATGTAAAAGCAAAGACCCTGATATACACACAAAGAAACCTTTTTTTTTTTTTTTTTTTATCCCCAGAGTTTGAGGTATAGTCTTAAGACTATTTGGAATATAAATTGCCTTTCTTAATCCTTTTCACTAGCCTAATATTAAAATGAGTCTGAATGATAAATGTATTTGCTGAATTGAAAAAAGAGATAGCTATTGGTACCTTAGTTGGTAGGATAAAAGCACTCTGCAACTGAATAGTCTTTGGGACTATTCAGAAAACAATATAATAAAAAACAGATACATAAATTGATGAATTTCATGGAAATATATTAAGTATGGAAAGTTCTAACCTTCCAGAATATTTATTTTACTATTCCAGCTTTCATGAATCAATACTTCTTGGACAGGCATAATATGCATTGCACTTGAACTACATGCTAGTGATCCCAATTTGAAGACTGTCTAAATCTGTCAATAACTTCCTTTTTAATACTTTAACAGTTTTTGTTGACGTCTGATTGAGTCAATCTTTGTTCCATCATATCATGTTAGCATTAGAAAAAAAGTGGAAATTTGAGTATTTATTGTGTGCAGAACTCTATATTAGATGTTTTGATCCAAACCAAAAAATATCTGTTTAGCAGCTACAGGGAGGACACTATGATAAGTGCTGAGAGATATTAAAAAAGATATGATGCGCAGGAGTAGAAGTTTCATACCAAATAAAGTGCAAAATAAGTAAATATAACAAAAGTTCAAGGAAAGAAAAGACATTATAGGCTGAGGAGATAACTTGAACTGGAACTTCAAGGATGGTTATGACTTGGTTAGACTAATTGGAAGGAAAAGGGCATTATAGGCTGAAGAAATAGCATCAGCAGAGATATGGATGAGTATATTGTTTATGGTAGATAACAAGATTAACCAAATAGAGAATGACTACAAAAATGAAAAATTAATATAGGACAAAATTATCAAGAAAAGTTTGAGAATTTGGACGTCAGGATATGAGATGATTTGGAGGGAGGAGAAAATAGAGGCAGGAAAAAAAACAATTCAAGTAAACAAAACTCAAATATTTATCAAATATTGTGTTCATCTGGGCCATATAAGCAACAAAGGCCCAAAACTTCATGTTCTGGTGTCCAGCTTACTAAGTTATAACCCTCTCCAAATTTGGTCATGTTGGCTTCTGTTATAGACATCTATTGTCTTGTTTATGCATCAGTCCTTTCTGCTATGGTAGAATTTACCTATCTTACATTCTGCTGGAGAGTTATACTCATACTTTAATGGGATGTTGTGATGGGACAGATCTATAGCAGAGTATATATACAATTATTCAATGCCTATATTTCCAAGTGGTGTTCAGTGTTTGAATTTTTGAGGTTTATGAGTTTAATTGTATTACATATAGTAACAAAATACAAAAGATGTCTTGTTTTGCTTTGTTTTTGATAGATTATGTGCTAAAGAAATAAGTATTTTTAAAATTGTGCATTGATATATATGACCTGGCAGGGATTGCCTATTGTAGAATCTCAGAAATTTAGTATGGAAAGGGACTTCCCTGGCCATCTATTTCACCCCACAACACACAAAGAATATTCAAGGTAACGTATCTCACACATGGTCATACAGCCTTCAACTCAAATCCTTCACTCAAGGAAAATAATTACCACCTGAAGTAACCGATTCTTTCTTCAGATACATTAGTTGTTGTAATCTTTTTGCGCCTTAGTTTTCCCATTTGCAAAATGAGTGTTGAACTATATATTTCAATATGAACACTTTTAGCTCTAAAATTATGATCCTAAGTAATTTTCGTTTTGTTATATGATCAGTTAAAACTTTAAAAAGTTAGTACATGCTTATGAAAACACAGAAACTTAGCTATTAAGTTTGCACTCAAGAAACTCTTGATCTTTTCTTTCTTCTCTACCCAAATTATATTTGACATTCAGCTCCAAATCCAATGGAAGTAATGAAAGCCCTTCACATAATGACTATGAAATAGGAATATAGTCTGACATTTAATGAAGTGGACTGATATATCTCTTACATGAACTGAAGCTGTGGGACTTCAAAGCAAATAGCACTGGTAATATATCAAATCTGGATTTTTTTCTACTTCAAATTGTCAGGAAACTTTATTCTTATTTTACAAAACAATTCCTCAGTGCTTATCTTCTATAAGTTTTGCTTAGTTTTTTGAAGCTTTGTATTAGTGACAGAACTAATGCTTTTAAATGTGTTTTAATATCTCTACCTTTATGACTCCTAAATTCCTGAAACCTTGAAGGGTCTATCTCCCATCGGTGAGATTATCAGAGAAGTTAATAGACTGATTTCTTTAAAGTAATTACTACTTTTATGTTTCTATGGTAGGATTAACTGAATAACTCTAACCATATTCTTTAAATCAGTGACGTTCAGTTGGGTACCAACTATGGTATTATGTAATATGAAGTGACGTATTATAGCACATTTTGTAAACAGGGCTCACTTTATTTTTTATTTCCATCTCCTGTACCTATCACAGAACCTGGCACGTAGGAGCTTCTTAATAAATATTTTATTGGTTGATTTATTGTGGTCAAATCACTGATCCTGTGTATAGTTAACAGAGAGGCTACTTCCACAACTATTTTCATTACCCACACCCCCTCCCCAAAATCACCCTTTTAAATATTGACGAACTGAAGGTAAGGCATCTTTAGTTAAACAGTGGAGAGACTGTCAGTTTGGAACAAATTGCTAATCTCATGCTAAGTAAAATAGTAGAGACAAGTACTTGGCCTCCCTTCATTTAATATATCTTAATTATCCATGAATTCTATCAAAGGGAAAAAGTTATCTTTTAATCCTCTCAACTTGTTTTTTTTTTATTTCATAAAATTCATTTCTTTGTTTATTTTATTTGAATCATTCAGGGAAATTTTGTTTGAAAAAACATGTAAAAATATTTTTTTAATGACCCATGTTTTTCACATGATTAACTCTAAAGGTTTGTGATTTATAATTTGTTACCAGATGTGATGTTAGTTTCCTGATGGGCACTGCTGAACCATTCCCTAGCAGACAGTTCAAAAATGAGGCATTCCATTCTGAGGTGGTTTTGACATCCAGAACCAGACAATCTATTAGCAATCCAACAGAGATTATATTATAGCACACACTCATGCATAACTCATTCATCCAAATCATAAATCTCTGTCTAACAATAAAAATGAAAGCCCTTAATAATGCCCTACTTTTTTAAATAAAAAATTTTTTTAAAAATTAGTCTTTGTAGAACCAAACAATCTTAGAGTCTGAAGGGACTTTAGAAATCAATGAAATTCTAATATAATAAAAGTATTCTTATAGTGACTTCAAGATTGTGATAGTATTTAACTTATGTCAAGAGGGTTATTTTCCATTGTCAATTGAGAGGAAAGGCAAAGCAGAAGTTGACAGAGGTCTTCTCCTGTAAGAACTGGATGATTTTTCATGCCAGACTCATTAGCGTTTTCTCTAGACCTTAGATTTAAAATGCTTGACTACATTTGGCCCAATTACATTAACGTTACTTAGTATAATAAGTGTGAGTACATAGTTCATAATTATTTTTGCAATTCTAAGCCTTTAGTTAACTCTGCTATGCCTCTGGTGCCAGTGTTTCAGTATTACTCTCCAACATGATGAAGATCTGAAGGTGATATTAGTCTATTTTAAAGAAACAAAACAAAAAAGGAAGATTCTCATCCCTTCCCTAGGGAAAGTCCAGGGTTATTTTTCTTTCTCATAAGAAGTAGTAATGTCTAGGAGGTGAAAAAAAAATAATTGATGACCTACATAAGTAGAAAGCAAATTCCAAGCAATTATTGTCTTTAATTTTAAAAATTCCTCTTTCATGCTTTCATAAAAGAATAATGATAAAAATAAACTAAAGAGTACAGTTTACTAGTAAATGATTTAAGACCACAGAGTCATAGATATAGAATTGGAATAGACATCAGTGGCTCTCTCAAGTAACCTTGAATTTTACTGATGAGGAAATTAAGGTTGTGGGAAACTAAATGAGTTGCCTCATTGGAAGTATCAGAGGTAGAATATGAACCCAAGTGTCTTTCCAAACACTTCAGTTTTCTTTCCTGGCCAGTTTAGGGAGAGAAAGGGATTGAAAAAAAGGAAAGAAAAAGACAAATAGGAGGAAGGAGGCAAGGGAAGAGAAAGAATAAAGAGAAAGAAAACACTAAAGGACTAGAAGAAGGGAGTGTTAAGATCCTAAGTCATACCAATCATGCCCCCCAGAAAATCCACTTTTACAGGCAACTTGGCAACTGGTAATGAACAGATAAAAACACCAGTAGTGAAGTAGAAGAGACAAATTCTTGGCTAGTATGCTCTTATATTTGACCTTTTCTTATCATCAGCTTTGGTGTAAATGGTTTTTACTGATATTCCTGCTCTCACTTTCTTTTCATATTCTATTGCATTAGAAAAGAAGGGAGGATACTAAGAAGGAGAAAAGAAACTATGGCATGTATTTCACAATGTCTCCAAGTTAGTCCTCTCTTGATTGGATAAGAAACTGTCAAGGATACAAAGAAGGAAGGGAGGTTGGTTAGTTTTTTTCTTTGAGTTCAAGTAACTTTATATCAGACTGAGGAACAGAGAGTTTTAAAACAAAAAAAACTGATTTACATGGAATTTATGAGCTGGATAGAATCTTTCACGGAGTAATTAGTGGAAAAAAACACAATTTAGAGACAATGCAATTTTCTTCCTGACTTAGCCATTGGCTACCTGCATTACTTTGGGCAAATTAGATAACCTCTCTGAATCTAAAGTTTTTTATGTGCAGAATGAAAGGATTGAACTAAGTCTGTGATTCCTGTGAGCCACTATTTTGACCTCGGCTGAGGAATAAAGATGTTTTTGTTTTGTTTTTAGAAAACTTACCTAGATATGCATAGAATTTCAGAGCTAGAAGAGACTTCAATATGGTAATTTGTGAAAAAGGAGGATGAATTTTGAGTTAGAAGACCTGAATTAATGTCCCACCTGTACAGTTTACGATTTCTGTTTTCTTAGATGAGTCAAAGGTTTCATTTCAATTATATCTAAAATAGTAAGTTCAGACTAGATAAACTCAAAGGACTCATCTACAGATCACTTCTGTCTCCTCCCCTCATTTTACAGATAAAGAGTAACCAGGTCCCAAGGCATAACTACACTATGCAACTGACTGCCTTAGTCATGTTTTGTCCATGAGACTTCTTCTGAGACTGAATGACCCCTTAGTTGAGGCAAGGAAGGATGTGAATCATCATGTCTTGCATGCATTCCTTCATCTACAGTAGTACAGAGGAAGCAGGGGTAAAGTAGATGGTCTTGTGAGCCTTCTGAGCAAAGAAGATTCCACTGTAAGTCATATCATGACTCCCAGAGAAGATCTGGAGGTGATATGTTGAAAAGGAGGTATCCTTTTTAAAATAAAACATCAGATAGTATCTCTATTTTTAAAATTATTTTGTTTTCAGTTTTCTATAATCATTTCTATATATCTTAGATTTTTTTTCCCTCTCCTTCCCTGAGATGGCATGCAATCTTATATAGGTTCTACACATACATCAAACAGTATCTCTATTGAACATGGATATCTGTAGATTCTGTTCACTTATAACTGAACTGCTTAGAAATACTGAAGGTCCCTCATCTAGTGATAATTTCTTCAAGCTTCAGACCCATCATTCCTGGGACCTAGACCAATGGTGACTAATGGACGAGTCAAAAACTATCAGTTACAGGCTTCACTTGAACCAGAGAAAGGAGCCATGATGAAATGGACTCCAGAGTTCTTATATCAGGGGTTCTTAACCATTTTTGTGTTATAGACTATTCTGGATATTTGGTGAAACCTATGGACCCATTCTCAGAATAATATTTTTAAATAATTTAAGAAATGAAAATTTTCAGTTATTCGTTAATGAAAATAAAGATGCAACTTCTTTCTCATCCAAATTCACACATCCCCTTAAGTACCAACGTTACCCTCAATTTTGATGAAATTCCTTTACAAAGCCCTTTCAGACTTGACTGAGATATCTCCAGATAACGTCTTTGGCAATTCTTTAGTTGAAAATGCATTCTTTAGTTAAAAATTCTGATTTTAAATACGACATATGATGGGAAATATAGTTAATTCTGGAGGAGGTGTAGAAAGACAGCTCTATTAATGCACCGTTGGTTGGTCTGTGAATTGGTCTAATTGTTTCAGAAAAGAGTGTGGAATTATTCTAAAAAACTAAAGGTTTTATAGTCAGAGACCCAGGGATTTTGTGTCATAAGAAAAATTGGATATGAATAACATACAAAAGAAATGAGAATCCATATTTAACCTGATCCTAAATGAACAAAGCAAAAACAGGAAAATGAAATGTACATACATGGTCTAAAACAACATTAAACAAAAAGAGAATGAAACTGAATTCTGTATAATTAAAATAACTAGGATTATGATCACAGAAGAGTTGAGAAAATGTACTTGCCCTTCTTTGCAAACGTGGAAGACATCTACACATATATCTATGTCTACACCTATATTTAAATATAATGGCAGACTCATTTATGCTGCACTGCATTTTTTCCTTCTGTTTTTATTCATTTTTGTATCATGGGTAGCTTTCTAGATAGGAAAGGAAAAAGAATTATATTTGGAAATGAAGGTAATATTTAAGAAAAAAGCTTAGAATATCTTTTTTTTATGCTTTGCTCATGTTGAGATACCACCCTGAGTGTTGACTTAAAAAATTCCCCATAGTACATTCATTCACAGGCTCATTCTTGAGTCTCACGTGAGAAAATAAACGCCCAAAAGCTATTTTGACCTAAATTAACAGTGTGAAATTAGAGTAGAGACAAATGCAATGTTTAAGCTGAGAAAATATTTTATCATCAGATAGCCTGTTGTGTTTCTTTTTTCTTCCTTTTCTATACGCCTATAGATAACTGCATAATGAATGCTGTATTTGGCTTTCACTTTAGAGGTTTATATGCAGGAACATTATAAAGAAGCTGAAATTATACCATTCATTCTTTGTATTTCTCTAACAAGATTGTAGCATATTTAAAGTGATTTGACAATGTGAGCTGAGATATTTTGTGAAATTTGTATGTTCCTATCTAAATCGTTTTTAAAATTCTCTAAAAAGGACCTCAAGATAATGACATGTCTTGGTATAGAGACTGACTGACCTGTCTCCTGCTAACTTGTAGGTTGTGAATAACAATAACACCATTAAGTCTGAAAAGGAAAAATATAATATATCTTTCCTACTAAATTAATTGATCTTGAATGTAAATTGAAAAATATTACCAAAGGCAAGCTTGCCACAAGGAATTCAGCTTGAAGTAATGAAACTCTATAAAAATAAATTGCCTTCTGTTTCAAAGTTTCAAAGATGAGGTAGAGATTGTTACTTTTTTCTAATAGTTTAAAAATAATTTATTTGCCTTTTTGTTATTCACACAATGTAGAAGATAAGGATGAGATATAATATTAAATTTATTTCAATACTGTTTACCTTTTCTTGCTAATCATGCAAAGAATAACATGATAGCTCTTTATATTTACTTCACTCACTTTTGTTGATATAAAAGCCTGATCTTTTTACAATAAAATGCATTTAAACAAGGATTATTAATTTTTCATCAGTATCCAGAGTTAAAATAAATTATCCTTCAAATTTTAGTCAGAAGGTAGAATTGATAGGATCCTAAATTGGATCTAGAAGGGACATTAGAAATCATCTAATCCAAAATCCTTCTCATCAGCTGAGGAAACTGACGCCTAATGAGTTTAAATGATTTAAGTTTGTACAGATATTACATAGCAGAGTCAGAATGTGAACTCAGTTCTTCCACTCCAAACAGACTTCTTGTTCTTTAGTCATTCGGTCATGTCTGATCCTTTGTGACCCCATTTGGGCTTTTCTTGGCAAAACATAATGAAGTGGCCTGCCATTTCCTTCTCCAGCTCATTTTAGAGATGAGAAAACAGAGGTAAACAGGGTTAAGTGACTTGCCTACGGTCACACAGCTAGTAAGTGTATGAAGCTGGATTTGAACTCAGATCATCTGACTCCAGGCCTGGGACTCTATTCAGTGAGCCAACTAAATGCCAAATACACAATTTTTTCCCCCACTGCACCTTTAAAATTTTTTTTTGTTTAAAAATAGTTTTAAAATACTATATATTGCACACAAAATTTTAGATATGATGTTAAATTTTGAATGGGAAGCTGAGTCTGATTGTCCACTGTAGATGCTGTACAAAAGGATCCATTCTTCAAATTGAATTTGGACTCAGTGACTGACAAAGATCCTTTTGAATTTTGTGATTATATTCTGTGAATGTTTTAAAATAGATTTCTCTTGATCTGGAGATCAAATAGACAGTACCAGAACTGTTATCTCTTTATTTCTTAGACTTCAGTGAACAAATACAGTAGTTTCAATTACTCTAAAGAATGGACTTGTTTCTTTCCTTCCAATCAGGTGCTATATCCATTCTGAATTGGTATCTCCCACAGGCAGTTTGTATAACAGGTCCCTCATACAGTAGCTGTGGTCTCTAATCTAAGAACAAACTAAGTGCTCAAAATTTACTGAACCATTATTCCCACACTGAACCCTTCCAGATATGACCAAAGATTATTTTAAAAAATTAGAGAATAGAGGAGAAGGAATAGTAATTGAAATTTATGACCTTTATTTCCAACAAAGTATTTTTTAAAGTAACAAAATAACAAACATGGCAAATAATGGAGGTCAGCAATATATAACAATTAATATTATTTCAGTTTTACTTTTTAAAAACCACTCAAAAACAATTTGAGCTTTTTTGTCTAAGAGAAAGTACAGATTTGAGGACATGTTGCCTTGATGTGTCTATGTATGGGTTTAAATATTATTTTTTAAGTGTACCAAATGTAATATACACTTCTAATAAAGAGAATGCAAATTTTGCCTATAAATATAGCAGACCTCTTCACAAGGTCCATATAGCCTCTGGTTGTTAAATAAAGGAAGAAGAACCTTTCTTTTTTCATTGAGTTTGAAATTTAAGTATCAGCTACAAGTAATGGAATTAGAGAATCAAGGGCTAGTTTGACTAAGGATTGTTTTTGTATTATCTTTATAAAGTTTCTGGATCATTACTGGAAATGAAATTATTTGAGATATACATAACACACACACACACACACACATGCACACACATATTTACATACAGAGAGAGAGTGAAAGAGAGCTAGAGAGACATATTTAGAGAGACAGAAATTGATATAGAGATAGAGATATTGATATATCTCCAAGGATGCATCTACATCTATCTAGCAATAAATATCTATATAATGTTTTAAGCTATTTCATTTGTCTCACTCAGTGGACTCTCAAATCAGTGGTCCCAGTGGTATCAAGTTGTGTTGTGACATTGTGACACACACCTTAATGAGCCACATCATACTTATGCCAGTACCCCAGATACACAGAACAAGAATGGTCTAACAAAAACAAATCAGTCATCTCAGGTCCCCTCTCTCATTAATGATACGTGGTATCGTGTCTCTATGGTGTCACATATTTAATATCAAAATCTGACCATCTCTGTGTTCTTCCTTTTGGTAGCTACTTAGCCAAAGGTAGACAGACAGACAGACAGACAGAAAGATAGACAGATAGATAGATAAAGAGATAGATCTATATACACATATGTTTATATATTCATATAGATATGTGAGTATATATATATTTGGAGAGAGAGAGAGTGTGCGTGTGTTCTTGACAGCATAAGGAGAATACATGAGAAATGATCTATTTGACTGTGCTAACTTCTTTCAAATAATTTACAGACTCACACTTGTCAAACAATTTTTACCATTACAGTTTCATGTTAAAAAAAAAAAAGACCATGAGACTTTCATAGAAGTAGCCCTTTATTATAATTTTTACTTTTGAGTTGGCTCTTGACCTTTTCAGAAGATATGAGTGTGGCAACAATATTTTTAAGTTATTCAGAATATACTAATTCATCCAAATTGTATTTTATGATAAGCTGTATATAGGGCATGTTTGTATTTTAAATAGAGTAATGCATTTGAAAATTCATCTTTGTAAGCAACTTATTTTGAAAACTTGAATTATATAAAAAGAGTAAACTTTCAGTTGCAAAGAATAAAAATGAATTTGTTAACTTCTCCTAGGAAATGCTTCTCATTCTCTTATTCAAGGCATTCTAAAGGTATATACTACTGTTAGATTTATATTAAATCTGAAAGTTTGGTGACAAATAGCTGCATTAATGCGACTTTAACAGGTCTTCAAATGTGACTTTCGTTGCTTAATCGGGGATGTACACACCCCTGTCCAATTCTGCCACAAATTTAGTGTTAACGCAGGGAAAAATATCTATTAATGCCTCAGTAAAGTATTATATTCTTACTTGATGATGGAGGGAATGCTCTGCACCTCTGAAGTTTAAACTCTAGAATACCACGTCTTTGCCATATTATGCAAAGAAGTTTGAAAGGGCATTAGGTTTTAATTTTCCCCAATGTATCACATTTATTTTAGAGCTCATTTCCAATTCTCAAACAGTCACTGATTTTTTATTAATTTGATAATTCAAGATGGGGCATAAACCAGACCTCAATGAGACTCTTTTCTTTGGCATTATCTAAACTTCTTTATCCTATTGTGCTGTCATAAAAAATGAAAATCTTACACTTGCAAATTATGTTGGAAAAGCTTTCATGGCTCATTAACACCTGTGCTATAAATTCAGCTTTAACAGTTTGACAAAGTAATATTTCAAATTGCAATAATCACAGAAATGTTTATTTTAATAGTTTCAAATGCCAAACTGAAGACTTCTAGAGTTCATAAACTTTCCCAAATGAATTATTTATAACAGGAAGAATATATCAATATGGCTCACTACTGAACACAGGAATTGCATTTGGAACATTCTCTACAAGCTAGTTTCTGGGCTCTGAGGTCCCTGTACTGACTATCTCCTGTCAATTTTTTAGTCGTGGTTTTGAATTTTTTGCTGTATTGTACGCATCTAGTTTATCGAGGTTATTAATTTGGAGATTTCTGTCACCAATTGAGTCTGCTTGCAAAATCTGACCACAATTAAAAAAGAGAGAGATTTTAGATACTATCTAAAAATCACATGCAGGTAGGGATATTTAGACAAGAATATAACTACTGCAGATGGCTAGGTCACTATTTAGTAAGATGAGGCCGTAATTTACTGAACATAGATCAAATCCTTAGCAAAGCATGGAAATAGTTTAGTAGAAATAGTGCTACATCTGGAGTCAAATATATTTTCTAATCCTGCTTTACTGTTTATCACTGATGCAATCTTGGACAATCACTTGATCTCTCAGGGCCTCAGTTTCCTAATCTGTAAAATGAGGGTTTTCAATAGATCCCCCACAATAATTGGTAAAAGTAGGACCACTGATTGACCACAGGGAGATATAACATTACTTTCATTTTAAACAAAAATAAATTGAGACTCAGGGGAGTTAAGTAGTGGAGCCCAACATCACAGAGTGATCTAGGTTAGTGTGGCAAAGTAGAAAGTTCACCAGATTAGGACTCTAGAAGCATGAGTTCTGTGCTCAGCTATGCAGTGAAATAATTGGATAATCTTTAGCCACTCATTTGGGCCTCAGCTGTAAAATAAGATGGTGGAATTGAAGGATATTTGAGATCTCCTCAAGAGCAAACATTCTGGGACTCCTGATAATTTCAGCAACCTTTCTGCTATTACATGTATCATTTCCATCTGGGGTATAGTTTGGATCCTCCACTCTCAGAGCACTGGATATTGATGGGCATGACTGGAAGAGATTGATTGGATAGCCATTAAGAAAATTTGTGGACATAGCCAAGGTAAACTTTGTAGGCTTCCCCAATTTGCTCAGTGGCAGTCCCAGGTACTATCCCTTTAGCCTAACAAGAAGTCTCAGTTAGCAATGATGTAAAATCTGCCTCGTCGTAGATTACTATCTCCTGTGATTTATGACCCTCACTTCTTTGTCAGTCAGTAGCTATACACATTGTACCTAGATGAATAAAGATTGTATTTGGCAGTGATATACAAGCTGCCTTACTTCTATGCAGCACTGACATACAATCTGCCTACTTAGAAATTACAGTCGAAATCTGAATCTGAACTGAATGGTGGTCCTCCTCACTTTGCATTAAGCTATGAATAATAATCCTGTGCAAAATTTTTAACAAATAACTACATTGGATCACATAACTTTTCTAAGTAGTTTTAAAAGATAGATTAAAGTCAGTAGAGATAAAGGATCAAGAAAGGTAAGAAAATGCTTTTTGCTTTCTAATCTGGGCACTATCATTTATTTCCTGTTTCTTCCTCCTTCATGTCCAAGTTGTACTCCCAGATCTCTACTTCGGAATAGGTGTCCTACTGTTTTATTTTTATTTTTGGTCTCTCAGCAAAGACAGGAGAAAGGTTTCCACCTTCTCCACTAACCAATTGGTTACGAAATGAATATATCATCATTTTTAGAATTTCTCCTTCTAGTAATTGCAGGGGAAGACATAGGAATTTTTTTTTTTAAAAAAGCAGAAATCATAAAAATTTTCATGTTTTAAAATGAAGAACCAATAGTCTTCCCTAAAAATTTTGTTTTGTCTGTACTTTGACCTTAAGCTTATCCATTGCCTTGTTCCTTGACTTTATTTCCAGTACCAGGCCCACTTAAAGTTTATACTTCTCTTTTCTTTTCAGATTGCAGTTCTCATAGGTTTCCACAAGATCCTTTGGGGATGGGGGAAGGGATATTCCAATTTTAAGGACACCATTTCTTCCTTTGGAATTGGACCCTAAATGGAACCAAGGGGATCCAGAACACTGGAGATTAGTTATAAGTTTACACCAAAAGACTCAGTAAAAAATAATTTATACATTAAAGAGACTTCCTACTATCAGACTCCATTCTAAGTCTTTTCCCCCTTCCACCTTTTAATACAGTAAGGTTATCTGATGTGATTTCTTCAGTCTTGTTCATTACATTAATTATTAATGAAATATATAGTTTTAATAGCAATTGTGACTATTTTAGATGTAAACCCCCTTGTGTATAGCTTTTGGCTTTCTTGACTGTTACAAACATATGTACTCATTTGACTATGTTCATGCTTTAACTGTCTTATAACATGTAATTGCTTCTGTTGATTAGGTGTGTTATGATTAATTGCTTGAGATATAGCCACAGCAGTGAGGCAGTTGGGTTTTTTTTCCTCCTACCAACAAAAGAGTCTGCCCGAAACTTTCTTAATGATGCATATAGTACCTGATTGCATAGAACTATGAGGTCGAAAGGTATCTCTGTCTATCATCTCATCTATTTCCCTGTGATCTGGCATGATTTTAGTGAAACTTGCCTCCAAACCAACTATCTAGCCTTCCTAACAACACAAAACAACAATAATAGAAATATAATAAATACTTATCGTCTTCCTTGAACCCAGTAAACTTATACTCTTCTGAGGAGAAGCTGCACAGTCAGATAAATAGAAAAGAACGTATATGGAAAGTTCTGGAAGGTAATTTCAAAAAGGACGGAAGCATGAGAGCAAGGCTTAAGTTAAGTAAATAAATATTTATGAAATGCCTATTGTGTACCCATCGTTGTGCTAAACGCTAGGGATACAAACAAAGGCAAAAAAACTCATTTCTGAGGTCAAGAACTCATAGTCTATTGAAGAATAATACAGTATACAGATTACTATGCATATGTGTGTATGTATGTATACATACATACACACATATACACATGCACACATATACATGTATATTTGTATATGCATATTTGTTACATATAATGGTATAGGATATATTTACATACATATACATACATATACATACACATACATACTAATCTGAGAGCTTCAGGCAAAGTTCATTGTATTATCTGATCATATTTGCTTACACTACTCCAAAATTTTAAATTGCTTTATAGTAATCGTTGCAAAAAGCCTCTCCCAGTTTTTATCTGTATCATTTTCTCCTTCCAACTGAATCAGCATAAAATTCTAATTTTGGCACTGAAATTGACCTTCAAGACCACCCAGTTCTAACTTGAATTTAAGAGACAAAACTAGCTGAGAACCAATGAGGTTATATAACTTATTTGGTTAAAAAAATGGTTAGTGAGAAAGATGTCTATCTCTTTATATAGCCTTCCTAATTAATTTGATCATATTTGTATCTACATACTTCAATTTGTTAAGTCTTTTTTTTTTTGAATTGCAATATCATTTTGGAGTCATTGAATTTAATGGGAGTATTCTAGCTCATATCATTAAAGTAAAATGTTAATTGTTAAAGCATTGGCCTTAAGATCAATTCCAGCACCATTATACACTCTTGTTCCCAGCTGAGTATGCACCATTTATAATTCCTCATTGAAAATGGCTATCTAACCATTTTTATCTCCCCACTAAGTCAGAATCACCAATCAATCTATTAAACAATTACTTTCTGCCTCATCTTAGTAACTAGTTTGGTGCTTGGAACATTCAAACACAGAAACTATGCATATGCACAAGAGCTAATAAGGATTATTAGAAGGAAGTAATTATTTCTTATACAATATCAAGATAGATATTATTGCTAGTTCACATAAGAGATACAATGTAATGTATTACAAGTTTTATAAGTGTTATCACCTTGTAAGTGCTCATCAAAGTACCTGCTTCAAATTCAAGAGCAAAACCAAATAAAAAAGAGAACTAGAGTCCAAAGTTTTATGAATGAGACTGATCTCACCATTCATTCATTTATGTATTTATTCACAAAGTTAGCAAACATTGATTACCTGCTTTGTAAAAACAAACAATTTGTTCTAAATGATCTCTCAAAGCTAAATCATTTGACGTAATATTTTAAAATAAGTATATGCCCTATAAACCATATAATAGAAAGAACACTAGTTCTGGAATCAGACTACCTTTATACAAATCCTGTATCTTATGCCCGTTGTTTGTGACTATGGACAAATCACTTACTTTTCCTGGACTTTAGTTTATACATCTTTAAAATGAAGGTGGGATGTAGGAGTGCTCAAGGAGATCTAGGTCCTCTGGTGTGAGGGCTCATCGAGCCCTTTTGCTACCGCTATTCATCCACCTTTGGTGTCCCCTTTCACCTGTGACTCCAAGAAACTGTAGCGTGTGCTATGGTCATACTCCAGTAAACTGGAGTTTACAGCCTATCTGTAGATGGACTAAACCAGGTTGAGGGCAGCCACTGGGATGAGTTAGGAAAGAATCTAGCCTAAGCACATGAAGACTTCCCCTGTTAGAATGGGCAGAAGAAAGCAATTTGTTTAAATAACCATGAAAGTGGCTGAAGCAGGAGCTATAGAGTGCTTAGAATTTGGTTACACATTGAAGACATCAAGGGCATCCACGGTATCCTGGACCATTGCTAGTTGCTTTGACTTTTGCCTTCCACTGGATGTCAAAGACTGAGGAGAGAGAGGCTGATGACTTTATGCCACTCTATCTCACTTAAATCCAATTCTTGCACAGTCAAGACATTACCTTATGATATAATTGTTCCTCTTTGAAAATGAAGGACAGACAATAACAACCACAGCAGTACAACCGAAAGGCATTGGGGTAGATGGCCTCCAAAGTGTCATCTAGCTCTAGATCAGTGGTCTTATGTCCCCTTCCCCACTCCACCCCCACATCCACTTTCCACACATGAAGCCCTAATGGGTTTATGGATAGTTCTAATTATTATGGAGGTTTTACTTTTTTGGCGTTGTTCAGTCATTTCAGACATGTCTTTTTGTTGCTCCTTTCTTGGAGTTTTCTTGGCAGAGATACTGGAGTGGTTTGTCATTTCCTTCTCCAGTTCATTTTACAGATGAAAAACTGAGGCTGACAAACAGGCTTAAGGGACTTGCCCAGGGTCACACAGCTATTAAATGTCTGAGGCAAGATATGAACTTATGAGAATGAATTTTCCTGATACCAAGTCCAGTGTTTTATTCACTGTACAACCTAGCTGCCCTTCATGTATAAAATTTTCTCTCTGCAAGTTCCACTCTTGGGACTAAACAGAATAAGTTCAATTCTTCCAGTTTGGGGGACAAAAGTACTTATATTTAAACCAATCTCCTGGTTTTAATTTTAAGGATATTTTCTTCCTCAATACTTCTGCCAAATATGGATGGCATATGTTTGGGTTTGTAATAGACCATTAATCCTTTTTTGTTTAATAGCATGGAGGAAAGACCATAAAATTTCATTAATGTATTTTCTGGTGAGAGATTATTTTAAAAAAAGAAAAGAAAACCCTAACTCCTTATGGAATATAAAACAAACTTATCTTATTCTTGCAAAATATTCAGTCTTTAAATATATTCTCCCAAACAATGAATGTAAGGATTTTGTTCTTCTGACCTCACTCAGATTAATGTCTTAGTGATTTTAGTGTGCAAGAGGACGATGGTATCAAGTCCAAGCTGTTTGGAATCATCATTTGTCATTTGCTAAATGCAGTGTCAAGACATTATTCTAGATAAATGCATTAGAGACAACTATGTAATTATGAATATATTTTTAGCAGAGTTGGAGTTAGATTCCATATTCTCAACCATTCCTGTGATCTCTAAAGGAAGTAATGGTTGTATTATGGAATGAAAGGAAAGCTTGTTATAATTTCTTTAGAAGTTGGAGCTAAGTGCTGTGTTACCAAGGGAGTTAACATGATGAATAAAGCTAATGGCTTGAAAAATTCATTAGTGAATGATGATCTTAAAATCTCAAGATTTATAGTAATACCTAGAATTTTGAGGCTAGAAATAAATCACAATAATAGAATTTATTCACTGTATTCATTTTAAAAAATCTCTAAAAAGAAAATTATATTCAGGAAATACACCATTATGAGTATATACATGTATATATGCATGTATGTATATGTATGTGTATATATGCTACAACTAACACATAGCATGTGTGTACATATGTAGATACATGTACATATGTAGACATATACACACATGTATACATGCTACAACTAACATGAAATTAAGGACTTCCATCTTAAGTTAGAGGGGAGGCATTTTTGAAAGGTCAGAATTTAATGAAAACTATTTAAACTAAATTGGGATAGCTAGGTTGCTCAGTGGATGGAGAGCTGGGCTGATAGTCAGGAAGACTCATCTTCCTGAGTTCAAATCTCACCTGAGGCACTCTTAGTATTTCTGTGACCCTGGGCAAGTCACTTGACCCTATTTACCTTAATTTTCCCATCTGTAAGATGAGCAGGAGAAGGAAATAGCAAACCATTTCAATATCTTTGCCAAGAAATCCCCAAATGGGGTTATGAAGTCAGACGACTGAAAAAGAACTGAACAATTTAAACCAAAAAATAAGTGTTCACTTCAGGTATCCTAGCTTTTAGTTAAAATGAACTACTAGTAGCTCTCAGAACATGATTCCAGTATTTCCTTTGTACTTTCATTTGCAGAAGCTGTTGCTTAGACAAGGACCAGTGAACATATTTCCCCTTCAAAATGGCCTCTTAGGTTCTTTGTCTTCCCTTAAGACTCACATCTGCTTCTATCTTCTCCAAGATACTTTCGGTTATTTTCTAATTTGTTAGTACTCTATCCAATATCTATTTTCTACACATTGTATTTATTTGTTTATGAGGTATGTGGTTTCCTAGTTGAGGTTGGAAATCATTTCATTTTTGTCTTATCCCCAGAGATTAACACAGTGCTTCATTCATACGAGGTATTTAATGAAGATTTGTTGAAATTAAATTTTGAATTGTTAAACTTTAAATGTAGAGGTCATTCATGAAGACATGACTGTGGGTAAAGCACTAATCTAGTTACCAAAGGAAGATATGAAATTGTAATAATATCAATAATAATTGAAATCTTATTTTAAATATTGGATTGAAGCTTTATATAATTCGATTCTCATTCCTCCTCCAACATTCCTGTTCCATTCTCTTCACTAGCAGAGGTTACCAGAAGTTCAGAAACTTGCCATTTGTGCATAGACTCTGACTTATTCCTCTTTCTGATTTCAGTGATTCTACTCTTGCTATCAAAAGGTAAGAGACAATGATCAGCTGATCAATAAGCATATAATGAAAACCTCATGTATCCAAGATATTGTGCTAGATATTAGAGATGCAAAGAAGTGAAATAGCCCCTGCCCTCATGGTGTTTACAATTTCTGGATTACCTTTAAAGATACAAACAAAACCAAGAAAAAAAATTGGGGGAGGGGACCAAGCAAGTGGTCAGTCAAGAAAGGCTTCATGTAGAACATTTGACCAAAGTTTTGAAGTAGACAGGGGAGTCCAAGAAGCACAGAAGTGGGAATGCATTCTATGTAGGAGGGTGGGGCATAAACTTTTGAAAATTTTTAGTTGTATAAATTAAAGCAAAACAACTCTTTTGGGACTCAAAAAAGACCCACTTCTAGGTGACACAGTAGATAGAGTGCTGGATCCAGAGTCAGCAGGACAAGTTCAAATTACGTGTCAGACATTTTCTAGCTGTGTGATCCTAGAAAAGTCACTTAACTTTTCTCAGCTTTAGTTCTCTCATCTGTTAATGGGGGATAATAGCACCTTGCTCACAGGATTGTTATGAGGATGAGATGAAATAATAGTTGTAAAGTGTTTTGCAAACCTTAAAGTGCTATATAAATACTATTACTGGTATTAGTAATAGTAGTAACGAAACAAGGAGTTCATTCTATTCAAAATCAAATTAATTTCTACAGCCCAGATAAATTCAAGTTTTACTTTGATCTTGAAAAAAAATGGAAAACTTAAACTTCATTAACTCAAAGTCAATTTTGCCTACTTTCCTTGTATTTCAAGTTAATTATATTTTCCTACATTGGCTTAGTTACTGTTATTTATTCCTGTAGTTGCAATCATTTAAATACCTTTGCTTTGGAATAAGCCTACATCTGCTGACCAAGTCAAGTTGTCTAGAGTTACTTTTTCCTTGCAAAATGGGGAGGAGTTTATCTTTAAATACACACATACACACACACACACACACACACACACACACACATTCATAGAGGCTTACTTCCAGGGCATCTACATCCATTATTAGATAGTCAAAATATAAAAACACACCACATATGTTCTCCTGTGTCACAACCTCTGGAGCATAGTTCTAAAATACAGTTCCCTAGTTCCAAATTTTGGTTTTTCTTTCAAAAGATCCTAATGTGTACAGAGACCAGAAGGTTCATATCAGAAAACAAAATACTTGAATAGTTAGTGGTGAGGGCAGGGGCACAAAGATTCTCAATATAAAATGTTGAAAAGTAGTATTATTACTATTAAATTAATTAAACAAATTTAAAGAACACCACTGGAGGATTCAAAAGAAATTTAACACAGATTCTTTTCTCAGGAGATTATACTCTAGTGGGTAGAAGAAGTAACAATATAATTACAATCAGAAATTCATTTGTCATACACTCATTAAAGTCAGAGAAATTCTGGTCTCTGTTTTTTCAACTAGGGTAGCCTAGAATTCAGAGATAGGGAACCTGTGGCCTTGAGGCCACATGTGGCCTTCTAGGTCCTTGGATGCAACCTTTTAATTGAGACCAAGTTTTACAGAATAAATCCTTTTATTAAGTTCTGTAAAATTTGGATTCAGTCAAAGGATTACATTTGAGGACCTAGAAGGCAACGTGTGGCCTCAAGGCACAGGTTCCCCAACTCTAGATGATTGTAGGTTCCATCCTTCTTTAAATCTTACAGTACTATGACTTTATCAGTCTCAGATCCTGGAACCTCTTGATGCTGATCAGGATAGGGGATGGATGTGCATGTGTGTTTGTATATAAATGTGTGTGTGTGTGTGTGTGTGTGTTTATATGTATGAGCTTCGTTATTCAAGAACTCTTCCTTCTTTTATTCTGGCTCGGAGTATAAAACATCTTGTTCACTGGTTCACATCACTTTACAATCTCCTAGGATAAACTTAAAGTTCAGATCAGTCTAGAGATGAAAATAATAAAAATAGCGTAAGCTCATATAGTATTTTCCTCATAACAACCCTAAGAATGAAATAGTACACATACTTTTATCACCACTTTTATATATGAATCAAAGAAAAGTGAAGTGACTTTCCATTTGAGAAGGGTTATTAACTTGGGTCCATGAACTTAAAACAATATTCATTAAATATATTTCATTTTATTTGGTTTCCTTTGTAGTTTAGTGTGTCTTATTTAATCCATTTTTAAGCATTATTTGAAGAAGAGATCTATAGGTTTCACCAGACTATGTCCACAATACACACACACACACACACACACACACACACACACACACACAAACTAGTTTAAGATCCTTTGCCTCAATAAGTAACCAGCAGAGTTTAGATTCAAACTGATATCTTCTAACTCCAAATCTCATGTTCGTGGAAAGCTTTAGGTCAGAACCAGAAGCTAGTGCTACCACCCCAATAGAGTCTGTTTCCAGTTTAAAAATTGTGCTTTCTACAAACATAAGAATCCCTTCTGCACTTTGGAACTGGCCTGGAAGTAAGCTACGTATTTAACAACCTTGAAATTCGTATCTAAGTAAGCATCCAAAGTGGAGTGGCCTCGTTAAACTTAGGTGAATGGATGTAGAATGTAGTTTCTTGGGTCAAATAAAAATAAGGTAATGGTTCAAGGGATATAACAGCAAATAAAAGATTTAGTCAGATCTATAGGAATTTATAAATAAAGCCTCATTGTTGGACCATGGCTGCCACTCCCACAATTCCAGGTTAAATGTAATTACTAGGCTATATGTGGATATAGTAGAAACAGAGTTCACTGTCTATAAGTAAATTTATTACTAGTCATTTAAAATAATTTTGATTCAAAAAATATTCATTCAAAGTTGTTAGTGTCTTGTATGAAGCATATTAAAATGGCAATAATATGGATTAGCAGTTAGTCAACCTGACTTTGAGAATGTATCTTTACTCAATAACTGTAACTTTAGTGAATCCACTTAGATTCTATGGGTCTTAGTTTCCTCATATGTAAAATAATAATGGACATCTCAAATAGGGATGATAAACCCCCAATCCCTACAGCTAATTCACAGAGCTAAAGTTCTTGCCTTGATATTTTGACAAGGCATATTCCTTCCAGTGATGCATATCATAACTCATTCATCCTTGCACATCCCTTGTAACTCATGTCCTGTAAGTGCTTCATGGTCTGGGTGAGAAGCATCTACTTACCATGTCCTAGATATTTTGATTTTCCATGGATTGATGTCAGTGGAATGTGAACACTATCCATTGGCTAGTTTTTCCTCGATCTTACTACAAGAACACATCACTTTTTACTCCTTTAGTTATATACCTCTCTGATGACATCCTTAAATTGACACTCCTGGACAAGTGTTAATTGAAAATATATTACAGTCTTCTTATATATATATCTATATATTTGTATATATATATATTTATCTATATAGATATATTTATATCTATATATTTAGATATATATCTATACTTATATATATAGATATATTTATATCTCTCTATCTATATAGCTATATATATCTCTATATATATATACCTATCTATATCTATATATCTATCTATCTGTCTGTCTGTCTGTCTGTCTATCTCTCATCTATCTCTCTATCTCTCTATCTATCTATATGCCATATAATTCTGCATTTCCCTTTGGGTGGTCTTATATTTAAATTTTGGAGACAGTGGTATTTTATGCATAGATGCTTTCCAGCTAGATAGCACACTTTATATTGTTATGGGCTTGGAATCAGGAAGATAGGAGTTCAAATGTGACCTCAGAAATGTTTAGGTTGTGTGAACCTGGGAAAGTAACTTTATTTCCACCATCCTCAGTTTCCTCAAATGTAAAATGAGAATAATTATTATTATTATTAACATTAGCATTAGTATTATCACCATCACTACCACCACCACCACCACCACCACCATCACCATCATCATCATCATTGCTAGGAGAATATTGTTTAAAAGAAAGATTCAAATGAATGTAAGGAATATATTACTTGCAAATCATTGTATAAAGGTCATCTATTATTATTGTTACTGTACCGAGGGGTGGTATGGAGATTTAAGAACAATATATAACATCGTTCCTTTTCTCAGAGAACTTAAGAATGGTTGAGGAGATTTAATTTACTCTCCTGGATGAAGACAATACGTAGAAGTGGAAAGGGAAGTAGATTTGAAGCAGGAAGCCCTAGATTTGGCAAATACTGGCTCCGTCTAGGGAAGTCCTTGGCTAAATTGCTCTTCTCTTTCCCTCATGAGTTTCTTCATTTGCAAAATGGGGTGGTGGCACTAAGTGATATCTAAGGTCTCTTCCTTACAAATCCTATGCCTTAGAGATCATTAACAATGCACATAGCTAAGTGCTAGCTTGTGATATATAGGTTATAGATGCTATAGGAGTCCAGACTCAGAGATCACTGTTTTGTTACCTATTCTTTAGCCAGGGCCATTCATCATGCCTTGTGGGGGGTGGGGGTAGGGTGGGGAGAGATCACTCCAAAGGTAAACCTCTTGTTTCCTATGGAAAAAAATTTACTCCTTTTTCTTTGCTGAAGGCATTAATGGCACTTAAATATTCACTTTCTATGTTCACTTCTGTTAAGATGCTACTCTTTAGCATATATCAGGAATGTAATCATCACTCTGTAGATTCATGGCTTAGAAGGACAGAGCAGCTTCCAAGGAGGCTGCTTTTAACTGAGGCAATAGTTTACACACAGACAGAATTACACCAAATGTCCTTCCTTTGGATTCATTAATACTTCTTAGGATCTCTTCAACCATTTCCCTTCAGCCTCAGCTAAAAAGTATCATCTTGTTCAGCAATTCATCAGCTTTCTCTCTCTCTCTCTCTCTCTCTCTCTCTCTCTCTCTCTCTCTCTCTCTCTCTCTCTCTCTCTCTCTCCTTCCCTCCCTCTTCAATTAATCTTTTCTTTCTTGGAGAAAAGGTTGGAACAACAATAATTAGTTTAGTTGCATTGATTCATATTCAGAGTCGCTATAAGGAAAACAAGCTATCATTGTCACCGCACCTCACTTCATTTCTTTCCCCATTGGCCTTAGGCATAAACCCATACCTTTTATTATCCTGGATAATTTCCTTCACTCTTCACTTTGGTTTCAAGGTCAGGTTTCTCATGTCACAATATCCCTGGATACTAATCACCAATTAATTTGGGCTAATCCTTTACTTGTATGATAATTCTTGTATTAGTGAAAAAAAAAGTGTTTCAATGATGCAGTCTCTTTGCAATAAATTTAATTTCCCCAAAAGGACAAACTTTGTGATATCTTATAAGATGACCATAACCCCCATGTGGCATATAGAAAAGAAAAATGACAGTTTAGGGAGTTTGAAGATCAAGCTTCTAGTATCACCCCTACCAGACATTGTTACAGGTACTTTTAAAGGTCTTTTATGATGCAATAATTCTGCATATAAAAAAAGAAGAGGGCATGATATAAATTTAGATCGAATAAAAGACAGATAAATTTCGGATTTAGCCTTATGATTTCATTGATATATTTTGATAGTAGAAAATATGTTTTGATAATAAAAGATATATTTGGATAGAAGAAATTATATTTTAAAAAGATGTATTTAACACATGCTTCTATTTTGATACACTCTTAGGGCCATGGGATATTTCAATGCAGTTTGCAGCTGAAATGAGTGTGTTGCTTCCCCTTCTAGGATGTGAGCTCCTTGAGAGCAGGGACTCTCTTCATTTATTGTCTTTCTGGCCCAAATATTTAGCTTAATGATTTGCTCATAGTAAGTGAATAATAAGCATTCATTAATTCATTCATTCATTCATTCATATAGGGAACTCCTGGGGAGGAAACTGTCTATCAATTCAAAGGAGAATTGTTTTGCAACTTAAAACATTAGAGAATTGCCTAAGTATTGTTTCATGGATTGCATTTTATGGCTGGGGCCTAGCACAGTGCCTTGAACCTAGCAGTTACTAAATAAGTGGTTATTGATTGAATAATTGATTGAATCTCTCAGAGATTAAGTGGCTTACCTAGGTCACACAGCCAGTATATGTTAGAGACAGGAGTCCATGTCTTCTTGAATAAAATGTATATTTAATTCATACAGCACCATTAATGTTTAATCAACAAACTTGTTCCCTTTTTTATATATGCCTCAAATAACTATGCTTAAAATAATAGACCTGATCACATCACTGTTCCTTCAGACTAATCAAAATACCTCTTGCATACTTTTAGACCCACTAGTGTTCTCTTTCCTAGCAATCTATTTTTCTCCATCTTTTTATCATCATTACACTGATTACAGAACGGTGATTTTGGACTTAGAGCACTGATTTGATAATTCCATGTTAACATGTTACTTTAGATGAAAGAGTTCATGATTCAAATAGCTCAAACAATGCTTACAAACTTGTGTGATTTCCTATGTGTTTGAAAATAATATTTCAAAATGAGATAGATTGCCAATGATAATGGTTTTGCATGTGGTCAATTATGATAAAATATCTTTTTGTTGTTTAATTCTCAGCATGGTCAGATATTCATGTTGTTGGGTTTTTTCCCCATCATTGAGAAAAAAAAAGAGAAGGTCCAAGAAAATGTGCATGAGGGAGTCACTGACATGACTGATTTTGGTGTCTCTAGGTAATTAGTTAAGTTATGCTTGTCTCTTTCATTAAAAGCACTATTACACAGCTCAGTGCAAAAGATGACTATGGTAAATGGGTTTTCAGGTCATTTCTGATAAAGTTAAATGTGGTTGTCATTTCAATTGATCATTCTGCATCTTTTCCACATTATCCATCCATCTCTTTGAATTGCCTGTTCAATATGTTGGAGTGGGAATAATTAGAGCATTTTTAAAGAAAGTGCTTCCTTGGAATGTATTTTTGTTTCTTGCAGATATTGATGGGAAAGTATGTTTTATCTTTCTTCATTCCTCCTTGGGTTCTGCTCCTGATTCTCCAAACATATCTTCTATGAACCCTGGAAGATCCCACTGGTGAACCTTGCCTATGACTTCCATTTTGTTATACAACATCAATCCATCCCAGGACAGTCATACTAATTCTTTTACTTCTCTCCCAGCGAAACTCTTGGCTCTCTGGAATTCTCTACCATTCCCCACACTTTCTAACCCCTCCCCCCATTTGTCTTTTATCTCCCTATTGTGTTTTATCTCTCCCCATTAGAATATAAGTTCTTGGAGGGAAAGGATGGTCTTTTTTTTAATTTCTCTTTTTAATGTTCAAAATGTTCAAATGCCTAGCAAAATGTTCAGAAAATAGGAAATATGTAATAAATACATATTGATTTGATTTTTACATTAATAGGTTTTTTAAATAGGAAAAATATAAATGATAAAGTCCTAAACATTTATTCTCTTTCTTATATGAACTTTGAACGAAAAGCAAATCACCTACTGGTGCTAGTGACAATTCAAAGGAGCAGAGCTTTATGATAAAAATGATAACACATTTAAATAAAATTTTAAGGATGGCAAGAATGATTTAGCTTCATTATCTCATTTGATCCTCCCAACACTCTATGCCAGGTAGATAGGTCTTCTACAGTGAGATACATTAGATAATGGGCAATCTGAAGTCTTAGAATATCAAGAGACCTGCCCAGGTTTTGCTAACTCTGAGACCTATGACCACCCACTACTGATTATTGCTGAGTCTGTAGAGTTTCCTATAATCCTTCATTTCTAAGATTAATCTTTCTTTAAATTGGCACAGATTTAGGAAATTCATCTAGTCTCAATAAAACAAACAAAAAAAAAACATTAAAGAAGTCTTATAAGCAAAGGGCAAAGAAGCATTTTCCCAAAGACAGGTCACTGTCATGCAAAGAAGAATCAATCAAGAATCATATACAAAGGGAAAAAAAATGCAATTTACAGAGTTTTGTTACTTTTTGGTTGATTTAGTTTCAAAATTTGAGAGAGGAATATAGGAAGTTCAATTCACCCACTTTTAAAAATAAAACTTTCCTAAACATGGGTAACATAGAGTAGCTCCAAATAGATTTGATTTCCATATTATGCCATTTTAAGAGAAAGGGAATCATTCAGAGGAAAGAATGAGAAAAGGAGAGATGCCAAGAACAAGGAGTAGTATACAGAGATGGGGAAGGTCAAGGAGAAGAATATGGGAAAGGAATCTGGAGATAACCAGAGCCAAAAGTTTAAAAGGACAAAGCTATAAAAGCAAAGAGAGAAAACAAGAGGTAGAGACATCAGGAAAAAAGAAAAAACTAAGGGAAAAGGAAAGAATAGACACTCAATGAGCTAGAACCATATATTTTAATAGGACTGTATATTTAGAGGTAGAAGGAAACTGATAGGTCATTTAGCTAAATCTCTCCTTTTATAGATGAAGAAACTGAAGTCTACTTAAAAAAAAAAATTACAGCCAATTTTATTAAATGTTCTATTTGGCATAATGCCTTACCCATAGAAGTTGTTAGGTGTCCCCAAAATGTTGAAAAACAGAATCCATTAACGGAAATGGGTCATGTAATTATTTTGACCAAGAAATTTTTGGATACAAAAAAAAATTAACAAAATTCTCTTCTGTTTTAATTATTAATGCATGTTGATAAAGATCACTATACTAAAACAGTGGACATTGAAAAGGAGTAAATTTTGGATTTCTAAGTATACTGATTACTGATCCCTCTGTAAAATCAAAACATTCAGAACATGAACTTAAAATGTATGTATATCATTACTATGTATGCATATATTTATGTATATATAGATACAGATGGAGATATTCCAGAGCTTTCAACAATTAATCTTATGTATAGGAGCTCACATTTCATGTAGATAGCAAGGGGAGGTAGTGACACAGAGGAGGATAAGGTAGAAAAGAAAAAGGAAAAAGTAAAATGGATTTTTTTTTATTATTAATCTATTTCCAAGCCTCCACATTTACTTTATATGGTCAAGAACTCTTTGATAGAGGTAACTCTTTCATAAAATTTTTGGGCATATTTTTATAGTTTGAACTTTCTGGTGGAAAAAAACAAATTTCCTGTATACAAGAAGCCCATTACTTCTTTCAGTGAGTTTGAGATCATCAGATTAAGGTCAATTTAATACATGATTATTTATTATGTCTATAAAACTTAGGTAGAATCTAGAGTATTACATATGCTTTGAAGTATCTATTAGATATCTTGGTGAGTGTCTCTGGCACTATCTGTAGAACTCCATAGCTGAAAAAGCAGTAGTAGCAGCCACTGTATCTAGTCCTACTGCCCTTCACCATTCTCCTTTCTTCTTCAGTCTGTTCTGCCCAGGACTCTTAAACCACTGCACTCTTCTCTGGGACAAATAACTGGGTAATTAGAAACGAATAAAATCCTAAACTTTAGCTTATTTTTCAAAAAATAACTTATTTTCTAGGATAATGAAATGCATTGAATCAATAGCTAAATCTAGAAAATAAGGTGCATATGCCACAAGTCAGCTAATGTTTTCCACTATGCATTAAGAGATTTAAACCTAATCAAGAAGGCTTTACATTCCCCTATCCACTTAAAAGCTATCACAAGTCATTCTCCTCTGGGCCCTAAAATCCTTTTAAACTCCTTAGCTTTGTTTGACCTCTACTTAGGCAAAGGAAAGTCCATCTCATATGTTTTAAAAACATTTTGATAACTGAATTTCAGTATTTTTGGTTAGCTTGGTAGTCCTTTGAATTTTATTTTGTGCATTTCAGTATAATATTCTGAAACCATAAGCTTCATCTGACTTCCAAAGTGCCCCTAATACAAAAAAGGATAAGAACTCCCAATTTATTATATCTTCTTTCAGTTGCATCTTTATCACCAAGTGGCTGCATCAGTTTTCTACCTTTTTTTCCCTTTTTTTCTATCCCCTCCCTTTCCCTTCTTTTCCCTTCACCATATTTAGAGAACCTCTTATTGATTTTTGGAACCAGCTTTGGAGAAGTGTATCTTAACTTTTCTTTGGGAAACTTTTTACCTAATTCCCAGCATTCTTTCTCTTTCTCCTAGTTTTTACTTAGCTTGTTATAAGTCATTTCAGTACTTCATTACTACTCTCCATGACCCCATTTGGGTTTTCTTGGCAAAGATACTGGAGTGGTTGGCCATGTCCTTCTCCAGCTTATTTTTACAGATGACGAACTGAGGCAAGCAAGGTTAAGCTAGTTGCCCAAGGTCACACAGCTGTTAAGTGTACAAGGCTATATTTGAACTCAGGAAGATGATTCCTCCTGACTCTAAGCCCAGCTCTATCCATTGTACCATCTCACTAGCTAAAGTTAGAATGATGCCTGTACTGTCTAGGAACTAAACTTCTAATTAGTGGGAAAATTATTAGTCAAGGCAAGGAGAATTCTTACTTTGTCTAGCAATTTCACAACTATGGGAGATAGAAGAGAGAGGACTGTTTTATCAGGTTTTTTGTTTCTGTTTTCCATTAGGGCATGATGAGGTAGTCCCACTATACTACAGTTTATATTTTTTTTATAGATATAGAGACATAGATCTAAAATGGAAGATATATTAGGGGTAGTCTATAAAAACTCTTATCAATGATGAAAATGAGGCTCAAAGAGATTGACTTATCAAAGATCACCAGGCAATCACAACATCAAAAGACTTATGTGAAAACCAAGTTTATTACAAAAGAAATGAACATTCACATGGAATGCAAATGGTTCCCAGCCGTTACCGAAGTTTGTGTATTTATGACAGTACAAGAAAAGGAGAGGGGAAAGATGCAATAATTCTTCAAAGGGGACAATCAAGGTGATGGCAAATGCTGCATTCTTTTCCCTTAGGTACTGCTAGACTATGAAGATAGGAGGGTCTGCTTATCTGTAAAGGACCCAAGCTTCATAGGCATTTTTCCCACCCTGGTATAGACTTGTTGGTGCCTGTCTTGCCTCCCAAGGACACACAAGGAGCCCACCTTGGGGTGAAAACAGCAAATTATTTTACCTGGGAGGGGGCCAGGCTTTGTCCTTGGTACATTCAGGGCTTCCTGAATGTTCTGGGTTCAGTATTTTTGCAAAATATGACTATTTTAAAAGATAAGTTTAGGGGAACCCTTAATACCCCTTAACAAAATTCACTAAAAACCACTACAGATTAACTTTTAAGCAGAAGAGTTAGCAGGCAGCCAGGTAACTCAATGAATAGAGCACAGGCTATGGCGTCAGGGGGACCTGAATTCCTCCTGCATGATCCTGGGCAAGTCACTTAATGCCAATTGCCTAAAAAAAAAAGTAGAGGGATTGGTATACTAACCCAGTTTCTATAATTCCATATTCAGGAAATTTTCCACTTTGTATCTTTAATAGTAATAGTCATAATATAGTCATAAAAAGAGTAAAAAAGGAGGGAATAAATTTATATGATACACATTAAAGTCTCCAGGCTTGACTACATATACTCAGACTACATATACAGAGAATGGATGATACCTACTTTCTACCATTTTTTTTTTTTTGCTAGGCATTTTCTAAACTACAATTGTCACTTCCCCGATGTTCAATTCTAAAGCAGTCACTATGTGAGTTGAAGATTTCAACTTTATATGTGGTTGTTACTTTTGTATCCTGCAACATAAGGGATTTCAGGACTACACAGTCTCTCTTCTATTCTTCAAAGGAGCACAGCAATGGTACCAATTTTTTATCATTATGGATAAAATTTTGGGTTTAAACTCATCACAAAAATATTGAAAAGATCTATTCTTGGGATGCATCAGGAAGAATGTTACACCTACATTAGGTCACCAAAGTGTGACCTAATCTAGTCCCTTTCTTGATTAATTAATTTCTAAGAAAGTCAATTATATGAGATGAACAGAGGAAATGTTAAATGAGGGCTTAAAAAACTTTTCATTATTTTCCTATGAGGAAGATGTCATCAAAAAACACTAAGAAAGATCTATGGCGAAATGATTATAGAATCTGTTTGCAAGATTCAGTATTGATTTCAGGTCAGGACATTGATATACTATTTATATGTGTTTATTCATCTTTTTTAATAGGTGAATTGTGATGGTATTTTTTCCATTCATTATAATGTTTTGATGGACATAATGAGTTTTGATTCATAATGCATTTTAGATTAATGGTGTACAGATAATCTGCAGCAAAAAATCAATTAGAGCTATTATGTTTCATTGGGAGAGAAAGGGTGATGGCTATCCAAGTGAAAAATAAGTGTTTTGCTTTAACTTTTCTACTGCATATTATGCCTGGGTCAGAAATCTGTTATCTACTTAGAAAGCGATTTTCTCCAGAAGAAAAGATGTGATTTTTCTTTAAAACATGGAGCATAATAGTTGTAATTATTTTGGATGCAGGATATACAAAACTGCACAGCAAATGGTGCATGAATGTGGTCTCATTTTTCATTGATTCATGAGCCATGTATAGTACAGCCCTTCACGTCCCCTTCACCAGATATAAATATATTGATGTGGAACAGTGTGGTCTTATCTCCTCCTTGTGAAAGAGAATTACCTGAAACAGAGTAGAGAACAGTGGCCCATGTAATGGCACACTTACACAATGAACATAATGTAGGGATGTTAAATTGAGCCATTTAAAACCTTTATAATGTTACCCCAAAACAGGACACCCCTGAGAGCATTCATTTCACTTGGTTTGTGTCCATTTTCAACTGCAGTGCCAAGTCTATTGTGGATGTTCTATGAATCCTGAGAAATAGTCATATCCATTCCTATGGAATCTCTGTATCGTGTGTTGGCTTCAGTCTCAGATTCAGGACATTTCCCTTGGAACACAGACAGAGTTGGCCATGATTACTGATATTCCATTGGTCCTAATTCTGGAGTTTGCTATATACCTGTAGTTTCATGACAGTTTCCAATTATTAGTGTTAGCCAATATCTACTCATGCAAGGTGAAGTAGAGAATTGAGACAATTATCTACATAATTAAACAAAAACTTCTCTTTTAAAAAATCTCCATATTTTTGGATAAAAAAGGTCTTTGGGGTATAAAAAGCTTTCTTATGGAAGATAAAAACATAACATTTTCCTGAATATCATTTGTAAATTAGAAGGAAAATCACATTATTAGGAAGGCAATGGGAAGTCATTAACAATAAATCTGGCAGAGATTTTTGGAATAGATTAACTTGAAGCAGAGAGGTAAGTTAGGATGTTAAAATAATAGCTTAGATAAGAGGCATTAGGGAACTGGAACTGCTGTACTTTTATTGTTGTGGAATGTTCAAGAGGAATGTTTCGCTATAGCTATGGAACCAACAGACTTTAGTAAGACCAACAACAGTTTTGTATCTGAATGACTGGGAGAAAGGCAGTGTTCTTGCCATCAATGAGCTCCCTCAAGAAAAATCTGGTGGATTTACAAACATACTCTATCAAACACTTAAGGAACAAATCCTAATACTATGTAAAGTATTTGAAAAAAAATAAAAGGGCTACAAAATTTCTTTCATGAATGAATACAACATTGATATCTAAACTAGGGAGAACATACAGAAAGAAAAATATAAACCAATTTCATTAATGAATATTGATGCAAAATTTTTAAATAAAATTCTAGCATGGAAATTATAACAATATATCACAAGGATCATACACTATGAACAGGTGCAATTTATACCAGGAACACAGGGCTGATTCAATATCAGGAAAACAGTAGCATAATTGACCACATCAATAACAAAAATAAATCATAAGATTAATAGATGCAGAATTTTTTTTTTTACAAAATACAATATGCATTCCTATTAAAAACAGTAGAAAGTATAGGAATCATTGAAGGCCCTTTTTAAAGTATTATCTGTAACAGGGATAAGCTAGAAGCTTTCCCAATAAGATCAGGGGTGAAGCAAGGATATTCCTTATCACCACTATTACACAGAATTGCATTAGAAATGCTAGCTGTACCAATAAGACAAGAAAAAGTAACCGAAGGAATAAAATAGTCAATGAGGAAACAAAACTGTTACTCTTTACAGATGATATGATGGTATGCTTAAAGAACCCTAGAGAATCAGTTAAAAAGATGTAGTTAAAACAATTCACAGCTTTAGCAATTGCAGGATATGAAATGAACCCATTTAAATCTTTAACCTTTCTATATATTACCAATAAAACACAGCAGGAAGATATAGAGAGAGAAATTCCATTTAAAATAACTATAGACATTAGAAAACTCAGGAATCTAACAAGGAAGTGTTCTATTGTCATCTCCCACAATAAAGGGAAGAGGGTGGGGCATGTAAAATGAACAGAATATCTTAGTATACTTTATTTTTTCTTTCCTTTGAGATCCTAACAGCAATCTAGTGAAAGAATGGTTCTGAAACCAAATGATACTTTAAACCTCACAGCTATTCCCATTAGTTGCCTTGCATGTAAAATAACACTTCTCATAATAACAAGCTACATTTACATAGCACTTAACATTTACAATGGGTTTCTCCCATAATCAGTCCTTGATATAGATATTTTAAGTACTATTAGTCCTATTTTATAGATGAGGAAACTGAAAGATACCAAGCAATATAATCAACGTCACATAGTCCAGTATATGCCACTGATTAGGATTTGAACTCAGGTCTTCTGAAACAAATTTTGGGACTACTCTTAATTGTTCTTCTGTTCAATAAACTCATCCTTGAAATAAATCAGTGAGGAAGATCTCTGTAAGTTATTTTTGTTTTCCCTTTATTGGTAATGGGGAATTAATTCAATTCAATTCAGGGACCATTTATTGATTCCATAGATAATCTTAGCAACCAAACTAACTTGATTACCCTAAGTCACACCTGAAGCATCAAAGCCTTTTGCAATCTTTGTACTGTGTCTATCTCTCCCCATTTTCCCCTACCAATCATCCTTCTCTACATAGTTACATGAAGTAGTAAATAGATACTATTTTAAATTAAGCAAGCAATATTATTGTAAATGCATTTATTTTCGATAGAAATTAGGAAATATATAAAATTTACCAATGGTTGGAAGAATAAGAACCATAACTTTGAACATTTACCTGCTGTTTCAAGAGCAGAGCTAGTATTTCCAGAGCTATAAGTATTCTTATGAATGATTATAATATGACAGGCATTTTATGAGTCATGCAACTAATGAAGCAGGACAGAAGCTTGACTCCAAGGCCCTGTCCTGGGCTCTCTTCCTCTGCCAAAGTTGCTTAAATCTAATATTCCAGGTGGCCAAATAAGAATGATTCAAACTAGAGTAGGAAAGGAAGAAAGACTTAGAAGGAAATGCTCTAGGAAATTCAAAAAGGAAATGAATTTGAGCTGAGAATAAGAAGGCAAGGAAGGTAAGAATAGTAGTAAGGAAGGTGTCACAGAACTAGAGGCTCTCACCAGAGCTAGACTGAAAAAGAAAATAAAAACAAATAAGGAATAAATCAACTTGCATGCCATAGGTTGGTGATTTTGAATTTGTACATATACAGTTTTAAATACTATATATATATATTTTTTTTTCTCCTCCAAAAAAGTGGTTTGATGTTTGAGTTTACAATGGAAAATAGAAGAAAACTTTGTTGAACTGGATGCTGTGTTTTTTCCTGTTTCTTATAAGACATGTGTGGATCTAATTGTTCTCAACTCTTTGAATAATATATTACAGTTTCATTCATTTCTAACTAAGAAAGTTATAAATGAGCATGAATTCATCTAAATTTACTTCTGGAACCATAGTTTAAGAATCTGAATGAGTGTCAGTGATCTGGTCCTCTACTTTGTTTCTTGAAATAAACAAAGAATCATTTAACTAATATAAAGAACAACTGAGTCATCTTTCTTGATTTATAACTAGAAACAATTATCCTGGATTATTAAATAGAAAGCAATCTGAAGAGATCATTTTTCCCTCAACACATGCAATAGCTATTGCTACATGTGACCACTGATTCAGCTATTTCTCATTTGTTCTGTTTATGTAAACCATCTTTAAGACTTTTTTTTTCTCAAAATTAAGCAGAATGAATAATTCCATGGTCCAATTCAGGAGCTCTCTTAACAGTTTATTTTGAGGAAATTGACTAGTTTGTGCACTCAAAAAATCAGTTATTTTATTCAAAATAAATCAGTATAGTTATTTAACTTATTTTCCAACATCCTTATAGTCCAATGTAAAAGACTGACTTTTTTTTTCAATATTCCATATTTTTACATGGGTAGACATGGTTTTACATATAAGCATGTTCTGAATTTCTATGGCAATTAAATATTTGGTTAAGAAATAAAACTCTAAATGTATAATAATCAATTGGCAAAGCAATTTGAATACTTTATATCCTTATGGTCTCACAACAATCCTGTGAGGTAGGTCTTACAAGTGAGTGATAGGCAATTTCTGTTTGAAACTATTTACCAAAAAAAAAATCTTTAGCTATAAATCATACTGCTTACTGAAACAATGCATTATCAAAAAGACAGCATTTTTGCAGGGCATCTGTCTACACATAAAAACAGTGCTCATTGCTTTAAAATCTCATAATGATGGAATTTTAGAAAAGTATGATTTCTCATTGTGTTTTCACTGCTATTTGGTTGATAAATTATTTTAAAAATGAAGCAATCTTTAGTTTGAAGATCTCCTTTCTTCCTTCAGTTTCTGTCATGTGGTTAGGCTTCAGAAGGGTGGACCATAGGGTGTTATATACATATCTAGACATCTCTAACCCTTTTACAGCCTTCAGATCCCCAGGTTGTTTATGAACCAAACACATAAATGTAATTACAAATAGTTCTCATTTTACACAATTTGACTTTGCATAAAGAATTCTGAAAGAAATCTACATTCCAAAGCAAAAACAAAACCTACCTAGGTTACTTTTATCTTAGGTTCTATTCCCTCTCTCCCCTGCTGTCCCCTGGCTGGGCACTGGGTGGCCTCCCATCCCCAAATCAAAAATACAAAGGGAAAGAGGAATAATAGAGGTGTGAGAGCCCTCTACCAGGATGTAGAACTTGGCTTGAGATTTCTGCCCCTCTCTGACAGCACCCCTCACCCTGTCTATCTTCCTAGCATCCCTGACTACATGTCTGTGCTCAGCCCCCACCTGTCACCTGTCTGTGTCCCTGCGGGGCCCTCATGTATCTGCCCCAAGTGTTCTTCCTCTCAGGTAGGTCTAGAACCCCATTCAGCTGGCCTAGACCCTGCACATTCCACCTCCTGCTCTCCCCAGACACCAATGGCCCCACCTGTGCTTGAACCATATGCCAGTCCCCTCCCTCCACAGGTGTATGTGTGTGTGTGTGGGGGGGGGGGGGTGTGGCTCTTGCCTCCCTCCTTCTCTCTCCCAAATTCACAGCAAATTGGCGTTACATAAAGATTGCTTTCAGTCCTCTTTCAAGAACTGTCTGTACTAACTTACAATATATACTATATGCAGAGAGGAGGAATGATATAGAAAATAATCCATCCATTTCTTAAGAGGTGGGAGCAATGATGTCTTGCTGTCTAGGGTGTTAATCCTCTCCAGCTTGATTGGACCAGCAGACCTGTTCTGGTCAGCATTTCAGAATTCCTTCCAGAGATCTGCTGCTCTATGAATAGTCCCACCCAGGGCAAACCCATTGGCATGGATAAATATTTAGTCTTGGTTTGTAAGGATGTTGTTATCATCATTCTTTCCCCTTCAACAAAAACAAATATTAATAACAACAAGATACAGCATTATTAATATTGAATCTCCTACTATTCCAATTAATAATAATAATGATAATAACAATAATAGACTTAAAAGATGTTCATTTCTTCAGTCTTTAACAAATGAAAATAGTTTGGGATCATCCACTCAGGGAAAAAAATCTGTATTCAAAATGCATTTGCTATTGTGCGTGACTTGTGTTTAGCACAGGAATAAATGGGGGAAAAAACTGAGGCACCAGTAGTCCCTAGATCAAGGACTGAGAACTAAGAACTGAAAAAGAAACAAACACTAGTGCCAGTCTCCCCCAGGAAGCTTTTGGGACCAAATCTGAATTTGAGTTGATTCCAGAATTTTTCTCAGGAACAGCCTGAGACCTGGGGTAATGGTATATTGAAAAGACCAAGTGGGGGTATGTTCCTAGATGAAACTTCATGCCAAGCCCCATGGAGTGAAGGGTCCCCTTTCTCAGGTTGTTGTAAATTCTCTTGGTGCCTCAGTGCCTCCTTTCCTTCCCAACTCTTTACATTGGTGCATTCCCCTTACCTAGACTGTCAGTATTTCCTCTTGGGAAGTATCATATCTATTCAAACTTGCTCTGCACTTCAATGGGAATTGAATTTGACTCAGTAATTTAACTGAAGACAAAAATGGAAGAGATATTTTCAGATGTTCCTGTCACATAGAACTGAAATGTCCATGAGTATTTTTTAATTTGCTTATAGTATTTATTTCATAAAATATGATTTCCTGGAACCCACATACTCTTTCAGTAGTTAAATGTATCCATCTATATTTTAATCAATACTTATGAAATATTTTAATTGAATCCCTAAATCATTTCTCAAAAATGTGAATGGATCATGTGCATTATTGAATGCAAGTTTTAAATACTGCCAAGGCATTGCAATATATGAGATTTATATTTGTGGCAGAAACAACCTGCCAACTATTTTAGGCAAGGTAGGGACAGACTCCTTGAAAAAAATGGTTTCTTATTTTTTCAATGAGGCTTTTAGAAGGAAGAGTCGCTAATGAATGACCTCCTAGCTAGAATTCAACCATTAGATTTTTGTTTTGTTTTGTTTTCTTTGTATTGATAAAGGTTTTCTGATGTAAATATTCCCTGAGGAGATTAATGGATCATGTGGTTTAGGAGTTATTTCCATTTTATGTATTCGTAACTCAGACGCTTTCTTTCTCACTGTTTCCTGAGCAGGATAGGTGTTAGTAATATGCCAGATTAGGAATTATAAGTAGTCAGGGAAGTAGCAGGAGGTCATTAATTTCTCAGGAATTGAAAGGATAGGAGGTGCCTAGGAAAGACAAACTTTTCCTGCTTCAAAACAGCTTGGAGGAAAACCTGCTGTAAAGAATGTGTATTTCCAGAATGTGCAGAAACAACATGTTTTTAATTTACATACTGGTTGGCTTGATTCATCTTCCTTGGTCCTAAAAGAAGCAGTTTTGAAAAACATATCCACAAAACTCTAATGTCTAAAATTGAAATCAACATCTCCACCTCCTCTCTCACAGCAAAGAAAAAAATAATTTCTCCTCCAGACAGCCATTTCTAGCAAAGGCACCCTAATTCTGCAAGACTCAGAATCTTGGAATGATTCTTGATTCTCTTTTCTCCTGACAGCATCTTTTATCACATGCCTTCACCTCAAATGCTTCTCTGACTGCCTCAGCCCAAGCTCTGAATTCCATTTGGATCTCCCATAGTACATACATATTGCATTGTCTTTAGAAGCATAATAGGATTGCACATTAAGAACTGGAAAGGACTTAATTGACCTTATAACCCATCTCTTCTCCACAAAACCTGTTCATTTTCCAGATGAGAAATCTGAGACTTAGGCCAGTTAAGAGACTTGCCCATGCTCATTCAGACTGTAAGTGTGAGAAATAGCACTTGAACACAGTTCTTCTGGCTGCAGTAACAGCTCTCTTCTCACTATATCTTGATGCCATACTGTCCATGCTGGGTAGTAGAAGGAGGGCTGAGTTTGGAGCCAGAAAACTGGAGTGTGAAATCCAGTTGAGTGCTTTACTGGTCGTATCGCCCAGAACAACTTATTTCAGCTCTTTGAGTTTCAGTAGTCTCTAATCTATAAGAAGGGGGATGATGAGATTTGCAGTATCTCTTTTATAAGGTTATGAGGATCAAATCAATGTGAATGTGAAATGTTTTGATAAATTTAAAGCTCCCTATATACATGTCATTATTATTAACTTTAATAACATTGTTATTAACTAAAAATAACTTCTGAGTAATTGGAATCATCCTGACCAGTTAGTTAGGATCGCATTTTACGTAATTCCACATTTATAAAAAAAATATAATAAGCTCTCCTTTCTTTCCTCTCTCTCTCTTCTCTCTCTTTTTCTCTCCCTCTCCCTCCCTACCATCTTTTCTCTCTCTTTTTTCTCTCTCTTTTTTCTCTCTTCCTTTCTTTCTTTCTCTCTTTCTTTTTTCTCTCTTTCTTTCTCTCTCTTTCCTTCCTTCCTTCCTTCCTTCCTTCCTTCCTTCCTTCCTTCCTTCCTTCCTTCCTTCCTTCCTTCCTTCCTTCCTTCCTTCCTCCCTCCCTCCCTCCCTCCCTTCCTTCCTTCCTTCCTTCCTTCCTCCCTCCCTCCCTCCCTCCCTCCCTTCCTTCCTTCCTTCCTTCCTTCCTTCCTTCCTTCCTTCCTTCCTTCCTTCCTTCCTTCCTTCCTTCCTTCCTTCTTTCACTTTTCAGTGTGTAAACTCTCTACCTCCACCTTGTTATATTTGCTAGTTTTATCAAGTTGGCTGGGACACTAAGATGTTAAGTGACTTGTCACAGTCAGGATTGTCAAAGCCAGGACCTGAGGCCATCCTGCCTCTGTATACATACAGAATTGATGATTGAAATCACAGAATAGTAGGTATAGATTCAGAAGGATCCTCAAAGTTCATTCAATCCAACTGCTTTCATTTTGAAAGTGTTAGGAAACAACAGTTTTAGAGAAGTGGAAGAATGTACCCAAGGCCACACAGGTTCCAAGTGAGAGACCTAAGATTTGATTCTGCTTGACTGACTCCAAACCTAGTATTTTTTCAACCCCCTGAGCATCTTTAAAGCATCTCCAATGTACAAAGAACCTTCTTAGGTACTAGAAAAGGCTGTAAAGATGAAAAGTGATCCTATCTCTGACCTTCAGAAATTACAATGGCCCACAGTGGGGGGAAGGAGTAAAGGAAAATAGATTCCTTGAAGGCAGATACTAATTTTTTTTTTTTTGTATCATAAGGATCTAGAGTAGTCAATGTCAATCATATTTATTAAGGACCTACTGTGTGCCAGGCACTATGTGAAGAATAATACCTTGCACCAAATAAGGGCTTAATAAACACTAGATGAACATATTTCAGTTGATAAACTCCAAAATGAAAATTTTTCTTAAGTTAAAACAGAGCTTGATAGGAGAAGTCAAACAAAGAGAAAAACAATCTGGGGTGGAAAAGACTGCTTCTAACCAGGGCTAAGAGAAGATTACAGAGGAGATGGCATATGAGTTGAGTTTTGATGGGATTAGAAGATTTCAGTAGTTAGTGATGCAAGTGGACTGGCCTCCTCCAAACATGTGGAGTCCTGGAGCGTGGTGGATTTGGAGTCAGAAAGGTCTGAGTTTAAATCTCTCTGCAGATTTTTATTAGCTTTGTGATCCCAAGCAAATCCTTTAAGCTCTCTCAGCCTTGGTTTCCTTTTATTGTAAAATGGAGCTAATTTTAGCTACCTCATAAGATAATTAGATAATGTTAAACTCAAAATCTTATAAGAATGAATGTTGAAATGTATCTTTACATGTAATTTGAAAAAATAAAATACTATTAAGTTGGGGGATAAAAATGCTCTAAATTACTGCTGAATAGAGAAATCAATATTAAAACAACTCTGAGCTACCACCTCATATCTCTCAGATTGGCTAATAAAATAGAAAAGGAAAATGACAGATGGTAGAGATATAAAAGAAAATAAGGACATTAATGTACTGTGGTAGAGTTGTGAACTAATTCAACCATTCTGGAGAGCAATCTGGAACTATGCCCAAAAAGCTATAAAACTACATAACGTTTGATCCAGCAATATTACTATTAGGACTGTAGAAGATCAAACAAAAAGGACCTACATGTATAGAAGCTCTTTTTATGTGACAAAGAATTGGAAATTGAGGGGAGTGTGCCCATCAACTGGGGAATGGATGGATGATTTGTAGTATATGATTGTGATGGAATATTATGGTACTCTAAGAACTGAAGAGCAGGATAGTTTCAGAAAAACCTGGAAAGACTTATATGAACTGAAATAAAGTGAAATGAGAAGCCTGAACACAGTTACAGCAAAATCATTTGATAATCTCAATTGCAAATGACTTAGCTGTTCTCAGTAATGCAAAGATTCAAGATAACTCTAAAGGATTTATGATGAAAAATGGTATCTACCCCCAGAGAAAGAAAGGATGGAATCTGAATGAAGATGTTTTTTAAATTTTATCTTTTTTATTCTTGTTTTTTTTGGAGGGGGAATGGAGTAGGGAAGGAGGGGTTCGCATTTCTCTTTTATAACCTGGCTAATATGGAAATGTTTTGCATGATTGCACATGCATAATCTATATCAAATTTCTTGCCATTTCAAGGAAGGGATGGAGAAGGAGGGGAAATGTATAACTTGGTTTTTTTTTTTAATGTTAAGAATATTTGTTTACATGTACTTGAGAAAAATAAAATTAAATGTAAATTAGTAACATTTCATATCAAAAGCAATGAAGAGCTTCCAATGGCTCTTGAGAAGGTGGATGGTATCTTCAGACCTTAACTTTCATATCCATTCTCTGTTTTGATGCTGAGTAGCTAGGTGGTGAAATGGATAGAGTTACCTGATCTGGAGTCAGGAAAATTCTTCTTCCTGACTTCAAATTCTGCCTCAGATCCTTAATACCTATGTGACCCTGAGCCTGTCACTTAGCTCTGTTTGTCTCAGTTTTCTCATTTGTAAAATAAGCTGTAGAAGACAATCTCAAACCACTCCAGTGTATTTGCCAAGAAAACCTCATATAGGGTCACAAAAAGAGTCCAAAATGACTGAAAAATGATTCAGCATCAACTATTTTTTGATCTCCGTAAGGCATGCATGACAAGTGTTCTTCTTATCCCCAGTTTACAAATGATGAAACTGAGGCTTAGGGAAGCTAATTGCCTTGTTTTGAAATCCATACACCTAGTTAGTGATAGAGAAGAAACTTAGACCCTAGCTTTTTAGCTTTAATTTCAAATCTCTTTCTCTAACTTAACCTGTCTCATCATATTTGAAAATTAGGAGATGATCTAGTTAAGAGAACATGACTTTGCCTCCTTTTAAATTTTCTATGAATGCCCATTATCAAATGGGAATACAGCTTAGGTGGGTGTCTCACAGAGGACACAATGCAATCAGAGACGTACATGTCCTGCATTATTTATAAAGATGAAACTCCATAATGTCTTTTCTACTGTAAGTACCAAAATAAATATGCTACAAGTGTATTGTCATAGGATTTTGAACTGGAAAGGACCTCACAGATCACTTAACTCAACTGTTCATTTTTAGCTGAAGAAAGTAAGGGCCAAAAGGGTTAAGTGACGTGCAGTCTCTTAATTAGCTTCCTAGTTTTCTATCTTGCCCTGCTTCTAAGTCATCCTCTACTCAGCTGCTGAAATACTTTTCATAAAGCAAAGGTTTGATCATTATGTCATTCCCTTGCTAAAAATCATTCATAGTTCTCTACTGTTTCTAGAATGTAATACAAATCTTCACCCAGTGATTCAGGCATACTACCATCTGGCTTTAATCTCCATACCTTTTAAATCTCATTTCATACTATTCCTTTTCACATATTCTATGGAAGTGATGTCAATTCAGATATAAAGGGATCCTTCAGATCACACATTGACTTTTTGCTGTTCAGGCATTTTCAGTTGTGTTAGACTTCTCATGACCCCATTTGAGGTTTTCTTGGTAAAAATACTGGAGTGGCTTAGCGTATTCTTCCCAAACTCATTTTATAGAAAAGGAAACTGAGGCAAACAGGGTTAAGTGATTTACACTGTCACATGTCTAAATAAGTGTCTGAGGATAGATCTGAACTCATGAAAATGAATATACTTGTCTTCAGGCACAGTACACCATCCATCGTGTCACCTGGGTGCCTACCACCTATTGACAAAGGAAGCCAAAAATTAACATTCTGTATGTTGTATTGTACTTTTATTTATTTTGGTAAACATCTCTCAATTCCATCAATTATATTATAATCTAGTTCTGGCTTCTCTTGAGAGTTTTACAGGTCACTTTGGAAGGCTGCAAGTTTGACACCTGTGTTACTTTCTAGACTAACTGAAATAGTAGGTTGTCCTTGAACATTCAGTCACCAACCAACTTAGAAAATCCGTTGTCATATGCTTAATCTTCGTCTCTCAGAATCTTTATCTTCATTTAAGAGTAAGTTAAGGTTCTACCTCTAGGAAGTCTTATCTCACCCTCAGTTATAAGCTTTTTCTTCTGTCACACATTTTCTGAGGTGTACTGTGATTCCCTCCTTTATACCTTCTACTCCCTATGTGGTATGATACTTATCTTGGTACATATCATATCCCTTATAGAATATAAGCTCCTTCAGGTCAAGTATGATTTCATTTTTGCCCTTCATTCTAAGTGCCTAGCACAATGTTTTACACTTAATAGTTGCTTAATAAATAAATAAATCCTTAATAAATAAATAAATTGTTCAAATAATTGGAATTCAGATCCATGTATTATGGCTATAAATCCAGTATTTTTTTTTAAGTATACCAAGACTTTCTGTGTTGTACATCTGTTATTCATTGCACCATGTCTTTAGATAAGCCAATAATACAGTAGTTACTTATGAGTATTTCTATGTGTAATATCGACATTGTGAAGATCATATATATTTTTACCCATAGAAGAAAATGTGTTATGTTTGAATAGAAGTATTTGCTTACCCATATGCTTTTGAATATCTTCAACAAATGTTCTAAAATCTCTCTTTTTTTCACATATATGGGAAATGTGAAGACCCTGGATTATCAAGTTGGGGAAAATGATTTCTGAAAAAGGAAGAGATAATTAAGAGAAAACATTGAATTATGTACCGAAATCACTAAAGTAAGGTAGTGGAATCATCCATAAAGACTGGTAGAAGTCATGAATACAAAGCAGCACATAGTATTTCCAACTAATAGGATCTCAGAGAGAACTTAATATGTTAATACTAGACATCTTTTCACATCAAGCCATAGTAACATATCTTCAGGGTTTGTTTTGCTAAACTCCTTTATATTAAAAGGCAATACTGCACTTAGGAGATGTCTGTCAAATTTTTTCTTCCCCTGGGGAGTTAAAAAAAGAGTATCCCAAAATAATTGGAAATCACAAGGTGTGTCTTTTTTCTCTTTAACATCTTTCATTGACTCCTCAAGGGGGGCATTTTTTAGCCTTGATTAGCATGTTTTAAAATTCATATCTCTACTTAAGTGCTAACAGTTGAATACCTTAAGGGATAAGGAGCAGTGACTAGAGTGATATATGTGAAAGGCTCATTCAGCTCAGTAATTTGTGGAGCCTGCCAGTGAGAAGGCCAAGCACCCTCTAGAGCGTTCCTCTCCCTTAGGCTCTGCCACTATTTACCTCTCAGTGAATTCTGAAATGGAAAGGGAAACATTACTTCTTATTTGTGCATTAAAAGGGAGAAAAGAAGTAATGTTTGCTTTTTTTTTTTTTTCCAAATGAGCATTACAATTTCTGCCATCACATGGTCAGGATTTTCACTGAATAAATGTTTCCCAAATTGTTAGAGAAACACATTTGTCCTTTTTCATTAGATTTCTACAAGTGACATGCGCTATAAAAGGGGATTCTGAATCACACCATATTAAAGCCTTGAAGACATAACCCCAGAGACTAAAGGATACAGAATCAATAGTGATAAGTAGGAAAATCATACTACAACTGCTGAATTTAATCACACTGAATATGCGTATTTGCCCGTGATGCTCCCCAATCTCCCTCTGGGGGAATAGCCCTAGTCACCAGAGGGGATAGACATTGAAAAAAAAAAAAAAAGTTCTTGGACAGGACAAAAGAAAACAAAGCAATGCAAAAACAAAGAAAAGATATGCAAGTCCTTTTACTCTTAATATGTGTGTGTGTGTGTGTGTGTGTGTACATGAATATATGTCTCTCTCTCTCTCTCTCTCTCTCTCTCTCTCTCTCTCTATATATATATATATATATATATATATATATATATACACGTATCTCTATATCTATATCATCTGGGGCATAAGAATCATAAAGGTATTACTGAATCACAGGGTGTGCAATTTAGTGACTTTTTGTGTTATATTTCCAAATTGCTTTCCAAAATATTATGACCACTACACAATCTTGCCAATGGTGCAGTAGCGTGTTTCCTCCTGTTTCTCCTCACAACATTTGTCATTTTCCCTTTTTTGTCATCTGGATCAGTCTGATGGCCCTGAAGTAGAAATTCTTCCTTGTTTACTTCTCATTCCTCTTACCTGATGCATTTTTATGTGGTTATTGATAGCTTACCGTTCTTTAGAGAAATGCTTCTGAATATCCATTTATGATTCTTCTATTTCTCTTCTCATTTTTATATGTTTATATCAATCTATGTTTCAAGAATATTAGACCTTTATCAATAAATTTGAGTCAAATATTATTACTAGCTAACTCTTTTTTCATAATTCTAATACCATTGATTTATTTTTGCAAAACTTTTTCTGTTTTATATAACAATTATTTTCATTTTATCATCTCTTGTTGATGAAGCTCTTTCGCTATTCATAATTGTGAATTCCATTCACTTCTAATTCATTTATGATGTGATACTTAATTCTTATATCTATTTGATGTTTTCCATATGAGGGATTAGTTTTAACCCAGTCTCCTCTAATTCTGGATCCTTCTCTCTGATACGACCTTCAATTTACTCTCTATGTATTTTTTTTAAGTGTTCTGAATGAGTCCACTATAAATTGGATTAACAAAAACACTTGTCAATGTACGATATTAGCTCTGGGAATTTAGAGGAGACAAGATGGCATCACTGAATTATTTGGCGTTATGATGGAGGTAGATGGTAGAGTTCATATATTCAGAGCTGGAAAATTAGATCATAAAAGGCATCTGGTCCAGTGCCTTCATTTATAAGGCTTTTTTTTCCTGTATAACAGCTCTAAGAATTTAGAAATATAATTACTAAAATTCTCATTTTACAGATGAAAAAACCTTGTCTCATGGAGGTGAGTCAACATGTCCAAAGTGACATAGTTACATAGTATCAAAGTGAGAACTGGAACCCAGGATTTCCTGGTTTATCTTACCTGCTTTTTACTTTATCAGACTCCTTCTTCAGCCTTGTGACAGGCTCTTGGCAATTCAGCTGTAACTTTTTCAGAATTTGTGCTCTTTCTCCTCATTTGTTCCTGTTACAAGAATGGTATCTGTCTATATATTCATTTCAGACTTTAAAAAAATAATTTTTCTCACTTCTATGTAGATTTTAACTCATTTTACCTTTGGCTTCTATTTTAATCTGCAGGAATGTGGAGGTTGATGCAGGTCTCTGGCTCTGGCTTTGATCCATTTTTTCTAAATGCAAATTGTGAAACCTTGTCAGACCTTCCATTAGTCTGTTGTGAAAGTAATGAGTTGGTAAAGTGAATTGTAAACAGTCACAAGATAGGTAGATATTCATTGCTATCCTTCCATTTGTATCTGTCTATCAGCATACATAATGTTCTATGAATATATGCTGCAGCCAATGAAGACAGTTAATAGCTTTCATAGGTAGAGAAATTAACACATTAATTATGCTTCTGATTTCATACCTATTCTCCTGGCTTCATAAAGGCAGTAATTCCAAGACAATAGCATTTACCTCACAGGACTATTGTAAGAATCACATGAGATAACATATGTAAAACACTTTACGAACCTTAAAGTGATATAAAAATGTTAGCTATTATGATAATGATGATGATAAGCTGCTTGATCAAAGTGGTAAGCCTATCAAAGTATCTTTTAGACCTCTATCCTGATAAAAAAATAAATCTTTCAGTATTTACATATGTTAGATATAATTTGGGGGCTGAGTTTACACAGATTAGGTTCAATGTTGGGAATTTTTCATTGATAGCTCTCTCCAGCTTTTTACAAAATACAAGTTACAAGGCAAAGTACGAGTTTTCTTCCCAGAATTTTGCTTCTCTCCTACTGTTATTTGTGTCCTGCTCCTGCTTGCTTAAGAACTGCTTATTTTTTTGTATTTGTTTTCTTTTTTGTTTGTTTGTTTTGGCTAGGAAAATAGCATTACTCAAATATTCTTCTTTTGCATCCCAAATACCTAGTTAAGAAATTCCTTCACTTGTCCAGAAACTTCTTGCTCTTCTGGGAGAGCCTCTAACCATTAACTCTCCTGAGGTCAAAAGATTTCTCCACTCCTAGAGTCTTAAGGTTCTTTGATGTACACACGTGGTTCTCTGAAGAAGCCATGGAGCCATATGATTGTCTTGGGCTTTTTTCAGAGAAGCAGAATCCATGTGAATTCATTTGGTTTCCCTCTTAATGTTTTAGTCTTAGCTTTTTTCCCTTGAACTCTCCTGCTTCCTAGTTCACATTTTAAAGTCCAAAGCCAATGACCTAGCTTATGTTATGACCAGGAAAGACTTTATCAACTTTGAATGGGTGTTAAGAACAATGGGTTAGCAGATGACAGGGCAAGACTATTTCTCAATTTATTAAGGAGACACAAACGCCAAAACAAAGGACACAGCTGTGTAAATGTTGTTAATGCTAAGTTATCCTTCGTAATAATGGGTCCTGATCAAGAGGTTGACTTCTGTAAAGGAAATTCAAGAAAGATTTAAAAGGGTCTTGCTGGACTCTTGGAACTATCTGTTAGCTGTTTAGGCAATTCATTGTTCATTGACCAAGAACAGTAATCAGAGGGAGAAATTCTTAAATAATGGACTTGGGAATAAAAGGATAAATAAAAGCTTAATTTAATAAATTGCTAAATGTTCTCCAATGCCATGAAAATTAATTGGAGTCTTATCTTTGGTCAAAACTGCTACATATATGTACATGTGTATATATAATGTATATGCTAATATGTACTTATATGTGTAACATGAACATATGTGGAAGGTATGTTCACATGTACTCAAATTTAGAAAAGGCGGTGATGCCGTTTACATTGAGAAGAAAATCAAGAAGACATGGGTTTAACTCTCATTACTGATAGCTGTTGTCTGTGTGACCCATAATAATTTACTTAAACTGTCAGTTCCATAGGTAGCTCTCTAAAAATAGAAGTTGCAGAAAAGTTATTGACCTACATTGGCTGAAAAAGTTACCCCTGCATCAATGAAATCACAAGTTAAGTTCCTATTTGTACCTATATGCTTTAAAAACAAATTCAACACACAAACATTGGATTTTGCCTAGTAATACCATTTCCATACACCTCCAGATGGCCCATAGTCACAGAGCTGAAGTAACATGGATTCAACCATTTCTAGAAGACGAAAAAAATTCTGTGGAACAGATGCAGGCACAAATCCTTACAGCAGTCAATCTCTAAAATGAAAATGTTGTTTGGGTAGTTACATTTGTGCTGTGACTGTATTTAATCATTGGGCATAATTTCCAAAATAAAGTATGACAGGTTTTGAAAATGATTGTGAATGAGCTTCTGTGCATTGTTGTTTTTCTGCCAGAATCTGGAAAATTTTGGCAAAGAACAGTTAGGATGATGGGGGTAGAGAAGAAGCAAGAGGTAGGAACCAAATAGGGAAGAATGATCCAGGTCAGCAGTTCAAGTTATTCAAGGAAAAGTGGAAGCCAAGGGAAGACTAGGTAATGGCAAAGAAAAGAAGGAGCCTTTGTCTTCATGAAAATATCTTTTATATGGCTACAAGTTTCACTTCTCCTACTCCACCAATTATCAGATACTGGTCCCTTGCTGACAGAGTCCAAACTCTCTAATTTGGTCATTATTGGAAAAGAAAAGAAGGGAAATGATCAGAGAAAATAACCAACCAACGAGTTACAACAAAACTTATCATACTATTTAGAAAAGGTACTATGAATTTGCATGAGTATGTCACTCAATACAACAATTTCACTTGTTGCTCTTTATAGCAATACCATGAATTTGAATACATTCTAATTTGAGCCATTCTGGCATGTTGTTGAGTTCTTTAAATCATAATTTAGATAAATATATGTATGCATGTTTGTATGTACTAGTGTATGTCTATTACTTTAGTTGAACTACATTTATTTTATCTATGTAGGGAACTCCCAGTGTGGCAATTCTTTCTAAAAATGTCTATAACACATCTATAATTTATAATCTTAGAGAGGTACTTGATAGTTCTGGTAGATTCTGTGATTTTCATATGATCAAATAGCTGCTTTATGTGAGAGGCAGGACCTGAACACAGCTTTTAGCTGTATGACATACTTCCTTTAATATATTTGTACAGTATTTGTGTGTATACACACACATGCACATATATATATATATACTATTATTACGTTTTAAATTTATAATTATAGCAGATTATGTATGTGTGTGTGTACATGTGTACTTATACAATAAGGTGGCTTGGTAGATGTCCTGTCAGAAAGACAGAGACTCAAATGCTGGGGGTCAATTGTTTAATCATTTAGTGTTCTAGGCAACTCTCTAAGGCTAAGTTGCAGAAAGGATGATCTTCATTAGTCGAGAAGCTGCTCATCTAGAAATCCCCACATCAAACAGATCACTAGTCTGATATAAAAAAAGCACAGATCATCAGTTAGGAATCATTTGTCAAATGTTAGGTGCTTGTTGGGTGCTGAGAACTAGGACTAGGAAGCAGGAGAATTCAAGGGAAAAAAAGTTAAGCCTAAAACATTAAGAGAGAAACCAGATGGATTCACGTGGATTCTGTTTCTCTGAGAGAGCAAATACAAATGAAACAGTTCTTACCGGTAAGGAGCTTGCATTCCATTGGAGGAAGTGGAGGAATGGTAAGTGTGGATAGAAAAATAGAAAAAATAAATGTAGAAAGAATAAATTTCAGAGAAATATAAGGTAGGTGAACAAAAGATAGTTTGGGAGGGAGGGATCTTGAAAGGTTTTTGTACAGAAAGTGGTGCTTGGGACCTATCTTGAAGGAAGATGAATTAGAATGAAACAAGGATTGTATTAGAGTTTGAAGTGCTGGTTCAGCAGTCAGGGCAAATGCCCAAAGGTAGGAGGAGATGAATTATCCATTGTGAGGAATAGAGAGAAGGCTAGTTGGCTCAATGACAGATTTGGGGATAGGAAGTGTAATGCTTATTGAGGTCAGAAACCAAAGTTGGGTCAAGGTTGTAGGAGGGCTTTAACATATAAACATAAGAGCTTCTATGTTATCCATGTAGTCATTGGAAGCCACTGTATTTGATTGGATTGTTTTTCAAAAAAAGAAAGATACCCTTTGAAAATTTCTCCAATATGAATTCTTCATGGTGATGAAGTCAAATTTTAGATAAAATAATCCCAATCTATAGCTAAATCCCCAAATTTGCAACTATTATATGTGTACATACATGTAGAGTTCCTGGCATATAGTAGGTGCTTACTAAAACACAGACACACATACAGAGGTAAAGATATGCTATAGTACATACATAGAGGTAAAGAGTATATACCACTCTAGACATAGAGATATAAAGACAGAGATATGACATAAAGATATGCAGTATACATCTATATCTTTACATAGAATATGTCTGTATTTTCATATCTATATGATATGTCTATAGCTTTATTCTATCTTTCTATAGCTATATTGTCATGAATCTAATTTTAAAGATTCTAGTGCATGTTTAACTTAGCCAGATTGATGTTTTAAATGATAAAAACTAATTAGTGTTGCATATGCCTATGTTACTGTTGACACCTAAGTGAAATCTCCTCTACAGAAGATCATATTTCAACAGATTTGTTTCTTTTACTCCTTCCCTTTATTTTCTTTCCTTTTTGGAAAAAGTCTTCACTTTTCATTCACAACAAGCTGAGTGATTCATCTTGCGTAGGCTATAAATTCATAGTTTTAAACTATGTCCAGTATTCAACTTCTTCATATATATCAAACTGTATCTAACTCCTTCTAGCAGCAAAGGCTAAACAAGATTAGTGCTTTCCAACTACCAGAGGATAAAATCAATTTATAGTCAGTTATAGCCAAAGCCACGGAGTTTTACAAGTGATTAAATTGAAGGCGATGCTCTGGGCTGCCCAGCGATAGAGTGTCACTTGATAAAATTATGATCAAGGTTGTCAAACCTGCTGTACACCTGTAAAGCTGTTAGGCAGGGTCAGCTGCTAGGAGACACTAGTTACTCACAATGACAAGTTCTTTGATAGAGCCTCTTTGTGATTCCCAACCAGTAGGACAGCTCTCTCAGAATGACAATGAACTGGCACCTTATTTCCTAAAAAAGAATTAAGAAAAATATAATATTAAGAAACTGACAAAATATATTTTTAAAAAGCTTAGGAGTTTTCAAAAGTACACTCTCTGATTCCCAAGCAGTGGGACTGTTCTCTCAGACTGGCAATTAATTGGCATCTTGTTTATGTATATATATATATATATATATATATATATATATATATATATATATATATATATGTATATACATACATATATATATATACATATGTATATATATATGTGTGTATATATGTATATATATAATATTAAGAAACTGACAAAAATATTTTTTAAAAAGTTAAGGACTTTTGAATAGGCCTTCTTTTTTATTCCCAACCAGTTCTCTCAGAATGACTATTGATTGGCTATTTATATTTTGCTTTTTATAATGTTATGAAACTGACAAAAATCTATTTTTAGAAAAGTTGAGAATCTATGGATAATTTATATTGCAAAATGTTCAGATTATAGTATAACTTTTTTCACATCAACCTTTTGGAGAAGGTAATGTGGGCATTATATCCATACTATAAATGAAGTAACTGAGGCTGGTAGTTGAGTGACTTTCCCAGAGTTATTTATCTTTCTTAGAGACTAGACTCAAACCTGCTCTTTCCATTGTACCAAAATATATATCTGGTTTGTATTTCTATGGATGAAAATGTCCTGGGATTAAATATATATATATATATTTTAAATTTGAATACTTATAATAAGATGACAGAATTTTCACATTTTGGAATTTCACCAAAATGCATTCCACAAGAGAGTCATTTAATGGTTTCAAAGAAATGTGGGATAGGGAGAAACCAAGGCAACAAAAATAAGTAAGGCATGGGAAAACAGTCAAGGTAAGTTAATTGGAACAAATTATAATGAAGCAACATTATGCTGTGAAACCAAAACATACCTGGAAAGAATGTCAATAAAAGAGAGAAAAAAATCTAAAATACATTATATAACTTCATAGCAGAAATGTTGAAAATAGGAATAGGTAAACATGTTCTTTCTCAATTGGGAAACTGCTTTTATATGTTGAATAACACCAATGATACTGCGTGTATTGTTTCCTCACCTTGAATGGGCATATGAATTAGAGGGCAAGAATTATGGTCAGGAAGACATGGCTTGAATTTGGTTGTATATGTTGGTCATAAGAGTGATACAGATGGTTTCCTTATACACAAAATCAATAGAATAATGTTTGGATATCATTATTATTCTCCTGCTCATTCTCACTCTCTTGGTTTCTATGAATCTGCACTTTTCTGTTTTGTTTTGTTTTTTTAATTCCTTTAGTATTTCCTTCAATGACTCGTTTTTTTCTTCTGACTTCTTAATATATATATCTCTTTAGTCTTTATTTTCACTATACCCAGTGATCATCTCTATTTAGACAACTCCCAAATTTTGATCTTCAACTTAGATTTCTCTGCTAAGTTTCAGACTTTCATCTACAACCAAATTTTTGAGTTTGGACATGAAACTCTGAAGAAGAATTCCTCATAAATTGTCAGTTTCTTATGGATGTCTCAGCTGTATTGCACCTCCAATATTTCTAAAGCTAGTCATAATTTTCCTCCTGAAAACTTTCCATTTTTCTTCCTGTCAATAGTACTGACCCATTCACCTAACTGCTAATCTTTTGGTCCTTTAAATTGTTCATTTCTCTCCTCCTAAACTTCTAATCAGTCATATCCCTTTGATTCTATGTGCCCTTTTTAAATGACTCATCTCCTCAATGTCCTTACTTCTACCTATAGGTAAGTCATTTTTACCTCTTACTTTGGTTATTACAATATTATCCTAAGATATTTCTTGGTCTCTAATGTCTTTCCCTTCAAATACATTCTCAATTTTGCTGCCATATTACTGTTCATGATATACAGGTAGATTATGTTCTTTAACTCTTCAAAAGCCTTCCATGCCTTCACATTGCCTGTCTGCCTGTTGTTCATCCTTTGTTTTCAGAGAAGGCCAATGACATCATATTTTGAATGATGTCTTGACTTACACATTAGTTGGATTTAAGTGAGACAGAATTGTGTAAAATCATAAACCTCACTGTCTTTGAGTCATCAAAATCCAGCAGCAAGACACAAAAATCTGGCTTACTAAACATGGCCCTGGATGCAGTGGATGACCTTGGTATCTTTCATGTCTTACCAAGCTCTAAGTACTTTTCAAGACCCTCAGTATTCAGTAAAGCTCTAACTTTGCTTCCAGCTTTAAAACATGTTATTTCCCTTTATGTTTTCCACATTCCAGCATGACTCAATATTTTCCAAACACATCCGATATCTTCCATACTCAATACTTTGTTCAGCATGTCCTTTCAGCATAAAATATCATTCCTATTATCCCTACTGTTTCAAAGCCTACTTCTTCACCATTTCTTAATGAAGTCTTCTGTGATTCCCCAAGCTGAAAGTAATTTCTCTTACATCAAATCTCTTAGCATTATACTTCCCCTAGATTTGAACTGGATCCATGATTTGATTGGCAAAGTGAAGTCCCAATGAAGCAACTTCCCCTACTAAAAACTAGCACCTACTTTGAAATTTAAAGTTTTAATCTGGGGTAATATGAGGTTAAATAACTTGGCAGGGTCAGATAGTTTATATGTGTGAAAAGGTGACACTTGCACTCAGTTTTTCCTCAGTATCCTGAATCTGGCTGACATTGTTTACAACACCAAGTTCCTCTTTTCTTCTCTTCTTATGAACATATAATATTTTCACATGTAGTTCTATTTAATATTCTGTATTGTACAAAAATATACTTTGATAGTCATTATTAAATATTGATAACTTTTATGTTATATTTATTTATGTAAATGTTCTGTCTCTACTGGATTGTATTCTTCTTGATTGCCATAGCTAATTAAATGACTAAAACAGCACCATAGATACTTTTATTTTATCTGGATCTGCAATTTTATGAGTACGAGGTACTCTTTGGTGATGAAATTCCTCCTACCAATGCCAATCACCAGCTCCCAGAAGGTTGCATCATATTAGAATGAATGAATGAAAAGTAGCCCTTTGATCAGAAAGAGACAAATTCTGTCTGAAATGTGAATATTCTCTGAGAATGGATTATTCCTAGGGCTATGAGCCACGGACTTTCCTGGTGTGCAGCGTTACTTTATAAACCACCTATGGTGTTTGTGGTCTACGGTGTTCACAAACAGTGCTATCAGTTCCTTAGGTCCTTGCCAACTGTAATAGCTCTTCCTACCCCTGGCTTCTTTTGTCTTGTCATCTAGGTCTTTAACATTTAGCAGACATTTTATTTATAGATTTTTACATAAAAATATAGCTTATGGAAGTGTTAAGGTAAGAAGCAGTTTGGTGGATTGTACCAGACAAGGCAGACTAAACGTAATTCTCCTGTATGTTTCTGAGCGTCTTTACCTGTCTAAACCAGAAATATATATATTTGATTTGCCATAACAGAGTAAGTCCTTTGATGTGAAGGAATGTCCTGTAGATAAGGTTGATAGTCAGCACTGGAAATACAATGAAGATACAGCATAAAATTTGTTCACAAGAGAAGAATAAGCCTAGGACTATATAGATAACTCAAGAAATTGCAAGATTAGAGCTTCTTTATTGCATCTGGAATTTTTTAAACTCTGGAAGTACCAAAAATTGAAAATCAAAAGAGACTAATTTACATATTCTTTGGACCTAATCTCAGCCTACCAGCAACTAAAAGAGGGAAGAAATAGATTATGGGAAAGCATATTTTAGAAGGATTCCTTAGAATAATTCCTCTTCAATTCCATTTTTAAAGCCGTACAATCTTATATATCTTGTCCAGATTCTCATAGGCAAAAGACAAAGGTACATTTCGACCAAATTACTAGAAAATGTTACAAGATACTCAAAATTTATTTCCATCACATCTAGGAATTCAGGTCCTTAGTTTTTAAATCCAGTCACCACTGACTTGGGCAGAAGCAAGGGAAGATTAAACACTTCAATTTCAGTAAATGTCAGAAAATAATAATATTTCTCACTATGTTAATTCATGTCTTTGAATCAGTTTGATGTGTCTGGATATATACAAGTTCCGATTTGTACCTCAATTCCACAGATGTTTAGAATCAATTTGATACTTTTCTGAATATTGTATCCTCAAAGTATCCATCACATTATAGTAATTCTGAAAATTCTGAATGGTGGAAATATTAGTGATTCTGTCAAGTCTTTAATCTATATATGGACTGAAAAGACTCCTTTTCCTCATTGGCTATCTCTGTAGATAATAGCTTGACCCAGAATTTAAAACACCAGGTGAAACTCACTTTTTATTTCTATATATTATTGAATTGTAGCCATTGAATTGAATCTAGGCGTTAGTCTACAGTGCCTAAAATCTCAGAACTGTTGATTATCTAATAATAAGTACCTTTTTGGTTATCTCCAACATTGAGATGGACATCTTATATTGGGTTTCAACTTTTCATTCTTCTTAAATGTATTTTTTCTATCAATATCTCTGAGTCTGAATCACAATATAAATAGAATGATTAAATTTCAGTGATTAAATTAACCCATAAATTCCTGAGACATCTTGTTGGTATAAGGATCTGTTGACTCTTCCCTGCATATTTTTGAAGACTTCTTCCTTAATGACATGCTGACATATATTACATATTATGAAACTGGACTTAAATATCCTATTCCAGAAAAAAATCACAATTGGCTGTCCTGTCAGTTTGAAAATAACTGACAGATCAATAGCCCAATTAATTTCTATACACACACATATGTGTGTGTGTGTATATATATATATATATATATATAGGTTTACATATATATAGTCTTTGCATGTGTGTATACACACAATAAATAGATATTGTCACTAGCAAAATGTGAGATATATCAATTAAAATAGTTCAAAGACTAATCTTATGCAAATAAGATATTTTATTTAAGAAAATGTATTATTACACATTACAATTAAAAATATAAAATTGAGCAATAATTGATTCAAAAATTAGTATAAGTTTGAGAAAATTGTTACCCATGGTATGACATATCTAGTAGAGATAACCAAAACAAAATCTCCTCTAAACCTCAGACAAACCATGTTGCTAAAGCATTGAGTCTTGTAAGAAATATTGCTTGATTCTACAAACCTGAATGGTAGACTGCTATTGTTTGAAATTATTTATACAAATTCTCTCTCTAGGTATAATTCTTTCAGAATGGATATGATATAATTCAAGCAGTCTGGATGCCAGGCCTAGAGGCCTGAGGGCTACCTGAGTCTTACTTACCTCGCAGGTCTTCGGCTGGCCAAACCGGATAAACATATGAGAGAAGAGACTTTCCGGAGTCGAACAAGGGTTAGGCTTTATTCAGGGTCTCGGTTACATGTGCAGGGGGAACTCTTCCTTAGGAGGGAGAGAGAAATCTCCCAAGGAGGCAAAGATCTTACAGTGAGAGAATGAAAGCAGAAGTGGAAGTGGGGAGAGAGGGGGGAGGGAAGAGCGAAGAGAGGAAAAGGGAAGAGGTGCCTTCTGTCCTGTAAGGGCCCCTCCCGCGCTAAGAGCGCCTTCAGGCTTTCCTGACCCTAATTAAGCTCTCCGGCCACGTAGTTTGCACCTGAATACCGTGCCTGTTAGATAACAATAGGTGTGCCCAGATCCAGGCCAGTCTCGAGGGCGGGGATGCCTCTCCCATCACGTTCTCCCGGGAAGAGGCGGAAATACACGAGATAGCTGGGTCTCACTCCTTGATTCCCTGGTGTTTCCTGGGGGGCCTCATGAGAACTCTAAGATTTAGAAGTTCCCACCTTTACCTGCCCGAGACTGTCCACATGGAATTGAGCTTCCACCCCCAACATCTGGATATAAAAGTCCGGGGTCTGAATCTTGGATCCATCAGTTCAGTAACTAGTGGCCTTGAGTTTATTAGCTTATTCTTCACTATCAATTAGCTTTCCTGTAGAAAGGAGAAAATATCCACCTTCCCTAGCTGACAGTTGGTGAGAGGATCATATATGTTAATGAATTTGAAACACTTTGTAAACTTCAACACAAGGTACAATTAGTGGGATGATTCTACTGCTGTGCTGTGAGATATCTTCATTACCATAGTTAGAAAGTATTCTTCCTTACAATTAAAACTCAGTGAATCTCAGGTATTCAGGCAAACAGTCCAGAATGCATAAGCAAGAAGCAGAATTGGTGATAACAAAGTAAGGCAAAGCGAGAAGGCAGTTATTGTTCTTCTGAGCTAGGGGTTCTTAACTTTTGATGTTTCTTGAATCTCTTTGGAAGTCCAGTGAAGTTTATGGTCCCTTCTCATGATGTGCTTGAATAATGGAAAGAAATGCTAATTTTCAGTTAGAGGTTAGTGAAAATAAAGATGTAATTATTCCTCATCCAGATTTACACCTTCCCTTCAGTAAAATTTATCCAAGAATTTCCAGTTAGAACCCCCATTCAAGTTTACAGGCATTAAGAAATAAGTAACTTTAGAGATGGAAATTTAACAAACTGGTAAAAATTTGCCATGAACCAGCAATTTGTCTAACATGTTTATAAAACAAAAATCCTTGTTAACATAAACATACAAAAAGATTTGTTTGTTAGACCTTTCTTGTAAATTGTGTTACTCTTTTCTTTGATGCAGTACAATTCTGACTCAGAAAAATATTTTTATGAGATATATTTTCTTCCATTACAATTATTCTGCTACTGATCACTATTGTACTCTGAGTCTATTCTATCCAACTGAGATTTTAAATTTCTTATTTAAATATCTTATATTGTGCTCTTTTAATCTGGAAAATGTCAATGTGTCATTAAAATGTAGTAGGCAATAAATCTACACTAAAATAAGTAATGGAATGATTGAATATGGAAGATTTTTTTTTGCAAATATGTACTATATCATTCTATAGCTTGCAATGATACCTTCTCTTTCTTTTTATATGTAATCATTTTTTCTCCAACAACTCAAGGCAATATGTGTCCTAATTTGAAATGTATAGTTAGTATACTCACTATGACTTGCACATCTTCTTCATTTTTCCCCTATTTTTTATTTTTAATTTTTTATTCCATTTTGATTTTATTATGTCAAGGTGAAATCTCAGATTTATCATCTTTATTTTAAAATTTAAGTTATTTAAATTTTAAAATTTAAAATAAAATCTATATATATTGTAAACTTAAAGACACACATTTTTTTTCATTGCATTCTGTCATGTCACTGAATCAATTGTTTAGTCAATTTGATCTATAGTGGCAGTGGGCAAGAGATAAAAAATTAGCAGTTGCATCATAATCTGTCTAATTCATTCATTTAAAATAATCTAGTTAAACTCTTTGGGGGAAAAAAGTTACAAACACGTAAATGTGTGTCTGTGTATGATATTATTATATGTATGTGTGTATCTTAGCATGTATCTGTATGTACTGTTCTTGTAAAAATTTCCTCAGGAGTCAAGTGTCCTCAAATCATCTCCTGATTACTCAGTGCCCCACTCACTATAGCTTGTATCCCTAAGGAAATTTCCCATACCTGACAATTAACTTTCTTTCTCCTCTCCTCTGAAACCACACATATCCATCCATTGTGTCCTTACCACAGATAGTTTTGTTCTTATTAGTTAAATAATCCACATGCAGGTTCTGATGATTGGTAGCCAAATGTGTTACTCCTACTGATGTCATTACTATTTTAAAATAGAATACATAGAACTTACCTTACACTAAACCTAAGGGGCTTATGTATGCAATCTCTATTATTTGAATTCTAAGCACCCTTGATAGTCCCGAGGAGAGACACTTCCTCACATTCTTTAAATTTACCATGAAGAGAGAGGGTCATTAGACCTACTCCACAAATTAATTCTGAAACAAAATATAATTACTTTAAGTTGTATTTCACTTGGGGAAAATGACCATTTTGGTTCAAACTAAGTTGACTCATGATGGAGGACAAAATTTTAAGTTCCTTGAGACCTTTAGATTTTAGAAGACAAGCATTCTTCAGTTCAACTCTCCTTTACTCTTACCATATATAAGGTTCTTTGCTGCTTTGTTGTTGTTGGATTGTTTCAGGCATGTCTGACACTTTGTGACACTAATTGCAGTTTTCTTGGCAAAGATGGAGTGCTTTGCCGTTATCTCACCCAGCTCATTTTATAAATAAGGAAACTGAGGAAAACAGAGTTAAGTGACATGTCCAGGGTCACATAGCTAGTAAGTGTCTGAGGACAGATTTGAACTCAGTAAAATGAGTCTTCTTGATTCTAGAACAGCATTCTATCCACTGTGCCACCTAGCTACCCGCTTGATTAATGTAATCTATATTTTTATAAAGGAAAAAACTTCAATTGTCATTTATTTATATGTTCAGACTCCAATTCCCCTATTTGTCACCCTTTTTTTCCAGATCCCCAGGTCATATTCATTTACCCTCATTTGCATTGGAGCATACATCAGAAAAAAAAAAAAGGATTAAAAAACTTTCATGGAGATTTGATTTCCTTCAGATAGGACCCTTCTGAACTATATTATCTGCTCCTTGGAAAAAGAAAACTGACTTTATTCCATTAGCTAATTCATATATCAGGTTAGAGAAGAGAAAACAGCACAGAAACACATTTCCCACAGTAACCCTGCTGAAAAATCTCAAGGCATTAATTTCTTGTCAAAACCAGTAATGTGCTAATCCAGCCAAACAGGAGCTTCTGAAGTGCAAGATAAGGACAGATGATGTAAGATGCCACATTGTTCAAGTCTGATTACTCTTTGAATGCAGCCTCTGTTTGTTGCTCCTTTTATGTCAAACTCCAAGTACCCCTTCTCAATTCCTACTTCCATACAAATGCTAACACACCAACACCAGTCTCCTTAAAGTGGGGATGTCAGTGGTGATTGACTCCATTCATTTATTTCTTCTTGTTTTAGTGTCATGCTGTTTCTCAAACAATCCTTTTATGGCTGAATTTTTCACAGATGTGGTGTCTTGGTTAAGAGGAAAAGTCTTCCATGTGATTCTGAAAATGATTTCCTTTCTCTTTTAAAACTCTTTTTTTCTAAATTGGTCCTTCTCTTTCTCCTCTCTTTCCCTGCTAACAGAACCAAATGAGCAAATTTGTTTTTTTCCGTGTGAGAAAAAAAAAAAAAGAAGGGATTTCTCTATATACTTGTGAGTTCTGTGTTCAACTTAATTGTTTGGATCCAGAAGAGAGATGTTATTCTTTTAGTTATAGCTTCATTTTCATTGATCAGTTGACAGAATTAAGTTGTTTTTTTTTTTTTATACAAAATCAGAGTATACACCTCTTTCATACCTCTTACCCTGGCTCAAGTATTGCCATGTAGTATAAATAATGCAATACCAGGAGTAGGGAGACTTAGCTTTTAGGTGTATGTTTGAGAATGAAACCTTGTTACCTTGAACAGCAACTTCAAATATTCTGGTCTTCAGTATCCTCATAAGTAAAAAGAAGTGTCTGGACTGGATGATCTCTGAAGTGTCTACTAACTGTAAAATTATTTTCTATTATGCATGGTGTTCTAATAGGCATTGATAGGGGCAAAGTTTTTTTTAAAGATTTTTTTTTTATATCACCTTGGAATTCATATACACACGTTATTATATAATAGACACATAAATATGTATGTGTGTATACATACACAATACATATAGCTAAAATAAATCTATAGCAATGTATATACATGTACAAGTACAGTGTGATATATACCTGTATATATGTATATACATATATAATATACGTTTATAATGTATATTATAAAATGCAATGTGTGTATTATATACTCATATGCATATGTATATAAATATATATGTGTATTATGAAATCTTCTTTCCCCTTTCAAGAGAGCTGTCCTCAGTAAAAAAGGAGAAGGAGAAGAGGATGAGGGAAAGGGTAAGTGTGAAAGAAAAGGAAGGAGAGAGAGAGAGAGAGAGAGAGAGAGAGAGAGAGAGAGAGAGAAAGGAAGGAAGGAAGGAAGGAAGGAAGGAAGGAAGGAAGGAAGGAAGGAAGGAAGGAAGGAAGGAAGGAAGGAAGGAAGGAAGGAAGGAAGGAAGAAAGGTAGGTAGGTAGGTAGGTAGATGTTCTTTATCCTTAGTAATACCTCCTCCCTCTTGGATCATCCTTCCCAAGAAGGGAAAGAGATCTATTTTCTTATTTCTTCTTTAAGATAGAGTTTGATTGTGTCAATTTTCAGCTTTTTAAAAAATTTGGTGTTTATTCTTTATATATTACATTGTCCTAGTCATCATGTGTAATGTTTTCCTGGTTTTGAGGGAGTTTAAAAAAAATTCTACTACTCAGAAGACAGTAGGGCAGTTCACCCACGCTGTGAGGTGGTTGCAATTCGTTACAGGCAATGGATCAGCAAGGAATACAAGAGTAAAGGACATCATCAGATAAATGTACGAGCAAAGAAGTTGGTGAGAACATATGGCAAAAGTAAAGGATAAGTGAGATACAAAGTGTAATTTCCACATATTTCTTCATGCTGTCAGAGAAAGGAGAGAAGGCTCCCAAAACATTGGATGGATACATTACAAAAAACTTATAGGAGTATCTGTAAGTGAAGCATATAGAATGGACAGACATAGAAAGTTTGCAAATGGTGGAAGGAACACCCACATCTATGAGATGACAGAAATATATGAATATTTCATATAAAAATATTACAACTTTCATTACCCTAAATTTTCACATTCATTGGAGTAAAAGAAGGGACATAAGCTTTTGATGATGTCAATATGAATAAAAAAAAAGATTTTACCCAAGACTGACAGATCAAATCAAATCAATAAATATTTATTGAGCATTTATTATATACTATGAAAGTGTAGAATCTGCATAAAAGTTCACATTAATAGCAAGCCTTTCCTCTGTCATCTCTCTTGTAGTGTTGTATCTCTGGACCACAGAGACATGTATGCTATTTTAAAAATCAAATGGGTTATGATTTAGGCAGATATATCTTTTTTTCTGTACCTGTGTATCTTAAGTTTCCCGTAATTCTCAGGAGCTGAAAGGTCACCTAAAAGAACAACTCTATTTTCATATAATATGTCCAGGTATTTTCCAGATCTGTATAAAGTTATGCAGCAGGGGTTCTTACAGTAGGGTTCATGAATTTTCCTTTCCTTATTTGCATAATTATTTCAATATGATAGTTTTTCTTTGCAATCATTTTTTTCTTTCAAAATCATTATTCTGAGAAGTGGTCCATAGGTTTCACCTGATGCAATAAAAAAAAAAAAAAAAGATTAAGAACTTATAGTGTAAATGGTTCCTATTTGCCACACTCAAACCTATACTTACAACAAACATATATGCATAAGCACACACGTTGGAAAGAAAATTTAAAAAAAATGAAAAGTTAAAATTCAAACAAGCAGTGAGAAAGTGGGTTGTAGTAGAGATGTGGGATCAAAAAATGAAGGCGTAAATAGAAAATGATTCTTTGTTCCCCTTTTCTTCTAAATCTAGGATCAGGAAATCTTTGAGTTTCCTGTAAGGAATATTAGGTTAACCTACAAGAAAATCTCAAATTGGATCAGAATTACGGACCAGATTCATCCTGGCACATCTTTGAGAGAAATGGTAGACGCAATAGGGCAACACTTACTGTCCTAATCCAATTAAGATAGTACACTGATTATGCCTGACTATACACACTGAAGCTTTGGGGCATTTAAATCTGAGTTCTATCTTTCAGGAAGTCATTCTATGCAGATTGCAAAAGCTAGTCCAACTTCCCTTTAATTGCTACCTCAGGTATTCTAGGAATTTATTTCAGTGCTTACCTTAATTTATCCTGGTTCTATATACTTCCAATAAGTTATGTATTAATATTTAGGACCTAAAAGAAAGTATCCTTTGGCAACCTGGTTCTCATTAAACTGAGATAGGCCCAAGAGTAAAACTAAGGACTGAATGAGTAACTAAATGAGAGACAAAATCTTTGGAGAAGAGAAACAAATGATGTCAGATTGAACTTTGCTAAATTAGATGGAAATTCAACTTGATTAGTCTTGTCCTAGTGTGGCCCAAATTATCTCATTATTATGCATTATAGGAAAATAAGACAATACCATGTATTCTCAGCCCTTTCTTCATTACTTTTTTCTTGTGCTAAAATCACTGCAGTTTAATAGACTAAGTGACTCATATACCTGCAGCTTTCAAGGACTCATGATCAATATCAGTTTGCATTAGTTATTTATATTTTTACTTTTGCCATCATACTGTGAAGTCTGGCAGTACAGGAATTTCTTCTTATACCAGTTATCAAAAGATAAATAAGAAGGCATAATCTAAATGAAAATGAGGGATTTAGTATTTTAGTAACTTTCTTCAACTGAACCATTGGTTAGACTAATTAATGATAACAGAGAAAAGGATTTGGTTTTGATTAAATCTGAAATTATTTTTCTGCTTGAGAATTGTTCTTGAAGGCCATAGCTAATATTTATCAAGATGAAGGTGAAGGATAAAAGGAAGGGAAAAAAAAAGCATAGAAGGGGAAGTAATGCTGAAAGTTAGAAGACTGACATCACAGTTATCCTGTCTCACCACTTAACATATTTTCACTTTCAGAATCTAATAGTTAGAATGTACCTAAAATACCAGACAGACCTATCTGTTAATAAGCAGGAATTTCCACTCTTGTGATTCCAACAGTTGGTCATCTAGTCTCTGCTTGAAGTCCTCTTGTCAGGAGGAACCAAATATCAACTGGGAAAGCCCATTTCATTTCAGGAGACCATAGTAGGACCAATATCCTATCCCTGCTCCTTCCAAGTTGGTGTAATTTTACTTAAAATATGTTGAGGTTTATTGGTTCAGAAAACTAAAGGCTGTGACTTACCATCAATTCATCATTAACTGGGTAAAATATAGCCAAGAGGCACCCTCTGAGACTTGGTAATTCTCTAATGAAACTGACTTGGGCCACTACCAGTGTGCTTTGTTGAAAGATTTTAGTTAGCTGGTCTTAAGAACCTTTTAGAAAAGCATATTTATTAAAATGATGTAATGGTAGCAATTGGCATAAAATATCCCCCAATCATTGGTGGAAGAATACCCCACAAGTATATTCAGAATCTAGTGGAAAGTAAGTTCAGACTTAGAGAGCTCATGTGACAAAAGGATAATGTATACGTTTTGTTGCTGGAAGAATTTTTCTCTGATTCATGAGATACTCAAGAATTTCCAGTTAGGCATGGTATTTTTTCTTTCATTTCTGAGCTCTTCATAGAGCCATGATTCCTGTATGTCCTAGGCTCTCAATGCAGACATTGTCCCCTATTAATACAGGCATCTGGCAAGAACAGCTGTGGGAAGTGGGGAATATAGACCTGAATGTATACCTGGACCTTTGAAGCTTGCAAGGTTCTCAATGTTGTGTGTGGTGCTGCTGGTGAAGGGATGCCTGATTAAGACTGTATCTAAGGTCTCCCTTTCTCTCACATATGGTTACTCTTCAGGAATATGCTACAAAACCATATTTGCTCCAGTTTCTGAGGTGAAATCTTCTAACTGACCTGATACTTTGTAGATGACCCTTGGAGTAAGACCCAGCTTCCTTAGTATAACCAATATGGTAATTATATAATATCATCCTTTATCCCAAGGCCTATGAATGGTTTATTGATTGAGATATGTTTTCAGTAAGTTAATGTATATAGGAGAAACCTTCAAGGAATTTGCATTCAATGAGAAAGTGCATATAAGGGAGCTAAAAAGTGTATGGGCTAAGTACGAAGAAGGTAGAATCAGAATTTTGTCTGAGTAAAATCTAAAATGGACCTGGTAGAACAGTGAACATGGCTGGCCTGGAAACCTACCCAAAATGAGGGTTCCAGGAAGAACTCACCGATTTGGCCAAGCTTTACTCATGTGACAGAGAGATTCTTTCAACTCCCAAAACATTCTGAATTGGTAGCATAAGAGAATTCCGTTAGATACAATGTCTTTGAGAAGCTGCATTATGGTAGAGGTTAAATTAGGCCAAGACTGGTACTTTTCTCTATGTGTCCAAATTTCATATTTTTCCTTTATTTCTGAATAAGAAACAAGACAACAGTGTTAGAGTCTAATATGAAGTTTTATTCCCACCCCACTTTTTTTTCCTTTCTTAGATCTATATTCAGAACAATTTATAAGTAAAATTTTATTTGAATTAATGTTCTGTGGTGGGTTTTGTGACTTTTTTTTAAAGGTGCCATCAAGGTTGTCATTTTACCAGGGTGTCTGAAGCATTGCCAGGTTCCACGTTTACTTTGGAGTTGTACAGGGAAAACACTTATCTATCTGCAGAAACTGCATAAAACTGCATAACTCAATCCTACTTTCTCTTTACTTCCACCCTCTCGACACAATAGAATAAGAACTACTTCACCCAGTGAAAACTTTGCTGGGTAATTCAGAGCTCAACTTAAAATGTAATGCCATCTACAGAGCACATTTTTCAAGAGGTTGTTCATTTTTATGCTTATTATTAACTTTCAGTAGATTCATTAAAATGTTAGACTTTATCCTGAATCACTTAAATCTTCCATGAATCTTGCATGTGGAAAATAACCTGGCAGATGCTTAATTTAGAGAAAATGCTTAGTTCTGCATAAAACAACTTTTTCCATGAGAAAATGAACTATTAAAAGAAATTATTTATGCGTCTATAAATGACAACATTTTGGTCATGTGGAAAGGCATAAACAAAATGCTACTTCTTTGAAAACACTTGGTTATAATTTGAGTTAAAAGTTAAAAAGAGCGTGTGGCAAATGAGGTTTATGCTATTTTTTAATAACCAATCAATAGGCATGGTAATGGAGGATGAACTACAGGCAGGGCACTGGGTAAGTGATATGAGAAAGACAATGAAACATAAAAAATAAGGTCTCATCAATCTATTTTGTGAGAGAAGATATATACATGTGTAGAATTAAACAAAAGTGCAGGAAGTATAGAAAAAGTGCCAAAGCATTGGAAAAGAGAATCAAGATGAATAAAGGATCAAAAAAGTGCTAGAGATCACTGTAGGTTTCAGAGGACAGGGAGACTCAATGGATTTAGGGAAGGTAAAATGGAGGATGGAGGATTCTTCAGATGATACGAATAGTGTGACAGAAGACATGTTGAGCAATGGTTGGGTGGGGAAGGTGGTGGCAATGTATCTGTATTTTTTGGAATATAATGAAGGGATCAGTTTGGATAGAATCTCTGTGGCTGTCTTCAGGACATGGTCAGGGGGTAGAGATCTTTTACTGTCAGCCTAAAATGCTAATCTGAAGACAATAGAAAACTGGTAAAGGATTTCTTTTTTGCTTTGTTTTATTTTTTATTTTAATTAAAAGTGTCATGATTGAAACCTGCATTTTAGCAGGATCCGTTCAGTAGGACTATGAAAGAAACTTTGAGATTAAACAAAATGGAGGTAAGGAGATATTAAATGCTTATTGAAGTCCAGGCAGGATGACAAATTCAAAGTGTGCTGCCTCTGAACTAGTGTGGTGCCAATGACATTAAAGAAAGCCTTACAACTTTAAAATGTAATTTTAGGGCAATGGCTCCAAAGGTTTTATTCAGGGATATACAGTTATAGAAAGGTGTCTAAAAAAAGATTCCTTTGGAGACAGGGCAAGAATCTAAAGAGGAGGCCTGCTTACTTCACTTGTCCCTAAATAAGTTATTTAGGAGAGTGTGTATATATATATATACAGATACATAGATATAAATATAGATATATAGATAAAAACAATTTATTTTGAAACTATAGCCATCTTTGCAAATAGGATGAATGAATTTGCTTTATCTAACACTGGTCTTGTGAAGTGGACAAAACATTTATTTTTTGCCCTGTGGTTAAGCTTTAAGGTGAACAGGATGGAGGATTGACCCAGTTTTATGGAAGTGAATTGTTGTTGTGTTTGTCCTTCATTCTCAAAGAGGACCATGACATCAAGATGATGACATGACTTGCAGTTGACTTTGATTTGAGTGAGGGAGGGCTGTGCAAGGTCATCAACCTCACCTCCTCCAGAGCCCAATGGAGTCTCTCATGTAAAGGGAGAAAAAATATAGAATTCTTAACTTTTTGCCTCCACATTAGGAAAAGAAAGGAGATACCAGTTTAAAAAATTAAGAAGAGATAATTGACAGGAGTTAATATCTACTTGAGTAGAACTACAGAAAATCATACAATCATGGTGGCTGTATATATTATGTCATCTATTTTAACTAGGCTCCCATGAATGAAAGGCAGTTCTTTTATTCCCCTCTAATTGATTTCCTATCTCATGTACCATATAAGTTTCTTTATTTGGCCATCCATATTGTCCTACCCTTTCAGCTGTGGACTTCAAATCTCTTTTTATTGAAAAAATTGTCATCATATGCCATGGATTCTTTCCCCTCCCCCTCAATTCCCTTTACACTCTCCTCCTTACATTCCTTTATTCTAGTAGTTAATAAGACTCACCTTTTACTTCTAAAACCAAGTCATCTGTATAGGCTCTTAATTATATTTCTTGTCATCTTCTCAACAAACTGATTTCTCTCTCTCTCTCTCTCTCTCTCTCTCTCTCTCTCTCTCTCTCTCTCTTTCTCCCTTTCTATTTCTCCTTCCCTTCCTCCTATATTTGTATCTTTTCAATCACTACTTCCTCATCATTTCCTGGAATATTAACCTCATTGATTTTCTCATGTCCTTCAAGATGTAACTCAAGCATCTTCTACATGTTATCTTTATTTCTCCAACTGCTAGAGCCCTCCCTACCTAACTACTTCATATTTAACCACAGTGTACTTATTCTTTACCTATTTATCTTTATTATTATTCTTTACATATTTATGACAGAACATCAATTCCTTGAAAGTAAGAATTGATTTTTCTTTAATTTGTGTCCTAATTACCTAGTAATGTTTTTGTTCAGACATTTTTCTGTTATATCTAACTCTTTATGACCCCCATTTGGGGCTTTCTTAGCAAAGATACTGAAGTGATTAGCTATTTCCTTCTCCAGCTCATTGTACAGATGGGGAAACTGAGGCAAAAAGGATTAAGCGACTGCCCCAGGGTCATACAAGTAAGTTTCTGAGGCCACATTTGAACTCACAAAGATGCATCTTCCTGATCTCAGGCCAGGTGCTCTATTCTACTGCACTATATCGCTGCTCATGTACAGTAATAATTGTTCATAATAAACACATAGTAGGTATTCAACATTCATTTGATTGAGTAGAGGCCATGGTGTGGCCATGGAGAAATAAGTATAATAGAATTATAGAACCAGGAGCTACGCTGTAGATCATCTAGCTGTAATCCCTTATTTTATTGATGAGGAAACTCAGGCCAACAGTGGTTAAGGTACTTACCCAAGATCACACGGAGAAAATAGCTGAACTGGGATTTAAACCCAAGACTTGAAATACAATGTCTTTTCTTCCATACAAAGACAACATAGGGCATAAGCAACTGGAAGAATGGCTTTGAGGGAAAGCAGAAGTCACTGAGGGAAGTTCTTTAAAAATAATGATCTCTCTTTAGATATGTTGTATTTGAAGTAATCATTCAGCATGATATTTACTAGGTAATTTGATATGTGTATCGTAACTGACAAAAGAGGTTTGAGTTTGAGATTCAATTGATTTGGAATTATTCTCAGTTTATAAGACAACTAAGTTGCTTCCAAAGTGGGTTTCTTAAGATTTTATATTGAATATTCATTTTTTGAACTAATTCATTACAAAATTGGACATTTGTTCCAACGATGATGATGATGATGATTGCAGCCACAATAACACACTTTGAGGTTCATGATACACTCGTACAACCATTATGCCATTTGGTTACCTGTGTGACCTGAAGCAAGTCATTGAATATCACTGGACTTGTTCCTCAGTTTCCTCTTCAGTAAAATGAGGAATAGGCCAAGATAACCTCTCACTATTTGACCTATTATCTGATAACCCCATGAACCTCACAGAAATCTAGGTAAACACTATTATTATACACATTTTACATATGAGGAAATTGAGGCTCAGAGGGGTTTGTGACAACCTGTTGTAACCCATTTATCATAGAAGGAAGATATAAAAGTTTTTTTAAACAAATAATAATATATTTATGAATATAACAACACTTTAAAAGACATCTGCTTAAAGGAAACTTGACACTTTAGTAATACGAGGTCAGATAATATGGTTTACTGCACAAACTCTAGAATAAGAAGTAGGAAACCTAGGGTTCTAGGACTAGCATTACCTATTTTATATTGGATAAGTTTTGTAAGTCTCATTTGCAAGTCTCATTTACACTCATGTATTCTGGAATTGTTTTTTTTTTCTTTTTTTGAATGAATGCGTTCATCAGCTTTGAAACTGGGGAAAAAGAAATATAATAGAGTTGACAATTCAAAATGTAACAGTTAATGAACCCACAAAAGAAAGCATTTACTTAAACACCCAACAGGGGAAATCTGGAATTCTATAAAGCATGTTTCAGAAACACTGGTTTAGTACACATCCTTGAATAGGGTATAGGGATTCATGTTTTCTATTATTGTCAGAAACATTTTTCAGGTTATATAACTGAGTTGGACCATCTCTCAATAATGTCAATATGTGTATGTGTTTGTGTATGAATGCATATGATTACACACAAACTCACACTTATGCTTTCCATATCAAGCAAAGGAATTTAGATTTTTTCCTCAAGGCAAAAAGAGTCATTGTAGGTTTTCGGTTTTGTTTTTTATCTTGTTGTTGTTGTGGTTGTTACAAGGGTGACCTGTGGAAAGGTGAATGCATGTGTGTGTATAACCACATACATATGTGTATAACTGCATATACACATACATATGAGTACATATATTAGAATCTGTCGTGTTATCAACTAACTAAATATAAAAATTTAGCAAATAGTTTGTCAGTTCATAAAGATAAAAGTCAATATTTTTCACAACTGATTTCCCTCTTGCTTTCCTCTACTTGGCTAAACTCATTACATACAACTTCATACACATCAATCATAGAAAGCTGCAAAAGTTCAGAAAACTACAATTCTTTCAAAAATGGAATATTAACAATGTAACAAGCTAGAGGAAATTTTTAGAAACTATAAGGCAAGTCAGGAATATGTATTAAAGTAATTGGATTCAAATACTAGGAAATATATATGCGTATATATATATACACATATGTGTATACGCACATGCACATACAAATATATGTATATATATATATACATACATGCATACACACATACATTTATGTATACAAATACGTATGTGTGTATGTCTATATGTATGTATGTGAGTATTTGTCTTTGGAACTCTTAGCCAAAATAACATATCTCACCTTTCCTTGCAAACTTGTTTTGCTTCCCTCATTCCCTTTTACTTGCAGATATCACCTTATCTTTACATTTGTGGTCACCCTTGATGTTTTCCTCTCTCCACACCTTATCAGTTACCTTGTTCTCTTGTTGCTTGTTCTCTTCTACAAAATCTCTGGCAGCAATTTCTTCCTTTACATTCTCATTGACTCTGTATCAATGTTGCCAGTCTTCATCACCTCACACATAGTTTATTCCAACCAGTTTCCCAGATTCTAGTATCTCTTTTTAATCTTTACTGCATAATACTGGCAGATTAATCTTTCTTAAACATCTTTTCATAGATCACTTTCATAACAAACAACAACAACAAATCTTCAAGGATTCCTTTCTGCCTAGAGGACAAAGTCTAAATTCCTTTGTTTGTCATTCAGTGCCTTTCAAAATTTGTAGCTGTATTGCCAATGTGATATTCAAAGTGCCTATGACAGTCATGAATATGCAGGCACAATTCTGAATCATGAAATACAACAGACTCTGCACATGGAAGACAGAATCAAAACATTTATTCAGACATCAGAAAGCCAAATCCCAACACCAGAAAGCCAAATCCTTCATAGTAACAAAAATCTACATACAATAACAATGCAGAGGGCAACACCAGCCCCAAGCCCTCTCTCCGTTAGGCTTTCCACAAACCTGCTCCCTTAAACAAAATGCTCTTCTCTCACTCACAGCCAGCTGCCTATTTGCCTGCATCCTTCAGTTTTGACAGCTTTCTGACCAAATTGTCTCTCAGCTCTGCTCTCTACTCTCTGCCTCTTCCTCTTATACCCTTCCTTTTCCACCTGTTCAGCAAACTCCTCCCAACACAGGCTCCATGTGACTCAGACTTCCCTGTTACTGAGGCAGGTCACATGGGGCTACTAATCTTATTCTTTTCAAAAGGGATTATCCAAAATTCCCCTATTTTATATCATCATTTCTTCACTTTTCCCCCTAACTAGAATGCCTGCTTAACTTCTCTCCATTGATCTAGTTCTTATTCATCATTAAATGCTCAGATGGTTTCTTCTCCAAAACCCCCTTGCTCTCTATGATCAGCCCTTCTCCTGAATTCCTATTGCAGGTCTTTCTCATAACAGTACCTTGTTGCACCAATGTGCTAATTTCCCCCCACAACACCCAACGATAGCAGCGGCATACCAACACCACTTATATAGTACTTGAAAATTTCCAAAATGCTTTACAAATGTCATCTCATTTTTATCTTCACAACAACCTGAGGAGGTAGTTTCTATGATACCCCACAGCTTTCAAATCTGGAAACTGTTTAAGTGACTTGTCTAGGGTCACATAGCTACTCCCTGAGGTCATATTTGAATTCAATCCTTCTCGATTCTAGATCTAACAACAAAGTTAACAAAAACAGCCATCAACAGTTAACAAAAAAGAAAACAGTCAATGAATCTGATAAGGCATACACAATCCTTTCATGGTAGATATATTAGAAAGATGCAGAAGTTTAGAAGTAGAAGCAGGTTACTGAAAAAAGATGACAAGTAATGCTCGCTAAGAGATCCACAGACAGATTTAAATTTGTATTTTTTTACTAAGTTTGAAGTCAGCTATTCTCTGTCTAAAAAGGTAGCAATAGAGATTAGATTTGTGATTTCTTTGTTAGGAAGAACTTTCACTTGGGGAAATTTCTCTGACAAAGCAGATTATAAAATTCTCTGCTATTTATGGTCATAGAAAATTTTCCAAGGTCATAGAGCCAATATATGTAAGAGAAGGAATGTGAACCCAGGTTTCCTAGCTCACACAGTAGCTCTTGACAGAGAACATCACTGCTCTCTAGGGAAGTATATTTCATTTATCAATACATGACTAGTATTAATAATACTACAAATAATATTAATACTATTGCTAATAATCACTAGCATTTTGTAGCATTTTACGTTGTTCAAAGCATTAAATATGTTCTTATTTGATTGATTGCTGCTTCACAGTTCAACTTCATTTTAATATTCCTTTCTTTTACATCATTGTAATGATTGTTTCAGTTTTTCTTAGAACTACTTCTCTGATTGTTCATGGTAATTCATTTATTGGACACCATTCCACTTTTGGTGTAATTCCTATTTAACCTAACCACAACCCCCTAGACAACAAGAATTTTCTTTTACTTTATGGATGTCTCTAATTTCCTCCTACTTCATCTTCTGTGAAGGACATAATTAACTTTTGTGAAGTTATTCCAATTGAATGCTAAGGCATTTTCCTTTTGTGTAAAAGTTGTACTCAGTCAACTTTCTTTAGAAGTTTTCATTTCTCTAGGGAAGTAATGGCTCTCCAAGAATTCCCATTTATACAACTTCTCAATTCATAGTTTATCAATGATCTCAGACTTTTATTTGTATAGATGTTAGTTTTCCAAGACACTAAGAGATATATTTATATATTAAACACACACACATACACACACACAAACACACACACACAAAAAAAACAACTAGACAATGTCTAAATTAAGGGTTATTTTTGTGTATGGAAGGAAGGGGTTATTTATATATTTTGCTGTTTTACTTCTTTACTCATTCAGTCAAGCAGTCACATAATAAGTTATTATTAGGTACATAAAACCTGTGTTTTCTATTCTTTTGCACTCTACAGCTAAATCTTTTTAATGGTAGACCCACATCTGTCTAGTCAACTGACGGACTTTCACTCTCCTTCAGCAACCACTACCTTGTGACATATAAATGATTTCTATTGTTTTGTTGGTCATTTTTCAGTCATGTCTGATTTTTTGTGATCACATTTGGGTTTTTCTTGGCAAAGACGCTGGAGTGGTTTGCCATTTCATTCTCTAACTCATTTTACACATGAGGAAACTGAGATGAATAAGGTTACATGACATGTCCAGGGTCACAAAGCTAATAAGTGTCTAAGGTCATACTTGAACTCAGGTCTTCTGTATCCTGAGCCTGGTGCTCTATCCACTGCATCACCTAGTCAACCTCATATATAAATGATAGTAAATTATATTACTCTAATAAATATAAATAATAAATATAAATAATTAAAATAATTTATAGTATGTATTGTGGTATCATTGGGAATCCTTAAAATACTTATTAAGTGAATCCTATAAAAGTTTAGTTTCCATTTATGTAGGACTTTAAGATTTGCCCAGCATTTTTAATATAACATTACAAGGTAGACAATACAAGTATTACACCTCTAAAGATACTGAGACTGAAACAGGTTGTGACTTCACAAGAAAATCATGAAGCTGAGTTTTTTGACTCTTGATTAGCACTTTAAAAAAACATATACATATATGTATATATATATAAAATTGTCTCTCAATAAGTGGAGTAATATACTCTCCACCCAATATTCTTTTTGGGACATTTAATTATTAGTTCTTCCTCTTACTATTCTTTGTTTAAGAAGCAGAAATTGCTCTAGAGATTCCTCTAATAACTAAACTTGCCATATATGATGTTTCAGTATTTTTTGAGCCCTTGCATTAAAAAAAAAAAAGTTTTGTAAGGTTATGCATTCCTTTGCAGACAGATTATTGGAGCACCTGCTTTGTTCATGCAGTGTCTTGGCATGCTGGAGACAAAATGATCAAGTATTACTAAAATTTATTTATCTCAAGTCAGATTCAAGATTTTCAAGTAGAAATTGTGAGTTACCGGATGTCAGAGCTCTAAATTTCATTACTAAAGCAGGTGTCAAGATTTTGCATTCAGTAGTAGTGTTGGTGATAGCTCTGTTACATGAATCTGAGGGAAGTAGCAGAAGCATGCATTTAAAAGAGTAGTTAGATATTAAGATAACATTTTGAGGACTTCAGCCTCAAAAGGTAAATAATAATCACTCAAGTCTTGAGGTCAGTGCAGATATGATTTTCATTTTCACGTAGGTGGCCAATAAGGCAAAGCTTCTGCTAGCAAGGGTGCTCTCCCCTTATTCTTTTGACTTGACCCTGTCCAGATGTCTCAGGCTGCCCAGAACCTGTCCAGAGGGCCAGGTGGGAAAAGCAACATAATTGCTCATAGTATTTGGGCAATTTGGGACTGAAAAAACTAAAAATCCTTCTGGTTAAATGGAGGATCCCCAGGCCTTGGAATCTGTTTTGCTTTGAACTGCTAATATTGTCAGACATTACGATTTTTCCAATTGACTCACTTTCTGTACTCTTGGAACTGCCACATGACCTGACAATAGAACTTGCCTTCTCTGCTAAGGCCTTCCCTGCTTAGGACTTTTAAACCTTTCCATCTACTCTGAAGCTGAGTTCTATTATATATGTTGTCTCCTCCAATTATAATATGCTCTCCTTGAGAGAAGGAACTGTTTCACTTCTTCTCTCTGAATCCTCTTACAAGTACAGAGTGGTGGCCAAAAAAAAAACAAAACACTTAAATATTTTTCATTCATCAATATTCACAGAAACAACTTGAATGCCATTAGAGAAAAAGCAAATAAATGCAAAATACAAGGAAAATGAGGAAAGAATACTAGACAGAAATTTTGCAATCTGATTCAGAGCAAAAAACTGCCTCATTAAAAAAAAAAATCTTCCTTTTTTTTGGGGGGGAGGGAATGGCAAATAGATTTATATGCAATTTTTCATAATATGCTGCAGCCTATATATCCACTACAGGTCTCTATTAAACTTTTGATGTTCCATAATGTTGTGATTTAACAGTTATATGGCATGTTAAAAATATTGAATGTATTCCAAAGAGAAATTTATGGTAACAAAAAACTGAAATATTCCACATACATGTCAAGAATATTTTCTCCTTCCTTTTTAGTATTAAGTTCTGCACACTTTCAATCTGTAATATCTTACCAAGGTGTATGAGTGTGTAAATTGTATGAGTGTGTAAATTGCATCTGCATATTTATAGGAGATCAATGGCTCATCTATCTAACTGCCTACCACCATCTGTGCAGTAGGCATTCCTCATCTACTTTTAATTTTCATCTACAAAGAGCTGATTCAGAAATGACTCCAATTACTAGTTACCAATGTAATGAGTCATTTCCTGCCTATTAAAATGTGTATGTTAATTGGGATGTCAATTTCACTCTTTTGTGATGTTACTCACTATTAACCATGTCTGACTCTCATCTTGAATAAAGTATTAATGATATAGATTTGTAGAACTTATAAATGTTACATGTCTTGGACCTCTTTTGTTTCTTTATTCAGTCATATTTTTCAATATATTTTTCGAAAGCTTTCCCTATTTTCAGTTTTACATTAAAGTCACTAAGAACTAAAGTTTATGTTGATTTAATTTGATGGGTTTTGTCAAGTTTCATAGAATTTAGCATAAACACTGCAATGCACAATATCCAAATTATCTATAAAATTGTATTTCTTGTCTTTAGATCTTAAGAGCAGCTACCCCTTCACCTCTTCATTTGGCTTCCTAAAAACTACCAATGAGTTATCATTCTATTTATATTATCTGGCATTATTTATTCCATGAATGTCAAAAATAATATCATTCAGTTCCCCCAATAGTATGTTGACCCATAGTTTTTGAGCGATGATCTTACATTTAGAGTACTATCACTTAAGTTCATACTTATAGCTAATGTATAAATTATATGATTCTTAGTACTCTCCAACATATTCTAGCATTGTATCATCATTCCTGCAGAAGTGAAAGGCATACGTAGGACTAACATCCATTTTGTATATTTCTTCTATGAGGGTTTCCATGACAAAAGTCTTTATTACCTAAGGCTCAGCCTAATAATAACGGACCTTTCCTCCTATAGCTAGATAGATTAACAGAAAGTTGGTGTATCTTATCACTTAAGATAAGTGATTGTGCTTAATGCTTTTGTATTATAGTAGTGTATATCAGAGTGTATGCCCTGCTGATGTAACCTTTGAGAACCCAGGGTCACTGTCATTCCCCAGTGCAACATCTGAAGGAGGTTTTCTGGGAAGAATGATAATAGGCAATTGAGAATTTAATTTGTTAATCTGAAGTTATATTGTGTGAATCTCCAGTTATCTATATATAAAACCAATTTTGGAAATGGAAAATATCATTTTGCTCTTTCTTGCATATGAATCAGTCATTTATGTACTTAAAAGTGACAGATGTGAGGAATTTTGAGAAATATTGGATGATATACATTAACTGACACAGTGTAAACTAAGCAGACTCATCAGAACATAACACAAAATATTACAAAAATATAATTTTAAAACATGACAAAGATGCTGAACTATGAGTAACTGATAACAAAATTTGAACATAGAACTTAACAGACTTATGGATAGGTGAACAATTTATGAATAAACAAGAGACAGACAGTAAAGTCAGGTACACAATGGACAATTTCGATTACATTAAATTTAAAAGGTTCTGCAGAAATAAAATATATATATATATGTATGTATATATATATGTATATATGTATATATATACATATATATATAGCCAAGATTAGAAGGAAAGCAGAAAACTGGGGGAAAATTTTACAGATAGTTTATTAGATAAAGGTATCCTATCTAAAATAAATAAAGAACTATGTCAAATATATAAGAATACAAATCATTACCCAAATTGATAAATGGTCAAAAGATATGAACAAGCAGTTGTCCAATGAAGGCATTGAAACAATTTATACTCATATAAAAACTGCTCTACATCACTAATGATTAGAGAAATTTTAGTTACAATAACCTTGAGATATCACTTCACACCTCCCAGACTGGCTAAAACAATAGAAGGGGAAAGTGACAAATGTTGGAGGGGATGTGAAAAAAACTGGGACACTATTTCATGGTTGCTGCAATTGTAACTGATCTAACCATTGTGGTAAACAATTTGGATTTATGCCCAAAGACTTACTAAACTACCTATACCGTTTGACCCAGTAAGACTAATACATGGTCTATCTCCAAAGATGATTTGGGATAAAGGAAAAGAATCTACATGTTGTGAAATGTTTATAGAAGCTCTCTTTCTGGCGGTAAAGGATTAGAAATTGCTGAGACGCCCACCAGTAGGTGGTGGTGGTTTTCCTTCGCCTTCGAAGAGGACCACAATGATATCACCATGATAAAGTGAAATTTCAGTGTGTTCGACTGTGGCTGATCAGACCAATACGAGCTCAGAATGCTCTACCACAGGTTGGGCACAGATAGTCTGTATGAACATTTGGGGTGGATAGCCCGTATCTGCACATCCTACATTTCCTTTGCGCATCCTACATTTCCTTGGTGCTGCCTCAATTCTGCTTTGCCCAGAGAACATAGCACCCTTTTTGATGTGAGCACGCCATGCTGAGTGGTCCTGTGCCAGTGTCTCCCATGTTGCACAGTCAAACCTTTCTGGGCCTGGGTCTCAGCACGGGGGCCATCCCTCTTCCTACTGGAGTGAGGCAGAGGCCACACAAGGCAGGACCTCAGACTCTGGGCACAGGGGACGGACGCGAGCTCATTCTCCAGCCATCCCTCCCTCCCCCGCATGGGCTGCTCTCAAACCCCTGAAAGGCTTCAGGGGCTTCATTCCTGCTCCGTGAGACACCCCTCTCCTTTAGGGGGAGCTGTCCTCGGGGACCCCAATCCCGCCGCACCCCTGGCCGGCTTCCGGGGCACCTCATCAAAGTTAAGAAGACACCGCCACCTGCAAACCCGGAAGGAAAAAACCTTGCTCTTCTGACTCATTTTTGTTGTTGTTGTTGTTGTTGACAAAATATTGGGGTCATTGTTATTCACCATGACATATTGTCTTGCTTTTAAACAGCAGGTGAACAAATATTTGGTTGGCTCTGAGATTATACCATTTTACCTAATCTTTTCCTCCTTTTTATTCTTCCTAACAGTTCCTTCTTGTTAGAGGATGACAGCTAAATCTCTAGGGCCCTGCTCCTTTCCCAATGGAGTAGCTGCTTTTCATTTCCAGGCCCCTTTGCAACTTAACAGAGTCCTCACAAAGTCATTAATGCACTTACTTAATATTTTATGCCCTCTAAACAAGAGGGAGCCATAAAAGTTTATAAAATATGAAGAGAAAAGTGAAGGGATGTACTTTACATGGTCAGACAGAACAATTTGAGACTAACCACTGAGGAACTTGTGAAATGTAATTTTCTAGATGCAAAGTGACAGTTTCCCCAATGAAAAATAATCTATGAAGATGCAATGCTTTCAAAAACTATCATTCTCTCTGCGTTTGCATTTGAAAGACCTCTAAAATTGCCACTATTTAAATAAACTTCTATAGCTGAGTCCCTACAGATTGTAACCTCTCCTCCTTGTAATGGTGAAGCTTTTATACAAAGAGCTGAACAACTTAGAGTGAAACAATTGAAATGCCATTATTCTGGGGGAACCAAGTGTGCAGGGCTGGTGGACATTGGTTATTCTTTTGCTGAAATAAAATTGATAGAGAAAGTTGATCATGTGTAAGTAGATTATAATTTGATTGTCATTCAGTAAAAATTGAATTGCTGATGGGCATCAGAGCTAATCCTACATTATTAATGCACACAGTTTAATGCTGTGAGTTCTCACTTCGATAATCTTCAAATCCACTAAATTTCAAACAAAGAAGTTAAAGGTATTGCTGTTGGTTGTCTAAAAGATTTAAAGACTTCTCAGGTTCAAAATTTTGTTACCCTATTTGTGAGTGTAAACTAAAGGGTTAAATAAAAGGCATTAATTAAAAGGTCCAGAGATTAAAGGATTAAATAATATAAAAGGCAGAGTCAGTGGAACTGTTTATCAGTGGCTTGGAGAGTAAGAAGCAAAATGCTGAGCCAGGTTTCAATATTATTTCCCATCATAGTTTTTACCTGGAACAAGATACTTCTAACTTTGGTGGCTATGCTGAGCTCAGGTTAGAGCAATGCCTAGTCTTTTCTCTTCTGCACCAAAACATAAACCTGACACCTAAATAGTGTAACAAATAATGCGAGTGTCATCTTTAAGTTAACTTTGCAATTACCTCTCCCTCTTACCTAAACATGTGAACATAGTCCTAAGCACATAAAAGGCAATTAATAAACACTTATTGGATTAAATAGAACAAGAGAATACTGAAGGTCAGTTTCACTTTCACTGAATAAAGTCTTCAGTTCCTTGTTGAGATATCATGAAACTATGTGTCACTTCTCACCATTTTTGAGTGGCATCTCTGGGGTGAGAAGAGGGACTTGATTAATTATGTGAATAAATGCCACACTAAGAAAGCTAGCTTCAGTACATATATTTAACATATATTATAAACTCCTAAGTAATATCCAAGTGGAGCTTTTAAAATTAAGTGCATATAAATGTAATGTTGTCTGGGGTACTTAACACTCTGGACTGCAAAATATCATTTAGCAAGCAGTGGGAAATCTAGTGAATTTAATCAAACCCTGTCATATATTATGTACTTCTTATTCACTATCTAGATAAAATAATGTACATCTTTCTCAAATGAGAGTCCTAGTCACTATAGGAATAGATGAAAATGCCTGAATACATGTTCTGCTTCTCTGGTATACTTGTTGTATGACTATGGCTAAGTCACTCAATCTCAGGTAGTTATGTAAGAATGTAAATTTCTAATGATTTGCTGATTTTTATTTGCAGAAGAAATTTCAATATTGGGAATCCTCCAAAGCATTGAAATCTCAAACATGGACCACTCTCTCTGGAGGCAAAAAGAAAGGAAGGAAGGGAGGAAGGAAGGAAGGAAGGAAGGAAGGAAGGAAGGAAGGAAGGAAGGAAGGAAGGAAGGAAGGAAGGAAGGAAGGAAGGAAGGAAGGAAGGGAGGGAGGGAGGGAGGGAGGAAGGAAGGAAGGAAGGAAGGGAGGGAGGAAGGAAGGAAGGGGAAGAGGGAGGGAGAGGAAGAGAAAGAACAATAATAGTAGACATTTATATAGGCTTTATATTACTAACTTTGAGTCAGGAAGGTCTAAGTTCAAATACAATCTCCTAAATGTACTAGCTATGTGACCCTGGACCAGTCACTTTACCTTCCTTAGGCTCAGTTTCTTCAAATCAAAAATGGACATAAAATATCACCTTCTTCACATAGATAACAGATGTAGAGCCAGAATAAATTTTTAGAGGACATCTAGTTCTGCATATATCATTTTGCATCCTAATCAAATGAGATGATATACATAAAGCAATTTGAAAACCTTAAAATTATACGTGAATGTTAGTTAAGATGATGATACTTCAATATTTTCGAAGTGCTTTTCACACATTAGCTTATTTGATATTCATAACAACTTTGTCATGTTAATGCTATTATGTTCTCCATTTTACAGATGATACTAAGATTCAGGGAGAGTAAATACATTTACCACGGTCACACAGCTAATAAGGATCTGAAGCAAGATTTGAACTCCAGTCTTTCCCATTCTACATATGACATGCTAATTCTTAATTGTAGGTGTGAAATGAAAATAGATATCTGACTCTGATTAGTCTCTTTCTTTTAATGTTCATATGAAATAATATAAGGTATAAATCAATAATTGCTGATATTATACACTTTGACAAAATTTTGACTATGACTAAGTAACATTTTAAATGAAAATACTGGTGTTATATTTCACCAAAGTAAAAGTAAAATCATTATTTAAAGAACAGTTGTGTAACAGGTTCCAGGGGTTCAAATTTTGTTGTGACTTGTCATGCTTTTTAAACAAAATATATGCTTAATTTTACCAAAGAGTTAGTCATTCTTATAGTGCTACAAGCTTCTAAGACCAGCAATAGACACAGAATTTTGGATGAATATGATTGAATGGAACCTTGAGGATTATAACATGGTGTAGGTCTAGGAGTCTAGAAAGCTAGTTTCTAATATTAATTCTTCATTTGACCTTGGGCACCACATTTAATTTATCTGAGGCTTGTTTTCTTCATCTGTTAAGTGAAAGGCTTGCCCTATAATATTGCTGTTACTTTCTAAGCCCTCAGTATAAGACCATATACATGTATGTACCATATACTACATAAACACACACATATAGGTAGATGTGTGTATACATACATGTATATATATATATAAATACACATATTTAAGAAAACAAGCTGATTTATATTCTCTTTATCCTCCCTTTGCTAAAGATACTAAAATGGGCTATAATTAAACTCTCACTGTATTGCCTCAGTGTAACTCTTATCCCTTTTAATTTATAGTGAATCTTTATCATCTCTATCAAATTTTTTAAAGAAGTATTTAGCTGATTAAGATTCAGTAGTGTGGAGTGTCCTTCCAACCCCGAGATTCCGTGATATTGAAATATCTGATGGGATCTCAGAGTTTACAATAATATATTCAAGCTTCATATTAAAAATTAAGCATTCACATTTAAATCTATATTCTCAACCAAGCAACAAACAGTAAGTGCCTACTATGTGCCAGATAATATGATAGTATTAGGGTAGAGATTCAACCCTCTCCAGTTTAATTGCAAAAGGTCCAAACATCTCCAGGAAATCAGTAACTCAAAAGTAAACTAGGTATGAAAAGTTCTTAATCGATGTGAAAGATTCCGAGAGGCTTTGGATGACTAAATAAACGCATAACACATTATACAACCAGTATTGTGATTGGTTCAAGAAGATTCACCTACAGCTTTTTGAGCAAATGCAAAATCAAAAGAAAATAAAACTGTTTGCTTTTTTGAAGCCAGTGGGTATAGTAGGTATAAATTTGAAAGCTGAGGATTTTAGGTTCCTGAAAGTAAGTGACTCTTGAGTAGAGGGCCTTCTTCTCTTTCTTCTCCCCTCCCCATCGAATATGTTACCAAAGAGTCTTGACTAGTCAGACAGTGCATCCAGCTGTTAAAAGAGAGCGTCAAGAGAGAAGCACACAGAATGTCTTCTAAGAAAAAGCGAAGTATAGAATTCAATGAGTTTGACCTTGTAAGTTGAGCAGTGTTTCCTTACCTATGTTGAATTTAAGTTTAATATAGTTTCCTTGCTCATTTCTCTTGTTAACATATGAGAATGTTATTAATTAACAAATTAAGGCATTCAGTATGGTTGAGAAATACCAAAAAGAGTTGTGGTTTTATCTATGAGTGAATTCCCTATACTAGTGTAAATCCAGAGGTAGACTGTAGGACTTCCCTAAAGTACATGAAGGATCCCACCAATAGTGTTAGGGGGAAAAAAGAGTGTGTGTGTGTGTGTGTGTGTGTGTGTGTGTGTGTGTGTGTGTAGATATAAATGTATTTATGTATGTGTGTGTAGGTATGTATGTACTTATGTATGTGTTTATATACATATATATACACGTGTGTGTGTGTGTGTGTGTTCCTAACTTCAAACCCAGCACTATCCTTTTTTGGCACATCTCCTCTATTGTTGGGCATTCAATAAAACAATTTATATAAAAATAAATTAAGATCTATGACTCACACCACTCCTACAACAAACTATAATTTGGATTAGTGAGTTAAATTAAAGAGAAAAAAGAAAATCTCAAAAGAGAATAAGATAGCGTACTTACTCCAAATGCAAAATAGGAGATTAATATCAAAGCAGTGGAGAAGCATTCAAGCCACTCATTTAACCTATTAGTACTTTAGGCAACTTTCCAAGACAATAACTTTTCAAGACACCAACTTTGCATTGGTAGAGGGAGTTTCCTTATTTGAGAGTTCTGGTCCACTCCTTATCTATATCCTTGTTTGTCATATCCATTATACTAAAGATAAAAAAATGGTCAGTTCACAAAAATGAGAACAGAACTGTTTTGTGAGTACAAAAAAATTCCTAACTTCAATAAACTAATTGAAATTTAGAAAAATTATGAGGTACCACTTCACACTCATGGATTTATTTAGTTTGCGAGGGATGGTTGAAGTTGATGTTAGTGGCTGGGCTGAGGGAAGGCATTTGTGGTAATAATTAATGTCCACTTTGGTATAAGCAGTCTGACATCAGCTAGGATCACAGCACTTTCCTTCTGAAGATACCATGTTTTGGCAGAATATCTCAAGGAAGAGATTGCAAAGAAAAGAAGGATTTTTACAAAGATCATAAAATTAGAAGAGATCTCAGAAGGCACCTCTTTTTGGTAATTTTTATGCAGTGGGTATAGAGCTGCCCTGGGCCTTCGAATACCTGGATTCAGGTCCCACTTCTGCCACCTCACTGTGTCAGTGAAACCACTGTCTTGCTACATCAAAGAGTTTATGCTCTAGGGAAGGGCTTCTTAAATTTTTTCTACTCGTGACCCTTCTTCCCCTGAGAAATTTTTATCATACCCCAGGTATATAAAATAAGTGTACAAATCAGACATTTACTAAATCATAAAGAAATTTATTTTAATACAATTCTTTGGTATACATATAAATTTGCCATTTATTAAAGAGAAATAAATTTGCATACCAATGAGATATATATGACTTTATTTTTACAAAAAGAATTAAACCTTGGCAAAATATTTGATAATGATATTTTGGTATTCAAAATCTTTTGCTGTTGTCAAATTTTCTGTGACCCCCACATTCAGTTATGTGACCCCATATGAGCTCTCAACCCATAGTTTAAGAAGTACTGTTCTGCTATGCCCAAAGGGCTACAAAAATGTGCATACCCTTTGACCCAGCAATATCGCTACTAGGACTATATCCCCAAGAGATCATAAAAATGGGAAAGGGTCCCACATGTACAAAAATATTTATAGCAGCACTCTATGTAGTTGCCAAAAACTGGAAGTCAAGGGGATGTCCATCAATTGGGGAATGGCTGAATAAATTATGGTATATGAATGTAATGGAGTACTATTGTGTCATAAGAAATGATGAACAAGAAGACTTCAGAGAGGCCTGGAAGGACTTATATGACCTGATGCTGAGTGAAAGGAGCAGAACCAGGAGAACTTTATGCACAGCAACGACCACAGTGTGTGAGAGTTTTTTCTGGTAGACTTAGATTTTTGTAATAACACAAGAACTTCTTACAAAAAAAAAAAAATCCCAACGGTGGTTCTCAAGGCAAAATGCCTTCCACACTCAGAGAGAGAAATATGGAAGTCACTCACATAATGTAACAGATCATGTTTGTGTATGTGTATGTGTTTGTGTATCATGTTCTGATTTGTTATACGATTTCTTTCATTTATCTTAGTCTGACTACATAGCATGACTATAGTGAAAATATACTCAATAGGAAAGTATATGTAGAATCTATACAGAATTGTATGCAGTCGTGGGGAGGGAAGGGGGGAGTGGGGGGTAGGTGGGGGGGGATAAAATCACAATTGTATGGCAGTGATTGTTAAACATTAAAAAATAAAAAAATAAAAAAATAAAAAAAAAATAAAAAAAAATAAAAAAAAAAAAAAGAAGTACTGTTCTGAGACAGAGTTGTTAAACTCCCTGCCAAACCAGATTAAAATGTCATTGGCAAATGTTTACTATCAATATGTGGCCTACATGGATTTGTTTCTCTTTGAGTTTAAAACCTCTGCTCTAGTAGGTTATAATATGTAACACTGTGGTATATAAGGATATTGAATGGACCTAGGATTTTGTTGGAATAGGAAAATACTGAAGGAGAAAATCTCCTTTACCCATTAAGATCTCACTGTTTGCAATTTAAGAATCTCAGAGAGGAAGCTGGAGAACTGCATCTTGTTTATCTTTGCCTCTCAACCAAAGGCTAGCAGAGTGTTTACCTATAGTAGACATTTAATAAATGTGCATTGAATGAATGATAGAATAAATTAATTTAGCTTCAGAAAAGCAGGCTTATGACTAGGGAACAAATAAAAGACAAGAAAGCCAATGTAATGGATTATGTACATGCATATAAATATGTGGGTCTTCTATATTATTTTTAGTTCATTCTTTCGATTCCATTGGTGTAGGTAGTTAAATACCTTTTAAATGTAAGAAGCGAAACATCTCTTTGGCAGCTTAAATTCAGAGTTGCCTGGATCATTGAGTTTAGTAACTGACTTATGGTCATATGGTCATTCTGAATCAGAAGTAGAACTGGCACCAAGTTGTCCTAAACTCAGGGCTCTGTCGGGCTGCCTTTTATGTATGTCTTTATGAAATATATACATAACAAAAATGTGACAATGTCTACATAAATTAACCCAAAGTAGGAAAAAAAAGAAGCTAATCAGTCATTTTACGTACACTGACAACAGCCCTGAGGTTTAGGAAATAGTATTGAATTTGAATTTGAAATCAGAGTCCTGGATTTGAATTCAATCTCTGTTTAAAAAAAAAATCTGTCTATGGAGATTTCTTATTATAATTGGAAGTTATTGCCAATTACTTTTAATTACATAATTAATTTAAAAAGACATGAAAATTTGAAAGGTAAAAAAAAATCTCAAGTATAGTTTTCTATTCTGAAGCTTAGAAATTTGGAAAAAGAATCAGGAGTATTGTAGAGGAAGAGATGGGGAATTTCTTTGTCAAAAATGTAGAGAGAATGAAAGGTTTCAAAGGGAGGGGCTCCATCTCTCATGTTCATGAGATGTTGTACCTCTTTTGGTCTTCGAAGAATCTTCCCCCATCTCAGGGTTGATATAGGGCTCTTTCCTCCCTCAAGCCTTTTATTCTGCCCAGTCATTAGCATTTTCTCTCTCCATAGTTTTCCTTGTACTCTAATTAGTCATATACTAATTGTGCTACTTACTAGACTCTAAGCCATTTGAGTTTACAGACTGCTAAGTGTTTGTCTTTGGACCTCTAGTTCTTTTCCTGCAATATAATGTGTGATGCCTGTTTGCTGAATTGCTTCAGATTCCTTTTATGTTTCACTTAAGGGTATGGAGTTTCTGCCTTCTCTCTGAGATGCACTGAAGTGTTGTGATGGGGAGCATTTACACCTTGGAATCTAGCAAACACTACAGATCAGGTCTTAAATAATTGTTTTGTTGATTGCCCAGGCTTAAGTGAGTGATAGAGAAATGGTAGTAATGCAGATTAAATTCACAAGTGTGTTCCTCATCAGATTTCTTCTCCCAGAGAGCTAGTTGTTAAATATTTCCTAGCACAGCTCTAGTTCAAATTCTGATGTCGGTACCTGCATAAGCTTGAACAAGTCACTTCATTCTCTGCCCCTCAATTTCTATATCTGTGCACCAAGGTTTTGAAATAGACCAGAAGGTCTTAACATTTCCTGTTTTATGTACCACTTTGTCAGCGTGTTGTTGTTTCAGTCACGTCCAGCTCTTTATGAGCCAATTAGGGTTTTCTTGACAAAGATACTGGAATGGTTTGCTACTTTCTTCTTCAGCTCATTTTACAGATGAGGAATTGAGTGAAACAGTCATAAGACTTGTCCAGGGTCACAGGGTTAGGAGGTATCTGAGGTCACATTTGAACTCAAGTCCTCCTTATTCTAGGGCAGGTACCCTATGCCCTTTGAGAGCAGCTAGGTGGTGCAGCGGATAGAGCACCAATGCAGGAGTCAGGAGGGCCTGAGTTCAAATCTCACCTCAGACACTTGACACGCACTAGCTGTGTGACCTTGGGCAAGTCACTTAACCCCAATTGCCTCATCCTGGGTCATCTTCAGCCATTCTGAGGAATATCAGGTCACTGGATCCAGATGGCTCTGGAGGAGAAGTGAGGCTGGTGACCTGCAACAGCCCTTCCTCACTCAAAACAAAGTTAAGTGTATGTCATTATTTCTCTGATGGCATGGTCTGCTTCAGCAATGAAGGATGAACACACATGACTACCCTCCTCAGTGTGATGGAGCCAATTGGCCACTTTTCAGAATAATGGTTTTAAATGCATAAAAGAAATGCATAGAATTGCAAATGAAATTAATTTACTTAAATATAATCTTCTAAATATCTCTTTAAAAAAAAAACTTTACATATTCTCAGTCTAAGCAACCCTAAGTAGATAGTCTCTACAATCCTCAGCCCTAAAATCCAATAACATATATATATGAAAGACAGTGAAGGAATAGATAAGGGAAGAATGCTATAAAAGTCTTCTAAATTTAGATAGAGACAAGAGGGCAAGGGGAAAGAATGGCAGGGCAGGGCAGGGAGGGAAGCATAGGGAGGAATCTTTAGAGAGTGGGATAGGTTAAACAATAGGAGGGCAAGGTAAGCAGGTAGAAATAAAGGAGAAGAGTCAGGAGGGATAGGAAATGAGATAGCAGGCTAACATAAAATAAACATCAGGAGTACAATTTACTAGGGAAAGAAATTAGGAGTAGCAATCATGATCTCAGACAAAGATAAAGTTAAAATAAATTTAATCAAAATACTGTTATAGACTATTTAAAATAACTGGTATAGGAAATGAGTTGGTGGAATTAGCAGAATATGGAACGACTTGGACTTAGGAAAGAAATTGTTATCCACTGTCAGAGAAACAAAAAACAAATATAGTATGGTCTTACATAGATGCATATAAGTATATATGTGAATATAGATATGTGATTATAGATATCTATGTATAGGTATATATAAGTTAAGGTATATATGCATGTATGCATATGTGTGTATATATGTATATGTATACACATACATATACACACAAACATATATATACACACACATATATATAGATAGCATGCGTATGTGTAGATACAAATGTGTATATGTATGTATGTATGTGTATATGCATGTATAGGAGCATATATATATACATATATATACACGTATATGTATGTGTGTGTATCCACATTCAATTGTAGTCTTCTTGGGGGAAGGAGCAGGAAAAAAAAAGTAAAAACTGTGCAGCAGAGAGCAAAGAAAACCTACAAGGAAGCAAAGAAAAATGGACATCTCTGAACACAATGTGTAGTATTTATTATAAAAACTTTTTTGAAAGGGAAATTCATTGCTCAATATTTTGAATCCTCTCTTGGGTTCTGTTGTGCACATGGAAATGCTTTTCTTTTGTTATTTTGTATTCAAGTTTTAGTTTGAAGTTTATAATATGTTTCTTTTTCTTATTATTTATTTGAGTTTCAGTATTTGTTTGAAATAAATTAATTCAAAACAAATGAACAAACAATAGATAAAATGCCACCTAAGATGCTTAAAAGCTATATGGCCCTGAGCAAGTCTTAACCTCTTAGAGCCTCATTTTCATCATCTGTGGAGATTCTATGAACTCATAGATATCAACCACTTTTACATCTATGATCCTATGATCTCCATTTAGAGAATAAACAGAAACAGAAAAAAAAAAGTTAAATGATTTGCCCATGATCCCAAAGAAAATTATTGGAACTGGGATTAAAATCGTACATTATCTTGCGTCTAACTGCAGCGTTCCTCTGAATATGCTATGGGAACAATAATACATGTCCTGCATATATCAGGGTTGCTCAGTGGATACAGCGCCAGCCCTGTATTCAGGAGCGCATGAGTTCAAATCTAACCCCAGGTATTTACTAGCCTTCTGACCCTGGGCAAGTCACTTAACTTTGTTTGCCTCAGTTTCCTCATCTACAAAATGAGGTAGAGAAGGAAATGACAAACCACTCAAGTATCTTTGCCAAGGAAATCCCGAGTAGGGTCACAAAGAGTCAGATAAGACTGAATAGCAGCATGGACAAAAACAATGTATGTCAGATAATTGATAGGATGAAATTTCTTTCTTAGATGAAGAGCCCTATTCAAATGAGTTATCTTTGTAGTACAAATGAAGTCTATTTATTAACGTTCAAATGTTCTAAATTACTTCATGATGAGATATTAATGATTGATTATTAATCTATATCACATGTGGAAATTAACAAAAGATGATGAGATGGTGATATAGCCAAAAGAATTAATCTATAATGTGGAATTTGCAGGACTATGGAGGCACAGAGGAGATAAGTTGGACATAGTGTTGTCTTTCCGTAATACCATAAACCTTACAGCTTGTCTATGCACACATGTGCCTTTCAATGCTTCTGAAGGATATCACTTGGGATTTTGGCATTTCCACTGAAATATGGTTATACTCTGTAAGATATGTAAGCTGACAGAAAGCAGAAACAGTAACTCCTAACTCTGAGGCTTTAAGAACACTTGTCACTGAAGTGTGGTTGCCTGACATAATAATAACAGTAATGTGATATGAGTGCTTTTCATTTTGTGACAGTCTGTATACTTATCAATTGCAAATGTACTGTATATGAAGTCAGCAATCTCTCTAGAGATGTAGCAGAAATGTGTTTGACCCAGATAACAGGACTAATAACAGAAGTGTTATAGATAGAAAAGTTACTGTATGTCTAAAATGTATGGTCAATGATCACAAGGGCAAATGGAAGCCATGTGTGGTCTAATCTAGCCTGGAAACTCAGATAGTTGTCATGGAAACGGAAGCTTTATAGATCAAAAGGGTACATATATGCACCATCCAAAACCAGTGATAAGACATTCAGGTTTTGTTGCACGATTCAGAAAAGATGGGAAATTCCACAGCATCTACATGTATTCTAGCTTGCAAAATTCCCTAATACTGTTCTTTCCTCTTGTGTTTGCCCAGCTTTTCTGAGTAGCTGCCTTCCAGGATAGACTATCACTATTACAGAGTACAGAATCTAGGGATTGGAAGGGACCTCAAAGACCATTTAATCCAACTGCTAGTGCCCTCTCTCATTAACTGCGTTGTATTTTTAAAGATTTATTATCTTTAGAAGTATTTATTCTGTGTATGTGTGTGTGTATGTATGTATGTATATATAATAAATAGAAACTGAAAAAAAATTAAGTGATTTGCCCATGGTCACACACAAAATTATTGGAACTGGGATTAAAAATCTTAAGAGTATTTTAGATTATGCATATATATATATACATATATATATGTATAAATGCATATATATATGTGCACATTCTTATATATACATATATGAATATGCATTTATATATATTCACACATACCTATTTATACATATATGTGCATATATTCATACACACACACACACACACACACACATATATATATATATATATATATATATATATATATATACTAATCTGGAACATGGTAGATCCTCAATAAGTGCTTCTTGATTTGACTAACTCTAAAAACCTTCAGTATCAGATAGGTGGTACAGTGGACAGAGCTCCTGACCTGGAGGCAAGAAGACCTAAATTCAGATCTAGACATAGAGAGTCACTAACTGTGACCCTGGGCAAGTCACTTAGCCTCTATTTGCCTCAGATTCCTCATCTGTAAAATAGGGGTGATAATAATATCACCTACTTCTGAGGGTTGTTGTGAAGATCAAATGAGACAGTAATTTTAAAGAGCTTAGCACAAGGCCTGGCACATAGTAAGCAATATATCAATATTAGTTATTGTCAGAAGAATATCTGGCACTTAATAAGTGATTGCTTGGGTTAGTCTAAAACTCTTGTAAACCATACCAGACATACGTTTATCTAGCTCGTCGCCTCTGATGAAAGGAAACCTCGTACTCTATATCTAGTTGGAAGGAGGAAACAAGCATCTATTAAGCACCTACTATGCTTCAGATACTGTGCTAAGTACTTTTTTTTAACAACCCTTCGAGGTAGATGCTGTTATTTTAGGTAAGTGATATATAAATGCTAGCTATTATTGTCATTGTTAGCAATATTATTGTTATTATTCCGATGATGATGTCTACTTCATTAACCTTCTTAAACGGAAGAAATGGGTTAAGAGAAATAATTGAAGGAAATTCTATTCTTGAATGAAGACAATATTCAAGTGTCATTTTCTTTGTAATTGATAAATCTTTAGCCCTTTTCATTTCACAATGGTTCGAATCCATATAGTCCAGGTTTGTAGGCCAGGTATCTATCTGCTATTTACCATGTTGCTGCCCCTTGATCTTGTATGACTGTATGTAATAGAGTACAAGACTATCTGAAGAACTGAAATATAAAAAGTCAGGAGAACTATAATACAAGAGAAGACATAGATAAGTTTCAAATAGGTTCATAAGATGTAGACATTTAGTGATATGTAGTGATAGAGTTAATACTAATGATGTTAACGTCAATAAATCATGGATCAACTGTATTTCATAGTGTTACATGACATAAATTAACAGAAGAGGAAGTTACATAGATTTTAAACTTCAAGTAAGATTAAAGTGTGGTTTTTCCTAAAAAGAAAAAAAAAGAAGGGACATAGGGCATAATCATTGCTCTCTCTGGAAGACTCATTCTACAAAAAGGATTGAGTTAGTATAACCTTATAAGACATTGGACTGGTTGCTACAGTGATATAAAAAAAAGTATGACATAATTGACTTTAGGATCCAAAATATCATATTTTGATAGACAAGTAAAACTATTACATTTCACAAGTATGTGTTTTTCTCTTTGCAGCTGGATCCTGTTCTTAGGATAATCTAGATTAGTTGGATCTCACACCACATTTTCTGTAAGCTCATTTTTCTTTTCTTTTTTTTTTTTCTTGTTAGTTCACAGTGCTTATTATCTTCCATGTTTTATAACACTTTGTAAATGAGCATGTACACTAAACTAGCCTTGCTTTTGGCTGCCATTCCAGTCATCCCAGTGAGGAAATCAAATGGTTGTAGACTAAGATGGTTTCTGAACTCTTTTAGCTTCCATATATAAAAACTATTTTATATCCAATACACTTCCTTCCTTCTTTCCTTCCTTCCTTCCTTCCTTCCTTTCCCCCCTTTTTCCCTTTCTCCTTCTTTTTCCCTTCCCTTCATTCTCCTCTATTCTTTTTTTTCTTTTGTTATTTCTCCCATTCTTAAGTGCACACAATTCTCAAATATATTCATGGTATTCATGTATCATTCTTCTGGCTAATCTATAAATCTTTATACTCACACAATCTAGAAAAAATATTTTCCAATATTTTTCCCTCTTTTCTTTTTAATGTTCCTTCACACTGAAGTCAGTGAACATCAAATATATAGTAATATGGTCTGCAAGATATTTTTAAGTGTTAAGAATTTATCTCCTGCATCCTCTGCAACAGATGTTGATACATAAACTATTGTTATTTTGCTGGTGGTGTTTTTTGCTTATGCTTATCATAGGCACTACAAAATCAAGTACCTTATGAAAGGATACATTTGCTGTTGTTGTTGACTTACACCCACGTGTGTGTGTGTGCGTGTGTGTGTGTGTGTGTGTGTGTGTGTGAGTTGTCAGGGAAATATGTAATGGGGAAGAAATATGCAATGAGGGGTAATTCCATATGGACAGTCTGAATGCTGCCCTGACATCCACGAAGTGTTAAGGAACCTAGGGAAAGGCACATTGGGCAGATTCTCTACGGAGGACTTAACAGGAAATCTTTTCTCAGTAGATGTTTATGTCATTGCTGTACAACGTGAGCTCTGTGAGAAAAGTTGATGTGTTGATGTTAAACTTTTTACTTTGTATCTCCAGTGCTCATTGTAGTATCTAGCACACATTAGATACTAATTATTTATTGAATATATAGAATCACAGGGAGAGAATGTCCTTTTTTTCAAGGTTTTGAAATAAAGTCACTAAGATGCTATTGAGCTTAATTTATACTTCATAATAAATTCTAGGCTCACTTAATTTCATTGTTCAACTTAAGTAAAGCTCCAAGTTACCAGTATTCATTGTAGTGTTAACGAGAGTTAAAGATATTCCCCACCCACTAATGGGCCTGCCCATTAAGGGGAATTTGATTAGTGGAGATTTATTTTGTAGGAAGGCTCACAACTAATGAGGCTCTGGTTCTCAAGGGTTGTGATGCCCTCTGGCTCTGAAAAGTGTATAGATACTCTAAGATGAGGTTTTGTTTTGCGGTTTACTTATTGGAAGTGTTTGTTTGGTCAGACAAGACTCTTGGTAGCTTCTAAGTAGCTCCCCGGCTTTGAAAACCCAGATGTTGGTGCTTCTCTCTCTGGTAACTATGTGTGTACCACTTATGTCAGACAGTTGGAAGCCCTGTCTGTTGGTCTTTTATTTCTCTGATTGCATTTTCTCTGAAGTTCAGGGTGTTGACTTTTTCCCCTAAACTAAATGAATGATATATGTGCTTGATTAAAGTAGATTGTTACCCCTCAAAAGTTGCTTTCCTTTTAGAAAAGCAGATCTAAGAACCTGGTACACCTCCTGTGTATGTTGGAGTCCTTGATGATACATTTTTATGTGTATATATGAGTGAAAATAAACATATGTATTCATATGCCTACAGTAATATGCATTCCTACGTATATGTGTCTTTATATGTATATACACATACACGTAGGCATAAATATAGACATGTATGCACTACTTATAGAAATAACTCAAAAGGTTGTCAGTTTAATCCGCATATTGAAATATAGGTAACATGTAGTTTTATTCCAAATCTTTTTGTTCCCAGTGAGGATGATTAATTAGTCTCTTTTGAGTGATTTTCTAAGGCTTTATATAATCAACACAATATAATAAACATAATTTATAAAAAGAAACATCTGGACAATACCAATATTCACAAGGAATTTTTATTCTACTTGGACTTTATGGAATACTACTATCATATCATTGAAAAACACCTCCAATAAATATATATCTACTTTGATTCCTTGCTGAATGTTCATGTAGAAAGGACCACTGAATGAAATTATTTCTATGATCACATACCACATGTTTTATCATCTTTATGGAAGACTCTGATACAACTTAAGGGAGAGTCCATTAAAACAGAACATTTTCTTCTTCCAATTTCAATCCTTTTCATTTTTGTGATCAAACAGCATCACACACAAAAATTCTGTGTTCATGACTTTTCTCAGTCATGTGTGTGACTGAATATTTGGTCTGACCTAGAAAACTTCCCATGAAGCCCACATGTTGCTTTTTATGCTTTTATGAAGGACACCATTAATGTATTATATTAAAATTCTTATAACAATTGAAAGGAATAATAATTTATGAAAATATTACTTCTCAGTTTTCTCTTTCTTTTTTTAATTTTTTATGTATCTTGGAAAGCGATCCCACCTTGATCCTATATCCACCAGATTCATTCAGTTTTCTCAGCTTTACCTCTTCAAGTTGCATTGCCTTTTGTTTGCATCTACTGACTCATATAAGTACCTCATAAAGTATGTAATATCACTGATGATGTTAATTTCTTAATAACATTATGGTTAACAATTCTGTAATATTTTAGTTCTATTTATTTATCTATTTATGATTTCCTCTTGTTTTCTTATTTTGTGTTTAGCTGGTTTTCTAATTTAAAAATACATATTAAACATTCTCCTTTTTCATATTTTGTTCTCATATGTTCTGAGAAATATCATTATTTCTTCCCTATGAGGATGGCTTTAACTATCTCATGGTCTTTTAAAAAAAATCTATCTTACCACCATTCCATAATATATAGCTATTGTTTCTATATTCTTTCTTTAATCTACTAACATTTAAGTCTCTACTAGAGTCTATATCTTTTGTTTGTATACCTTGTATTTATTAATAACTTTCTTTTACATTATGGTTTATTAAGAATATTTTTAGTTATTCTTTCTTACATTTATCTAATTTTCTCTAATAATGTTCCCTATCATATGGTACTTTTTGTAGAGCTACCATGTTGTTGTGAGAGATATGAATATTTTTTAATCTTCTCATTTTTTATATAGCATAAATCATTTTTCACTACATGCTGGATTTGTCCAAGAGAATGGTGTTAAGAATCAAAAGTGAACCTTAAATTGAAAAGAAACTATATGAAGAATAATTACTTTGTAATCTCCTAAAATTTAGTGCTATACATGTAAAAAAATAGCCTTCAGTGTCATTTATAGCTCAGAATCTACAGTAAGACTGTTATTCAAAAAGTAACATTTTATTTTAACTATTAACAACACATAATAATTCATTAATGAGAATCCACTGAACAGAAACTTTAAATTATTGTGATTGTCAGCTTTTCATGTGGCCAAATTAATTATGTCATTAATATAAACTAAAAGAAACTTCCATATCATTGTTATTTGAGTCTAAATAACACCATAGTCTCATTCAGTTAACTTTCATACCATCAGGAGCACCAGTATAAGTTTTGTTGATTACTTTGCTGGAGGTAGAATGTCCAGTTATTTGTCTCTCAATATGACAGTGATAACTGAGTTAAATGATATTTCAGATATCCATATTTTGTAAAGATTGTACTGTTATTAAAATATCTCGAGTCTTTATCGTTGTCATTCACCATCTTTATCTCGAAGATATGAGCCAATGTTTTACTCATCATGTGACAAAGTAAGTGCACAACTATAAGCTATGTTTCCCCTCTGCTGGCACATGAGTTTCTGAAGAATGATGGGTAGTATCAATAAGATAATAAAATTTTGGCAGTATATTATAAAATCTGTGAGGATTCTAACCTCTCCATTAAGACCTAGGAGAGAGAGAGAGAGAGAGAGAGAGAGAGAGAGAGAGAGAGAGAGAGAGAGAGAGAGAGAGAGAGAGAGAGAGAGAGAGAGAGAGAGAGAGAGAGAGAGCGCCAAACAGAATGTTAAAAAAGATCTGCCAGTTCCATGAAATCCAACATTCATCAGACTGATAAAATGATTAGAATATTCACCACACATAATTACTCAGAGACACAGATGTTATAAGAGACCTAGGGAAAGAAATTCATACATCTACTTAAGGAATTTTAAAAGAGAGAGGTAAAAAAGAATTTGGACACTGTGGTTTCCAAAAACAGACCATTTATGCTAAAAAAAAAGCACGTGTCTTCACTAATAATCTTTCCTGAAAAGGAAGATTCCATTGCTAGTTTTCTCTATGGTGCACTACAGCACAGCCAGACAAATTCTTGCTAACTAAAATTCAAACTGTGCTATAAGGATTAAAATATCCAAACAGAAATACCTTTACCGAAGCAAATTCACTTTCTCTTCGGATATAAGAGAAGCATTATTTGACAACAGACACTAATCTAGTCTGTGTTTTCCCTGACCCTGTGTCTTCTCTTTGACCAAACTTAGACCACGCTTGTTAGCCCTCGTACTTAGGTTCCCCAGAGAGGGAAATAGCTATTTTTGCCCAATAACTGGCATTGATGTCTCACCCATGATTATAGGAACCCACAAGGGAAAATTGCTTCCACCTTCTTTGTTACTAATACAACCTCTTTGGAGACTAAGAGGAGTAAAGATAAAAATAAGGAATGTACTATGAGTAAAATGAAATGTTACTGGCATAATGACAATAATTGCAATAATAGGATTAAATGATATTTATAAGTGACTTCTGTGTATTGATTCAATCATGAAGACAGTCCTATGAGGGAGGTGCTATTATTATCCCCATTTTATAGAGGCTGAGAAAAGTTAAGTGATTTGTTCATGGTCAATATGTCTTGGTTTTGAAGCCCTCTTCAAACACTTGCTAACTGACTCTTTAGATCCGTAAGTAGTATTTGAACTCCAGTCTTTCTGGCTCAAAGTTTAGCTTTTGGTGTTCTCTACAAAAGAGGTCATATAGTACAGCAGAAAGCCTGCTGGTCTTGGTTTAGAAGTCCTCTTCAAACACTTACTAACCTTGATTCTCAGCAGATTTTTTAACTGTGGAACAATGTGGAATCCCAGGCCTTGGCTCAAATTTTACTCCTGATACTTACTACTTGTGTGACTTACCTGACCAACTGAATCTGCTTCAGTTTTCTCATATGTAAAATAAAGGGATTAGATCACATGGTTTATGACACTTCCTAAAGTTCATAATTTTTTATGTTAGGATAAGACCATCTAATTCACAAGATAGTTTGAAGGATTAAATGACACAATGTTTGCAAAATATTTTGCCCCCTTTAAAGCATTATATAACTGTGGATTTATTTTTAGCCTAGTCTGTCTCCCTAAGAATACTTGCACACTTTTATTTTCCCTTGCTTAAAGCTATTGCATTTTTTAAAATATATATTTTCCAACATCATTTTTATATAACTCTACTTTTCATAAAAGAGTTCACTCCAATGAATTGCAAAATACTAATTCCAAGTTGCCACGGAATGGGAGTTCATTTGAAGAATATCTTGTAATTTCAGAATCGACTCCAAGAATGCTTTATGAATGTAACTTCATAAACTAATGGTGCCATTAAGTATAAACGTTATCCATGGGCTCTCAATGGCAACACTTGTAGCTTTGGCAAACAAGAAAGCATAAATTATGGGAAGATATTTCTATTCTTAACCCCCCTTGTTCTCTTGGTTCTTTAGCATCTGCAGAAATAGCCCATCACTTAGACCTTTACATACACTTGTCTCTCATCCTCATCTTACTCTCTAAACTAATGAAGAGTGAATGTAACATTGTTAATGTCAGGAGTATCAAACAGAAAAAAAAAATCTGTCAATTTGACGTATATACCATCTGAGTAAAGGAAATATTCATATGAGATTTTCTGGCTTAGAGAAATATATTCTGAGGCACATACAAAAGTGTTATTTTTACATACTTCTGTCAGGTAAAAGTGTAGGCAGTTCAAAATGTGGTGTGTGTGTGTGTGTGTGTATTTAAAGTGTATCAGGAAGACCAGAGTTCAAGACATCAGATACTTGCTAGCTATGTAACCTTGGGCAAGTTACTTAACCTTTACTTCAATTTCTTCAACTCTAAAGTTGGGATAATAACACCTAACTCCAAGGCTATTGTGAGAATCAAATGAGGTAGTATTTGTAAAGTACTTGGCACAGGGCCTTGCACGTAGTCAGGCCATATGAATATTAGCTATTGTTAAAACTACTATTATATCGTGGTCTTTTGTCACCAGCATATTTTAGAACATCTCTTCACAATGGCTACAAAGAAATGTTTTTTGCTGCTTCTGACCTGAGTATCTCCTATTTTCTATCGTTCTGCTTCAGAACCCAATATTTAGTATACCTGAAAGTGTTACCAATGGAAAAGTATGGCTAGCTGGCAATGTATGGAGTGATGGACAACCAGAGAAGATAAATATCGAGAAGATTCTGTTGCTAGTACAAGCAGCTATACATGCCAGTTTAGCCTCTATGACACTGACAAGTAATAAGTGATGAATAATGTCTGCTGAAGAGGATCTTTCAATAACTTGAGATGGAATCCTTCAAATAACCTTAGCACCAGTGAAAAACAGTAAGTTGGCTGGCTTAAGGCATAGTGTCATGAAGCACATACTGCCTGGGTAGTAAGGAGAAAAGTTACCTATGTATTTCTTTTCCTCAGTCTCCATCCCCATGCTAATTTAATAACCACATATAGGGATTCAAGGCAAGCAAAAGAACAGAAAACGTGAGTAATGGAAAGTTAGACTTAACAGAACAGAAATTATAATTTTACACTAAACCTAACAATAACTGACATCTATAAGGGACTTTAGGTTTTTATAGCAGATAATCTCATTTTGGTCTTATGACATACCTGTGAGACAGCTGACAGGTATTTTTATCACCATTTTACAAATGAGTAGCCAGGCTCAGAGAGATTGAGTGATTTACCTGTAGTTATACAGCTGATGTCAGAACCAAGATGTGAACTCATAATCTTCTTGATCCCAGATCTCATGCCTTATCCATTGCCCCACTCAGCCTGTAGCGACCTAGGAAAATAAGTATTCCGTGAGGAATTTAGAGAAATTGTGGAAGAAATATTACAGAAAACCGAGTTTTCAACAAATAAAAATCAGATTCTGTCACTAAAATCAAATTAAATAAGTAATGTTTTACATCTTTTGGGGATGGTTATGGTGGCAAAAGAGTTGTCATAGGAATCAGTTTTGTTTATAATATTGGATGAGTTTGTTTTAGGTAGATAAGTATATTCAAACTTAAGGAATGTAGGGGGTGAGGGGATAAAGGGAATATCTATGAAAATAAGATATATGAACGAAGCTAAGCAAAGTGATTGCTTTAACTACAACAGTTAAAATTTTGGTCGCTTTAATATTCATAGATGTTATATTAGCAGTGAAAGGTCGAATATACTTAAGAAAGAACATGAGTTAAATCGAGTGGTTTGAGAAGAGAATGACTATATAATTTCCATGTCTAGAATATACTTTGGCTGGTAAAATTCCATTTCTGTCACTACCCCTTTTCCTGTCCTCCATATTATTGGTTTACAATAGCATTTCTCTACTGGGCAAAGGTACATGAAAGCATTTTGTAAACTATAATGAAGTATACATATTTAAGGAGTTATTACTGATGGTTACACAAAAAGTCTTATCATAAGAGAAAAGGAAGAGGAATTTTTCAAGATTAGAGCTGAGCCACAATTATGAACACACCTTTGTCTTAATACTGTTATCACTGTAAGCAATACCTGTTCTTTCTATCCATTATCTCTTCCCTAATCCAGACCATCTCCCTCTCCTTCCCATATCCATGCCTTGTCTAATGTTTAGCATTGGTTACATTCCTAAATAGACCCTCAACGTCTCATTTTGAAAAAAAAGAAAAATATTTTCCTACTTTTATTTGCAATATCTGAGAATCTTTGCACACCGGACTTACCTTTTTCCAAAGAGAATGAGGAAAACAGGAGTCAGATCATGAAAGGGTCACAGAGAATTGTAAGGAAGTGGGATCCAGGCTAAGGATGTTTCTGAATATTCTATCTACAAGATGCTATAAAAATTTCACGGAAGATAAGGTGAGGAAAGTGACCTTAGACTCATTGTTCTAGAGCTTGAAGAGGCTCACCAGGCTAGAGTATATCTTGTTCAACCCTTCCTTGTAAAAAGCAAGAAATTGGGCTCCCATGAGATTAAGTAACTTGTCCAGAGTTGCACATGTGGTAAATGATCTAAAATAGGATTTAAACACAAGTTTTCTACGGTTCCATTCTGCTTCCCTGATCAGATGCAGTTAACTGACACCTGCTTGGATGTTTTGGTTTAAAAATATTCCCAAATGTAAATAGATCATGTTTTGGTAGTTTGAAATATTCATACATGCCAGGCCTAGAGGCCTGTGTGGGCCACCCGAGTCTACTTACCTCACCTCCGAGGTCTTCGGTTGGCCAAAACCGGATGCTCATATGAGAGAAAGGACGTTCCAGAGTCGAACAAGGGTTGAGCTTTATTTCAGGGTCTAGTTACAAGTGCAGGGTGGGTCTTCCTTAGGAGGAAGAGGGGGAGATTTCCTAAGGAGGCTAAGATCTTAAGGGATTGGAAGTAGAAGTACAAGCGGGGAGAGAGGGGGAGGGGAGAGAGGAAAGAAGAGAAGCGGAGCCTACTGTCCTCTTGGCTCCTTACGTGCTAAGAGAGCTTTCAGGCTTCCTCAATCCTATTTAACCTTCAGCCACACAGTTTGCATCTCAATACCGTGCTGTTAGATAACAATAGTGTGCCCAGATCCGGGGCCATCTCGAGGGCAGGGAGATCTCTCTCCCATCACGTTTCTCACAGGAAGAGGCGGAATTACTCGAGATAGCTCGGTTCACCTCTATTCCCTGCCGTTTCCTGGGAGGGTCTCGTGAGAGCTCTAAGATTTAGAAGCTCCCACCTTTATCCGCCCGAGACTGTCCACACGGAATTGAGCTTCCAATCCCAACATCTCCCCTTCTTTGTTATGCGCGGAGCGCACCTGGCTCTAGAGCAAACAGTGGCTGGAGGCTGAGTGGATTAGGAAGGTCTTTAGCATATGAGTACCCTACAACAAGACTTCATTCACACAGAAATCTGCAGCTAGCACAACTGACAAAGGGAGGCATCAAATAAAACAAAGATGAAACTAAATGGCTGAGTTACAACAGGGGAAGTGCAATCAACTAATCCCAAAGCATATTTTAAGAGGAGCAGCTGGTGTAGGCGCCTTACACGTCACAACCCCCCTTAATCTTGCAAATGGATCTATACAGGTGGAAAATTGGTCACCTCCTCCCCCCCCAAGTGTCTGAGTCTGTGATATCAAAGTCCTCCTTCAGCCGGTGGAAAGAGATGCCTAGGTGGGAAGCTGTCAGCAGCAGTGTCTGCGGTTGTGATGAGTGCTGCCTCCTCTCTGGGCAGCAAGGTTAAAGCTGTCAGCAGCAGGCTCAGGTGGTGTATGATCCTTCTCCGGGGTCTCCCGGCTCTCCGGGGTCTCCGCCTCCTGCGTCTCCGCCGTCTCCAACATCGGTTCCCACCTACGGATCCTTCTAATGGGAATCCACGCATTCCCTTTTCCTGTGGAGACACAAACATACCCTCGACCCCATACTAGTATCTTAAAATGTCTCATAGCTGGAGTAGTATGTGAGCCTTTTGAGACAGCTGTATCAAGCTCTGATTGTATTAGGCCTCTTTTTCTTAGCTCTGATTGTATTAGGCCTCTTAATCTCAGCTCTGATTGTATTAGGCGACCTTTTCCCCTTCTTTGTTTAGCGAGGATCGCCTTTAAGGTAAAATTGATAAGAATGCATAGTGGCTGGTTACTTTGGTATAGCAGCTGCCAGGTGCTCACAAATGCTTCATTAACATCTGTAAGGAACCTGAACTTTACGGATTTTTTCTTTTTAACAAACACAGGAGCATTCCAGGGTGCTAATTGCTCCTTAACCAGTATCTGTAGTGCCTGGAGTTTTTCTGGAGTCAGGGGCCATTGCTCCACCCAAATCAGGGTGTCTGACTTCCAATTCAAGGGTGGGGACTCCAGAGCAACAGCAATGGCCCTTACTAAAAATTTGATAACCTCATCCCGAGGCGGCTCATAATGTCTCTGCCCCAGATGTTAAAACTAAGTCCTGGAATCACCAACGGCCATACGGTCCCTTGGCAATCCTCTGCCTCCCACTTTACTGGGTGCATTGTCTCTAAGGTATTTTGGCACCCTCCTATTCCCCACACTGGTCTTTGGCTTTCTTTGAGCTTCCAGTGCCGGGGTACTGAGCGACCGCTAAGGCAGGTCCTATCCGCTCCAGTATGGAGCGTGCTATAAGGAGGCGCAGAGGGAAGTATATGCTCTCCTGCCTCGCCTATCCCATCCGCTAGATGGAGCTCCAAACCTATTTTTTCTTTACGCTCCTTAACTTTCTGCTCGCCAAGGTCCTCCCCTCCCCTCTCTCCGCTTCCACTCTCTTTCCAATCCCGCCCTGGCCTCTCCGGCCCTTCCTTACAAAATTCTCGGAGGTCGTTTAACTCTATTGTGACCCCCGCCTCCCTGCATTCCCTGTGAAGTGTCTCAGCCCAGACCTCCTGTTCCTCTGGCTTTATTACTGGCAATAGATTCCCCATCTCCGCCCTTTTCCCAGGGGTTTGGGAAGCTTCTCTCCACTTTCTCTCCTTCCGAATCTAGGATTCGGGACTCGCTTCTTTCACAGCCCCTTCCGGGTGTTCCCTAAAAACACCCAGGATTATCTGCGCTCCCAGTCCCTGTTGGGGAGCCAACCGCCAGGCCTAGAGGCCTGTGTGGGCTACCCGAGTCTTTCTTACCTCACCTCCGAGGTCTTTGGCTGGCCACGCCGGATGCACATATGAGAGAAAGGACGTTCCAGAGTTGAACAAGGGTTGAGCTTTATTTCAGGGTCTAGTTACAAGTGCAGGGGGTCTTCCTTAGGAGGAAGAGGGGGAGATTTCCTAAGGAGGCTAAGATCTTAAGGGATTGGAAGTAGAAGTACAAGCGGGGAGAGAGGGGGAGGGGAGAGAGGAAAGAAGAGAAGCGGAGCCTACTGTCCTCTTGGCTCCTTACGTGCTAAGAGAGCTTTCAGGCTTCCTCAATCCTACTTAACCTTCAGCCACACAGTTTGCATCTCAATACCGTGCTGTTAGATAACAATAGTGTGCCCAGATCTGGGACCATCTCTAGGGCAGGGAGATCTCTCTCCCATCACGTTTCTCACAGGAAGAGGCGGAATTACTCGAGATAGCTCGGTTCACCTCTATTCCCTGCCGTTTCCTGGGAGGGTCTCATGAGAGCTCTAAGATTTAGAAGCTCCCACCTTTACCCGCCCGAGACTGTCCACATGGAATTGAGCTTCCAATCCCAACACATACACTCCATCAGTGTCATGCCTTAACCTTCAAAATGTTTGATCATCTTTTTAACACGAGTACTCTCCTAGTTTTGCTGATGACATATGGCCATAATTTATGGAATGTTACAATCTTTGAAAAATTGAATTTATTGGTTGTTCAGAGGGAGGAGAAGAACCCAGAGGACGTGAACAGCCAAAGTATTGCAAGAGTTATAAAGAAGAAAACGAGTATGTAAACAGCACCATAAGAGAGATGTTTAATATGAAGATAATAAAATTTAGCCACATAGTGAGAACAAAGTGCAATCAATACACAGCCTGGTCTGTTGGCATCCTCCAAAAATGTTGGTTGGATCTTATATGTAGAATTTGTTGAAGGTCAGAAATAATATTCGTATAGGTAAGAGAGGAATTGTTTGCAGTATTCATCATTGAAGGGAGTGCCCACATCATTGATATCACAAGTCCAGTAGTGTATTGTAATATTGAAATTGATAATATGAGACCATGTATAATTTAGAGAAGAGTGTTAAATAGTGGATACAAACACAAACTACATTTCTTCAAACTGGGACTACCCTGTCTTCTATTTTACATCTTATAATAAATGCCAGTTTTCTAAAACTCATCTTGAGAAGTAAGGAAGGGGAGTGATATTTTCAGAAATAGAATACAACTTAAATACCCTCACATTTACCTGTTATAGATAAAATACACACAATTACATGTTTTAGAATTATTCTATACAACATATATATGTATATATATACATATATGTACACACACATATGGTAACTGGCATTTTGATTTTATCTTTAGTTGCTTGAACAATTCAAAATTATCAAAATAAACAGAATAGATTTAAAATAAACATACAATGATTTCTACACAGAGATATTGTGAAAAAATAGTACCTGATACATGTCTGAAGAAGAGTGTTTCCTCATTCTCCTTATTCTCAAGTTAGAAACAATTCATTAGATGCGGATGAAATGGAAGAGAATAAACATTAATTACATGCTTGCTATATGCCAAGAACTAAAGCGTTTTACAATTATTATCTCATTTGACCTCACAACAATTATTATCTCCATTTTAGAATTGAGGAAGCTAAGGTAGAGGTGAAGTGATTTATCCAGGGTCGCATAGCTAATAAGTGTCTGAGGCCATATTTGAACTCAGATCTATACTGACTTAAATCCTCACACTTTATCCACTGTATCACCCAGCTGCTAGGTACACACAATAGGTTGTACAGACACAAACACCTCATAATCTTTGCTCTCAGAGAGTGTATATACCGTAGGTTGTGCTTTATATTGTCATGGACAACATAAAGAAGGAAGGGATGGGGTTCGTGCCTTTAGGGAATTTTCTTTCTAATCAAAGTTGTCATAGCAAAGCAGCAAGAAAAAATATGTAGTACACCATATCAAAGGTTAGATTTTATTTTATTTTATTTTGCTTCAAGGTCTAAAGGAGAGAGTTATTCTGACAGGAAAGAAATTCTTCTGGGTGAAAGTAGTCAAGATTGACTTCATGGGGAAAAGGAGATCCTGAGGTGTCTCTTGAAGGAAATAAAAGAACTGAATTCCTGGAAATAAAAGAGGAACAAAGCATTTAGGAGAGCAATTTGAGATAATGCATAGTCTTCACATATTGTAGGGGGTCGATAAAATTGATGATGTGCAATGGAGATCATATTTCTAAGAGGTAAGGTGGCCCTTACTGACAGAAGACCATTAGAGCCAAACTAAGCACTTATATTTTCAGACAGAAGGGTAAGTATGGGATGAACATGGTGTTTGTGAGAAATTTTCTTGTGACTGGAAGCAGAATAAGATGAAAAAGGGAGAGAATGAAGGGAAGACTGGGTGGAAGGCTAACAAAGTAATCTGAATATAAATGGAAAGATTCTGGTCAGGAGGTGGTAAATGATAAAGAATGGGAAGAAATAGATCTGAGTGTTGTTTGAAGGAAAAATTAATAGTAATTGGTGACATTGGATAGGGGAGTTAAAAGTTAAAAAAGAGTTCAAATTAATAACAGGTTTCAAGTAACAACTTTCTTTGCAGTCAGACTTACATCTAACTCTGCTTTCTCTTTTCTGGGAAAGGATAAGGGATTTTACTTCATAGATTACAGAGATATGAATTCTTTCCTATGCATTTGGTTTTCAGTCAGTCATTAAGTATTTACTGTGTGCCAAACACTGTCCTAAGTGCTGTAGATATCAAGAAAGTAATAACAAACCAAACAAAAGTACTTTGTGATCTGATCCTTGCGCTCAAAGAGTATACATTTAAATGCAGAAGGTTTTTTTAATTTAAATTTATTTAAAGTTTTCAACGTTCATTTCCACAAAATTTTGAGTTCCAAATTTTCTCCCCATCTCTCCCCTCCCCCACTCCAAAACATCAAACATTCTAATTACTCTTACCACCAAACTGCCCTCCCTTCTAACATCCCTATCTTCCCTTATCCCCATTTTCTCTCTTCTCCTGTAGGGCAAGATAAATTTCTATACCCCATTACCTGTATTTTTTATTTCCCAGTTGTATGCAAGAACCATGCTCAACAGCTGTTCCTAAAACTCTGAGTTCCAACTTCTCTTCCTTCCTCCCTCCCCACCTATCCTCATTGAGAAGGCAAGCAATTCAATGTAGGCTATGTAGGTGTAGTTTTGCAAATGACTTCCATAATAGTCATGTTATTTAAGATTGACTATATTTCCCTCTATCCTATCCTGCCCCCTATTTCTTCTATTCTCTCTTTTGACCTTGTCCCTCACCAAGAGTGTTGATTTCTAATTGCTCCCTCTTCCCATTGCCCTCCCTTCCATCATCCCCCCCACCCTGCTTCTCCCCTTCTTTCCCACTTTCATGTATTGTAAGACAGGTTTTCATACCAAAATGAGTGTACATTTTATTCCTTCCTTGAGCCAAATGTGATGAGAGTAAGCTTCATGCTTTCCCTTTCACATACCCCCTTTTCCCCTCCATTGAAAGGTCTTTTTCTTGCCTCTTTTATGAGAGATAATTTGCCCCATTCCATTTCTCTTTCTCCTCCCAATATATTCCTCTCTCACCCCTTAATTTTATTTCTTTAGATATGATCCCTTCCCATTCAACTCACCCTGTGCTCTCTCTGTGTGTATGTGTGTGTGTGTGTGTGTGTGTGTGTGTGTGTGTGTGTGTGTAATCCCACCAACTACCCAGATACTGAAAAAAAAGTTTCAAGAGTTACAAATATTGTCTTTCCATGTAGGAATGTAAACAGTTCAACTTACTAAGTCCCTTATGGTATTTCTTTCCTGTTTTACATTTTCCTGCTTCTCTTGATTCTTGTGTTTGAAAGGCAAATTTTCTTTTCAGCTCTGGTCTTTTCATCAAGAATGCTTGAAAGTCCTCTGTTTCATTGAATGACCATTTTTTCCCCTGAAGTATTATATTCAGTTTTGCTGGGTGGGTAATTCTTGGTTTTAGTCCTAGTTCCTTTGACTTCTGGAATATCATATTTCACACCCTTCAATCCCTTAATGTAGAAGCGCTAGATCTTGTGTTACCCTAATTGTATTTCCACAGTACTCAAATATTTTCTTTCTAGCCACTTGCAATATTTTCTCCTTGACCTGGGAACTCTGGAATTTGGCTACAAAGTTCCTAGGAGTTTCTCTTTTTTGAACTCTTTCAGGAGGTGATTGGTGGATTCTTTCAATATTTATTTTGCCCCCTGGTTCTAGAATATCAGGGCAGTTTTCCTTGATAATTTTATGAAAGGTGATGTCTAGGCACTTTTTTTTATCATGGCTTTGAGGTAATCCCATAATGTTTAAATTGTCTCTCCTGGATCTATTTTCCAGGTCAGTTATTTTTCTAATGAGATATTTCACATTATCTTCCATTTTGTCATTCTTTTGGTTTTGTTTTGTGATTTCTTGGTTTCTCATAAAGTCATCAGCCTCCATCTGTTCCATTCTAATTTTTAAAGAACTATTTTCTTCAGTGAGCTTTGGAAACTCTTTTTCCATTTGGTTAATTCTGCTTTTTAAGGCAATTTTTTTCCTCATTGGCTTTTTGAACCTGTTCTGTCAATTGAGTTAGACTATTTTTAAAGGTGTTATTTTCTTCAACATTTTTTGGGTCTCCTTTAGCAAGTTGTTGACTTGCTTTTCATGCTTTTCTTGCATCTCTCTCATTTCTTTTCCCAATTTTTCCTCCACCTCTCTTACTTGATTTTCAAAATCCTTTCTGAGCTCTTTCATGACATGAGAACATTGAATATTTATTTTGGATGTTTGGGATACAGAAGCCTTGACTTTTATGTCTCTCCCTGATGGTAAGCATTGTTTTTCCTCATCTAAAAGGATGGGAGAAGATATCTGTTCACCAAAAAAGTACCTTCTATAGTCTTATCTTTTTTCCCTTTTGGGGGCATTTTCCCAACCAGTTACTTGACTTTTGGGTCCTTTGTCAAGAGTAGGGTATACTTTGGGGATCTGTAAGATCTCAGTTGCTCCAAGGTGGCATAATCAAGCCTGTACACTGGTCTGGGAGCAACAAGAAACTTTTGTGCCCAGAATCTGCGAGTAGTAAAGTTTCCTCTCCACAACCACCTTGCCTCCAGTTCTGCCAAGCCAGCCCTAGGGACTGAGATTCAGATGAACTGCTCAATTCCCCCAAAAGTTTTAGGTGGGGGTAGAGCCATCACACAGGGCTTAATTCCCCCAGGGGCTTTATGATGAGGCCTGGATGCGGGCTGCTGCCTGCCTTTGGAGACCCTGCTGACTGCTGCCTCTGCTGCTGCCATGTGAGGCTGGAGCTATGGGGACACCCTGCTCCCTTCTCAGCCAGCTGAGAAAACCCTCTCACTGACCTTTGGTGCCTGTGGGTTGAGGGATCTGCACTGCTGCTGGGGATTCTGTCACTGAAGCCTGCTCAGTCTTGCTCCTCCCAGTGCCATGTAGGGTCCACTCCGTGTCCAGTGCAACAGACCTTTCCTGTCACCCTTTGAGATCACCCTGGGCTAGAAATCTCCTCCACTCCATTGTTCTGTGGCTTCTGCTGGTCTTGAATTTGTCGAGAATCTTTCTTTACAGGTATTTTATGGGCTGTGGGGGAAGAGCTAATGTATGTATGTCTTTCTATTCTGCCATCTTGGCTCTGCCCCCCCCCCCGCCCCCCCTGCACATGATTTGTAAATGTCTAGGTACCTAGGTATGTTTAAGATACACATTTGTTACTAAGTAATGGGGAAGACATAGTGAGTATATTTAGGGATATTAAAGAAATTAGCATAAGTATTTGCACAAGGTTTTAGCACCCTGAGAATTAGAAAATATGACTAGTTTTCATTGTCATGTGTGATTTTGAAACTTACTTGAATGGGTAAGTGCTCGTCTGGATAAAGAATGATTTTCTTTCATAAATACTGAGTGCTAATACATCTATTTTGTTTCTTCTGATTTTAATTATTTCACTGGGAACACAATTTAAAATGGCTCAGTTTTTAAATGTAAATTTATATGACCCCAAACTTGTCTTCTGCTGTGATCTAAACATTAATCTTTCTTAATGTTAATTCATTTTTACCAAGGAATTTCTAATGAGTAATCATGACATAACAGATTTTATTAGCAAAGCGAATACAAAGTAGGAGCAGTTAAAATCACTGACATAATATCATATGCTAAACTAAATTGTATTACAAAAATTCATCTTTATAAGTAATATGTTCTTTTTTTTTACTAGTTTGTAGATTTAAAAGTACATTTTATTTTAATTTAAATCTATATGGGAAAGTAGGGCAAATGATATCTAATTAACCTTATATTGCATTAATATTAACAATAACTCATTGCACATACAGTAATATTTTTTCATCTTTGTATTTGACAAAGCTGATTTTAAAATAACAGAATCACTAAGAATCTAGAAAATGGTGAGAAAACATTGGTCCCCATATGTTAGCTTCACCAGTAACTTGTTGAGTAATCTTGAACAAGTCATTTATTAATTCTCTAGGTTTTTCTGTTTGTTTTCACTCAATTATCGAACATTAAAATGTTTGTGACCTACCTACCTCAAGATTCATAAATAGAATTTTTTATCCTCAAATCCTCAAATGATAATTATTGTGCTGCAAATTATCAAGATGTATATAAACATTAGCTATTATTTCAAACATCTATAATTTCATGTGTTCCTTTTTCCATCATTACAAATTTTAATCCCTTTGTGCTTTAGTAAATGGTTCTCATGAATTGCTTTAGTTATAACCATCATCCTCATCATTACCTGCTGGTCAAATTTCTGAAAATATGGCAATGGCAGCTTAGCTGGACATTCACAAATGGCCCTTACGCACACACCATATGCAAAACATACACACACACACACACACACACACACACACACACACGCACACAGAGTTCATTTCCAGGTCCATATTTAATGCCTTTCAAACTTAGTAGGACCATTGAGGATATTAGTGATCTTTTAGTGTAACTTTTGAGAACTCATGTCATTTCACACTGCAAGGAGGCACTAGAAATGTTAATATTATGGATGGTTAATAAAATACTTCCAGAAGACAGTTGTTATTCTCTTTCTATTCTATTTATATATGATGTTACTACATATTAAGAAGGATAAAGGGCATTGTCTAAAATAAGATAAAGAAGGGATATAAGCACTGGGATAGTGATAAGGCTATTTGCTGAAATTCCGTGTCTTTAACTTCAGACCTTTATCTAGTTCCAGTAGAGTTTCCAAACAGACAACACAGTGTCATAGGATCAGATGCAGTCTATTAAAACTCATGGTAGCCTTTAGCATCTTAAAATCAACTTATATGCTTCAGACTTCCTACAATGATTGGCATAGACTAAGAGTGGCTCTCTAGTCTAGACAACCTGGGGTTAAAGTTAACTATCTCTGGAGGTAGAAGAAAAAGATGTAGCCTTGTGAAGAAACCACTCCATTACATTCATTCTCACACTGTAGCAGAGGGGTGTGTGTGGAGAATTAACCAATACTTTTAGTAAGAGAGATGACTTAACACTTTCATAGAGGGGTGATTCAATGTTTTGGATTGGTGAATACTAATGCATGGCAAATACTCTTGAATTCACATGCTTCTTCTCACCTTCCTACCCACAAAAAAAGCATCACTCACATTATATTTATCAACAAATAAAGCAACTCTCTAGCAAATCAACAGAAAGAAAACATGCCTCCAAGTAACTGGTACCACAGGGAATCTCAAAGTGTGAACTAAAAGCTTCATGATCAAAGGTTAGCTGTGAAAAGGGCATTTGCCTTAAGCTTTCAAGGAAAAAGAAGAAGAAGGAGGAGGAGGAGGAGGAGGAGAAAAAGATGGAGGAAAAAAATAACTTCACAATTCTCTTTGAAAGATTGCATGTATATTTTAATCAAGGTTCAGTGATAGGACCCAGGGCCTGGAAGATGTGGGTTCAAGTCCTGCTTCTGACATATACTAGTTATACTACCCAGATTGAATCAATTAACCTTTCAGTGTTTCAGGCAACCATCTCTAAGTTTCAGAGAAGGTGATGACCTCCATGAGTGGAGGATGTTCTCCAGCAGGAACTCTCAATACCAAAGTAATCACAGGTCTTCTCTCTATTTCTATTCCAAGGTTCATAACAAATGGTGACTTTAAGTAGAAAATGAATTAGCAGAAGACCAGTTGTGACTCTTGTGATTAACCAACTACTATATGAATTCTTTAAAGACATGAACTAATTTATCATCTGCTTCAATTTCATATTGGCTCCTTTAAACATTTTCCATGTTTCTTCAACACTATAATCAACTGTGTTCATGTCTAGTGACTGCAACTAGAAACTTGATCTGTGAATTCGTTGGAGTAGGGGACTGCTAGGTGAGGAAACTCTTCCTACCTATGTAGGCCATTGCATCTCTGTATCTTAGCAAATCTCCTAAAACTGAGAAGTGAAATGACTTCCTCAGGGGCACATAAACCTTCTGTGCTAGAGGTAGTATTTAAACCCAAATTTTCCTGACTGTGAGGACAGATTGCTATCTACAATGCCACAATGCCCCTCATACTTATATGACCAGAATTAGTTTTAAAAGAGTTGCTGCTTCTTTCTGAGCCACTACCCCTTTTGGTTTACCAGGATATGTAATTCTGCTTATGCTGTTTTAGAATGCAGAGTTCTGGTCTCTTAAGTGGAGGACATGGATATTACCCAAAGTAGATGTGATCAACAAGTCTGAGGGAGGGAAGATGGGATAATATCCTAGTCTCAGGAGAGCCAGTCATTCAATACAACCATTCCTATACTTTATCCTTTGTGGTCCAATACTCCACCATTCCACCCCTCCTGACCAAGAGCAAGTTCTCAAATTTTTCCTCTCTGAGCCAGGGATTTCTAACTTTATCCTTGCCTGTGTACTCAGAAATATCTGAACTAATATTATTTGGAATATCAGTCCTCTCTACAGCATAATCCCCAGGGGGAAAAGTTACGGGTATATATGATCAAAGAAGTTTGGAGACTACTTGTCTAGGATATACTGTTTGGCTAAGAAATGAGGTTGAATTCTGGTCTCCCATCTCCAAGACTGGAGTCCTTTCTACTATACCATGATGCCACTTGTGTGTGTGTGTGTGTGTGTGTATGTATGTATACTAATAGTTTCAAATATAAGCCATATATGTCTATATGTAAAGACATGAATATGTATATGGACAAAATCTTTTTTGTGTCTATATAAATAGTATATACAAATTTTCTAGTTCAATTCAATGATTAAGAATTTGAGCAATATAACTTTATTTGGTATGTTTCAACTCAAAAAAGAAAAATCTCAGCTTATCTTGAGATCTGTAAAGGCAGGGACATGGTAAAGAAGGCACGATAACAAGAAAAAGATAGAAGGACAGCAATGAATCACTAGCCTCACCTCACACATCCAACTAGTGCAGAAACCACATCTGCAGAGTAGTCTGGGAAAAGCTAAGAAGAGGTTAAAACATGGGTATTGTACATCTATGTTGACCTGCAGGCCCATACTGGGAGTAACCATTCCATTATGATCCTAGGATGGGTAGGCTTTTGGGTATGGTTCATTAGTAAATCAAGCTCTTGACCTCTCCATTTATTTTCATGGACTGATGAGACCATCTCTTCCTATGCATCATGGTAATGCATGGATGTAGAGAGCTAAGGGTGGGGTCCCACCCAATTAATTTTTCTAGCATAGAAGATTCCAGGCAGAATAGATTTCATGGGGAAAAAAACTGAGAGTGAATAGATGGAGTAATGATCATAGACTAGAAGCAGCCCATGTGAGGGGAGCCAGGATGAGAAAAAGTGTTTTTGTTTATTAATTGAAACTGCATATATGCATTTAAACAGATACATGTTCAAAATAATACTTCCTTTATGTACATTGTCATTTGGAACTTAAGATATGTTTTTAAAAGGCTAAAATTGCTATTTTATTTTTGGTTGAATTAATAAATCATCTTTGTTTATTTACCATCCCTCCACATACACACACCCATTCTCATCTAGCATTTTTCAAAATGTGTTTTCATTTAGAAGCCTGATTAGGTAAGAATATATTACTCATCCAGATCATCTTTAAAACTGGAAAAATAATATAGGCCTTCTTTATATATAATTTTTAAATATTTTATTTGTAAAAAAAACATAAATTGTTCGCAAGGACTGATTTTTTTAAATACAGCTTTCCTGTTTACATGATAATACATGTATTATATCATTTCCCTCCTCATTACACTACAAAAAGCCTATAATATGTTGTTACTCTTGTCTTTCTATAACAGAATCTGCCAGGCCTAGAGGCCTGTGTGGGCTACCCTAGTCTTTCTTACCTCACCTCCGAGGTCTTCGGCTGGCCACACCGGATGCACATATGAGAGAAAGGACGTTCCAGCGTCGAACAAGGGTTGAGCTTTATTTCAGGGTCTAGTTACAAGTGCAGGGGAGGTCTTCCTTAGGAGGAAGAGGGGGAGATTTCCTAAGGAGGCTAGGATCTTAAGGGATTGGAAGTAGAAGTACAAGAGGGGAGAGAGGGGGAGGGGAGAGAGAAGAGAAGAGAAGCGGAGCCTACTGTCCTCTTGGCTCCTTACGTGCTAAGAGAGCTTTCAGGCTTCCTCAATCCTACTTAACTCTCCAGCAGCATAGTTTGCATTTAAATACCGTGCTGTTAGATAACAATAGTGTGCCCAGATCCGGGATGACCTCGAGGGCAGGGAGACTCCACCCATCACGTATCTCCCGGGGAGAGGCGGAAATACCTGAGCTAGCCGAGCTAGCTCAGTCTGACCTTCTCGAATCCCCGCTGTTCATGGAGGGCCTCGTAAGACTCTAAGATTTAGAAGTCCCACTTTTACCCGCCCGAGACCATCCACACAGATTTGAGCTTCCAATCCCAACAAGAATCATTGTTCACATTTAACCTACCTTATCTTTTTTACTTCTCTTCGGATCTAGACTTACAATACTAGAATTCCTAAATTGAGACTTATGATATGGTCATATATAGTTTTTCTTTTTGAAAGGATGACCAGGTTTATTTTTAATTTTTTAAGATTTAAATTTATTCTTTTATTTTTAGTTTTCAACATTCATTTTTCCACAAGATTTTGAGTTCCCAATTTTTTCCCTATCTTTCCTCTCCCGGCACCCCAAGATGGCATGCAGTCTGATTACCCATTTCCCCAGTCTGCCCTCCCTTTTATCATCCCCCCCAACCATCCACTTCCTCTTTACTTTCTTGAAATACTTTCCCAGTCACCAATGGAGTGAAACAGGGCTGTGTGCTTGCTCCCATGCTTTTTAGCATGATGTTTTCAGCCATGTTGACAAATACTTTCAATGAGGATGAACATGGTATCAAGGTCAACTATCGTACTGATGGTAAGTTCTTCAATTTGAAAAGGTTACAAGCCAAAACCAAGGTGGAGGGAGTGTTGGTGCATGATTTTCTGTTTGCAGATGATTGTGCACCCAGTACAGCCTCTGAAGCTGAGATGCAACAAAGTATGGATCAATTCTTTGCTGCCTGTGCTAATGTTGTCCTAATAATTAACACCAAAAAAACACAGGTGCTCCATCAGCTGCCACCACCACACCATCCATACATGGAACCATTGGTTACAACAAATGGAGAGGTTTTGAATGCTGTGGATAAGTTCACTTACCTTGGTAATGTACTTTCCAGGGATGTACACATTGACAATGAATTTGATACACAGATTGCCAGAGCTAACTCAGTATTTGAGAGGATCCAAAGAAAGGTTTGAAAGTATTAGACTGACTACCAAATTGAAGGTCTAGATAGCCACTGTGCTGACCTCATTGTTATATGCTTGTGAAACATGGACAGTCTACCAGCACCAAGAAAAGAAACTGAATCGTTTCCATTTGAACTGTCTTAGGAAGATTCCGAGGATCACCTGGCAGAATAAGTTACCAGACACTGAAGTTCTTGCTTGGGCTGAACTGCCAAGTATTCAAACTGTGCTTCAGAAAGCACAACTCCGATGGGCTGGCCACATTGTTCGAAAGCAAAATGTATGCTTGCCAAAGAAGACTATTTTACAGAGAACTTGCATGGAGCAGGCAGTCACATGGTGGCCAGAATAAATGATACAAGGACATTCTCAAGGTCTCTCTCAAGAACTTTGGATTTGACTGTGCAACATGGGAGACACCGGCACAGGACTGCTCAGCCTGGTATGCCCACATAAGAAAAGGTGCTGTGCTTTTGAGCAAAGCAGAAATGAGAAAGCACAAAGTAAACACAGGATGTGAAAATTTGGGATATCCAACCCAAATATTCATACAGACTATCTGTGCCTAACATCGGTAGAGCAATACAACTTCATATTGATCTGATCAGCCACAGTTGGACACACTGAAATTTCACTTTACAATGGTGATGTCATTTTGGTCCTCTTGGAAGACAAAGGACAACAACCAACCAACCAACTTTCTTGAAAGGCAAGGTAGATTTCCATACCCCATTGCCTGTATATCTTATTTTTTATTGCATGTAAAAACAATTTTTTTTAACATTTGTATTTTAAAACTTTGAGTTTCAGATTCTGTCCCTTCTTCCCTCCCCAGCCATCATCATTGAGAAGGCATGCATTTCAATATAAGTTATAGAAGTGTACTTATGAAAAACACCTCCATAATAGTCATATTGTAAAAGACTAACTATATTTCTCTCCATCCTATTCCACCCCCCAAATATTTTTTAAATTTTTATTCATTTATTATTCTTCTTTTTTGACCCTGTCCCTTTTCTAAAGTGTTTACTTCTGACTACCCCCTCCCTCATCTACCTTCCTTTCTATTTCCCCTTCCTCCTTGTCCTCTTCCTCCCTCCTTTCCTGTAGGATAAGATACCCAGTTGAGTGTGTAATATACACACTCAATATTCCCTCCTTAAGTCAAATTTGATGAGAGTACGCTTCACCCATTCCTTCACACTGCCCCCCTATTTTCCTCCATTGTGAAACCTTGTTCTTGCCTCTTTTATGTGAGATAATTTACCCCATTCTATCTCTCCCTTTCTCCTTTTCCCAGTATATTCCTCTCTCATCCCTTAATTTTAATTTTTGGATGTTATCTCTTCATATTCAACTCACCCTGTGCCATCCATCTATCTGTCTGTCTGTCTGTCTATATATCTATCTCTCTACCTATCTACCTATTTCCTTTAAGTATCCTAATACTGAGAAAGATCTCATGAGTTACAAATATCTTTCCATTTAGGAATGTAAACAGTTCAACTTTAATAAGTCGTTTACGATTTCTCTTTCCTGTTTACCTTCTCATACTTCTCTTGGTTCTTGTATTTGACAGTCATATTTTCTATTCAGCTCTGGTTCTTTCATCAAGAATGCTTGAAAGTCTTCTATTTCATTGAATGTCAATTTTTGCCCTGAAGTATTATACTCAGTTTTGCTGCATAGATCATTCTTATCCTAGCTCCTATGACCTGTGAAATATCATATTCCTAGTCTTCCAATCCCTTAATGTAGAAGCTGCTAGATCTTTGTTATCCTGTTGTATTTCCACAATACTTGAATTATTGCTTTCTGGCTGCTTGCAATATTTTCTCCTTGACCTGGGAACTCTGGAACTTGGCTACAATATTCCTCCCTCACTCAAAACTAAGTGAAGTGCAAGTTGTGTCATCATTTCTCTGATGTCATGGTCTTCTTTGAAAATGAAGGACGAACACAACAGCAACAACAACACCAACATATCTAAGAGTTTTCCTTTTATCTGTCTCTTTCCTGAAGTGATCAGTGGAATATTCCAATTTCTGTTTTCCCCTCTGTTTCTTGAATATCAGGGTAATTTTCCTTGATAATATCTTGAAAGATGATGGCTAGATTCATTTTTTGATCATGGTGCTCAGGTAGTTCAATAAGTTTTAGACTATCTCTCATTTTTCATGTCAATGCTTTTTTAATGAGATATTTCACATTTTCTTCTATTTTATTCTTTCTTTTGGTTCTGTTTTATAATTTCTTGATTTCTCATAAAGTCATTAGCTTCCATTTGCTCCATTCTAATTTTGAAGGAATTATTTTCTTCAGCGAGCTTTTGAATCTCCTTTTCCATTTGACCAACTGTGCTTCTTAAAGCATTCTTCTCCTCATTGGCTTTTTGTACTTCTTTTGTCATTTTGATTAGTCTGTTTTTTAAGGTGTTATTTTCTTCAATACTTTTGGGTCTCCTTTAGCAAGCTGTTGACTGGATTTTCATGATTTTCTTGCATCATTCTTATTTCTCTTCCCAATTTTGTCTTCTTCCCAATTTCTACTTCTCCTACGTGATTTTCAAAATCTTTTTGAGCTCCTCTATGACCTACAACGAATTTATATGCCTCTTGGAAGTTTTTGATGTAGGAGCTTTTATTTTGCTGTCCTTCTCTGGTTGTATGCCCTGATCTTTTTGGTCACCAAAGTAAGATTCTATAGTCTGAGTTTTTTTATGAAGTTTACTCATTTTCCCAGCCAAACACTTGACTTTCTAAGTCTTTGTCAAGGTAGAACTCTGCTTTCAATGGGGTTGATGGTGAGATTTTGTATCAGCCTCTGGATCCCCTACCATCTGTGGGCCCTGAGCTCTGGAAGCTGCTGCTGCTGTTGCTGCTGCTGCAGTGGTTGCTGCCACAACTGCTGCCACTGGCAACTGCCAACACTACCCACACTGCTCTGGGGTTGGGTCCAAACCTGGCCAGACAGCATGATCCTCCTTCACCCAGGTGCTACAGAGTTTTCCCACTCACTGTCTTTTTTTTTTTTTGTCATTTGTGCATTGAGAAGTCTGGAAACTACAACAGTTGCCAATGATTCAGGCCCCTGAGGCCTGCCCTGGCCAGTCTGTGCATGTGTGGCCCATTCTGGACTACTCTCTGCTTCTTGCCTGGTGTGAAAGACCCTTCCTGTTGACTTTCCAGGTTTTCTTGGACTGTGGATTTGTTTCATTCTGTCATTTTGAGGGTTCTGTAGTTCTAGCATTTGTTTAGTCATTTTTTAGAGGTATTTTGAAGGCTTTGGGGAAGAGCTCAGAGAAGTCCCTAATTTTAGTTTGCCATCTTGGCTCCACTCCTGGTCCTATATAACTTGTCATAGTTTTATGTTATCCTTTTTTCCTCTATCCAAAATGAAGAGGCTACAGCCTTTTTTTCTCTCACTTGCACAAATAGGCTTGTTTTGACTAAAAGGCACTTCCAAAGAAGTAGTAGATGTGCATTTATTTCAGGGCAGTTCTGAGTATAATGAGTAAAATTTTCTAATTAATAACATTAATATTAAACTTTAATATTTCATAATTAGGAGGTATTTAATTAGCTACCCATATATTTTCAGGAACTAAAATCCAATTTACATTTTGCCATAAGAAAAACTCATAAAATGGAATTAGCTGGGAAGTCAAACATGTTTTTATCAAACATAGAAATGAAATTTCAATTAATCTAACTTAGGAAGGATTTGTTGTCTAATGTACATATGCCAGCTCATCTATGACGTAAATGAAAGCATGTTGATGCTTGCATGGGCTGATATTTGAGGAATATGAGAATGAGAGTTGACGTAGTTCACTAGATAGAAAACAATGAAACTTGAGAAGGCAAGGTCAGATTTCCTAGCTGGCCATTGCTGGGGGGATTATTGATCGTGAAAACAAAAACAAAACTAAGGCAGTTAAGCATTTGTCCTTTTAAGCATTCCATTTCATAGTCAGATATCTGTATCCACCTTAGTCTTCTCTTTCTCTCTTGCTGATTGGATGTGTTGTGATTAATGTATAAACTAAAGCTAAAAAACAACTGCAAATCACTGAAGCCTTTCTGAGGTAATTTTGAGTTGCACTCTGATGGCTGAGCAACTCTGACCTCCTGTCTTGGCATATAGCTTTTCCATTGCAATTACTTTGAAAAACTGATATTTGAAACCTGCAACTAATACTTCTTTTATAGTTTCTATTAATCGAAATTCCTCCTAAGTGTGGAAATTATTCTTCTTGAAAGCTTCAGACATTTTTCATTCTGATTACTGTACATATTTTTATTTTTTAAAAATTTTACTTTCAATTCAAATTTCTCTCCCTTCTTTCCCTTGAGAAGGCAATACATGTAATATCCCTTATACATATAAAGTCATACAAAACACTTTCACACTAACCATGTTAAGGGAGAAAAAAAAGGAAAATCAAGAAAAAAATGCTTCAGTCTTCACTCAGAGTACATTGGTTCTATTTCTGGTGGTGGATAGCAGTTTTCATCCTAAATGCTTTAGAATTACAGATCCTTGTAATGATCAAAGTAGCCAATCCGTTCACAGTTTATTGTATCGCTGTCATAGTACTGTTACTATGTATCCTATTCTCTTGGTTCTGCTAATTTCACATTGATTTAGTTCATCTATGTCTTCCCAGGTTTTTCTGAGACAATCCTGCTGACCATTCTTATAGCAAAATAGTATCTTATCACAATCTTATGCCATAATTTGTTCAGCCATTCCCCAGTTCACGAGTATCTACTTAGTTGCCAATTCTTTGCCACCACAAAAAGAGTTACTATAAATATTTTTGTACATAAAGAATCTTTTCCTTCTCTTTTGATTTATTTGGGGAATGATCTAGTAGTAGTTTTGCTGAATTATATAGCCTTGTGGTATAGTTCCAAATTCTTCTACAGAGTGGTTGGACTAGTCAATACTTACCTATTTCCCTATATCCCCTTCATCACTTGTTGTTTTCCTTTTCTTTTATCTTAGCCAGTCTGATGAGGATGATGTAGAACCTCAGAAATTGTTTTAATCTTCTTTTATCTAATTATTAGTGATTTAAGCAAATTTTTCACATTACTATTTATAGAATCAATTTTTTCTTTTGAAAATTGCCTGTTCATTTTCTTTAACCATTTATCAACTGCAGAATAGCTCAGTTCCCTACAAATTTGAGAAATGAGACCTTTATCAAAGAAACTTGTCATATATTTTTCCTTCTGGTTTCCCACTTTTCTCCTCATTTTGCTTGTATTATTTAGTTTAATATAATAAAAAATTCCATTTACCTGTCATTATCCTCTCTATATCTGGTTTGGTCATGAAATCTTCCCCATCCATAAATCTAACAGGTATTTTTTTCCATATTCTCCTAATTTGCTTATGATATTACCCACTATGTCTAAATCATCTACCATTCTGAGTTTATCTTGATATACAGTCTGATGTGTTAGCCTATCCTATCATACTGATGCTAAATTCTTCAATTTGAAAAGACTACAAGCCAAGACCAAAGTGGAAGGAGTGTTGGTGCATGATTTTCTGTTTGCAGATGATTGTGTACTTAATGCAGCTTCTGAAGCTGAGATACAACAAAGTATGGATCAATTCTCTGCTACCTATGCTAATTTTGGCCTAATAATCAACACCAAAAAAACACAGGTGTTCCATCTGCTGCCACATCATCTATACATGGAACCACTGGTTACAACAAACAGAGAAATTTTGAACACTGTGTATAAATTCACTTACCTTGGTAGTGTACTTTCCAGGAATGCACACATTGACAATGAGATTGATGCACACATTGTCAGAGCTAGCTCAGTGTTTGGGAATCTCTAAAGAAAAGTATGAGAGAGAACAGATGTTAGACTGACTACCAAACTGAAGGTTTACTGAGCTATTGTGGTGACCTCATTGGACAATCTACCAGTGCCATACCAGGAAACTGGATGACTTCCATTTGAACTGTCTTAGGATGATTTTGAAGACCACCTGGCAGGAAAAAGTACCAGACGCGGAGGTCCTGGCTTGAACTAAACTGCCAAGCATTCAAACTATGCTTCAGAGAGCATAACTCCAATGGGCTGGCGACATTATTTGAATGAAAAGTGTATGCTTGCTAAAAAGACTATTTTATGGAGAACTAGCATGGGGCAGGTAATCACCCAGTGGTCAGAAGAAGTGATACAAGGACACTCTCAAGGTGTCTCTCAAGAACTTTGGACTTGATTGTGTAACATGGGAGACACTGGCACAGGATGCTAATCATGGCGTGCCCACATCAGAAAGTGTACTGTGTCCTACGAGTAAAATAAAATTGAAATAACACAAAGGAAACATAGAATAAGCAAATTTGGAGTATCCACCCCAAATATTCATACAGACTGTCTGTGCCTAATCTGTGGCAGAGCGTTTGAGTTAATATTGGTCTGATCAGCCACAGTCAGACACACTGAAACTTCACTTTATCATGGTGATGTAATTTTGGTTCTCTTTGAGAATGAAGGACAACAACGAAGGTTTTGAAAGATACATTTCCATTTTTCCCAGCAGTTTTTTTTCAAGTAGTGAGTTCTTGCCCCCATAGACAGGATCTTTGGATTTATCAAACACTATGTTAGCGCTCATTTGCATCTGTATATTGGGAACCTGATCTATTTCATTGATCAACCTTTAATTTCTTATCCAGTACCTAATTATTTTGATAATTAGCACTTTGTAGTATATATCTAAATCTTGTAATGCAAGAACTTTTTCCTTTATATTTTGAAAAATATTAATTACCTTGATATTCTTGATCTTTTGTTCCTCAAGATGTTAGTATTTTTTTTTTCTACATCTAGAAAATCATTCTTTGGTAGTTTGATTGCTAGGACAGTGAATAAGTAAATTAATTTAGATATATCATTATTCTTATCATACTACCTTAGTCTATCCATGAGCAATTACTATTTCTCCAGTTATTTAGAGTTGTCATTACTTATGTTAAAAGTGCTTTTAATTGTATTCATATAGTTTCTTTGTATATTTTAGCAAATGGATTCCCAAATATTTTATATTGCCTATAGTTATTACAAATAAAATTTATCTTCCTATCTCTCCCTGTTGTATTTTTTTGGTCAAATATAGAGATTGTGATAAGTTGTGTGGGCTTATTTTATATTCTGTAATTCTGCTAAAATTGCCAATTTTTTTTGACTAGCTTTTCAGTTGATACTTTATAGTTCTCTAAACATATCATCATATCATCAGTAAAATGTAATAGTTTTGTTTCATTATTGTCTATAGATAATCCTTTACTTTCTTTTTGTTTCTTATTGCTGTAGCTAGCATTTCTAGTATAATGGTGACAATATATAGCCTTGTTTTGCCCCTAATCTTATTGGAAAGGCTTCTAGTCTATCTATATTATCTATAATGTTAACTCTTGAAATTGGATAAAAATTTATTTTAGAAACAATAAATTTCTTTTAAAATTAATTTATTATATATTTTTCCCCAAAAGAGGCATTTATTTTCTCTCCCACTCCCCTTCCTATTGAATAATTTAAAATGACATCTAAAACTCTTATAACAAATATACATAATAAAATGTAACAAATATCCACGTTGGTCAGGTCCAGATATATTTCTATATCTACATCTATATATCTCATTCTGCATTTTAAGTCTGTCATCTCCTTGTGAGGAGGTGAGTAGCAAACTTCATCCTTGATCCTCTGAACTTAGAGTTTAACATTCAAGTAAGCAGAAATCTAAAGCTTTTCAATGATGTTTTCTTTACAATGTTGTTATTTTATTAATTTTTATCTTCACGTAGTAGCGCATCAGTTCATACAGGTCTCATTTTTTATGAAGCTGTCCATTCCATCATGTCCTATGGTATGATAATAATTGAAATTATGTTCTTATACCATAATTTATTAAGCCACATCCTATCAATTGACACTCCCTTAGTTTCCAGTTTTTGCTACTATAAAATAGAATGGTAACTTGCACATATAGGCGCTTTTCCTCTTCCCTTTTCCTTAGAGGGTATTTTGTGGTGCTACCATCATTGGCTTTTTGGCAAGAGCTTAGCGGCTTCTTGGATATAATTGCATATGGCATTGTAGAATGTGTGGGTCAATTCACAGCTCTGCTAACAGTGTATATGAAAAGGCAATCAGTTTCACGAGAAATAGCCACACTTCAAAAGAACCATTGCAAATAAATATTTCTAATGCAGAATTATGATCAGTTTTTCAATTATGTTTATGTTGTATTTAGAGATGGGTCTTGGAAAACCCTTACCCAATGCTAATTTTTTTTCCTTAGGCAAAAACTAGAACTGTATGTAGCAGGTCTCTGACAAAAAAAAATTCTAGGACATATGAGCATTTCCAATTTGAGCATTCTGTAGAGAATAGTGAGGGTTCTTGGAAATTCTAATCATGTTTCTGGAAATACTGTTTACTTGAAAGAAACACCATCCTTAAACTCAGCCTGTAAGATTTATTTAGGGAAGAAGGTAGAGCATTTACAGAAGCAAGCAGGGCAGTATCAGAATGAAGGGATGTAGTAAAATGTGACCTTTGATGAGCTTGTACCATTTAACAAGTTTCACTCCCCTCAACCAGAGTGATCTGTTACTATAGCAATTAATTCAACATGGAAGAAAATACAAGAGGGTAGTCCTAGAGGAAACTTGCTTTACATGACCTGGCTTATTTGAGGTGATTTTGGTCAATAAAATGAAATGGGAAAATAAAACAAAATTAGTTTTATAAATCCTGGGTATATAGGGAGTTGGTGATTTTACTAGGTAAAGAATATTTTAATTTGTTTTACGTAGACTGGAAGCTCAAATATAATAAAACAACAAACACGACAAACATACCAGTTTCCTTTTACTCCTGCTATTAAGACATTTGCTAGCTAACATGATCTCGATGGATTTGGGGTACTAGTGACTTTTGAGGTACAGTGAATTTTGAGAAAAGAGTACCTCAGTTTAAGTCATGACTCAAATACTTACAAGTTACAAATACTTACACTCTTACAAAGTCATTAAATCTCTGAGGCTTTCAGTTTCATCATCGGTAACATGAATTGCTTGTATTCAGTGACCTCAAAGGTATCTTAAATCTGTGGTATTTTAATCTTTGCATGTGTAAGGCTTTAATATATTATTTCTGTGAATATGCCCTATATTTAGATCACTTTTATACCATCATTAACTTTATCTTACATCCTCTATTAAAAGTCTGAATTTGGGGTGTTGGTACATCCTGCCAAAATGATGACATTTCCACAGCCAAACAGCATTCTAGAGTCACAGGTGCACACATATAAACAATTAATTCTAAAGGAACTGAAATGAGTTCAGCTGAAAACTATTAGTTTCAGCTAATTTTAACTTGTCAAGTGATCAATTTCAGAAAGGCAGATTACCTTAATTTATTATTTTGTGAAAATGTGAGTCTACAATTTGCTCAAACACACTGGATTTTTTCTTAGTTGAGTGGAATGAGATGATTAATCATTCTAATCATCAGGTGAAATTAGTGGGAATCAGTTTGTTGAGCCTACGTGGATATTCAATTATGCTCATGTTTATGTTTTGTTACCCCTGGTAGTAAGATTCTTTTTCTTTTAGTGATGTGAGCACTGTCTGCTTAAGAGCACTTAAATGCTTACATCACTCTTCATAAGAAGTTAAATCAGAAAACAAAAGCTTTAGGGGCAGCTAGGTGGGGCAATGAATAGAGAACCAGCCCTAGAGTCAGGAGGAGGATCTAAGTTCAAATCTAGCCTCAGACACTTGACACTTACTTGTGTGTGTGTGACCCTGGGCAAGTTCCTTGACCCCAATTGCCCTGCCTTCACTCCTCCAAAAAAAGAAATTATAAAAAGCTTTAAAGAGGAAGTATAAATATAGTTAATATAGTGATATAGTTGATTATGGACCCTTATTGGGTATTTTCCTTTATTCCCTACAAGGCTTTACAAAGCTGATATTTTAATAGTTATATTTATCCTCAGTTTCCTCTTCTGGAAACTAATAAAGATGATGATAGTTTTTTCCCAAGGAGAAGGCCTATAATTTAATTTGTGTAGGAAATCTTTGATATGAAAACTCCCCTCCCTGAAGTAGATTGGCAATATGTCATTAACACGTAATCTTAGGGAATGGCATGGAGAGGGATTAGACTAGGTGAGTTTCCTTGAGCTAATATTTGTCCCCGGCTAGACTTGACTCTAGGTCAAGACTGTAAGCTCTCTACTATACCACAATCTCTCTATTAGTGATAATGACGATATTTGTGTAATGGTTTAAGGTTTGCAAAATGCTAATGAGGACTAAATAATCCCAAAGCACCCTTCCATTTTTGAGTTATGAATATACAATGATAAGTGAATTTCTTGGGGCAAGCAATAATTGTGACATGTTTTCATCTTGTGAAATGATTATGAGTCTTGTAATTATGCTGCTAATGACACTAAGCCATCTCAGAACATCTGATACTGACAAAATAAAACTGGTTTACCAGATTAAACTGGTTTCCACATCTCTACATGGTTCTTTGTCTGATGAGGACTAGAATTCATTCAATGAATACATTTCATTTTTCTCTTCTGTTGGCTTTCAATTTTTTAAAGAAGAGTTATTACTCCAAGGAAACACATAAAACTTGTGGCTCTCAAAGATCACATTCAGTGATTATTAGGACATGTTATTACAGAGCCTGTTGATGTAAGGAAATCAATTATTGAAAGTATCAATCTGACCTATAATGAAACAGTACCAGTTGTACTATACCACAAAGGAAAATATGAGAAATATTAAAAAAAATTAAAGTTAAGAATTGATGAGCTTTTGCTGTAAAAAAATAATCCTCAGAATATAAAGACTGGTAAGTAGAGCAGTTGTTACTAATTGCTCTACAATAGCTTTGGTTTCTTGATGTTTGAAGAATGTGAAGAGCTTTTAAAAAATAGATGCAAATCATTTTTATGAAGAGACATGCTTTTCAAAGGTAAAAATGATTAAAGAGCATAAGATTTGAAGAAAAATTACATATTTTACTAATGAAATTTCATTTTTTTAAAACATTCAATGCTATATCAAAATCATTGCCATAATCATTTAGATGGGGTTAAAGATCTGGGCATCTTTATCAAAATATAAAAAGAAGAAATTCTTGAACCTAGGTTATATTCCTATTAATATGTCTAGAGGAGTGGATCTATTAAGAGAATGGTATATATGATCTCGTTTGATCCTTGCAACAACTTGAAAGTGTTGGTATTATTAACTCCATGTTACAGATGAGAAAATGAAACAGAGAAAGTGACTTTTTTCAGTGATATACAATATCTTAAGAAGAATTTGAAATCAAGATTTTTTGATTCCTAATCTGTCAGCCTAGCTACTGGATCAACTAGCTGTTTTATCACCCTTTCTATTTTTTCTTTTCTTTTTTTTAAAATCTGTTTGTTCTTACTTGGTAAATAGTATATAGAAGACCCAGAGTTAGACTAGAAGAAAAACAATGAGATGAATTTTACAATGTTAGAGTAAGAAGGAACATCAAAGTTCATTTGTAGATAACACTTGTAAAATGCTTTAAGAATACTGTATCAATTACAATTATTATCATTAGTAGTGGTAGTAATAGAAATAGTAGCAGTAACAGTAGTGGTGGTGGTGGTAGTAGTCGTGGTGGTAGTGGTGGTGGTGGTAGTAGTGGTGGTGGTGGTGGTGGTGGTGGTGGTAGTAGTAGTGGTGGTAGTGGTGGTGGTGGTAGTGGTGGCAGTGGTGGTGGTGGCGGTGGTGGCGGTGGTGGTGGTGGTGGTAGTAGTAGTGGTGGTAGTGGTGGCGGTGGTAGTGGTGGTGGTGGCAGTAGTGGTGGTGGTGGTGGTGGTAGTAGTAGTGGTGGTAGGGGTGGTGGTGGTGGTGGTAGTAGTAGTGGTGGTAGGGGTGGTGGTGGTGGTGGTGGTAGTAGTGGTGGCAGTAGTAGTAGTGGTGGTGGTGGTGGTGGTGGTGGTGGTAGTAGTAGTGGTGGTGGTGGTGGTAGTAGAGGTGGTGGTATTTGCCATTGTTACTACTATTGTTTACCTCCCTGAGGATGAGGAAATTAAGGCCTACTGGTCTTTATGTGAATAGTCTTTGTTTATATAGCTAATTAATAACTCACTTGGGAAAAGAAACTAGGCTTTATGACTGAATTCAATACTATTACTATTTCAAGATTTCTCAAAATATCCTTTTAGAAAATGTTTCATCTTAATTTTCACATACTGAATTTGCTTAAAATTTATTCTTTTAAAGTAGATTAATCCTCTACTTGGTAGCATTGACTTAATTCAACCAAATTCTTCTGTCTTCCATTACTGTTAAAGGGATGGCCTGTTGCTTGTCACAAATCATGTGTTCTTTATCTAATAACTGGAGCCTTGCTTTTACACAGGATATCTGATATCTCAGTCAAATTGATTTTTGCTTTTATATCATGTTCTTTCTTTCAGACATTTCCCTTATACTCACCATGCTTCATCTTTCATTGTACCAACATGTAGGAATAGCTAGAACCATAGAAAGGTTAGGGCTGGAGGGAACCTTAGACATCAGTGTGCAAGGACCTCCAGAGACTACCTAATGCAAACCTTTCTTTTTGCACTTGAGGATACTGAAGCCTAGGGAGCTCAAATGACTTTTCTGAGGCCATCCAGGTAGTAAGAAGTAAAGGTGAGTTTTGAGCTTATGTCCTCTAATTTCAGTCAGTACTTTTTGCAGCGTACAAGATGATATCACCCTATCTCTTATTTTATAGAGGAGAAAAAAAATGATTCTTGGTGAATTATTTTTGTTTTGGTTCATTTCAGTCATGTCTAGCACTTTCTTGCAAAGGTACTGGAGTGGTTTCCCATTTCCTTCTCTAGCTCAGTTTACAAATAAGAAAGCAAATGCAAACAGGGCTAAGTAACTAGCCCAGGGTCACACAGCTCATAAGGGTCTGAGGCTAGGTTTGAACTTAGGAAGCGGTCTTCCTGGCTCTAGGCCCAGCACAACATCTATTGAGCCACTTTGCTGCTCCTTGGTGAGCTCTGGTGATGTGTATATTATTAGTAGTTAAAGCAGAAATAGAACCAGGACTCCTGAATTCAGGCTAATACTCTTGCTACCATAACACACCTGCCTCTGCCAATAATCCTGATGCTTTTCTGATTTGTGATGGAAGGAGATAACTCCAAATTGAATGTGCTGCCCTATGTTACACTACTTTAATTCCTCCTAAATCAGATCCTTGTCTCCTTTTCAAGTTTTCAATACGTACTTGTTACCTTTTGTAATATAACCTAATAAAGACACCCTATCTGTTCAAACTCTTTTGTTCATGTGAAAAGTTATTGTTTTCTAAGGCTACATAAAGAGATATTACAGTCAATTCCAGCTGCTTTTTCACTGTTATTTTAATCTTATTGCCAATCTGTAGAATTTCTTTGAAGAGAAATCAAGTTGCTCTCTGTCTGTCTGGCTTCTCCCGAGTCAAGATGTACATAGGCAGGAATATGCATTTAGCTTTTCTTCTTGATATTTCTCTTCAGGACCAATGACCTTCTACAATAAAACACTTGGGAATATGTGCTTTTTCTTAAGAGATAAGTATTTGATTATTTTAATATGCTTACCTTAAGTACAATAAATAAACACATGAATGTATATACACATGTGTCTTGTATATATGCATATATATACACACATAACACATATAGGTATATTAATAAGTAGTAGAGCAGTAGAATGACATGATTAGACCTGTGCTTTAAGGATATCAGTTTGGCAGTTATATGGAGGACAGATTGGAGAGGCAAAAAAGACAGGCAGGGAAACTAGTTGGGAGGTTACTGTAATATTTGAGGCAAGAGGTATTGAGAACCAATCTCCTTAAATTTCAGATGAAAAATTGAGACCTAGGGTGGTCTAGTAGCTTCCCAAATTTACAGAGTAAATTAATGGCAGAACAAGGTCTAGAAACCAAGTCTCTAGACTCCTTGGAGGCCCTTACCCCCAATTTGGTAGATTTCAGGAGTCCCTTTTGTTATATAAAAGTGAAAGAAAAAATAAATGATTTGCCCTTCTGGTTATCAAGCAGTAGCAGAGTATTGAGTATTTTCCCTTCTTTACTGCAGTCTTAATCTCTACTGATGTGCTAATGGGAAAAACCTAAAGGAGACCAGTTTCCAGTTCAGGGTCCTCCGTCCCGTCCTTCCTAACAATTTAATAGCTTCTGAGGAAATTCACTTCCTTGACGATCTTTAATGGTGGCATCTCAAGGCCACTTATCAGGTAAGGGACACACTTCAACAAGCCAAGAGAGAGAGATTTCAGCATAATGTTGATCTTCTTTCTGACTTCTCTCAACTCACTGCACACAAGTGGTCACCTTCTCCTCCCATCGGGAACAAGCCCTGGCTAGGCCACCAGCACCTTAGAGCAAAGGGTAATAGTTTCACAGTTCTGATGTACAGAGTGAAATAAAGAAGGTGTTCTCAGAAATCAATTACTTTACTGTTCTGCATTGTCAGCTTGCTGCACATTTTGCCAGAAGTGACAGTGATTGATGTGCAAATCACAGAAACTTCTTTTAAAAGAAGAGTTCTTTGTAATGCATTTTTCTCCTTACTTCCAAATCTCATCAACTGGTTTTATTTTTTTTTCTTTTGTTAAGGCATTCTAATACTTAAAAGGTGCCCCTTGAAAAACTGGAAAACTATAAACAGAATATAGACATTTCCTAAAAAATAAAGAAAATATGAGAAAATAATTTTGATTTTAGTAATATTATTGGAAGACAATGTTAAAGAAAATATTTCTTTCCCTGAGAATCACTTTAAATTGTTCATCTTTTATGAAAAGGCAAGGTTTTAAAGTAAGAGTTTATATTTTGTTTAATTAAAGGGTTTTGGAGGTATTAAAGATACAAGTCTTTCAATTTTCTTTCATAAATTAAATTTCATTTAATAATTTTGAAATCTGTTTCATTATTTCATTTTTTTTTAATTAAAATTTAATTTATTATATGAAAATAAAATATAATCAGTGGTGACAATTTGATAAATATTCTGTTCCAAGGTAGAATTTTAGAGCATGCTAAAATGTTACTATGAAATAGATATTATACTAAAATTTATTCAGAAAAATCTTTCATTTTTATCTTATTTATTTAAAAAATTGAAATATGTATATTGTGGCTCCCCTGCTCTAGGAGAATCTCCCACTACCACCATTGGTAGACACCAGATGGATTTGGAGAGAACATGATTTTTAGACTTCTTTCCTACTTGGCAAGAATTACACTAAGTACTCACTTCTATTCCCTAAATACAATTTCTATATCTATATATTTTCTTCAGCAATCACCAGCAAACTTCATGTTTCAGGAACCCATTTTTATCCCCACTTTTACACCCACTTTTAATTGTGTCATACTTTTTTTATGGGGGGTGGGGAGAAACAAGGAATCAGTCTGAATGTCATATAAAGCCATTACTAAGTAACCAACAGTGGCAAGAAACTACCTGTTGCGTTGAAATGCATTGTCCTGATTAATGTACTCTTTACTTTGCTGCATCATATTTCATTCATTTCTTCATTCCTTCATCTATCTGTTTATTTTAAAGAACAGGTCTCTCTCTATGTCACCAAGACTGGAAATGCAGAAGCTACTCATGGATCAAATCCCAATTCCAGTTGGTAGGGAAATTTTAACCTGCTCTGTTTTTTCAGCCTGGTTCACCCTTCCTAAGAAAAGGCTGGTAGCTTTTGACTCCTGAGGTCTCACCATATTGTTGGGAGACCAATTATAGATACCTGATTAGGTTTAGTCCTACTTCATTCAGACCTTGCAAGTTAGATAGATGTACCAGACTCACCCTCCATAGCAATTCCATCTATAGTAAAGCATCACCATGCCTAGCATGAATAATATTTTGAAGGAATAGCTGAGGATTTGTTTTTTATTTTCCCCCTTGTGGAATGTACATACTTGTGTTGTAATGTTTATCCACCTACACAAACTGGTATGTTAATAATTTGGTACCTGTTACCATTGCTTGATTGATATAAAAAAATATTTTTGTGCTGGAAATATCAGTAAATTCTGCAGACTATGATTTGTTTCACTTTCAAAGATTAAGAAATAAAACAAAATGTCCTGGATTTAGAGTCAGATGTGGCTTTGAATCCTGGTTCTTGGCTAGTCACTGTATGGCTCTAAGATTTCTTTACCAAAAAAAAAAAGATGTTTAATTAGAAAGTTCCTGCTAGATATAAAGTCTGTTATCCTAATAGTGAGTTCATAATAATGAATTGAGTGCCTCAGGGCCAAAGACAGTTGGAGAAAGAAAGAGCCATGTTCAAATCCTGCCTTTGATACTGGTTGTGTGACTATGAAAAAAAATCTTGATTAGCATCCATTTTTTCAGCTAAAATAAAGATAATAAAACCAGTAGTACTTACCTTACACATTTAGAAGACTCAAATGAAATAATGCATCTAAAGAGTTTGGAAAATGAAAGTTCTTTTGAATACTAATGATTTCAGAAGATCAAATTTCTTTCTAGTCCCTCTAAACAAAATTCAAAGAAGTGGCCAATTTTGAAAATTGAAAGAGAATATAAGTGTGTTTTCTGATTATATAAAGAAAAAAACCACTTAATGAATTATTTGTTTCTTATTTGGCTGTCATTATGCTAGGACCTAACATAGCATCAGAGATAAGTCTTTTCATGGAAGGACCATCCCTCCCATCTAGTGTTCCCTGCTCCTACTTCTTTGCAGATGAGAAAAGTAGAGTTCAGAGAGCCCCTACAGTTGTAAGACCCTGAACACTTTACCACAAACATCCTAGTTTCATTAAAATTGAATATGTTTATTTTCTATTTCAATTTCTAAATCTTTAATCATTTATTTCTGTAAATGAATGAATTAATGAGTAGCTTTTAATATTTGCCAGGAATATAAGGGGTAGTGATACAAAAGTGAAAACATCTCCTTTCTCAATGAGCTAGCTAGCATACATAGAGTACTTAGAGGTTTGCAAAGTGTTTTCAAATATCTCTTTTGATACTCAAAACAACCCTAGGAGATAGGTGCTATTATTACCCCCATTTTACAGATGAAGAAACTGAGTCAAACAGGGATTAAAGGACTTCCCCAGAGTCAGACAGTTGAAATGTGTCTGAGACTGGTTTTCAGTTTAGGTCTTTGTGACTCCCTAGGTGCAGTGCTATATCCAATTGTTCCCCCAGCTGCCTAAGAAATTCCCTTCAAAGTGGGGAGACAGCTCATATCATAGAATGATAGGAAGTGAAGGGTGTTTTGGTCTGAGAAATCACAGAGATGATGGGTGGAATCATAGGATAGTCCACTGATTCATCCTTTCCAACAGCAATTGTAGTGATTAATTTGATCACTGTTTCCAAAAATAAGAGGTTATGTTGTGTGGTAGATAGAGATCTGGCCTCGGGGCCAGGAAAACAATATTCAAGACCCTCCACTGTGACATACAATCTGTGTCCCTGGGAAAGACATTAAACTTCTTAGTGCTCTAGAAAGATCTCTAAGAATATCATTTGCAGGGAAGTTATCCTTTGATGTTGGTAGAGGGAATTCTTTATCTGGTAATTTTCTCACTATACTAACTAAAATCATAAACGCAACCCTATTGGGTATTATATCTCAGAGTGAGAGGAGGAAAGTGGAGAAAGGGGAGAAATCAAGGAGTGTGCTTATAGTAGTATGGTGAGTGGTAAGAAGATGGCTAGAATAAATGTTGGGGTATTGTAGAGCTGGAGGATGAAAGCTGGTTGTTAAAATTTCAGCATTAATATTTATACATATAGGAAAAAACTATAAATAAGGATTTAACTTATTGTTTTGTTGATTGTCTACTCTAGACTTATGAAAGTGATGGAGAAAATATTAATCAAATATTAAATTTTAAAGTGCTGAATATTCATTTTTATTTCACAGAACCAGCTTCTAAAGCTGGTTGTTAAATATTCGTGACACTCCTTTGATGAATGTCTGAATGGGATGTAAAGTATGGACTGTTTGGAGACTGACTAGATATAGTGAGCTTTGTTCATTTGAATTTAGTGACTTCTCAATTAGCAGAGCTTTGTCAAAAGGTGAGAGTTCTAAAGCTGAGTGGACTAATTCCCCCAATATGGTCTGGAGGATAAAGCTGCATGGATTATAGAACTGAAGGCATTCTTACTATCTACAATGACTTCATTGACCCCTTTCCCCCTATTCAGAACTTAGGCATTTTCCCATAATTAGTGCAAGTTCCTTCTGTTTCATTAACTTTCCCTGACCATTCCAGCCAGAACTGCTTTATTATCAGCAACACTCATTCCATCCCTTAAACATAGGCTGGTAATACTTAAATCTTTCATATATACATGCCATGTTTTTCTAACTAGATTTTAAAGTTCCTTGTGAATCACAGAAGTCAATGGCATGACTATGATCTTAGGAAATCATCCATAAACAATTAAAGAGGAGAACTCAATGTGTCTATGCAGCCATTTAAAATGGGGTTTTTTTGTCTTTATTGTTCTCAGTTGGAGGGTAGATTTGCTTCTTATTTTAGACAACTGGACAGAAAATTTTGGTAGAGATTCTGCATCAGTTGGAGAGCTGAAAGAAGTATACTTTGTTGGCTTAGCCAAACAGATGACATAAGACAGAAATAGGGGAGACTTGTGATTTCATTGGCATATGAATTCCCAGGTTATTTTAATAGCATTTTATCAATTATATGTAAAGACAAATTTAACGTTCTTTTTTTTACACAAAATTTTGAGTTCCAATTTTTATTCCTCTCTCTCCCCTTTCTCTCATCCTTTAAAAAAAAAAAGTAAACAATTTGATATAGATTATATATACACGATCATGTAAAACGTGAGTTCCCAGATTACAAACAAACCAAATCAGAGAAAAAAAATCAAATCACTCTCTATGCAGGTCATCAACTTTTCTGAAATTTGTAATTTTAATCACTGAAAGTATTGAAAATTTAAGTGATTTGCCCAGCCCTACATAGGGAGTATGTGTATCAGAAGCCAGATTTGCACCCAGTCAGTAAACAGTTATTAAGCATTGACTGTGGGTCAGGCACTGTGCTAAATACTGGAGACACAAAGAAAAGCAAATAATTGTCCTTCTCACAGAGCTCATGGTGTATTGGAGGAGACAATAGGCAAACAACTATATCCAAGCAAATCTTACATATGAGAAATTGGAAGCAAACAGCAGAAGAAAGGAGCTGATCGTGAGGGGGATAGCGAGAAAAAAGATTTCCTTGGCAAGTGCTCTATGTACAAAACCATACTACCTCTCTATCATGCTACTGTGGGATGTTGAAGAATTGTTAGTAATTTGTAGAATGCAAAGATATAGTCTTCTCTTTTAAAACTATTCCCCATCCCTACTTGTCTATCAGTATTGCTATGTTAAAAAAAATACACAAGTTTGGGATTTTATTCCCTGGATGGTTCTTATAAGATGGCTAAGGAGACCCTGCAGACTCCCTCCAGCTTCAAGGGTCCTCTGACTTTTGTCAGTGTGTGTGCTAGTATTGTGTAACAGACATCTAATAGAATTATTACATCTTTTAATCTTACACCAGCTTTCCATGCCCCAAAAGACCATTCACAAATGGATTAGTCACTTTGAAAGTCATTCATTTTCTTCTATTACTGGACTTACATTTGTTTCTGTTTAAGGACCTTGGCAAGGCAAATCCATTGTACACAGAAATGGGGCTATTGAACACCATTACCATGTTATTACTACTACATCATCCTGATCATCTGGATGTTTTTTGTTTGCTTTAGTGATCAATCAATGAGTCAGTAAGTGTTTATTAAGAACCTAATGCTTAGGCTAGAGAACTTATCTTCTGGGGAACCTTGCTTTCTTCCTCACCAACTGTATAACATTGGATTTTCAGTAAGGGCATTTGCTTATACACATTTAATAAAGTGGCTTCACTTGCTTTTATCAAAATATAATAAAAGAGAATCAGTATGGATTAGGAAAAGTACACTGGTTTTCCAGTCAGACATATTCATATATCAGTCTTCTTACTACCTGAGAGATAAGTCACTGCCACTGTCTGGACCCTGTTAGTTTCCTCATAAGTAAATTGTGAGTAGAGCAGTTGATAGTCAAATGATTTGATCAGGAAATTATTGAGAAGAAATCTAAGCTATTCCTATCCTCCAAATCATTAATAATTAGAAAATGCAAAGTGAAATAACTGAAGTTTGACCTTGTACTCATTTGATTTAGTAAAAGTGACAAAAAAGAAAAAAAATGACTAATTTCATGAGGTTCTGGAAAAATGGAAATTTTATACACTGTGGGTATGTAGAGTTGTGAAATGATCTAGGCATTCTGTAAAACAAATTGAAACTATGTCCCCCAAATCACTAAACTATGTATATCTGAAAGAGATAAAAAAGAAGAAAATATTGTATAAAAATAATTGCAGAATCTCATTTTGTAGTGGAAAAGAAGCTGATAGTAAGAGGGAAAGGCTATTGTGTATGAATATAATTAAATACTAATGTGTCACGAAAAATTCTAAAATGGAAGAAAAACTTGTAAACTTGTATAGACTAAAGCCAAGTGAGATGAGGAGAACAGACCAGGAGAAAAATATATATAATAGCAATAGTCTTATAAAGAAAACAATTTGGAAATACTTAAAAACTCTGATATGGAACTCTAGAGGACCAAAGATGAATCTTACCCTACTCTTGACAAAGAGATGATATGCTAAATAAATATAATGAGAAACACATGACATGGCCAGTTGGTGAATTTGTTTTGCTTTCCCATAGATATTTCTTGAAGTTCTGTCATTGTTGTTGCTTATTAACTTTATAAAAATGATAGATTTTTAATGGTAAGGGACAATCTTTTCATTGTTAACATCCCTAATGGGTCTAAATCATATGATTTCTAGAAGAATCAAGGGTGACAGAGGCCTCATATTAGACTTCACTATGTGCAAAGAACTTATTTTGTTTGAAAGGGAAATTGTAAAAATCAGTTGACAGAAAAGTTTAGGAACATAATAACATTTAAATCTTTAAATTAAAAAAAAATACGAATAATATCCACATAATAAATCCAAGCAAGGAGTAGGCAAATGATTTTTCAAATTAATTTATCTTTACAAGGCTAGAGTTATTGTATAGTTTTCTCCTGTTTTTGCTCAAGTTACTTGCTTCAGTTTTACACAAATATTCCAAGATTTCTCTGAAATCCTCCATTTCATTTTCTAATATGACTAGAGTGGAGACAGAAAAATAACACTGAGGGAAGTAGGTAAGGCAGTGAGCCAATGGTCATGAAACAAAAATGTTAATGATTGTTTCTACCAAACTGCTAACTCCATGAGGGTAAGGAAGAGACTATTTCTCTTCATCTCTCTGTGCTTAGTATAGAGTCCAGTTCTTGTGCTCAAAAAAGATTTGAATCAATCACTCAAGTTATTGCTTAGTCTTTAAAATAGCCTTTCTTGGGTTTCCCTCTTTCCTCAGTCCTGTCCTCTGGGTTCCATCCTCCCTTTGCCCTAGCCTGTATTTATCATTCTACTGAATTTAACATCTATTTTCTGTATCTGTTTTCTGTGACCTTTTACTGATTCAACTTTCATACACTGGCATAGAGCATAATACACTGAGAAGAACACTAGCTCTGGAGAAAAAAGAAAATGTTTTCAAACAGTGCTTTTACACTTATGTGGTATATGAAATTGGGCAATTCAATTAATCTCCCTTTGCCTCACTGGCCACATCTGTAAAACCAGGGAATTTAACTAGATGACCTCTGAGGTAGCTTCAAGCTCTAAATCTATCCACATTTGATTTTTACTCAATTTCTTTTATTTTAGAGAAAAATCTATAGGCAGTATAGTGTAGTAATGGATAGGTATCTGACCTTGGACCTTAGGAAGAATTGTGTTTAAATCCCACCTCTGACATTTACTGGTTATATGGTCCTGTATAATTAATGAATCTTGCTTCTAGTGAGATGAGCAGAACAGACCAGGAGAAAAATGTATATAATAGCAATAGTCTTATAAAGAAAACAATTTGGAAATACTTAAAATACTTATGGACCTCTACATGGTTTAGGCCATTAAGAATTAGTGGCAGAAAAATTAAAAATATATCTATTATGTATGTAATTTCTACACGCCTCGAGCAACTTTCTAGGACCCATCTATGAAGGTATAGATGATTTATTTGGGTGGAAGATGAATTTAAATTTCCTTTGTGTACATAAGCTTATTGGAGGACCACTGTCATAGGATACGTCTACAGAGGTACTTTGTCTGTTGACTCAGTTTGTGCCACCTTCTCTGCCTTCGTATGTAGTCTTCATGAGTTGCAGTGAAAATATAATCTTTGGAAAAGTCCTTTTGGAATGAATCAACAAATTTATCTATGGCAAATTTTGTCCCTGGATGACAAATAGGCAGGCCCATGTTCATAAAATTTTTGAACTTGCTAGTATTTAAGCACAACTTGGTTTTTCAAGAGTCAATTCTCCATCACAAGAAGGTACCAGAGAAGGACTTCAAAGAAGAAATACAATTTGTTATTTTTTTACATTCATATGTAACTCTATAAAACAACTACAAAAAATGAATAATTGTACAGTAAACCATCACCTCTCCTTAGCCCAAAATCAGTTCTCTGAGTGTGTCAGCTATTTGTGAATTAAAGTGTCATCTAAAGTCCATCCAATTTGAAATTCTAGTGCATGTTCACAATGAGTATTCAAAATAACATTATCTGGGGGAAAGGCTGTTTTTGTTTATTTACTCATAATTGAATACTGAATAATGAGACAAAATTGTGCAATTGAGAAAAAACTTTCATCTTGTAAATCAAGACCTTGTGAATTAGAAGGGAGGTCATTCTATTCATATAAAAGCCCATTAACAGCATTTCCCTTTGTTGATGAAGATAACTGCTTTCTTCCCAGTAGAAGTTCATAAGTTATCTTCTATATTCTAGCTAATTAAATATTACTTAGAATTTCAGAGATAATAGCAATATTGAAAATATATGTACATTATTCTGTGTGCTGTCAGTCTTAAATGTGCTTTACTTTAGATTTGGGGCTAGATCATGTATTTAGAGCTGGTGAAGAAGCTTGATTAGATGTAGAAAAAATACTTAAATTTTCCTATAAGCAAATTAGAAGGTTTGTTTCTAAACAAAAAAATGCTGAGGGCAGAAAAATTGAAACCTCATAAAGTGATGGCACGGAGAAATGATTTTCAATGCCTCTACAGGAAATGTGCAACTGAACTTTTCATTTTCAATTTAGAATAAAATGTGTGAATCATTTTGATTCATCCTTTGCAGTGGCCCACTTCAGACTTAAAATATGCAAGGAAATAGGTCTGCAAGCTTTAAGGAAAATGATAAAATCTGAGCTCATGCTACTCTTAGATAGCAATCATGCATTTTGTTATATTTATCCTTCCTCCCCACCCCACCCCAAATCTGTTCTGCTTTTGTTATTTCAGAGTTCCTCATTAGAACATATATTTTTAGTGAACATTTGCAAAGGAGCTTTCAATACGTTTCCCCAATAAATTCATAATTCCATAGTTCTATGATAGCTGCGACTTCTCATTCTTCCTAGGTATAGCAGGTTAGCTGAACTCCAGCAAGGAGTTCCCATTGGACAATGTCTGTCATCAGATACAGAGTCTGAATCAGTCAATTGTTAGATTCTTCTGGTAACATAATACACATCACCTTGAAGGGAAGGTGAAAATAAAACCTGCTGCCAAAGTGCTTAGATAGGCACTTCATTAATCTTCCTTAGTGTACTACAGTATTCATCATCCAAGTGGGCATATAGAAAACTTTTCTTCCCAGCTCATGATGAGAATTGCTTTATGGGGAAATGACTCTTCAGACTCTGTATCTGAGACATATATGTGTGTGTGTGTGTGTGTGTGTGTGTATAGTATCTATTGTGTATTCCAAGATAGTATCTATTGTGTATTCCAAGATACTGTTGTGGTATCTTTGATTTCTTCCTTTAAAAATATATAAATATGATAGTGTTATCACTGAATCATAGCATTATAGAATCTCAGAGTTGTTAGGATCTCATGGATCAACAGTCTATCTAAATCATGAATCTTTTTCATATGGTCATACAAGTTCCATTTGAAACCTCCAGTTCCAGGGGAATTCACTACCTCTCAAGATAGTTCTCCATGTGGAAAATATTTTTTTTCCTTTTATTGAACCAAAATCTTCCTTGTAAGTGCTTCCTAAAATTCCTACCTCTGTTTTCAAGAATCAAACAGAAGGAGCTGAATGATTCCCATATGAATACTGTTACAATATTTAAAAACTATTATCATGTATTTTTTCTCCTCAACTCTCAACCTCCAGACATCTAAGGTAGCAGTTTCTTTCTGGGAGGAAGTCAAATATAAGAACAATTGTGATAACAAATAATACTTATATAGCACTTTTAGATTTGAGAAGCCCTTTATTCTCCTTATAATTTCTGTTAGAAGTTTCCTCAACTGCATCGTAATTGCATTATGATTAGTCATACTGGTCTAAACTTTATGGAGCTTCATAATGAAAACTACAAACAACATTCATGCTCCCGCTTCCGCTCCCGCTTCCGCTCCCTCTCTCTCTCTCTCTCTCTCTCTCTCTCTCTCTCTCTCTCTCTTCCTCCCTCCCTCCCTCTCTCTCTCTTCTGTCTCTGTCTCTGTCTCTCTCCCTCTCTCTCTCTCTTCCTCTCTTCCCACCCATACTCCCCCAAGTTATTGGGGTTAAGATTTTATAATAACAGAGAAGTTACATGGCTTGTCTACTGGATTTGGAGATAGGGGAACTAACTTCAAATTTTATTTCTGCTATTAGAAACAACTTGGACAAATCATTTAATTTTCTGAGAAACAATTTTCTCAACTATAAAAGGAGGTCATGGTCAACTGTAAAATTTCTTCAAGCTCTAAGACTATAATCGTAGACTCATAAGGAATTTGGAAGATCTTTTGGTACAAAATACATCTCATCAAAACTTCTTTGTATGAAAGCCCATTAAGAATAGGCACTCCTTTTCCTTTTCCTTTTCCAAGTCTATCCTTTTGAACTTATAAAACCAATAAATGACTCAGCAGCTAAGGCATTACCTTATTTTTTTCCTGATCTTTGCTACATTTCAGTAGACAATTTTCAATTAATAAGTTAGTGAAGTCTATATTAACATTTTCTTAAAATTTCACTTATACAAATCATGTTATAGAATGCTAATTCTTATTGTGTTTGAGATTTCTATTGCATATGGTATGAAGAACTTAAAATTTGGAAATTATTTTGGACAAAGTTTCTTTTCTCAAAATCTTTGAAGCATCTTTATCATCTATTGGTCCCCAGCCCCTATGTCCAGAAAATGCTCTTGCTCCTCTTGCTACCATGCTGACTGCTGACCCAGCCTGTGCTGCCTCCTCCTCCTTACCCCCAGCCACAACCCTGGAGCACTTCTGGTCAGCACCACCAGGCCTGCCTTCCAGAAAGAGCAGAGTCCTTTAATCTTCCCCAGCTCAGAAGTCTAATGTTCCATAGATGAAAGCTTATCAGGTCAAAGTTCATGAGGTTAAAATCCTTAAGGCCCTGAAGTGAACATTTGGGAGGTAAAATTTCTTGAGGTCACAAGTGAAGTGAAAGTTGAGGTGATATTTCTTGAGGCCTAGTTGGCTTCCCAAAGAACCTGCGCTCAGGACCTACTATTTGTTAATCAAATGTGAAGTATACACTTTACTCAAGCAAAATCTCAGCCCCCGGAATCTTCTCCAAGATCTTCTCATGGTGTCTTAGGTGCTTTGGTGCTTTTCCCTTTTATTTTTGCTTCTCTGTGTTCATTGTGGGGTGATCTTTTGCCCATTTCTGTAGAACATCTGGAGAGCCTGGACATTTCCAACCTACTTTGTCATCTGCCCAGGGTACCCCTTCCTATTAATCTTATTTCTTGAAAATATATCAATAACTTCACTTTTTTCATTATCAGGGATATGTACACTTTTGTTCTTGTGGTTCAGTGGCTTCTGACCCTTCATGACTCCACTTGGGGTTTTCTTGGCAAAGATACTGGAGTGATTTGCCATTTCCTTTTCCACTTCATTTATAGATGTGGAAACTAAGACTTACAGTGTTAAGTGACTTTCCCAGGATGACACAAATAGTGTGAGGCTGGATTTGAACACAGGTCTTCTTAAGTCCAGGCCTGCATCACTGAACCACCTACCTGCCCCGGATAGTTAATAAACCTTTATGAGGTCCCTACCTGTTTCAATTACTGTGCTAATGCTGGGGATAGAAAGAAGGGAAAAACGAACAAAAAAAAACTGTCCCTGATCTTAAGGAATCCACAGGTTAATGAAAGAGACAACATACAAACACCTAATCATCCTCAGGTTATATACAGGATAAAACAGAAACAATTATCAGAGGGAGGGCACTAGAATTAAGGGTGATGGGGAAAGATTGCATATAGAATGTAGGGATTTTGCTGACACTTCAAGGCATGAGTCTGTTAAAGACCTGAATTCAGTCCCCAGCTTTGCCACTAACAGGCTGTGTGGCCTGAAACAAATCTCATCCCCCTGCTATCACATTAATGTAATAATCTTTAAAATGAGTACTCAATTTAATTCAATACATAAGTCACTTATTAAACCCCTGGCATATGCCAGGTAGTCTCCCACGTATTGGTGATAAAATGAGAAAAAAATTAAATAACCCCTACCCTTAATACACTTAAAATCTTTCTAACATTTTAACGTATCCAAAAGGTTGAGAATTCAAATACTTTTCTCTTATTTCAGTATACTCAAATAGCAATAATTCTCTTTTCCCTGCTCCCCCACCCCACCTTGCATTGTTATGTACAGTGTTTTGTAAAATATGCATGACCTGTTTCTCTTACTACAGTTGGTTACTTCTTCTAATAGTCTTGCTTAAATATAGACAATGCTTTCATTGTTTTTAAGATTTACTTTATAAAGAGTCTTCATGAAACATGAACTCACATGACTTTTTAAAAAAATTTTATATGCCATAATTAAATTAATGATGTTTCTTGAAACAACCCAGGCAACTAAATGGTGGATTAAGTTAAGCAATTGGCTTAAGTGATTTAGGAAATGAATTAGAGTCAACATTTTGTGTTCCTAAAGGTCTTCAAATGGACTTTGAATGATCACTTGTTGAAGGTTTTATAGATAGATTTCATGAATCTGGTACAGTTTAGACTAACTCAAAGTAATAGTACTTTCTAATCTAAGATTTTATAAGACTATACTTTAAGTTCATCTTTGTAACAACAAGATAAGATGGTTTATAAATTTAATTGACCTATATAATTAAACAATTATTTTTCTGTTTTGTAGTGACATCTCCAAGTGGTATAGTGGAGAGTTTGCTGAACTTAAAGTTAGCAAATCTCAATCTTTCTTCTGTCACTTACTAGTTATGTGACCTTGTGTCAATAACCTTTATATGTACTTAGGCAGCTCCCTGAATTTTATAGGCTAAGTCATAGGTAGATTGCTATCTGTACAAGGAATACCCTCATCATAAGATCTCCACCCTGCCAAAACCACAGATCCTGCAGGATATTTCAAAATATCTTTGTTATATTTTTCAAATATACTCTATCTAAAAATACTTATACTCCCCCCTCCTCCTGCCCCCAATAGGATCCTTTATGGGGCTATTCCCTAATTTCTAATCTAAAGGTTGCAATTTGGATACTTGGGAGTATCTACTACCCCATCTTCAAATGCACTATGTGTGTTCTCATGCTAATGCAACAGAAGAGTGAATAGTTCATCCGGGATCCTTGGGGCTTCTTTCCCCACAGTTCAACTCCCAACTGTCAAACCTCATTTTCCTTTGACTCCATCATTAGCCTTTTTTCTTCTTTTCTGCCAAGAGCCATGTTTCTTGAACCTGTTTCTTGCATCATTTTTCTGTTTGTCTGTGCTATTTGCTAGATTAGGTATCTCCCAGTGGTTTTGTGTTGTTTAGTCATTTTTCAGTTATATCTAACTCTTTGTGACTTTTTTGAGTTTTCTTGGCAAAGATATTGAAGTGGTTTGTCATTTCCTTCTCCAGCTCATTTTACAGAGTAGAAACAGGGTTAAGTGACTTGCTCAGGGTTGCAGAGCTAGTAAGTATCTGAGGTCAGATTTGACCTCACAAACAGAACTCATCCTGACTCTCTATCCACTGCACCACCTAGCTGCCCAAAAGTGTTTTTGTAGTTCTGTTGTAAAATACAGTGTGCTGTGGGAGGGAGGCAGCACAGATATATCAAAATGGTACTTCCTGCCTCAAGTGATTCTTAGGCCGTCAAGCTTACCTATTGAAAGGTCTCTGTGGTGGGGCCAATTTTTGACCCAGCAGTGACAGTCTGTTCTTCCAGTTTCATTGCTGTAGTTTCTTCACGTGCAGTAAAGACCTAAAAAGGTATAGAAATATCTTAGCACGTTAACACATTAACATCTCATTTCCTGGTATCAACTTCTTATTTTCTGTGCTTACATAAAACAGACTCACTACACAACGATATTAACATTAATGTACTAAAAAAACCAAATAAACCCTACAACCTCCTAGTGCTACATTTATTGGGGATATTGGGAATAAATAGAAACAATAGAAAATATTTTTTGCCAAGTTCACTGCTAGATAGGGAGCTTAATAGCGATTTCTTTTAGGAATTTAAGTTTTTTGTTCCTGTATTACTGGGTATTGCATCAGAAAAAAAATCTGGTATCATAGCTACTTTTGAAAACAACTATGGAAATTGGTTAAGTAAATTGATTAGTCTCTACTGGGTATAAAAATAGAATTATCTGGGTCAGAGTGAAGCAGAGATCATTGCCTCTGTGGAAACCCAGGTACATGAAGGAATGCAAATGTGCAGTCACCATACTCACCGATAGCCACAAGATAGAAAGAAAAATAGAGAAGGGGCCCAGGAAGGCAGATAGGTCAAATTATTTTCTTGCAAGGTAGTGTCATGTGTCATCTTATCCACACTGCTATAACTCCTACATGACAACACAGTGTCAAGATATGTTACCTAGATGGCCTCATGAGTGTATATTTGAATATTTTATGAAAAGCCATTTTAGCCTTCTATGGATCTGACAGTAATTAAATGCATGAGCTCTTAAGACCCCTTCCAGAGGCTACAAGTGTTTTCTTTTTCTTCAAAGACATATCAGGGAGTACAAGTTGCCTATCTGACTTTGAGGTAGAAGCAAGACCCGTAGCTATCTACTAAGTCTTTCCTTAATCCTACCATCCTACTTTTTATGCTATTGAAGGAACATTTGGTTGAGAATCTGACCTTTGACTTCATAAGGTACCTCAGTGGTCACATATTTGGGCTGCATAGCTATGTGTTTTCTCTAAATTTTTTGTTACTAAAGAACAGTGAAATGAACAGTCAATAGGGCTGAATATATTATATAGTGTTTTAGAGGAATTCAGAATCCAACTTGGATTTGCATCTTGTCCTTATGGATTGATTAATTTCTCTAAAGATGTTAATTAATTCATTCACAACATTTATTGAGCACCAAATTTATGCTATCCATCTTCTTGAGTGTGTTGTAGTACATATGAAAAAAAATGGCGTATATCCTCCCCAAAAAAGGTTAGTTATAACAACAGTAGAAATGCAGACACAAATAATTGCAATGGGAGAGCCTGGAGAGCCCCATGATCTGGTCAGTTGTTTTATCTACCATAGAGTAAGGGCATGTACATTTCTTTTTCAGAGGAAAGATATATATATATATACTCAGATCAAAATATTTCCCTGATCACCCTGCTTATAAATTTGATCTTCACAGGTTTAAAAAGAAACAATTCTGAAATCTATTATCAAGTTATAGAGTTAATAATTCTTCTTAACCCTGTAGATAAGCCAGTTAATGTGCAGGTTCAAATTAAAAGACATATGAAATAAATACATGTCATGCTTCAAATTATGGGTCCAATGGAAGTTTATTGGAAAGATATGTAGGAATGGGTGCCATGCACCATCCTTATGCTATAGCAGTCAGCCATATGTGATATTTATAGGGTATGCTAGGTCCTATAGATGAACACATGGAAATGCATAGGCAGCAGTCAGAAATAATAACTACCCTATATCCCAGAGTGATTTAGTGTTCCATGATGCAGAGGGGATTTTATTCCTCAAATGCAGTCCCTAAGGGGAAAACACATGAATACACATACTCACACAAATGTGTGTGTGTGTGTATATACTTTTATATATGTGTGTGTGTATGAATATGTACATGTATATGTATATTTATATATGTCTGTTTCATTATAACTTCATTCTGGACAGTTGGGTAAGGCCCCTCAAGACAAAGTACAAGAAAGCAGTTTTGACTGGTCATGACATTTTATTAAAAATGATAATAATTATAGTAATATTTTTTATGTTATACTTGAAGGTTGGCAAAGGGCTTAACATATATCATCTCATTTGACCCCCTATATGGCTCCAGGAGGCAGATGACTTTTTTTTAAATCCCTGTTTTGCAAATAAGAAAACCAAGGATGAAAGAAGTTAAGTAATTTATCCAGGATCACCGTGGCTGGGAAATATCTGAGGCATCTCTGAGCACCTCAGGTCTTTCTAATTTCCAGTCTAGTGTACTATCTCCTATGCCCACCAAGATATCCCATCTTATCTCTGACAGGGAGCTGCAGGAGGGGACGGAAGCCAATTCTTGGTAATATATATATATGTGTGTGTGTGTGTGTGTGTGTGTGTGTGTGTGTGTGTGTGTGTGTTTACACACATTACTATATATGCACATACATGTATGGTCATACATAAACCTACATGTGTGTGCATATATATACATAAACATATATTGTGTATGTGTAGGCTCAGCACAGAAGTAAAGCTATTGCTTCATTTTAATTTCACAAACTGAGGAAAAAAGAATTGTTAAATGAAACTTAGCCTTATAACACTTGGTAAATATTTGCTCTCCAGGCATCTCAGAAGTAACAAATGTTTGAGAGTCATTCCAATAAGTTTTAATAATTCACTCTTGGAATCTTTACAAATTGAGAACCTCAGATTTTCTGAAGCTATATAGTGAAGAGTGGGAAAATTCTCATTTATGGTATTCTATCCTGACTAATCAATGCTTATACAGGGATTAATACAAATAATAACTGGTCCTGGAAATCTGTAGCAGGAAGGTATTGCCATTTCAATAACACATTCTTCTTCCATATAATTTCAATTACAGGGAGTAAAAATAGTAAACAGAACTATGAAGAGAAAAATGAGACACAACAAAAATGGAATACCTAGTGAAGCAGTACATTGAGTAAATACTGTGGGAATTTGCTAAGACACTTCAGATTTTTTTTGTTATGGTCGTGACAGGATTATCATCATTTGTCTAATAATAGAGGTGTTAGCTTTATAGTGACTTACCTGCTGATCTAAGCAGTTTATAGCCATTGCATGGTGGTTATAACATAGAAAATTGTTCTGACTGGTGAATAACTTCTTTCTGTGCAGAGTCAAATATAAAGGGAAAAAAATGAAACTTTCCATAGATACAGGAAAATATGAAATTAACTTTTGCATTTGTTCCAGTTGAATAACAGTAGCCTGTCTGGAATATTTTCTCTTGGTTTTGCATAGGTTAGAGTGAGATACAAAATACATCAAGGCTCTAAAAATATTTGACTAGTCCAATATTTGGTGTCAGGTATTTGAGCCTTTGAGGCAGCTGAATAGCAAAGTGGGTAAAGCACTGGGTGTGGAATCAGAAAGCCAGGAACTCAAATATGGCCTTAGACACTCAATAATTTTGTGACCTCAGTTAAGTCACTTAAGCCTGTTTGCTTCATTTTCCTCATTTGTAAAATGATCTGGAGAAGAAATCATGAACCACTCCAGTATCTTTGCCAAGAAACCCTCAAAAGGATGTCATGAAGAATTAGACATGACTGAGAATGATTAAACAACACTTGAGTCGTGCAAAGGGTTCTAAGCTATTTAGCAAAGAATATTCTAAATTAATTTGGATTTTAGTGTGTGCTTTAAAACTCTTTGAGACAGAGATAATTTCTTGTAGGCCTTAGTGTTCTTTAAAGTGCCTGAGACAATATTTTATTTTTGCTTTTGTGGTTGTGGAGTCATTTCAGTCAGGTCAAACCCTTCATGACCCCATCTGGGGCTTTCTTTGCAAAAATATTGGAGTGGCTTGCCTTTCCTTCTCCAGCTTATTTTACAAATGAATAAACTGAGACAAAGGGGTTTAAGTGACTTGCCCAGGGTCACAGAGTAGTAAGAATCCGAGGCAGAATTTGAATTCAGGAAGATGAGTCTTCCTGAATCCAGACCCAGAGCTCTATCCACTGTACCACCCTACTGCCTTTATTTTTGCTAGGCATTCATTAGATATTTTTAATGAATAATAATAGTATCTTCAAGTTTATAAAATATTTTGCATAGCTCATCCTATTTCATCTGAACAATAAGTATGTGGGGTAAGTTCTTTTATTGTCTTCATTTTACAGATGTTAAAAAAAGGATCTAAGATGCAATGGCTTGCTCAAAGTCACATGGCCACTGTCTGATGCAAGAATAAAACTTAAGTCTTCCTAACTCCAAAGTACAATACCCTACCCAGTAGACTGTCTTACTAAATTAGGTTACAGATTTGTTTAATATCAATGTGTTATGTATTATTAGGTACTCATGTAAGCATTTTATACTCAACTTTTCTTTGAAAAAATCAGGTTTTCATGAGGTTTTACTTTGAATAAACAGTTAAAATTTAATCCAACCCAATAGCATCCACTGAGTAATTGTTATGAGCAAAACATGTTTGTAGATGCTAGAAACTAAAAAGGATCCTGTTTTCAGAAACAAATAAACAAAAATAAACCCCAGTAATTTGAATTAAAAAAAACCTTTTGATTCTATACCTATCTGGAAAGTGGAATTGATTTATGTTTACCTGTTTACTTTAGTGTTTTGAGAATTACTTTTCTTATTTAATGCATACTATTTATGAAATAGTTGAATGAATCAGATGCAACATTTTTTCCCCCTTGAGATATGATATTTAAGTATCTGCAGTTGTTACTTAGCCATTTTTTCAGTAAGGTCTAGAAATTTGTGACCCCCGTGGGTTTTCTCAGCTGAGATACAGGAATCATTTGCCATTTCCTTCTCTACCTCATTTTACAAATTAGGAACTGAGGCAAACAAGGTTAAGCAACTTGCCTAGCTTCATACAATTAGTAAGTGTCTGATGCTGGATTTGAACTTAGGAAGAATTTTCCTGACTTCAGGCCCTGTGATCTATCCACTGGACCACTATTTTTGTTTCATATACTAAAATGTTATTTCATCAGTAAAAGTGAGTTAGTGTTAATGTGATTTGAGATACTCAGATAATCTGTTCATAAACTTATGTCTGAAATTACCAAATCCTATTTACTCTATCCATTCAAACTTGTAGTTTTGTTTGTTTGTTTGTTTTATTTTGTTTTGTTTTTCTGTGTGCTCTAGAAAGGTCTCTAAGATCCAAGATTCCAGGAGTAGGGCTAAGTATTGTTGCAGAGTTAATCACTTCCAAATGACCAAATCAAAGTTGCCTTAAGGAAAGAGATACCCACTTAAATGACTTTCTCCCAGCTATTTGAGCCAGTACCTAGGGACTCAAGTACAAATCAGTAAATAACAGACAATTGAGGACCATTTTTTTTTTTATTCTGGGTGACAAGATGGGATTGGGTGGATTTTGAGAGGTGTGTACTTCCTACTCAGCAGGATGAGCTTCCACATGTCCAGTATCCTATTACTGCTATCATACTTAACCCCTGTCATCTCATTACCCTACAGAACTTCAGGGCACAACAGGACCTGAGAAATTCTGAGGAATTGGCTGCCATTCTGGGAATGATTGCACCCACAGAGACTGTTCACACTGCTACTCACCTCCACCTACTCCATGGGGTTGTCTTTTATGAATTTCTCATACCCAGTTCTTATTTGAATTTATCCTGGGAGAAGGTTCAATAGAGAGGAGAACTGAACCAGTATGAGGAGTCCCAAAGGGGACGGAAGAAGGCTGGAGCTCTCCTGCTTTAGTAAGTTCTTCTCTACCCCTTACAAAAGGCAGGATGTTCATCTCCACTAATAAAGAGAGAGTCTAATGTCAACGGGCTGTAGGACAGGAGTTACATTTATAAATCTTGAGTCAGAGATAATTTCCCTCTGCAACCTCACCCTCAGAATAGCTGGAGCAGTGACCAACAGATATTCAAATGACACCAATCGTGAAACATAACTGGATGTAGTAATTCTTGGATAAAGAAACTCTCACCTTGGGCTTTAAAACAGATTGGCAAACTTCTTTGCCAATCATTGTCCTCTCCTTAACTCTATCCCTTTGCCTTCAGCCTCATGGTCTTTTGTTTCAGAGAGTAGTGGCTTCTGAGAGGAGACCAGCCGCCTAGGACCAGAAGGTGAAACCACTAGTGTCTCAGCCAATTTAGGATGTCTGTTAGAATTAAATTGAATGATAAAATTCTCAGCCTTAGAAATTCATCAAAATAGCTTTACTTTTGAATTGAATTTATTAGGTGTCAGAAATTTGAGAATAAAGATTTTTAAAGACTATATTATCCATAAATCATCCTATTAAAAATGATTTCTCAATTGATTATAAAAAATTGAGCTTGCTCACAAGACCTAAGAGATTATTTATCTTGAAATAAAAATGTTACTGCTAGTGAAATGTTCCAGATTGTCATCTCCTGAAGGTAAAATTTTCCATCCATAGGACAGAAAGATGTTGAAGAAAGGGAAAAAAGTCTTGATGTCTAATTCCCTAAGGCAACAAAAACTCCAGGCCTTTTGTAGAAAAATATTGAACTGCAACTTCCTAGCAATCTCATATATTTCTAGTATTTTGATTTGAGTCCCTTTTACCATAAATATCACTAATTACTTAAGGCCCCAAATCCTTTCTACTCCATCCCTTATCGACAAGCAAAAAGCAATTATATATGTCAGAAGTAGGAGGTGGGGAAAGGGACAGGGCAGACTTCATTATTATTCAGTGAAGTAATATATTCACAGTATAAATAAATAGATTTCAACACCTGCAGATAAACTGACATCTGGCTTAGAATCAACCAACATCTGTTTGTAATTTGTATGATGCCATGACAGTGAAGAACTGTATTCTGTCACTGAACATATAACCTTGTTAAGTTACTAAAAGAATTCTAAGATGAGATGATGGAGAATTGAAAAAGGATTGATTCCTATATAATAAATTGGTGCATATATAAAACCACATTCTCAAAATTTGATACTGGGATTTTTGTTTTTATTATTGACATAGTCTCAAGAAAACTTGAGTTCAAGTCCTGCTTGTGATCCTTTTTGTGGCCACGGATAAGTGACAACTTCTCAGCACCCAAAGCAACACTTACAAGTGATTTATGAATTGATATACACTGGGGGGAAGTGTTTCCTCACCAAATAGATTCCCTAACCAGTGAATTTACAAATTTGACCAAAATATAATACACATATATGTGTATATCCATGGAATACTTAATATACCTATTTGTATAATTTAAGAAAATTGGAATGATTGTGCAACAAAATACCCCTTCAACCAAATTTTGATAATTCTCAACTGAACATTGTTTAGCAGAGTTTCAATGCTTGGAAGAAAAAAAAAGAAAAAATAACAAAAACAAAACTTTCAAATGAGTTCAAATGTATATGTGTATATATATGTGTGAACTGGAAGGGACCTTAGAGACCACCAAGTTCAACCTCATCATTTTATACATGAGGAAACTGAGGCATAGAGTGGTTAAACGATTTCCCCACTGTTATACAGCTAGTAAGTATCTGATGAACTCAGGTTTTCCTGATTCTAAATTCAGCTACCTGCCCACCACACCAAGTCATCATCATAGGTATATTTATTCAGAAAGTTGTTAAGCATTCCAACTTTCTTAAGTAGTATACACATATGTATTCTATATTCTGTGCACAGTACATGAATCATGTATTAAGTATATTCTAATCTAAAACTCTAGTTTCACTAATTTGGGAAACTACTAAGTGAGAAAACTCTAGCCACCATTGCTTATTAACAATTCATGTGTCAGTCACAGGCATGAGAGGTTGCCTGGAGAATTGAGAAGTTAAGTGACTGGTATGGGCACAAAGCTAGATCATTTTAGAGGCAGGACTTCATCTGGTCTTCCTGACTTCGAGGCCATCACTTCGTTCACTAGGCCAATTATAAGAAAAAAATTTACATCTCAGATTTTAATCTTTTTTTTAATTGTTCTAAAGCTTATGATAGCTTCAACAGGAGAAGAATTCCTTGCTCTTCAAATTTCATCGAATTGCACACATTGCATGTACTCATTCATTAAATGGAATAAGAAAACTCTTCTAATACTTTATGTTCAAAATAATCTGAGTAATCACACCCTGAGATGACCAACAGGTAAAGCATTCTTCTGGAGGGACACAGCCTCTTCTAATTTAAAACTGGTGGCATAGTGGGTAGAGTACTGAGCCTGCAATAAGAAAAACTTAATCTTGCCTCAGATACCTACTAGCTGTATGACCAGAAGCAAATCACTCAACTGATTTGTTTGCCTCAGTTTCCTCAATTACAGAACGAGGATAATAATAGCACCTACCTTGAAGGATTATTATGAGGATCAAATGAAATAATGTTTGTCAAAAGTCCTCAGCACAGTGCCTGTCATATAGTAGGCACTATATAAATGTTAATTTCTTCTCTTGCCCGTTAACACTCATCCCTGATGTCCTAGTCATTAGCCTTGAAAGTAGATGAGGTTATATATAATGAAGTATTCAGGAAGTCAGAGGCAGAAAGGTTATCTCAGAAGGATAACAGACAGTAGCACAGTCTTTGCAAAGCTTAAAGCAAACTAAGAATGGCATTTATTCTATCAACTCTGACATATTTGAAAAGGTGGTTCCCTAGACTCCCAGTGACTTTCTCTCTCACTTCCTATTTTATTCCCTTAGATTCAAATGATTCCATATTGCTAAACAAAACTTAAAACTCATAAGCTTTGTATTGAAACTTAGCATTTCCCTAATACATCTGCCTCATTCTGCAGATGACAGTGAGGCACCAAGAGACTGATTGATTTAAACAAGCTTGTATAGGTAGTAAAGAGCAGACCCAGTATGTGAAAATCATCAGCTCTAAGTCATACGACCTCTTATTTCCAGATCTTTGCCTTGTAACTGGTTTCTATTTTCCATCTTCCAAAATTCTCTGCCAGCTGATGGCAACTAATCTTTAGACCTCCTCCTCAATTTGCCTTAGGAACACTTAATGGAGAGTATTATACTCTAGTCTTAATCTGGAGCAGTACAAAAATACTGAAAATCAGTGTAAAAAACAGCAACTGCCCCAAATTTTACTGTCTATTTTATTCTTCATTTTTCTTGATGGTTTCAGGTATAACCCAGTTGCCTTTCTACCCATGTCTTTGGGCAGAGGCTACTGCTAAAAATACAAACCTTTGTTTTTCACCCCACAATACATAGAATCCCTGCCTTGCAGTCAGAAAAATCTTCCTGAGTTAAAATCTGACTTCAGACACTTACTAGCTGTATGACCCTGGACAAGTCAGTGAACCCTGTTTGCCTCAATTTTCTCATCTGTAAAGTGAGCTGTAGAAGGAATTGGTAAATCATTCAAGTATCTCTGCCAAGAAAATCCCCAAATACGGTCACTAAAAGTTGATCACAGTTGAAACTACAGAATAACAATGCCAGATTATTAAATGGATTAATCTTTAGCAGTGAAACTAATGTTTAAATACTAAAAGGTAAATTGAATTTTCTAAAGTCCTTCATGACTACTAATTAATTTCATCCAATCAGAGCCTGAAGTAATTCTTACTCAATAAATTTTACTCATTACGCTTTTTGTTTTGCATAAAACTACAATTTACTAAGAACTAAGAGTCTGTGATTTGTGGGTTGTTTCTGTAGTTAAATGTTTTTTGCATAAATGGCAAAGACTCAATTTGCTGCCGCCCCAACAAAATTTGCTTAATTTCAGAAGCCTAGATGCTCATATTTTTATATAGAATTTCAAAATTACTTGTCCACATTGAATATAGAATATTGTGACAGTAGTAGTTATGAAAAATGCTTAATTTATAGTTTGGTCACGTTGTAACTCTCAGCTAATTAGATTTCTTGATTAAAGAAATCTTTTTCTCTGTTGATTAGATTTATTTATTTATTTTAAAATGGTATTTTTTTCCAATTACTTATCAAGATGATTTTTAGCATTCATTTTCACAAGATTTTGAGTTCCATTTTTTTTCCCTCCTCCATATTCTCCCCCCTTTTTTGAAAATGGTAGGCATTTTGATATAGATTATACATGTGCTATCATGGGCAACATATTTCCATTTTAGTCCCAGTTGTGAAATTAAAAAAAAAAAAAGCAGATCAGAAGGAAAAAAAAAACATAAAAAAAGAATAAAGTAAGTGAAAAAAGTATGCTTTGATTTGTATTCAAAATCCATCAGTTCTTTATCTGGATATGGATAGCATTTTCCTTTATGGGTCCTTTGTGTTTGTCTTAGATCATTAGGTTCCTGAAAAGAGCTGAGTCATTGATAGTTGATCATCATAGAATGTTGCTGACACTGTGCATGATGTTTTTCTAGTTCTTTTTATTTGACTTTGCATCAGCTCATGTACAAGTTTTTCCAGGTTTTTCTGAAATCTGACTGTTCATCATTTCTTGTTGGATGATAATGTTCCATTACATTGATACAGCACAGCTTGTTCTGCCATTCCCCTTCTGATAGACACTCCTCAATTTCCAATATTTTGCCACCATGCAAAGGACTGATATGAATATTTTTGTACATGTAGGTCTATTTCTATTTTTTATCATCTCTTATGGAAAAAGACTTTGTAGTAGTATTGCTGGATCAAAGAATATGCACAGTTTGTTTGCCCTCCAATTAGCTCACCAGAATAATTAGATCAGTTCACAACTCCACCAAAAAGGCCTTAGTGTCCCAATTTTACCACATTCTTTCCAGCATTTATTATTTTCCTTTTTTGTCATATTAGCCAATCTGATAGGTATGAGGTGGTACTTCAAAGTAATCTGCATTTCTCTAATTGAAAGTGATTTACAGCACTTCTTCATATGCCTATAAATAACTTCGATTTCTTCATCTGAAAACTATCTATCCATATGCTGTGATCATTTATCAATTGGGGAATGGCTTGTTTTCTTATAAATTTGACTCAGTTATCTATTTTGTTGGGAAATGAAGCCTTTTTCAGAGATACTTGCTATAAAGATTATTTCCCAGCTGTCTACTTTCTTTCTATCTTTGTTGGATTGGTTTTGTTTGTGCAAAAGCTTTTTAACTTAATATAAGCAAAATTATCTATTTTACTTTTCATAATGCTCTCTATCTCGTTTGGTCATGAACCTGTGTAGCAGCAATGAGATATTCGTAACACCTACAGCAGCCATGAATATCCTGGCACATTTGTGAATCACAAAATACAACTGACTGTCCACGTGGAAGACAGAACCAAAATATTTATTCAGACACCAGAAAGCTGAGTCCACCATAATCTATACACAGAAACAATGCATAGGATAGCACTCTCCCCATGCCTTCCCCCTGCTAGGCTTCCCTTAAACAAATCTCAAGCAGGCTCCCTGAAACAAACAAGCTCTCTCACTCACACTAGTCATTCCCCTGCTTGCCTGTATCTTTCCTAGCTCTGACTGCTCTCACCAATGTTCTTCCTCAACTCTGCTCTAGCTCCACCTCTTCATGTTCCACTCTTCCTTCTCCACCCCTTCAGCAAACCCCTCCCAGCACAGGCTACATGTGACTCAAACTCATGTGACTTAAGATTCCATGCAACTTAGGCAGGTCACATGGGCCTATTAATGAATGGGAATGATCTTCCCATTTAAATTACCATTACAACCTCTAACTCATTTAACCTGTCCTTTAAGAATCTAGATGCTATACCACTTGGTGCATATATGTTTAGCACTGATATTACTTCATTGTCCATGGTATCTTTTAGCAAGATGTAGTTTCCTTCCTTATCTCTTTCCTTTTTTAAAACTCAATAAATCATTTTTATTAAACATTGAAATCAAAAGTTCATGCTAAAGAGCTTTCATTCCGAATTATTTTATGCTACAAGACTACTGAAAAAGAGAAGCTTATTGTAGTTACTGATCATCAGCTTTAGCCCTTCTTAAGCCTTCCACATTGATAAAAATTCTTTAAATTGACAACCTATAAATCATCCAGGTTTTTAAGAAATCAACTGCACTGAGTTAGCTTTTCAATATACTTTCTAATTTTCTGTAGTTAAGGCAATTAGCTCAAACCTGTCTTCCCCAATATACATGCTCAAATAGGTTTATCATGAAAAATATTTTAACTGTCAGCAGTTTAGATAGCATTTAAATTGCCTTTTCATTTCTTGAAATTTTAAGTTGTGGCAAATATCCTCCAATTATGATAGTTCAGTAAAGATTTCAGGGTGACAACTCAACCTCTGTTACTTGGTAGCAATCCAATGGTGATACAAAAGAATGGTATCATTTGGATGTGTATTACTTGACCAAGAAACTGACAATTTCACACCTTTTAGGTAAAGTTTATTTGATATTTTATAAGAAAAGTTTTATTTTCCTTGATTTTTAGGCTCTATTCTAAACCCATCCTATTCCCTTATAATTCTGGTAAAAGAAATAAATGCATTAACTTTCAAGAATTTCAAACTTATAGTAACATCTTCTGACTTCACCTAACATGCTACCACAACTATGTCTTAATTAGGAATTTCCCATAAAAATCCTTTTTTCTTCATCTCTTGGGAAGATAACTTTAGGATAATGTTCTTTGCACTAGTTTCCCAGTGAAAGATTAAAGGATGCATTTAATGAGCACCATTAATATCCTCATTACAAATTTCTTTATAGCTCTAGAACTAGAGTGTTTTCACAGGCATTTTTTAAATTAAATTTCTAGATTGGCTAATAGGACAGAACAGGAAGATGGAAATAATTCATTCTTGGTGGAGCTGGGAGCTGATCCAACCATTCTGGAGAGCAACTTGAAACTATGCCCAAAGGGCTACAAAAATGTGCATAGCCTTTGACCCAGCAATACCACTTCTAGGACTGTATTCCCAGGAGATCATGAAAATGGGAAAGGGTCCCACATGTACAAAAATATTTATAGCAGCTCTCTTTGTGGTGGCCAAAAGCTGGAAATCAAGGGGATACCCATCAATTGGAGAATGGCTGAATAAATTATGGTATATGAATGTAATAGAATACTATTACACTATAAGAAATGATGAACAGAAACACTTCAGAAAGGCCTGGAAAGACTTATATGATCTGATGCTGAGTGAAAGGAGCAGAACCAGGAGAACTTTGTACACAGCAACAACCATAGTGTATGAGGATTTTTTCTGGTAGACTTAGAACTTCATTGCAATGCAAGGACTTAAAAAATTCCGAATGGTCTTTTAAGTCAAAATTCCTTCCACATCCAGAGAAAGAACTGTGGAATTCAATCGCAGATTGTAGAAGATCATTTTCTTTTGTGTTACATTTTACATTTTAAATATTTTTATTAAATTTTGTAATTTCACAAAGATATCTTTTAATAATATCATGAATACATATAATGTATTAATAATATTGCAACTATATCAACTGTATTTACAATTGTGTAGGTAAGTTGTATTCTCATTAGGTGACATAAAGATATAATGAGAGAGATTTCAGGAACAGTTTTTTTTTTTTTTTCACTTTGACATATTTAATTACTCCATTTTTATTTCCAAGGGCTTAGAAGAATAGTTTACTTCAGGTGGTAGAAGAGATATACCTTAAAATAGCTGTCAATGAAATTAATTACGCAGTCAAATAATAAGCATTTTGTCAGTGATAGTGTTTGATGCTAAGGTTCAAAGAGAAAAAACAAAATAGTTTCTGCCCTCAAAGAGCTTATATTCTTTCATGATGAAATATATAAATACAAATAAGCAAATAGAAAATGAATGTACAAATACAGATTAAAGGAGGTGGCTTTTTGAGGCAGGGAGAATTAAGTAGAGGGAGTTCAGGACATGTCTCACATAGGAGAGAAGGTGGTGTTTTAATCCCTCTGAAGACTTGTTTGTTTGCTTGTTTTTTGCTTATGGGTAAGTTCAAGGGTACTAATTATGTCAAAGCCAGGAATCATTATATCAAGCCTGGAAACTCTTTGCCCAGTAGAGCTTTCTGGAAGGAAGCTATTGCAGAGATTTTGAAAGTAAATAAATACACATCTCCAAGGATCCTTAATGAGCTCCTGCATCAATAATAATGGCATCCTGCTTGAACTATTTCCCTTAGTTAATGAGAATGCCATATACCAGCACACCTCAGCCTTCCCTATCTGCCACAAATGTCAGCTCAATGAGAAGGTAGCATTATGCTAAACATTGTTTCCACCCCTCCAAAAATCTCTGCTGCTTGAACAGACTGTTAACCTTCAATAAAGCTTTCAAATCAATTAAATTGGAGTTATGTTTGCTGATGACTGTACGCTGGAGACTCACACATGGGAGGATACGCAGTTAGTCATTGATCATTTCACAAATTTGGCACAAGGAAGGAACTGGAAATTAGTCTGACAAAAATGAATGCCAGCTTGCCTTAGATGAAACTAACAAGCATCCAAGAAGTAGGAATGGCTTGAAGGGAGTGATGTTGCGCAATTGTGTGGCCTACTTATTACATAATCCAGAGATAAATTACAAGGCATGACAGTAACAGTAGGCATTAACGAAGCTAGTGCCCACTTTGGAAGGCTGATGGCCTGACTGGCCTTCAGTGAAACTGAAAAGGAGGAAAGTTTATCTAAGATTCCCTTCTACATTCCTTGATGATTTTTTGTTGTTGTTGTTGCCTCAGGATGTTGCCTCTTCCATTTCCAAGTACCACAGGTTCTGTTGCCTTCACTAACTACTAAAACTCAGAATGATTTCCCCTTTCTTCAGATACTTTTAGAATGTACTCTCCAAGCTCCTAACTTGGGTACTTAATTGTATTAACACCTCACAGAAATCCCAGAGTCAATTTAGTCTAACTGATAGTACTACAGCAAATACCTCTCCTATATCTCCAGCCCAGGGGACTATGGTTCACTGTTGAGATAGTTTTCTGGGATCTTCAGGCAATATGTCGATGATTGGCTTCCAGATCACCTAAAGGCATAAAGGACCTGAAATCTTGTCCCTTCAGGTCTGGCGGAGATATGCCAATTCCATAAGATGTTACCCCTATTAGGAATGGGCAGTAAGGGAATTGGTCACCTATAGCTGATGGCACAGTGGATAGAGTGTCAGTCTTGCAATCAGAAAGACTTGTCTTCTTGAGTTCAAATCTAGCCTTAGATACTCGATGTGTGACCCTGGGAAAGTCCTTTAACCCTGTTTACATCAGTTTCCTCATCTCTAAAATGAGCTGCAGAAGGATATGGCAAACCACTTCAGCATCTTTGTGAAGAAGACCCTAGATGGAGTTGGACATGACTGAAAAACCCCTGAAGAACAAAAGCTGAGCTAAGCATTGAATCCTTGTTATTGCTAAGTAAACCTCTTTCTGTTCACTGTTCAATGACTCATGGCTGTTTACATTTCATTTCAATTCAGTACCTGAAATGCTGGACTGAACTGTCAGGCCCAGTGCATATTACCTCTTCCCTCTATCTTGTAAAAATCTTGTGATTTTAAAGCTACAACTATAGTGTTTCATATTTATCTCTATTATATTTCATATCATTAGATTTTGCCCAATATGCTCACCTGCTATTTGTAACTTAATTCTTCATACATAGTGTCCACTATCCCTTCTAGCTTTGTTTCATCTTCCAATTTCATAAGTATGCCACTTCATCCTTCATCTGAGGTATAGATAATAATTCTATATAGCAGAGAACCAAGGATAGGTCATAGAAATACCACAAAGTTTGAGAAATAAAAGGATCTTGAGGGGTTAGCAAATGTTAGTTTACTTTGTTATTCAATTATTTTAGGCATATAAATCTTTCTCTTTGACTCAAATAGAGCATCCCAGACAATTCCTTGAGGAATTGCTTGTTTCTTCTATTTTCTCTTTGTATCTCACTTAGTGCTTGGAATAGTGCCCTGCACACAGAGTAGATGCAGAATAAACACATAATAGAATAGCATTAGCATATGGTCATTATATTTGTGTCTGGAAAGGATCTCAGAGGTAATGTATTCCAATTTCTTCATTTTCTAATAAATAAGTTCAGATTACAGAGGTGATTTCATTCCTCCATGACAGACTGCCTGATCCTATATGATACAACTCCAATTAGAACCCAGAACTCATGGTTCCTACTCCACTGTTCCATTAAATCATGTTGCTTTTATTAAATGAGAAGCAGACTGGTACATCAGATTGGATGCTGAGTGCAGGCAGAAAGACAATGTTTCAAATTTCACTTCTCATGAGCAAGTCATAGAGTCTCAGTTTCCTCACTTGTTAAAAAGTGAACATAATACATATACTTACCTCAAAATATTATTGGAATAGTCACATAAAATAATGTGTATCAAGTGCTTTGTGAGCTTTAAAATGATATATTAGTATAAGTTATAATGAATAAAATTAAAAAAAAAGAAAAACAACACAGACTTCTCTAGATTCTAGTTGCAACCAACATATACATGGCTCTAAGTCCTAGACTTGTTACTAACAACTTGATAAACTTTGTAATTTTATCATTTCTATCCATCCTACATGTCTTGTTTTAGCACTTGCTATTCATCATCTCAATGCTTGCAGTGCCCCTTCTGCTTAGAGATTGAGGTGGTAATCAGAGAGAATCAGATATGTTTGGAAGGCTGTGTGAAGATACTGGATGACTACCCCAAACACTGATTTAATAGAAGATAGGTGTATCTATCATGGAGAGGTGAGGCACTCAAAGGATGCACAGAAAATCATCCAGAAGAAATGTAACATCATTACAGGAAATAGGCAAATTATTTCAGTTGATGGACTCACCTGTTACAGTGCTGTCAAAAACAAGGTGGTTCATTGAGTACAAAATCAGCGTGTTGTGATTGAAGCCAAAAGCTTGAGCCAAAAGCATTATAAAGTCTTCCAGGAACAGAATGCAGATGACAGCAGCCCGTTGTTTTGTTTTGTTTTTTTCTGTATCCAGTCCTGGTTGCAAAATACATAATTGAAATCATGGATTACAAGTATCACCACAATGCCCCTTCATAATGAAAGGCAATCATAGTTATATTTGAAAGTTAATATTGCCTATGTAATTGTTGGTGGATCTATACATGATTCAATCATCCTGTAAAGCAAAATTATTATACCTTTTGATCCAGTGATACAAGCACTAGGATTATATCCCAATTAGATTTTTAAAAATATTCAAAAATAGCTATGTTGACTTTTTTAAGTGAAAAAGAACCTGAAAGTAAGGGGGTGCCCATGAATTGGGGAATGGCTGAGAAAAAAATGTGGTATATGAATGTAATAAAATACATTGTATAAGAAGAGCTGATAGAAGGGAGGTTTTCAAAGAAATCTGAGAAGACAAACAAATATATGCAAAATGGAATGAAACTGGGTTATAACTATGATTTCAACTACGATTATTCACAATAGCTATTTGAAGCTAGATAGAATGAGACAGTTTTTGCCATGGACAATATAGGAATTTGTTTTCTTTGCCAAACATTCTTCCATTAGTGTTGTCAAAAATTTAAGAATTGTTCTACAATTCAAGTATGTTACTTGTAACAACAGTTTAAAAAACAATCAGTAAAGGGAGAGGTAAAAGACAGGAAGAAAAATAGTTCCTTTTGTTAGCTAGATATATTTAAAATATTTGGCTAAGTAATTATAGGGCATCTAGAGCTGAGCCTGCAGTCAGGATGACCTCAGTTTACATCTGGCCTCAGACACTTACTAGCTGTGTGATGCAAGGTAATTCACTTAGGCCTGTTTGTCTCAGTCTCTTTGTCTGTAAAATAAGCTGGAGAAGGGAATGGCAAACCACTTAAGTATCTTTCCAAATGGGACTATGAAAAGTCAGACACAATAGAACAATACCAAAAGGAAATTAATTGTGATCTTTGTTCCGAACAAGAGTTAAAATGTCTCTGGAGGATGTTGTTCCATGGAGGAAAAGAAAAAAAAAAACACAGTTTTATGTTACTATCCATTAGATGGTACCAAGTGCAGAACTGACAACTTTTGTGGCTTGAGAGAAGATTTATTTTGGAACGTTTTAATATTATGCCATGACACAATATTGTACAAAGAACACGTTAACCTGATGAGTTACAATGGACATACCCAAGCTTTAGCAAGATTGTGTAAATGTGATTTTAACTGGGGCTTTGTGAAAGCCATAACTGATGAAAGAATACTGAAAATATTCTCTACCTTTGTGAGGAAGCAAACTCTTCCTTTCAGTGGAAGTTCAGGAGACATTGAATAAGTGGCATTCAATTTAATTCAGGAAAAGGGATTTCAAGAGGAAGGAAGCAATTTTCCTTTCAAAAGTCAACAGAAATAAAAATTGGGATGAACACATTCAGGAAAAATGCAACTTTCATTGGTAAAGTGATCATTCATTATTCATATGATCGCATGAATAATACTACCATTTTAATTTTGCTAACAGTGTGCAAAGCCACTTTCACATATTTGATCTAATTTTGTTCCTTAAAGTAAACATTCACAGTAGCTGATTTTATTTCTTCTGAAATGAACGCAGGAATTCCTATTTAGAATTCCTTCATTTTGAGGTCTTAGAATTCTTTTAGGTATTCATAGAGCTTAGTTAGGAGACTCCGCATTTTGTATTATGCAATCTGATGCAATCAGCAGAATGTCTTAAGCAGGAGCATCTTTACGGACTAGCATTAGGGAATCCACTTTCCATTTGGACACTGTGCTGGACATCCTCCATGCCAACTGCAAATTTTTCTGTCTAGTATATATCATTTTTATACTTAACTTCATAGTCATAAACTAGTCATAAAAAAGATTGTCAAACAAAATTATCTCCATTTTTTGAAAAAGAATTTTATACTATATTTACATATGTATGAAGCTTTTCTTATTGGAAAGAGTAGCTTTAGGAAGATAGGATGCTTCACTGATTCCAGTGCTTTTAAGTGTTAATGAATAGGAAGCAGAGTGAGATCCGGTGTTCTCTACATCTTGACTGAGGAGATAACTTTGATACTGATTATTATTTGCAAAGATATGCCCATTTCATTCTCACGTGTACATCGAGGATTCTCTCAGTACACATGTAGATAATTTTCGTAAAGATTGTATAGATAATGGGAAAGTAAGTGGAGTGTGGGTAAATATGCACTTATGTATACATCTATATCTAAATCTATACTCACAAGTAAAGACAGAAGTAATTTGGCACAGTCTAGCGCCAGCCGTTCTTGTCATCTCATATGCACTATTTTTGCATTTGCAAAGATCAGACGATTCTCTCTCTGTTTACTCTACCCTACATTCTTTTCTTTATTATTCATGATTCTCTCTCTGTCTGGAATGCACCCCTATATCATTTCTCTAACAGTTAATCTATCTCTTAAAGTAGAACTAATTTTCCCCACCACCACTAAGGTAGCTGATGGCACATTGGATAGAGCTCTGGCCCTGGAGTTAGGAATAATTAAGTTTAAATATGATCTGACATAATAACTGTGTGAACTTAAGCAATTCACTTAAGCTCAGTCTCCTTGACTATAAAATGAGGCTAATAATACCACCCACCTCACAAGGTTGTTGTGAGGATTAATAGAGATGATATGTGTAAAAAGCGTTTAGAACACTACCTGGTATACAGTTGACATTACATAAATGCTTATTTCCTTCCTTTTGCACTTCTTTTAGAAAGCCCTTCCCTTCTCATCTCTAATTCATAATAATCCCCCTCCCCACATTTGCATAACATTTCTTCTTCTTTTATGCTTAAAAGAGTGCATCTTGGTTTTGAAAACAGAAGATCTTATTTCAAATGTTGCATTTCACATAGTCATGTGTTCTGGGCAAGTTCTGACTCAGCTTGACTGGGTATTTCATACTTAGGATTGGGAAGATGTGACATTTACAGACTCTGTAATATTTAATGAAAACAAGTACTTAACAGTAGTATAGAAGGAATATGCGGCACTGTCAGTTCAGTTGTCTACTTAGAGGACCTGTTGGGTGTCTTTCCTTTTGGTTTTTGTATTCACAAAGGCTAGCAGAGTGACTTGCACAAAGATACATAATAATTGCTTATTAAATGGACACATCATGCCTCAGCTGTCTTCTCATTTTGTAAATTCCCTCCTCTTCTGTGGAATACTCACTTTCCATACATACATCCCTGTTCCTAAACCACCCTCTGCCACATACACACATACATATACATATGACTATAAGATATAAATATATGTTTTTAAGTCCTGGCTCTTGCCAGTTCAGAAATGATGTAGTTCGAGTGTATTTCCTCCTGGCATTTTCCTTCTCTAACTTAAATCAAAATAATAAAAAAGTGCTTTTTTAAAGACTTGATAAAAAGAGCACACATCTTATACTTTTTTCAATTCTTGTAAAAACACTGAGGTGGCAAGATTAATCTGACTCTAGTTCTTTTTTCCTTTCGTAAAAATAATACAGTTTGTCTCTTTATAGAAATTTCTATTGTCTTGAGCTTTTGCTTTTGAATGAGTTAACCCCTTACGCTTTATTCGTATGTGTTAATTCTTTTAAGTGACATAATCCATTCAAAATTAGATTTAGAAACTGACTCTTGAAGAAAATATTTTTGAGTTACATTTCTATATGGTTGAATAATAGCCTCCTGATCCAAGAAAGTCAATGTTTAAACAGTGATTTGTATTTCTCATCTATTTTTGCCTGAAGTGTATTTTCTATTCTTTCCATAAGATATGGGCAAGTGATTCTATCTCTGTGGTCTCTCTGACATAGATTACAAATGCATTGGTTATAGAACAGTTTCACAAAAACCATAGCTAAGTGAGGCAGGTGTTTTCCTCCTATTCTCTATTATTTGTTCCATAGTGTTTCTGTTTCTCTAAATGCATTGTGCACATATTCCCAGCCAGGAATGATTTGTTGTTTTTAACTTTATTGTCATTTAGGTTCATTAATGACCAAATGCTGGTTACATTTCTTTGCATACCTGTCTCTTATGCCCAGATGTCATTTCCACCTCTAGAGCTAAGATTTCATGCCATGTACCTTAATTAAATAGCTCAGAGGTTTTTGTTCTCTCTCTGCAATCTTACATTCAACTCTGGTTCCTATTTGATCAGTTTTAGGACTCTATATTCAAGACAATCAGGCAGCTAAGTGGCACAGTGCATAGAGTACCAAGCCAGAAGTCAGCAAGACCTGGTCTTAGACACCAGCTGTGTGTCTAATGTCAGGCAGCCTCACATCTAAGGCAAGTCATTTAACTCTGGTCGCCTCAGTTTCCTCATCTGTAAAATGAGCTGGAAAAGCAAATGGCAAACCACTCCACTATCTTTACCAAGGAAACTCCAAATGGGGTCACAAAGAATTGGTCACTACTGGAATGACTGAAAAATAACAACAAAATTCAAGATAATAAAATCAAACATATCTCAGCATGTAACAAATTTCTTTGAAAAACAGAAAAGAATGACATTAATGTGCTCAAAAATTAGTAGCTATAATAGATGTCAGAAGTCCTAATTACCTGTGAAATATGCCTCACTCATAGGATAGATACTGGAACCTTCATTTAGGGTATACTTTTTAAATATACAATTCTAAAAGCCTGACAATAGTGTGTTGGCACTGAAGTTAGGAAGACTTGGATTCAGATTGTTACTCTAACACAGACTAGCTGTGTTACCCTGGATAAATCACTATTCACTGGTGCTATAGGAAATAGATTGCAAAGATGCTGACTTGTACTGATAGAGGGAATATGTTCATCTGGGAGTTCATGATATAGATCAATGAAATTACAGGTACAGTTCCTATGCCTATCTAAAGGTTTAGGTATCTGACTTTGAAGACCATGATTGATCATCACATCACAAATTAAAAAGGGAAAAATGAAAAATTTTAGTAGGTCCCTGAAAACTGTGGGTAAAATCACTGATAATGATAAGAATTGATAACAGGCAGCCTGACATCTAAGAAAGTAATAGTAAGCCATATAAACATCTAGGAAAATTAAGAAGCATAGTACTCTGAGCAGATAACCCTATATAAGTAATATATGACTAATGGCCTCAAGGCCATTACTATATTCTAACACTAGATAATCACTGATGTCTATAGTGATGTCAATCTGATCCTATAACATGTATGCCAAGAAAGTGCTCTCCAGAATGGCATAATCCATGATTTCGTGTAGAAAATAATGTGTCCTATAATAACACACAAGGGAAATAGGCAATAGGAACATTCTATATATAAGAAAGTGTATGCTTTGTCAAGATGGAAAAAAAATCATAAACTACCATCCTATCTTAACATTTTATAGTGGAATAAGTGATCCTTTTATGACAAAATATGGTTTGTAGGATAATAAAAGCAGTCATTCTCACTGCATAAAATAGTTTTCACATTAAATATCAGTATTATTAATAGGAGGGTAATATTCATAAATATTTATTTCCACTTTTCTTCCTCTTCTTCCTTCCTTCCTTCCTACCTTCCTTTCTTCCTTCCTTTCTTCCTTCCTTCCTTCCTTCTGTCCTCTCTTCCTCCCTATTTTCCTCTTCTTTGCTGCTTCCTTTTTCTCTTTTCCTTCCTCCTATCCTCTTTCCATTCTCCTTTCATTCCTCTTTTCACTTCACTGCTTCCTTTTTTTCTGTATTTCTGACTATCTTTCCAAATGTATTCTATCAATTAGAAATATTGACTCAGACAACATTTTTCTAGAAGTTGTCTCTTTGCAGGCACAGCATTGAATGTTCATTAGCCATGAGAATAGATAAGATCCAGCTGGGTTACAAGCTTATTGATTATCCCATCTAAATATCGGAGGTCTCCTCTTCAGATACAGAGTGCTGTCATATTTTGAAATCTTGTTAATGCTTCCTAAATTGCATTTTATCCTGTTCTTAATAAGCATTTTTTAAGCTTATGGCTTAAACCCCTAACCAATTCTAATTTTATTTTCAAGTACTTTCATTAATGCAGTGATGCTGAGGTAAATTTGACCACTGTGAAGAGCATTGGCTTGGAATCAGAAGACCTGGGTTTAGTCACTGATTTGTCACTATTTACCTGCATATCAAAAAGGCAAGTCACAGCTTTTCTGTATTCCATTTTCCAAATCTTTCAAGTAAGAATAGTGTTAATATTATCATGTACCAAAGAAGACTTTCATGAGAATAAGTGTGATAAAGTAGAAACCCCCTCCCACTAATATGAAGTCAGACTACATTGCTTTATATGCCGATGCTGTTAATTCCATCTGTACTACCTTGGGCATGATATTTAGCTTGTTCTATCTAGAGTTTCCTCTGCAGAAAGCTGAGACCTGGATTCTATGATTCTTGGGTTCCTTGCAGCTCTAAACCTCATCATTATACAGTAATATCAACATATTTTGAAGTGAAGATGTGAAGACACTTTGTTAAGATGTAAAGGCATTTTGCAAAAAGTTTAATGCACTATACAAATGTGAAGATTATTGTTAGAGATAAATAAAATAATACTTTAATTTTAGGCCATTGTTCAGCTACATTGATCATCCTCAGATAAATTTAAGGGAACATGAAATACTATAGGTGCATAATTATCAATGCACCTAGGTGGATCAGTGGACAGAATGTTGGACTTGGAGTTAGGAAGACTTGCGTTCAAATTGGGTTTCAGATCCTTACTCTAAGATCCTGGGCAAATCACATAATCCTATCAGTTTCAGTCTGCAGGGCTGTATAACAGGGATAATAATAATACCTACAACCCCATGTGGTTTTGAGGATCAGCTGAGATAATATACGTAAAGCGCTTTGCAAACCTTGAAGTGCCATGTAAATACTTAATGACAATGATGATAATAATATTGAAATGTGTCATAATTGCTTCAGAAATGAAAATATATTTTTCCTACATTCTTAGTCAAACTGTTTTCCTATCAGCTAATATGATATGCTATGTTGTAGTGAAATAAGAATCAGGAAAAATATGTCAAACTTTCTTTAAAGAAAGGAATGAGAATAATAAGTTATTCTTTTTCTGGGTAGAGTAGTTAAGTAATTCACCTGATTGATAGACCTTTGAGGAGTCTAAGGTAAGACTTGAACACAGTTAATGAGCATTCATAGCTCATTAGTCCTCTTTCTCTCAGGTGGTTTGATGCCATTTTTCATTGTAAATCCTTTGGAATTGTCATGATGAGAACAACTAAATCTTTCAGAATCAATCTTAGTTACAATATTGCTATTTTTGTAAACAATATTCTCCTGGTTCTGCTCACTTGACTTTGCTTTAGTATATATGTCATCCTAAGTTTTTCCAAAAGCATTCTGCTTGTCATTTCTTATAGCACAATAGCATTTCTTCACAATCATATACCACAATTTGTTGAGTCATTTCCCCAGTTGATGGGCATCGTTTTGTCTACTACAAAATGAGCTCATACACACACACATACATGTATATGTATACACATATGTACATATATGTATATGTATGTATGTATTTTTTTGTAAATATAGGTCGTTTTCCTTTTTCTTTGATCTCTTTGGGATATAGACCTATTACTGATATTTCTGGGCCAAAAAGTATACACAGTTTTATAGTTCTTTTGGCATACCTCCAAACTGTTCTCCAGAATGCTAGGAACAGTTCAGAGCTCCACCAACAGTGAATTAATGCCCCTGTTTTTTTTTACTTTCTCTCTAGCATTTGTCGTTTTTCTTTTCAGTCATTTTAGTCACTCTTATGGGTATGAAGTTGTACTTCAGAGTTTATGTACTTCAGACTTTAATCAGTAGTGATTTAGATTGTTTCATATTACTATTGATAGCTTTGATTTCTTTGATTTCTTCTGAAATTTGCCTGTTCATATCTTCTGACCATTTATCAACTGGGGAATAATAGTTCCTTTTTTATAAAAAAGTTTGGGTCAATTATATATAAATTTGAGAAATGAGGCCTTTATTAGACAAACTTGTTGTAATCAACCCTTCCTTCTAATTTTACCTACTTTGGTTTTGTTTGTGCATGTCCTTTTTAATTTCATGTAATTAAAATAATTTATTTTACTTCCCATGATCCTTTCTATATCTTGTTTGGTCATGAAATCTTCCACTGTCCACAGATGTGACAGATAATTTTTTCCTAAACCCTCCTAATTTATTCATGATGTCACACTTTATGTCTAAATCACATACTCATTTTGACTTAATCTTAGTATACAGTGTCAGATGTTGGTCCATGCATAGTTCATATGAGATAGATTTCAAGTTTTCCAAGCATTTTTTTTCCAATAGTGAGCTCTTTGCCCCAAAAGGTTCAATTTTTAGTTTATCAAACCTTAGATTACAGTGGTTATTCACTACTATATGTTATGTACCTAATTTATTCCAATTATGCACCATATTATTTCTTGACCCTGAACCTGATTTTTTTTTTGATGATTATTAGGTTATAATATAGTTTGAAATCTGGTACTTCTAGGCCACTCTTTCTCATTTTTTTCATTAATTCCTTTGATATTCTTGACCTTTTTATTTCTAGATGAATTTTGTTATTATTTTCTCTAGCTGCATAAAATAATCTCTTGGCATTTTGATTGTTATGCACTGAAGAAGTAAATTAATTTAGGTGTACTTGATATTATTATATTGGTATTATTGGTTAATATTATTATATTGGCTCACCCTGCTCATGCTCAATTAATACTTCTACAGTTTTTTACATCTCTGTTTGTGTGAAAAGAGTTCATGCACTTTCTAGGTTTGTCTTAGCAGGAGGACTCCCAACTACTTTATGTTGCAGTTATTTTAAATGAAATTTATGTTCCTATTTTCCCAGCTATATTTTGTTGGTTACATATAGAAATGCTGATGATTTATGTGGGTTTCTTTTATATCCTGAAAATCTGTTAATTGTTTTGACTATTTAATGGATTCTCTAGGATTCTTTCATGCTTTACGTATCTGCAAAAAGTGATAGCTTTGCTTCTTCATTGCCTACTCTTATACTTTTGATTTATTTTTCTTTTTTTATTGTTATAGATAACATTTCCTGTCTAATACTGAACAATAGTGTTGATAGTGGACATCTTTGCTTCACCTTTAAAATGGAAAGGCTTCTATTTTATCCCATGTACAGCTGATGTTTGCTCTTTGTTTTAGACAGATACTACTTATCATTTTAAGGAAAGACTCCATTTATTAATGTTTCTTAGTGTTTTAATATGAATAGGTATTATATTTTATCAAAAGCTTTCTCTGTATCTGGTGATACAATAATCATTTTTTGCCATTTTTGTTTTTAATATGGTCATTTGTGCTGATTATTTTCCTAATATTGAACCATCCCTGCATTCCTGGAATAAATCCCATTTTCTCACAGTATGTGATGCTTGTGATAAATTGCTGTCATCTCTTTGCTAGTATTTTATTCAAAATGTTTGCATCTACATTCATTAAGGAAATTGATCTATAGTTTTCTTTTTCTCCCAAGTATTTGTTCTCCCTGGTTTACTATGAGCATCCTATTTGTGTCATAAAAGGAATTTGGTAGGATTCTTATCTGTTTTTTTTTTCAAATAGTTTACATATCATTGCTATTAATTATATTTTAAATGCCTGATAGAATTCATTTTTAAATCAACCCCCTTGGATTTAAATGATACTTGACTCTCTGACTGTGCCATTTTTCTAGACATTTCATTGAAAACAAAACAAAACAAATGAAAAATATTAGAAAAGACAAAGGGGGACTTTTTTCCTAATAGAGTTCATAATAAAAACAACGGATCACCTGTAATCTCCCAGTAAAAGTTTATTGAAAAAGGAGGAGAAAAAAGTAGAAATATTCATTAAGAACCTACCATAGGCTGAGTACTATGCAAACGCTGAGATGTCGTTCACAGAACTTTTGGTTCACCAGTGGATAATTGTAAATAGAAAGTGAATAGTATATGTACTTAAATATTTTCAAAACATTGACAGTTATAGGCTATGTGAGAAGGAGAGGAGAGGAGGGGAGTAAAAGGGAAGGAAGAAAAGGAGAAGAGGGGGAGGAGAAAGGAGGCGAGAGGTTTGGAGGCTCCCAGAGGTCAGTGCAAATTAAAATATAAAGATAATACACAACAAGGTGTTGGTAAGTTATCTCGCAATGTCTTTTGTTGGGAAATGCTGAGATGACTACTGTACTCAGATAAACTAATCATACATGGAAAAAATTTTGCATACTGTAGGGTGCTATATTGTCTTTCAACATGTTCAACATTCTCAGATCCTTTTATCATGCTCCCCCATTAGATTATAAGCACCTTGCAGACATGGATTGTCTGCTGCCTTTTTGTGTCTCCAGTGATTAGCAAAGTGCTACTGTCAAACAGTAGGCATCTAATAAATGTTTGTTGAGTGACTGATAATATTTCAGGGTATCAATGCAACACTCATGATTTAGGCTACTTCATTGTGATCCTCACAGCACATGTGTGAATCAAGTTCTGTTATTTTCTCTCTTTTCTCTCTGTTATTTTCTCTTTATTTTCTCTCTGTTATTCTTTCTCTCAATGTTTGTAATAAGTTGCAATCCTTCTTTGCTTATATGGTTATTGCTGAGAACCCTGCCAGTCACCATTACATATAGACATTTTTTCTTAATTCTGTAAACACTGATCTAAAGTTGAAATAATTGCAGAATATATTTGCCCCTAAACAAAAAGAATATGGCAGTTCCTAGCAACTGACTGAGTGTACATACACACACATATATACATATATATGTGTATATGTACATATATGTATATATACATATATATATACATATATATATATATATATATTTCCTCTGTAAAGCCAGAAAACATTGAGAAACTGTAATTCATTGAAAAGTCAGGAGGCCTAGATTCTGGGACACACAAACTTCTTAACTGTCCCTCAGCTTCCTACTCTGTAAAAAAAAAAAAAAAAAAGAACTAGATTTTTTTCTTGGGTAATTCCCCCTCTAAAGCATAATAATTTGACATGTTATATTTTCTTTCAAATTGCTATGAAATTTAAATATAAGTTGTCTTAGTCATTATGTAGAATTCCTTTATTAGGAGAAATTAAATGTCAGAAAGAATAGTTGGCTAGGTATTTTTGTTTTTAGTTTGCAATATCTGTTTCAGTGGAATTGGGTGTTACTTGTTTCTATCAGCAGGAAAATGACAGTGTGTGTTGCATTGCTTTGTTAATTTCTCTTTTGGTCAATTAGTGGTCATTTTACCTGTGGCCATCTCAACAGTAGTCACATCCAGGCTTTAACTAAGCTGGGGAAACTTGTGGAGATTTATAATATTCTTTTTTTTCACCGTTAGTGCTTCACCTAATAAATAACCTTTCAATTCACCAAACAAACAAATAAACAACAGCACAATTTTGTTTCAAAAATCCTAAAACAGAACTAGCTGGTGACTGTCAGACTGTTTGGAAATTATCATTACTCAAAGGCAAAGTGTATAATCTATTTTCAAAATTATTCCCTTCATTCTCTGACAGCACACATTCATGTATTCACAGTGAAGAGTCAGTGTCAATAATGTCAGGGAGCTGTCAACATTTCTATGAAGCCAACTCATTTAGGCAGTACACTAATTCAATAGGAGCCTGCTGGTTGTCCTGTGTACTCTGTTGTGTGGCCCATAAAGTAATTTTATGAGACTGGGGTCAGGTTTTCTTTTCTCCTTAAGGACTATTAGTTAAGCACACAGTGGTATTTCATGGAATCAATTTTTTGTTTTGTTTTGTTTCTAAGCAAACAACATGACACAAAAAGAAAAATAAAATTAATTTCCATAATTTTAACGCAAAAGAGACCTAGGGTTCATATTATGGTGTAGATTATGAGATAATGATTAGTTGGAAGTAAAGGGGAAAAAAATCAATGTAACCCAGAATGCATTTTCAATGGTACATTTTTCTGACATCCCAAGTTTTTTCATTTTTGTATACATGTGGATGTTCCACAGATGTATCTTTATATCTTCTCCTCTCCTTCCCTCCTTTCCTTTTACTTTCTTTACCCTTCCTTCTTCTCCTCTCTTCTCTATTTTCTCCTCTCCTCCTTTACTTCTCTCTCTCTTTCTCTCCATCCCTCCTTCCTTCCCTCCTTTCCTCTCCTTCTCCTCCCCTCTTTTCTCCCCCTTCTCTCTCTCTCTCTCTCTCTCTCTCTCTGTATATATATATATATATATATATATATATATATATATATATATATATATATATATATATATATGTCTGTCTTTCTCTGTGTAGGATATATACAAAACTGAAATTACCTCTACTATCAAGGGGCTTATATTTGGAGCAAATTGCACATATATCAGTATATACAAAATATATAGATAGCGAACACAAGGTGTTTTCGAGAAGGAGGGCAATAATAGTAGGTATGGATCTGGAAATGTTTATGTTGAGGGTGGCTAATGAGTTAAGTTGGAAAGAAATGCAGGGATTCCAATTTGAAAAACAACATTCCAGCCATTAGTGAAAGTCAGTGCAAAGGTATCTTCCTCTTTCATCTTAGATTATGAAAATCTACCTTATCTTTCAGGGTCCTGCACCTCTATTATTAAGCTTTCCTTGACCACTCAGGCTAGAATGATCTCTCTCCTAGTATTTGCTTCTATCACTCACATGACAATGGCTATATATTGCTTTATAAAGCAGATATTTGTTCATGTCTCTTCATCAATAAATTTAACTCATTCAGAAGGGTGGTTATTTCTTTAGAGATATTATATCTCTTATAATGCCTACTATACACATATACACATGCATGTGTATGTATGTATATGTGATATTCATGATTGAATGAATCAAAATGTTTTGGAGTTCATTTTCTGAATAAATGTGTATATATAACTTAAATGAAATAGTGAAACCATGACAGGAGATAGGAGTAGATCTTGTTCCACACACACACACACACACACACACACACACACACACACGAATACATACACACATGCAGAGATATGTATTTTATATTATATTTGTCAATGTAAAGAAAAAATTATTATTATGACTTGAACATTAGGAAAAATAGTTAATGCTATGTGATTTTTTGTTAACTTGATGAATAGGATAATATTAACTTTTGAATCCTGTGAACATTTTGTTTCCCTAATTATACTTTGTGCATGGGTGATGTTGATTTTTTTCCTTAGTAACTACTAATTTCCAATTGGACTTTAGAGTTATGTTTCCAAGGGCCCTTACCCTAAAACAAATAAAAGAGTCCTAAAGAATCTTCTTGCTTCCATGATTTCTCAGTGTCAAACTCATCAAGATATTTTAGCTCTTTGAAAAAAGAAGCTTTTTCTGAAAACATTCACTATAGTAGTAGGTCTCGATTTAGAAACCCTCCTGGGCATCTAGTAGTATATTAGTACTCAAAGATATTCTGAATTGAAATACATTCTGAAAATGTTATATCCCTAGGGTAATTATGTTTCTGCCTTGAGTCTCTAATGCTTCAATAGTGTTTATACATTAATTTTGGAAGTATCTTGTATGTTTAAGAAGAAGGTAAGTATGTCAATGTAAATGTGGAATTCAAAACCTTGGGGATTAGAATCTTGAATTTAGAGCAAGTTAAGAGAGCAGCAAAATTGGAAACCCAATTGCAGATAAAACTTTTAATGGTCTTAAAGAGCATTAAAGTGAAATCACTGACTCTATAAGTAAAACCATATATATGTCTTACTTAAAGAGTTATAAACAGCTGGAATTTTAGCCAGAAAGGTAACAGATTCTATTTTATTTTAAAAACTTCTTATTTGGGGGGAGGGGTAGAAAGTATCATTTTTCTCATTCCCCCTTAAACTTGCCCATTCTCCTAACTTTCTCTTGACTGTACACAATCCTTCCAGTCTCTAGATCCACAAACTTGGAGTCCTTTGACCATGTACTCTTCCTAATCCTTTCTATCCAGTAATTTGCAAAGCCTTATCCATCCAACATCTACAATATCTTTTATACCTATCCCCTTCTTTTCATTTCCACAGCCTCTGTCATGATTTAGGAGCTTGTTACCTCTCCTCTCCTCTCCCCTCCCCTTCCCTTCCCTCCTCTCCCTTCTTCTCCTTTCCCCCTTCCCCCTTCCTTTCCTTTCCTTTCCTTTCCTTTCCTTTCCTTTCCTTTCCTTTCCTTTCCTTTCCTTTCCTTTCCTTTCCTTTCCTTTCCTTTCCTTTCCTTTCCTTTCCTTTCCCCTTTCCTTTCACCTTTCCTTTCACCTTTCCTTTGCCTTCCCTTCCCAAAACTTTAAACCTACTATACTCTGAAGGACATAACTGTCATATTGAATGACTAGATGAATGGATAGATGAATGGATGGATGGATGGACAAACAGACCGATGAACAAAAAAAGCATTCATTAAGCATTTACTATGTGCAAAAAACTACATGCTGTATATATCAACAGAAAAATGAGACTGCTTACACTTTTGAAAAACTTGCATTTCATTTGATGGAGTTCAGTTGTTTCAGTTGTGTCTGACTCTTTATGATCATATTTTCATTTTATTGTTGTTGCTTTGTCACAGATACTGGAGGGTTTCACCATTTTCTTCTCCAGTTCATTTTATAGGTAAGGAAATTGAGGCAAACAAGGTTAAATGACTTCCCCAGGGTCAAACAGCTAGTAAGTGTCTAAGGCTGGATTTGAACTCAGGAGGACAAGTTTTGCTGACTTCAGTCCCAGCACTCTATTCCACTGTGACACTGAAAGTCTGGCTCCAAGGCTTATGGGAATTCTAGAAAATCTTATTGTTAAACTAATAGGATTGAAGGCAATTCCCCACATCCTTGAGATTATATAACTAGGTTAGATGAACATGTAGGGTAGGAAGGTATCGTAGGACATAGAGAATGAGTTGTAAGGCTTGTAGACCTTAGGAGAGAAGTTGTTGGCTCCTATTTCATTCAAGCACTGGGTGAAGAGAAAGAAGGGGGGAAGGATACCTGGTGACAGCTGCCAGTCTTGATAGGTTTGGGGATGGCTGGGGGCAAGGGGAAGGGAATGAGGGAAAAGTTATGTAGGATAGGGCACTATATCTGTCAGTATTATTCCTATACTCACAATTCTCCAAGGGGCACGCTATTACCTGAGGGATAAAATACAAATTAGTAAACCTGGCATCTGAACCCTTAACAACTTGGCTCCCATCTGTCCCTGAATCTTGTGTTGTCTTTTTTTTTCTTCATGTTCTCTGTCTTTTAGTGAAACTGGCTCACTGGAGCAGCTACATGGTGCAGTGGATAGTTAGAAAAGTCTGAATCCTAACTTGTACACTTAGTAACTGTGTGTTCCTGGGCAAGTCGCGTAACATCTCTTAGCTTCAATGTCCCCACTTGTACAATGGAGATAATAAGAGCATGTACCTCACAACGCTGTAGCAGGGATTAAATGGGAGAACATATGTAAACTACTTTATAAACTTTAAAGTGTAATCTATTATAGTCTGGCTCACTAACTATTCCCCTATTTACCTTTGTGAAAAGTATTCCCCATCTCTGATGAGCTTCCCCTCTTCACCTCCACTTTATAGAATCCCTAAGTTGTTTCTCGATACAACTTGGAGATCAGCCCTTACAAAAAAAAACTTTTCTAATTCTTTCCCATCTATTAGCATTTCCTTCTTTCCTTCCTCCCTCCCTCCCTCCCTCCCTCCCTCCCTCCCTCCCTCCCTCCCTCCTTCCTTCCTTCCTTCCTTCCTTCCTTCCTTCCTTCCTTCCTTCCTTCCTTCCTTCCTTCCCTCCCTCCCATCCTCCTTCCTTCCCTCAAAGTTGTTGTATATGCTTTTAGTATACATACTTCTAAACATGTTGACTTCCTCTGAACCTCACTCTTAGTAGTAAGTGAGTTCTTTAAAGACAAGTTTTATTTCATTTTCTGTTTGTTGTATTGAATCTGATTACAGGTGAGTAAAAGACTCAGATGAAAGCCACCTAAAGTAATGAATGGATTCATATAGACTTTATTCAAATAGGATTGTCATGTTTATATGTATATGAAAGTATTTTGTAATTGTAAAGCAGAATACCATAATTAGATGATCAAATTAGATTTTTTTTCTAGAGAAAGGTCCTTGTTAAATCTGTATATATAGAGAGGTGATTTGAGTTTCATATTTTGAATTGACTGAGGAATTTTTGTATATATTGGGTATTGTACAGCAACTTCAAACACCATACAAATAGAACTAGTTTAATAACACATAGACAGGAGATGTGATATGATTCCTAAACATCTTTCATGCATTCCTATCCAATGAAAGCAATGGTGTCATTGTAAAATGACACCTTATATACCTTTCAATAGCAAAGGAATAATGAAACATTCTCTAATCCTTAAATGTATATAAATGTAACATATATGAATACCTACTGAAAATTATATATACATTTATATGTATGTGCATGTATATGTGTGTGTATGAATAATTTTGCTATGTCCAGAGGAACCAGGAACCAAAATATATTAGTAGTTTCTTGAAATAAAATTAAAGATTCTTTTCTCCTAGAAACATAAATATCAATTAAAACTTTGGAATTCTAAAAAATAAAAGAGCAACTTGTACAAATACAAATGTGAGGAAAGATCTAAATCTCAAATAAATGAATATGTAACTTCATCATATATGTAGTTATCATGCAAGAGTTTTTAAAAAAATGATTATTATGGCAATATGATTTGAATCCCTATACATATCATAAAATGATCCCTTTCTCCCTTGGGCACATTTTCTCTTCATGGCTTACAATTAATAGTATGTGGTCATTCCTTATATAGTCTATTGTGATATATAATAGATGTTAACAACAAACACATGGAAACAGGAATTGGCATAGTGGGTAGCAAGCATGCTTTCTTTATTGTTCAGTGTTACATAATCTGACTTGGTCGAAACACTTCTTGAGAATTGTATCCATTTCTAAGTGTCACCACTTCAGAACAGTATTGTCAAGCTGGAAAGTGTACAGCAAAAGAAAACCAAAATGATCTCAAATTCATGCTATTTGAGGATTGGCTAAAGGGACAGGGGTGTTAAGCCTAAGAAGAGAAAGCTCAGGGAAACATGATCACTGTATTCAAATGTTTAAAGAACCAGTGTGTGAAAGAATAACTAAATGATTTTCTTTTTTTTTTTTTTTTGGCCTCAAAGGCAGAACCAAGAAGAATGGCTAATAGTCACATGATCGCAAATTTGGGTCTAATGTCTAAATGTTTTGTTTTGTTTTCTTTTTAATAATTAAATTTGTCCAAAAGTGGAATGGACTGCTTTGAGTGTTAGTGAGTTGTCCCCCTAATTAGAAATTTCTAATCAAAGGATAGGTGATCTTTTTTTTGAATATAAGTTGGACTATATGGTCTCTGAATTCCCTCCCGATTCTCACTTTATATGATGATGATGACAACAGTGGCTCCAAAACATATCTTCTGAAAGGACACAGGTATCCCTATTTCAAAAACAAAAACAAGTAAAAGAGAGGTATTCAGATTGTTTTAATAGTCACTCATATATGTCATTTTAAATATTTATTTCAAACATTTTTCTCCTAATCCATTTATATTTCCTGCTGAACCTACCTTTCCAGGTAACTAGTTAAGCAGTATTATTTTCTACCTCTCCCCACTCCTCCATGGGATTCATATTATATTGCAGATATATTAGGATTCAAATAGTTTTTTTTTCTCTTTATTGATCATCTTAGGGAGGTAACTATGATTAACAATATCATTTCAATAGAAAAATTCATTAACTAACAGAATTTATTCCTAGACTTTAAGTTTGGGCTGTCCTGCATTAATTTCTAAGTACCTAGAATGGATTCAGGTTAAAACTAATTTGTCACTTTTATGCTGACTTGTTCAACAAATTGTATCCAGTACACAATTTGAAATGCTGAGAGTTCAAGAAAGACATCAAAGTTAGGGATAATGTTTTAGGAACCTTCTTAATATAACTAGTACCAATGGAAATTACATCATCAAGAAAAAGGATAAAGAAGAACAAGAGAAGAGGGTTAAGGATGGAACTTGGGGAAAAGTTCACCTTAAGGAAAAGGAAAGAAGCAGATGGATCATAAAGGGAGATGTAGAAAGAATGCTCAAAGAAGCAGATGGAGAAGATGAGTTCTTTGACACAAGGTTAAAGAAAGTAATGTTACAATGCCAGTGGAGAGGGTGGGAGGAATGTCTTGAAAGTCTGTGAGCTCATTAATGAGGGAGTTCTCCTTAATGTAGAATGTCACCTATTATGGTTTTCTGTCCTATCTGATTCCTTTCTGTGTATTTGTGTAAGTTTGCTTTAATAAAGGCAAACTATATATTAGGAACCTTCCTCACTCTTTCTTAAAATCTCAAAGATGGAACTCATCGACTGTCCCTTATTTATCCTCCCTCATTATAGAACCAGACCATCCACTTATTTGATCATGAACTTCTTTGATGATATACTTTGCTCTGGCTCTTCTTAGTGCCTTACGTATTGTGTATTGTGGCCTCATTACACTCACCATGATGATCTTCACTGAAATCTAAGTGATGCTTCATTTTAATTCTTTCAATACTGTTATTTATATTGCTCTCAGTTGAACAATTATGCTAGTAGAATAAGCCACAGGTTCACGTAGCACTTTACATTCTGCAAAGTATTATATGTATACTGTCTCATTTGAATAGGCAATAGCTAGTAGTGATTATCAAGAAGCTCAAGTTGATAAAATAGGAAATGCCATAAAAAAAAGGTCAAGGAGAACGAAGACTGAGGGGATGCTGGAAAAAGGTCAAGGAGATGATGACTAGATTTGGCAATTAGGAGTTCATTAGTAACTTTCAAGACAGTGGCTTCAAGGGAGTGTTCAGGAAAGTCAAAGTCAGATTGCAAAAGGCTGAGGAGTTAGTGAGCTATTCTTGATTTTTCCTTAGAGCAGAAGTTCTTAATGTAAAAAGATTTCAAGGAGATGGAGAGTAGGAACTAAGATGGAAAAAAAATGCATTTCTATTTTCTCTCAACTCTTACTGAAGTTTTGCATTTTATTCAATTACCAGTGAGGGTTAATGAACTTCATCAGATAGATAAAAGATTCTGTCACACATCATTATATACATACATACAAGCACATATACACACACATACACATAAAGTTAAAAAATTCTGTCTTGGAGAAACCATGTTTTCTTTCCTCTAAGAGGTTATATGTATATATATACATATGTATAGTTTAAATATTTGATGAGACTGTCATTTCTTAAAAGTTTTACTAGCTTTCTAGCAATGGAAATGATCACAAGATTGTAATTCCCAATTTCCTCTCTAGAGTTCTATTTTTAAGAACAAAAGCCAAATGCATTTTTTTGTCATTCAGGGTATCTGTAAGACCAGTTTACACTTGTAGTCAGTAATTCTTCAAAATTTAGTCCTTGAGTTTGTTCAGTACTCTTTCTTGGCTTCTACCTAGTCCCATTGATTTAATGCAGATCTGTTATGCTCATTTGGCTTAAGGAATTGATCAATATCTATTCAAATCATATCACAGTATCATAAATTATATCTGAATGAACTTAGAGACCATTCATTCCAGGTTCCTTATTAATGCAGAAATTTTAAAACAGAGGTCCCACCAAATTCAATTCATAAAATGTTTATTAAGTATTTACCATACACATAACAGTCTTATCAGTCCTAGAGGTATAGAGATAAAAATATAATAGCACCTACTGTCAAGGAGCTTCCAATCTACTGAAGGGATATGAGGGGAGGGGGAAATATAATGTACACCCACACATACACACACACACACAGACATGCACAATTTAAGGGAAGATGTATTACTCTTAGTAATAAAAAATGGGGAATCAGAGAATGTATCATAGAAAATGAGACCTCTGACCCTTAAAGGACTATGTTTACTCAGGCACCTCTGATGAGGAAGTATATTTGGGGACAGCATTTGTGAGTGTACAGAGTTGGAAGATGGAATGTCCACGGTGAAAGACAACTAGTAATTCATGTACTTCTAATGCTGATTGTGTGAAGAAGAGAAATGTGAAATGACTGGAAAGGAAGATTTGGGACAATGTACAGGGCCTTGAATGCAGCCAGGTGGCAGGCAGAGTATATAGAGTACTGGGGCTAGAAGCAGGTAGACATGAGTTCATATCCTGCCTCAGTACATTTACTAGCTATATGACCCTGGGCAAGTCACTTGGCCATGTTTGCATGAGTTTCCTCATCTGTAAAATCAACTGGAGAAGGAAATGCCAAACCACTCCAGGATCTTTGCCAAGAAAACCCCAAATGGTGTCACCAACAGTCAGACACACCTGAAAAATACAGTGAATGACAGTAAGGCCTTGAATATGACACTAAGGAATTTGTATTTTATTCTAGTGTCAATAAGAAGTGACTAAAGGATGCTGATCAAAGGAGTGATAGTAGATCAAAACTGTCAGAACTTTTTAATACCAACTTAATTCAAAAATATCTAACTTCCCAGGACAACAAGTGCATCATAACATTCACACTGATCATACCCTTTCCCTGATGAGTGTTTTATGTACTCATGTTGTAACAGGTGAAAACTAAATCAAACCATTATAGGAAGAAAGTGGTCCAAGAAAATGGAATTTAACTGGAAGGGAGCTTCACTAAAGAACTGTATGATCGTCAAGTTTGTTAGAGAGTTAATTTTAATCAAGAGAATCCTTCACTATGATTTATTTTCAATATGAAATCAAAAAGTATGGAAAGAGCATTGAAGGTAGGAATCCTGGGTTCCATGTAAAAGGGATGAAAAACATGAATTGCTAGCAGAGAAGTTTGTCCATAAGGAGGGACAGATGTGCTCTCCAAACACTAGAAACTCAAGCAACTATATCTAAAATCTGACCTCAAACCTTGCCTTGAAGGCATTGCAGTGCCTTCAAGTATGGGCATATTAATTTAAATTGAAAATAATACAATGATAATTTGAGAGGATAAATATTTGACTTGGATATTAACTTATTTGGCAGAAAAGGATCTGCAGTTGCTTATACAAAATAATAGAGGCTGTTAAGTATTTCAGGTAGCCAGGACAAATAATATCCAGAAAACAAATTCAACAAATAGTCATTAAACATCCACTATATGCAAAGCATATTCTTAAGCATTATGGATACGAATATGTAAAATGATAGTTGCTAACTTTTTCTAGGAGGAGAAGAGATGAGAAATGGACATAAATAACTCCAGTTCAAGTTAGAAAATGACTAAGCACATAGGAGAGACCAAATAGCATGACCTGCAAATTTCAAGGAAGAGAACATTTCATTGAGGAAACTGAGGAAGGTGTCCTAGATGAGGTTACCTTTTCAATTAGGTCTTTCAGGAAGGGATGAATGTTCACAGGTTTTTGCTGTTCAGTTGTTTTCAGTCTGTCTGATACTGTGACTCCATTTGGGCTTTTCTTAGAAAAAATACTGGAGTGGTTTGCCATTTCCTTCTGCAACTCACTTTATAGATGAGGAAACTGAAGCACACAAGGATAAGTGATTTGCCCAGGTTCACACAGCTAGTAAGCGTCTGAGGTCACATTTGAACTCGGGTCTTTCTGACTCCAGGTGCAGCACTCTTTCCACTATGCAACCTAGCTGCCCCTGTTAATAGATGCAACAGTACAAAATTATGGCTCCTCAATTATCATTAATCATTAGCAGAGCTGAATCAAACATCAAAGCTATCCTGTAATTTATTCTGACTAGAAGTTGCCAGGAGTAATTCTGTGTGAGTTTAGTGCCTTTCATATAGTTTTTAATCATGACAGTGCCTAGTGAATTGTAATTCAGATAAATTACATGCTTACTAACATATGACATTAAACTAAAAAATCATAAAACTACACTATACTCATGTTCAGAAAGCTCTTGTGATAGAATCATTATTCCTTCCCCAAATGCTTTTCTTTCATATGTCATGTTCCTTCTCTCTCACACCTTCAACAACAAAAATCAATCTGATTTAGACACATGGTCTGTTTCCTCCCACAATGCTAATGTTTTAAATTTTCTTGTGCAATCAGGGTATGTGTTAGGTAGTTTCTGGATTATGTCATCCTTATTGAGGTTTATTGAAGCATACTTATCTGAAGATAGGATTGTGAATGTGTGAAGCAATAAAGTAACCTAGACATTGAAAGATTAATTACTAAATTATCCTAAAGATTAGCTAAATCTTAAAAGGCAATTCTAACTTTGAGGGCTAAACTTTTCGCTAAAGTTTGGAAAAAAGCTTGAGTTTCTGTATATTTTACACAGGTATATTTATCCCAAATATCCTGCCCACAAATGGATACTGGGTGTCACTTATATATATACCATTCACATGGAACCATGTCACCTTGGTAAACTTCTCAGAGTGAGTAGGGATGACAATCATTTTCAACAGGTTATCGAACATGGCAGGAAGGATCTACATGCATTTTTCCTGCTTGTCATGTGGCATGTCATGAAATTTATATCTGATTTTACATGGCAAGACCTACACCCCTACTGTAATTGTGGGTAGGCATGACTAACACTGCTATGTGATGCAGTTGGTCCAAAAGGTCTTTATCTTACCAGTGATGTACAACAAGGAACAGTGATGTAGAGAGCAATGAGTTACACTGGTAATTACCAACCAGCTCCCTTACCTTTCCTGTTATAAATGTTAATGATGATAGTCTTGAAATCCTGAGGCACTTCTGTGGCATTTCTTTTTTCCATATGTGAAATAGAGGCCAAGGAGGTTAATCAAGTTGTGTAAGAATACCTAGGAGTAGTGGATTGACCTACATGCCTTCTAACATTTATTGCTGGGGTCTATCTTTTTCTTCATCATCTTTGAGAAGCCTTCTGGTACAGACTTGTGATTTCATCTCTGTGGGGAAATCCTTGTATGAAATTTCCCTCTATCTCATAATCAATAACTTACAGTCTTAGAGAGCTGCCTAGCACCCTGAGAAGTTAAGTAAATAACATGACCCGATATCTGGGATGCTTTCATGTGCCTATTGAAAACACTGAGAGCTTCTTCTTCACATGGATTTTTGGCAAGGCTGGGACAGATTATTCTGGGAATAGTGATAGCTGTCATACATCCAGGAAATTTAAGGAACTCAATCATGAAAAAGAGTAATATACCTCAATTCTTGAGCCTGTTCATCCTGGAATTTCTGTCTATTCCTGGGACCTTATCAATCTACAACACAACTCTACTATACTGGCCCCTTTTCCAAACTGATAGATTCCTCCCAGGATTCTGTTTAGTGAGGTAACCTGACTTCATTCTTTTTTTTGTTGTTGTTGTTATCTATTTATTTATTTTTAGATTTCGACATTCATTTCCACAAAATTTTGAGTTACAATTTTTCTCCCCATCTATCCCCTACCCCCACTCCATAACACCTTACATTCTGATTGCCCCTTCCCTCAATGAACCCTCCCTTCTATCACATCTCACCCTTCCCTTATCCCCAACTTCTCTCTTTTCTTGTGGGGCAAGATAAATTTCTATACCCCATTACCTGTGTTTCTTATTTCCCAGTTATATGTAATAATAATTCTCAACATTCATTTCTAATACTTTGAATTCCAACTTCTCTCCCTTCCTCCTTCCCCACAATCCCCACTGAGAAGGCAAGCAATTCAATACAGGCTATACATGTGTCATTTTGCAAAAGACTTCCATGATAGTCATGTTGGGTAAGACTAACTATATTGCCCTCTATTCTACCCTGTTCCCCCTTTATTCTATTCTCTCATTTGATCTTGTCCCTTCCCAAAAGTGTTTATGTCTAGTTATTCCTTTCTACCACTTGCCCTCCCTTCTATCATCCCCTCACTCCACTTGTCCCCTTCTCCCCTACTTTCCTGTAGTGTAAGATAGGTTTTCATACCAAATTTAGTGAGCATGCTATTCCCTCCTTAAGCCCTATGTGAAGAGAGTAAGCTTCACTTTTCCCCTTTCCCCTTCTCCCTTTATTCCTCCATTGAACAAGATTTTTCTTATCTCTTTTATGAGTTATAGCCTGCCCCATTCCATTTCTCCCTTTCTCCTCCAAATATTTTCCTCCCTTACCCCTTAATTTTTATTTTATTTTTTTATGGATATCATCTCTTCTGATTCAAATCAACCTGCACTCTCTGTCTATGTGTGTGTGTGTGTGTGTGTGTGTGTGTGTGTGTGTGTGTGTGTATGAGTGTGTGTATAATCCCTCCACCTACCCAAATACTGAGAAAAGTCTCAAGAGTTACAAATATTATCTTTCCATGTAGGAATGTAAACAGTTCAGCTTTAGAAAGTCTTTCATGATTTCTCTTTCCTGTTTACCTTTTCATGCTTCTCTTGATTCTTTTCTTTGAAAGTCAAATTTTCTATTCATTTCTGGTCATTTCATCATGAACACTTGAAAGTCCTCTATATCACTGAATGATCATTTTTTCCCTGAAGTTTTATATTCAGTTTTGCTAGTTAGGTGATTCTTGGTTTTAATCCCAGTTTCTTTGACTTCTGGAATATCCTATTCCAAGCCCTCTGATCCCTTAATCTAGAAGCTGCTAAATCCTGTGTTATCCTGATTGTATTTCAACAATACTTGAAGTGTTTCCTTCTAGCTGCTTGCAATATTTTTTCCTTGACCTGGGAACTCTGAAATTTGGCCACAATATTCCTAGGAGTTTCTCTTTTCAGGTCTCATTCAGGAGGTGATTGATAGATTCTTTCAATGTTTATTTTGCCCTCTGGTTCCAGAGTTTCAGAGGACTTTTCCTTGATAATTTCATGGAAGATGATGTCTAATGTCTTTTTTTTTGATCATGGCTTTCAGGTAGTCGAATAAGTTTTAAATTGTCTCTCCTGGATCTATTTTCCAGGTCAGTTGTTTTTCCAATGAGATGTTTCACATTATCTTCTATTTTTTCAAACTTTTGGTTTTGTTTTCTAACTTCTTGGTTTATCTACTAGTCATCAGCTTCCCTGAACTTGATTCTCTCCTTTAAAGAACTATTTTGATTAGTGAGGCTTTGAACCTTCTCCTCCATTTGACTAATTCTGCTTTTTAAAGCCTCCTTCTCTTCACTGGCTTTTTGGACCTCTTTTTCCAATTGAGTTAGCTCTTTTTAAAGGTGTTATTTTCCTCAGCATTTTTTTTTTTTGATTCTCCTTTAGCAGGCTGCTGACATGCTTTTCAAGCTCTTCTATGGCCTGAGCCCATTTCATATTCATTTTGGAGGTTCTGGAGGCAGAGGGCTTAACTTCCTCTGACATTATGCCTTGTTCTTCCTCATCCAAAAGGATGGAAGGAGACACCTGTTCACCAAGAAAGTAATCTTCTATGGTCTTATTATTTTTTCCCTTTTTCCAGCATTTTCCCAGTCAGTTACTTGACTTCTGAACCCTTTCTCAAGAGGAGGGTCCTAGGCTTCTCCTCTCCCCAGTACCATGCTCAAGGCTGAGATTCAGATCAGCTGCTCAATTTTGCCAAAGGCTTTAAGCTGAGCTGCCTGAACAATGGACCCAGGCTGCTTCCACGTAGCAACCTGCTGGGGGAATCCTGCTCCCCTCTATCCCAGCTGGGAAAGCCCTCCCACACTGACCTTTGGGGCTTTCTTTGTGGCTTGTGGGTGGAGGGATCTGAGACCCTCCCTTTTGGAAATTCTGCCCTGGAGGTCTGTTCAGGTCCTGTTCCTTCCAGTGCAGCATGGCCAGGGCTGGGCTTCACTCTGCTTTATGTCTCCTGAGATAGACCTTTCCTGTCAGCCTTTCAGGTTACCTTTGGCTGGAAACCTCTTTCACTTCATTGTTCTGTGACTTCTGCTGCTCTAGAATTTGTTGAGATTCACTTTTTACAGGTATTTTGTGGGCTGTGGTGGAAGCGCTAGAGTAAATATGCCTTTCGACTCTGCCATCTTGGCTCTGCCCCCCTGACTTCATTCACCTGTTTAATCTCCTCATCCCAACTTGGAAAGTCCTCAATCTTTCCTCCAATTAGAAATCAGACTACCTAATTTTGAATCTTGGTTTATATCCTTTTGTTTACTTTTAATGCATAAAAATCTGTTTTCTCCTGTATTTGGGGTCCATTGCTAAGCTGAAAAGATTTGATCCAGATTTGTTAAGTAATTGATTTGCATTGCTTAACAAATCAATATGCTCAGAAGCTCAAATTTTTGTTTCAACAGTTATTTCATATTTCATTTCACATTAGAAATTCAGTTTGGTTGGATCATAAAATATATAAAAGGGAGTGATATGTAATAAAGCTACAAAGGTAGCATGAGGTCATCTTGTAAAGGATTTTAAGTGCCTAATAGAGAAGTTTACATTTGCTCACAGGGCAAGAAATCTTATATTCTTTTGTTTCATGGACCTTTTTGGTAGTCTAGTGTAACTTACGGGCAACTAGGTGGCACAGTGGATAGAGCACTGGCCTGCAAATCAAGAAGATTCATCTTCATGAATTTCAGTCTAGGCTCAGACACTTACTAGCTCTATAACCCTGGACAAATCATTCAACTCTGTTTGCGTCTATTCGTCATCTGTAAAATGAGCTAGAGAAGGAAACACCAAATCACTCCATATCTTTGCCAGCACATGAACTTTGGTGTTTTTGATTACAAAGTCAGTTTTGAATCAGCCATGCCAGGCAACCTCTCACAGAAAAGGACTACCAAACAAAACACAACAGAATTATATATATATATATATACATATATATATATATATATATATATACATGTTGATCAAGGTCACATGGTCATATCCCATGTGGTCACTCTAGTTAGCTGTTGAAGACAAAGGAAACCTCATGGTGACTTGTTAAAAAGTCCAACTTGATTGATCTTTATTATTAGTATAATTTTAGATCATGAGTACAAAGGTGGCATGGAAATTTTGCTTGTTTTCAAGAATATTTTGACAGGATGGAAATGGAAAGTTGTCCTGAGAGTACTTGTCTAATACTAATTAGAGGGGAGAAAAAGGCAGAAAATATTATTTGAATACAAGGAGGGAAGTGAAATTGTTTGTAGGTAGGAGAGATAGAGAGCAGAACATAAAAAAAGCAAAAGAATATTTCAAGAAAATGACAAGTTTTCAAGTATTGGGGTTTATAACGAGGAGAATAGAGTTGAGGAAAAATAAACCTAGAAAGGATGAAGACAATTTCCTAAGATATTGAGTACATAAAACATAAGCATGTTATTTATATTGCATTATTAATTTTGAAACTGAGGGTCTATTATTGCTCTGCTTGTCAGAAACACTATTTGTCATCCTCTGTTTCCCGGACAGAGCAGTGTAGCATTCAAAACAAGACCAGATAGTCTTCCATTGTCAATAGTAACCAGGCAAAAAATGAAAGAGACAAATCAAGTAGAAAAGCAAAAGCCATGTGGGGAAACAAGTTAGCATGACTTTATGGCTATAAACATGCCAGCAAGGTTGGTTTTGAGGGGAAAAACATACTTAAACAAATTTAAGACAAAATATGATTTCAGTAATTCCCTTAAGTAATTCAGCCATGTGCTATCAGCTACTGGTAATGGATTCTATTCCAGAGGTATAATTTATTCTCATTGTGCTCACAAAAGACAAGATCCTATTCGCCACAGAAAGATACAAAAGAATCCTATCTTATTAACTGTATTGCCGCATTTGCAACACATATCTCATGAGCTACATATTAAATGATGAGAGGCTATTTATCTTTTAAACACAGGAAAGAAAATGGCTGAATCATTTCTCATTTTTTCCAAAAGATATACAATATATTTTTGTCTACATTCCAATTTCAGAGCTTCAGACTTCTGATACTTTTATCTAGTTTAAGCAGTAGGGAAAAAATAAATAATATTTTTTCCCCTGAAGGTGAAATTTAATAACAACGAAAGTCATTGATAAAAATTGAATTATTAGTTTCCTAAAAAAAAACCAGTCAGTTAAGTATTAGAGTATTTGGGGAGTGTATTTATGTGTGCAGGTGTGTGTGTGTGTGTGTGTGTGTGTGTGTGTGTGTGTGCATGAGTGTGTGTATATACGTGTGTGTGGAGACTTGGGTTTTCATTCTTTTAGGAAATTTCTGGCTTGCACACTCCCTCTACTAAAACAGTCAGCAACTCCCATGCAATTGACAGTCTTAAAGAGTTTGAGGAAACTATGATGCCGTGGATAGAGTACTGGCTTTAGTGTCAAAGCAATGAGTTGGTTTTAAATCTCACATCATTTGTTTACTTTCCAGGTGAGCATCAGTAAGTCATTTTATTTATGTAGGGACAGATTAGTAGTCCTTAGAGTATTATAATTGAGAAAGCTTTTCAGTAAAAAAAAAAAAAAAAGAAAAAATTGAACATGGTCTCAAATATATGTATATTTGCTAATGAAGTCTATATACATATATAGCTACTATATCACTATCATGTTATACTATTAATATATGAGCATATCAAAACATATAAAATGTAAATATCAATAACGTAATTAAATAAAATTAAATTGATGATATTTTAAAATTTTGCTACTAACATTTAGACAACATAGAACACTGGAAAGCATACTGCCTTTGAAATTATTGTAAATCCAAGTTCATATTCTGACTCTCACATTTGCTACATGTGTGTATCGAAGCGTGTGATCACAGACTAGTAATTTACCCTCCTTGTGCATCACTTTTCTCCTCTTGAAAATAAGGGTATATTGGACTAGGTGGCCTCTGAGATTCGTTCCAACTGTACATCCATAATCCTACCTTCTCAAGGCACAATATAATTTTGAGGTAAGGTTCATTATTAATGATGGTGGACATAAATATATATATTTCAATTATCATTCAACAAATAACAATTAATCTATCAGTCAATGAGCATTTTTTAAATGCCTACTAAGTGCCAGTCACTGTGCTAAGCATTAGGCATATATAGAAAAGGGAAGATAGTATCTATCCTCAAGGAACTTACAATCTAATGCTATGCAAGTTATGCAAGATCATAAGGAAGATATGAAAATAAGTAATATCTGTTTCCTATAATCAAAAAATTTATACTGTAGTGGAGATGTTAAGAGATGAAGAGAATAACTATAATGTACATAAATGGTGATTGATGAATAAGAGAAAAATACTACAGCTTTGGATGAAGGCTACATCCCTGCTGGTTAGGAAAATTTTTGAAGGCTTTATGGAAATGTCATGTGAAATGACATTCCTTCAAGGATTGGTAGAAATTGTTAGCGGCTGGGATAGATGGGTAAGGTCTTTCAGCCACAATATGAACAAATTCATGGAGAGAGGAAAGTATGAGCTATGTTCAAGTTAGGTAGTCCCGATTGGCTAGATCATTGAACAGCAAGAATCATATTACCATAAAGCCATCTTGAGGGATTATTTTCTTTACTTCCTCTTCAGTAAGGACTTTTAACTACCATTCCTCTCAAGCAGAACAGTTCTTTGTTTAGTCAGCCAGTCATCCTTCTATCTGTCCATCCATTCATTCACTCCCTTAATTCATTGGGTTACTACAATGATATATATCTTAAACACAAAAATGAGTGGTATTTTATCTAAACAAGGTAACTTGTTTAAAGAAAAAGATTGGGGACAATGCTAAGAAAAAGAGAAAAAAACCATGATTCATCATACTCTGGGATAAATAGGTATCTCATTGGACTATTTCAGCAGAAATAGGAAAAAAAATAACTTTTTCTATTTAGATAAAGTTGCACAAATTAAAAGGATTACTTTTTTATTGTAATTCTCATCTTTTATCTGTTTTATCACTTTAGAGCAACTGATTCTCTCAAAACCTCATAGAAAATAGGTCCAGAGAATCATGAGAATAGATATGATATGTAAAAGAACATATATTCCAGGATAATATGTCTCCTCATATCATCTGTTTTGTGACCTGTTAATTATAGATATAACTAAAATCTCAGAACACTTTAAATGAATGCTATTGTATCCTCAATTGCTTGGTGTTCAAGTTCAAAGTCTTTCTAACATTCAAAGCAAAATGCTTTTCAAACTAAACATATCTATCAGTTTCATTGGAAATCATTAGAAAAGGAAAATAACAAATGACAGGCAAGATATGATAGTGCCCACATTTATTCACCTAAATTACATTTTTCAGATTTATATTTCTGTAAAAAAAGAGTGGCACTTTAATTACCTAGAGGCCACTTTTCAACTGCATAGCTAAGAATAAGGATGTAAGCCAGAAAACCTTTGATATACACTCCAGAAAGGAAACAGAAAAGAAAAGCAGTTAGTGAAGTTTAAAAAGCTTAGTAATTTTTAGCTTAGGGGCATTAGAACCTGGGTAAATAAATAATGTGGGTGAAAATATTTTAAAAACAAAAATAATGCTACCTAAATGTAAGATACTGTTGTTTCTTTGGTAAGATCAAGTTCATTTTGCTTCTGACAATTGCCTTCTTTTATATTTATTTGTAATATATTTATATATTTGTTTACATATATAATTATATTGTGTAATATGTATTATACGTAATTTATACACATTATATATAATATATAATTAATTATATAATTAATATAAATATATATTTATAAATACATTTGTTTGTTTTATGGGTTTGATTATGGCTATGTAGTTATCCAATTACTATTAAACTATCTTTCCTTCCTATTTTCTAAGTAAGTTGTTTTTCCTATGAGATATTTCACATTTTCTTCTCTTTTTTTCCATTCTTTTGATTTTGTTTTATTTATTTTTTCTTTATGTCTTATGGACTAATGTCTCATTAGCTTCCATTTACCTAAGTCTGATTTTTAAGGAATTATTTTCTTCAGGGAGGTTTTGTACCTGTTTTAATGGAAATTCTGAGACAAAAAGTTACAAGTACAGTCAATTTGTTAGCAAAGCCAGAAGTAATCAATAAAATACCTCTCTCAGTGATGAAATTCTCACAGTTAAGGATGATAAGATCTTAGATAGTGATTAATAGGATGACAGAACAAAATCTTGTGCAACAAAAATGTCTTTTTATTGGTTAGAACTTTAATGAGGAGTAGGACAAATGTCATCCCAGTTCTTCCCCATTATAACATTGAGAGATGAGATCAATTCTTATGTGATGGGACTAACCTGAAGGCAGAGAGAGGTGCTACAAAAGTTTTAAATTGTTGAGACTGACCTTTAGTACAAATAGTTTAGTTTGATGAGATTGATCTTTATTTTAATGTGGTTTCTCTAGAAAGTGGGTGATAGGTAAAGTTATAAGGGTGGGGGTACATGGTAAATATAGGGATGGAATTACATATCACCGGGGAAGAATCAGGACCCAAATAACTAGAGGTTACTTCAGTGGTTTTGCAGGAGTAAGAATTTTAGGCACATAAAACAAAGGAGAATAGTAAATCTATGTTAGCTTGATTAAGTATTAACAAAATTGGATTAAACATCAGTTCTCAGTTTCATCTATCTCTTTTCTTTTGGCCAATTTTGCTTTTTAAAGAGTTATTTTCATCTGTGATTTCATGTACCTCTTTTTTCTATTTGGTCAATTCTGCTTTTGAGGTGTTATTTTCTTCAGTTTGTGTGTGTGTGTGTGTGTGTGTGTGTGTGTGTCTTTTTTTTTTCACCAAGCTTCTAATTATCTTTTCATAATTTTTCTTCTTTGCTTTTATGTCTTTGATAATTTTTTCTTTTATCACTCATATTTGATTTTGAAAATCATTTTTGCCTCTTCCAGGAATTCTTCTTTGGCTTATGTCAAATCTCCATTTTTATCATTGAGGCTTTGCTTATAGTTCTTTTGACATCATTGTCTTATTATGAATTCCAGTCTTGGCACAGTCTTGGTACAGTAGAAGGCCTGAACTTGAGAAGACTCATCTCCCTAAGTCAAACCTGATTTCAGACATTTACTAGCTATACAAATCTGGGCAAGTCACTTAACTCAGTTAGTCTCATTTTTTCATTTGTAAAATGAGTTGGAGAAGGAAATGACAAAGAACTGTAGCATCTTTGCCAGTAAAACCCCAAATGGGTTCATGAAGACTTAGACATGATTAAAACTACACAACAGCAACAATGGTAACTACTCCTTCCTGTCTTTGAACTATGACTCAGAAGTGCGTCTAGGTAATTGAGCTGCCAAACAGAGTCTGGTCCTTAGTCAGTGCTAGAACAGGCATCCTCTATTCTAGTCTCTTTCTGACCACTTGCCAGGTTTCCTACCTCTCTCTGACTTGAAAGCTCTTGAAGGTTCTGCTGCCTTTTGTTGCACCGCCTAGTCCTCCCACTGGGGTTTCCTGCACATGGATTCTGGATCAACCTGCACCCCTGTGTCACAGATCTCTCTTTCCAAACTCCTCATTTGTCATGGGCTAGATGAATGTCTCAATCTTCCCTTTTGTTGTCTCTGGCACTCCAGAATTCAGTATTTGGTGTTATTTTGAAGTTGTTTAGAGGAGAATATTGGGAGGGCTCAGCTGAGTTCTTTCTCTATTCTGTCATATTTGTCCTGCCCCATTCAGTTATTATTGAATACACTACCTGTATACAATTTATATTTTGATCACCGTAAGTCAAGGGTGGGAAACCTGTGGCTTCAAGGTCACATGTTGTCCTCTAGATTCTCAGGTTCCATCCTTTAACTGAATCCAAGCTCCACAGAAACAAATCTCCTTAATAAATTTATTCTACAAAACTTGGACTCAGTCAAAAGGCCGAACACAAGGACCTAGAAGGTCACATGTGACCTTGAGGCTGTAGGTTCTCTATTCCTGCCCTTAGCATTTTTACCCAATTCCATGATCATGTCTTATTATTATTATTATACTGTAAATAGTTTAAAAATTCTGAAATATAGTGAGAACATTAGTACAGTTGATGTTTACACAAAAAAGAAAAATATTTTAAAAGCATACCAACAAAACAATAATGCTATGAAAAATTGACATTGTATATAGTATTTTTCAGATAGATTAATTCTGTAATGAGTCTCCCTAGTCCTAAACTCTTTATCGTATTTCCTGGGTAGAAGTACTTAGCCTAATGGCTAAGTAAAAAAACAAAAGTCTCCCCAAAACATTGTCTTATTTACTTGATGTACATTGATGAAATTAAGTAATATGCTTCTTTCAAAAAGTATATGAAAGAGCTTCATTTCATGAAGACTTGCTTCAGTGATAACACTGTTATATGTACGCAATAAATGGAAAACTAATGTATACTATTAAAAAGAGAATAAAAGCTTTTAGTCTGAATCTGGATGTTGCTTAGGAGCAAGAGATGAAATAATGCTTCTAAAGATATTGGTCAGTTATCAAGGACAAAACAGGATCTACATATGTAAAAACAAAATAGTGACATCCTGAAATTAAAATGAATGGGAAGAACACCTTTAGAACAATTACAACCTTCCTAATATTAGTCAATGTAATGCAAATAACTATAGTTGTAGTAAGTAGTCAAACAACTCATAGGATATTAACAGGTCACAGGTTCTATGGCATCTAAGATTTATTAATATTTGCACATTTAAAATGTGAAAAAATATTTATAAATACTCTCAGAGTGAACCAGCTCTTTGGTACAATAGAAGGAGTACTGGTCTTAGAGTGAATGAGACCTGAATTCAAACCCAATCCCAGACCCTTACTGTGTGACCCTGAGCAAGTCACAACTTCTGTTTACCTCAGTTACCCAACTATGAAATGGAAATAATGATAGAACCTACCTCTCAAGGTTGTTATGAGGATCAAATGAAATGATATTTATAAAGTGCTCAGCATAGCACCTGACCCATAGTAGGTGCTATATGAATGTACATTATTATAATCATTATTAATAGTGATGATGACAGTTTACAAACCTCTAGAAATATTTCTAGTATCAAAAGACATTACATCAAAAAATGAATGTGTAAAAGCTGACGATAGGTATTTGCTATTTGACCTATTTGAGGTGACCATTGTCGGTTTACCAACAGATGAAATCTATAAAGAAACTCAAATCCAAGAATGGAACCATGTATGATGTCCACATGATGTCTATCAAAAATATATTGGAAAAGAATGCTAAAAAAATTGACTAATGCAGACTTGTTTTGAAATAATTGAACACATTTATGATAGCAATATAGAACCAAGCCATTGCTACCATAAATAATAGAAAGATCATTAAAAAGTACCAAAATTTGTGATAACCCAAGATCACAAAGACTACAAGTTACAGAGCTGAAATTTCAACCAGAAATCTGGATGTGGAATCAGAGAATCCTGACCTGAATCTTGGTTTTGCAATCTGCTACCTGTGCTTTTGAGAAACCTACTTAACCTGTCTCAGCATTAGTTACTTTGTGTGTAAAGAAAAAGTTTTATGCTGAATGACTTCCCAAACCCCTACTCTTTCTACATCGGGGAATCAAGAAAATTTAGATTTAAATCTTTTCTTTGACATTTACTATCTATGTCATTATGGGCGTTATATAATCTCCCTGAACCTCATGTTCTTCATCTCTACAGTGGAGATGATAATAATTCCTGTATTACTACCTCAGAGAGACTGAACTGAGATCATGTCCTTTTGGCAGGGCTTAAACTCTCTGGCTTGCAAGTTGTCCTAAATCAATAAAGATTCAGAGACTAGTATTTCTCTCTGTCTTTGAAGAAGAGGGAACTAATGGGAGATTAGAACTCAGTGATGGAGTTAACTCCCTAGAGTTTAAATGTTATGGATCTGTAGGAAGGAAAGAGAGAGTAGAGAGCAGGGAGGAAATGAAATATCTCAGTATGAAACAGCAGAATGGGAAGCAGCAGCAAAATAAACAGTTCTCTCATTCAGGTGAAAGCTAAGAGGGATAGTAGTAGGGTTTCTACCTTAGGTAGCTGGATCAATGAGCAGGGTGTTGTGGAGGTAGGGGAGGAATAAATGGTCAAAAAGGAACTTAGTATGTTGCTGCCCCTCCACAAGTTTCAGTCTCCTTCCATTTCTGGAGGGGACCCTACCTTCCTTCCTCCATTTTCTCTGTGAATGTAACAATTCCTACCAAACAGTTGCTGGCTGTAAAACACTCTGGCGATTGTAGCTTTTACTACTTTAGAGATTTCAATCTACAGATTGAAAGGGGAAACTCCATTCTCCAAAGAGTCTTCATCTTTAGAGAGCTTCTTTGCTTCCTAATTTGGGAATTAATCAAACTCCCAGGGACTTTAGCAATTTAGACCCTTTAGCAATCCTTGCTGAAATGTGGCATATGTAAATCATTGTGCAAACTTTAAAGCACTGTCATCCATCTCACACGTTCTGTCTCCTCCATCCAAGACTTTGGATGCCTAACTTCCCCATATACCTCCCCTTCCTCCCCCCCCCAACTCCCCTCCTTAGGGGCAGTATGTGGGAATCATAACATCTTAGATATAGAGCTCAAAGGTACTTTAGAAACAATCTGGTTCAATTCCCTCATTTTTACATATGAAAAACTTAGGCCCACAGAAATTAAGTGACTTACGCAAGTCTCCCAGGTAGTAAGTAGCAGAGATGACTCCATTTCCAGTCATCTTTAGCCTCTAATAACTTACACTGAGTCCAGTACAGACTATATATTGAGGGGCAATGTGCCAAATATTTGATAACGGACTAGAATATCAATGTCAAAAAAATACAAAATTAAAAAAAAACACCATCCTTTTTTTTAGTTTGTTTGTTTAAATACAATCCTATTTTCTCTCTTTACTGTGCATTCTGAGGCTTATTAACCAAAGATTGCTACACAACACGGGGAAATGTGGAAGTTCTTTATGATCATAGTTCAAATGGTGGGGCTATCTGCTCTTAGAAAGAAAATTAGGTATAAAGCCAAACTCTTTAATGAAATAGTTCTTATTTTCATTTAGATGCCTAATATTGTTTATGCAAAATTTGAACCCAGAGCATATTGATTTAAACTCAATTCCATTCAATAATTCTTGAAGCAAGAGATTGTTCAGGTTGGCCTGAGGTGAAAAGAAAGGTAGAATTACCCTAATTCTATGCTCAGTCAGCAAAACCAGGAGTTAGGAATTAGATATTTTCTCTACTTGTGTCAATGATATCTTCAGCTGGAAATGGCGATTAATTCTGAATCATTCACCTTGCCTTGCTGAAACATCTTTCCATTTGTTCTGAGGCACTATTTCCTAGTATATCTGGGCAACTTCCAGCTCCGTATCTGATCCCACCTATGCATACACACACACACACACACACACACACACACACACACACACACACACACACACACACACATACACACTCACATGCTCTGAGGACTTGTAGCAGATGTATATATGTGTATTTTTTTCACTGAAATTTTCATTAAAATGTCAGATTGATCCATTTTCCTTTGGATTGTTACATTCCAGTTTAGTCCCTAATCATTTTAATTTTGAGACATCTAATTCTACTCTATTTTGCGATAAATTACAATAGAGTATTTTGCACAAAGTTTAAAAAATTCTACTTTACCAAAGCCTTGTAAATTATCTATTGTTAAATAGGTTGCTGAATAAAAAAAATAATCATGCCATTTAGTATTCTTCTATCCTAATCTTTGAGCATCTATCTTTTTCCAATATTGCTGTTTCATTGGACATACCACTACCAACAAAAAGAATATGATGAATCAAGAAACATTTATCAAATGCCTATGTTGTGCATGAGTCTGTGCTATGTAATATATTCTTCCCCTCTGACTCAATATCATCACTCAATACGAAAATTGGTTATACTAATTTGTGGGTAGACTAAATGCCTCTTAAATGAGTGAAACACAGGCACTGTATACGTCATTGCAGCTTCAGTCTGATGAATATCTATACAGTAGCATACACATAGCACAAGATTTATTCCATTTGCAAATCTATATTGTGAACTTAAAGAATCATTATTATGCAGTGGACTCTGAATTCAATGCCTTTTTTCTACTCTGAAACTTAGATAGAATGACTTCCCCCTCCCACCCCCTTATTAATTGATCCCTATGTTCTTACACCAAAAAATCATTTTTTTTTTTATTTAAAGAGAAGCCAGAATAGGACTGGAAAAGAATCCCATCTTGCATTATTATATTATTTAGCAGTGAAACTTAAGATAAAAATCATAATTTCAAAAATTCAGAGATGTTTCCTATTAAAGAATGGTTCACAATAGGTGTTTCAATGCTCTGGGCTGTCTCTGCTAAGGAAAAACAAATTCTTATGGCATATCCATGAAACTCAGTTTAATGTGATTTTCTTGCTGAAAGTTTCTCCTGCTTCCTCACAGATTATTGTTGCTACAGGCAGGAAGAGACTTTCTCTCCATTATATTTTATGATTATATTCTGTATTTTTATATCCATGGATTCTAATGTTAGCTTTGTTTAAAAGTTCAATATGTATAAATGTACATGTGTATGTGCACTTTAACTCACAGAAATAAACATTCCCTTCCTTTGTTTTCCTTTTAAAATCTTCTTCAGTTCATAATCACCTTCTGATATTATCTCCACATAAACTTGTATCTATTTTGGTCATATGTTGTATCTCCCATTAAATCATGGGCTCCTTGAGGTCAGAGATTCTTTTTACCTTTCTTAATATCTCCATTGCTTAGCACAGTGCCTATCCCATAATAAGCACTTAACGTTTGAGTGCTTGATATTATCCTCATTTCTCAATATTCTTCTTCCTATTATAAGGGAGAGAGACCTATCCCTTAAAACAAACAATTAAAAGCTGGGAAAACAGCACTTCACCAAATCCAGTCAATAAATGAGTCAATTTCAACAGTATTTTATGTAGTCCACTTCTAGTCCCTCACTTCTGTAAAAAAAAAAGAGTGAAGTATATATTTATTTCTCTTCTTTGGTGCCAAGTTGGTAATTATAATTATGGGGTACTCAATTTCATTTGTGATTGATTTTTCAATTTATGTTGTTATAATCAGTGTGTATAAAGTTTGATTATTCTGCTTACTTCACTTTGAATTACTTCATGTAAGTTTTCCCTTGCTTTCTTGTATTCTTCATATTATTTTTTTCTTACAGCACACTTGTTATTCCATTGTATCCATGCATTATAACTTGTTCAGGAATTCACTAACAAGGGACATCTACTTTTTTTCAGTTCGTTGCTACAGATTGTTGCTACAAATATATTTTTGCATATTAGAATATCTATCTTTGACCTCCTTGGAATATATGACTAGGAGTGACAATTTTAGTCACAGGGTAGACATATTTTCATCACTTTGTCTTCATAATTACAGATTACTTTCTAAAAACGTTTGGCCAATTTATAAACTTAAATGCCTTTTATTAGTGTACCAAGTTTTCCTCACCTTGTCTAACACAAACTATTTCCACCTGTTATCAATTTTGCCAGTTGGCTCCATGAGAAGTTAAACTTCAGACTTATTTTCATTTGTATTGGCTTCAGTATTAGTGATTTGAGCAATCTTTCTTATAACTGTTACTCTATTGAAGTTCTTTTTAAAAACTGTTTGTTCATATCCAATAAATAGTTATCCTTTGCCAGGTTGGACAATCAGGAGAGACATTTTGACCTACTGTGACCTTATCCTACTACAATGCCTTGCATGATCTGGCATAACAGACATACTTTAGTTTGTTGTCTGAGTGAACTCAAAATGCCCCTTCCTTTCTCAGAAACTGCAAGGTCAAATCAAGTTGATAAGGAGTATTCTTCTGTTTATGAGTACCGAGGACAGTATCTTAAAGAATGGGACTTTTTAAATCTTAGTATTCTTGAGACATGTTATATGGTGTTATATCATGTCATGTTAATGATAGAAGAAACACAGACATCCTGGGTTCACAATTTCAATTGATACCTTGACATTTTCCTTTCTTATTGTATTTTAATTTATCCACTTAAGAAATTTCTTTTTCATATTATGGTTAACACATGGAGACTATAATTTTGGCTGACATAGGCATCCTGAGCCAGACGGAGGGAGGGGTGAGAAGAGATTGCTCTGAAGATATAAAGTCCGCTTTGTCTGTCCATCCATTGTCTACAGTGAACCCCCATGTGTACACCTACAGGCATATGCTGCAAGCTTTCAGAGAAATAAATACATTCAGCCTAATTTTGTTTGTCTTTCTTAGAACAAATTCAGTAATGGTTGACAGACCTTGTATATTTACTTTAGTTCTCTTATATTTTAGATAAAAGACCTATAGATATTTAATGCAAATGTTTTCCCAATATTCCCTTCTCATTCTGTGTTGATTTTGTTACAGTTGTTCACTTTCATATCATTGAGATAATCTCTTTACTCTCTTCTAAATGCTCTGACTTGTTTAATATTTTTTGAGGAATGGTTGAACACGTTGTTACATACTGTTGTGATGGAATACTAATGAGCTATAAGAAATGACAAGCAGAATGCTTTCAGAAAAGATCTGGAAAAATTTACATGAATGGATGCAAAGTAAAATGAGCAGAATGAGCAGAATGTAGAGAATATTTTATACAGTAACAGTAATATTATATCAAAAGTCAAGTAATTGGCTGGAAAAATGAGCAAATGGGGGAAAAGAAACACTGTAGATTCTTACTTCCTAGGTGAAGAGGTATTTTCTTACATGTCTGTTGACAATGAAGATCAAAACATACAGCCAGAAAAAGACAACAAAGTCAAAGCTCCTGCATTGGAAGCCTCTATGAAAAATATGAATTGGTCTCAGGCTAATGAAGAGCTCAAAAATGATGTTGAAAATCAAGTCAAAGAAGTAGTGGAAAAATTAGGAAATGTGAGCAATGCAAGAACATCATGAAAAACAAATCAACAACTTCCTAAAGGAAACAGAAAAAAATACTGGAGAAAGTAACACCTTTAAAATTAGATCAACACAAATAGCAAAAGACATCCAAAAAGCCAATGAGGAGAAGAATGCTTTAAAAAGCAGAAGCAGCCAAATGGCAAAAGAGGTTCAAAAGCTCACTGAAGAAAATAATTCTTTAAAAATTAGAATGGAGCAAATAGAAGCTAATGACATTATGAGAAATCAAGAAATTATAAAACAAAACCAAAAGGATGAAAAAATAGCAGACAATGTGAAGTATCTCATTGGAAAAAAACAACTGACCTGGAAAATAGATCCAGGAGAAATAATTTAACAATTATTTGACTACCAGGATGCTATGATCAAAAAAGAGCCTAGACATCATCTTTAAAGGAATTATCAAAGAAAACTGCCCTGATAGTCTAGAACCAGAATGTAAAATGGAAATGGAAAGAATCCACTGATCACCTCCTGAAAGAGATCCTAAAAGGAAAACTCCTAGCAATATTGTAGCCAAATTCCAGAGTTCCCAGGTCAAGAAGAGATTACAAGCAGCCAGAAAGAAACAATTCAAGTACTGTGGAAACACAATCTGGAAAACACAGGATTTAGCACCTTCTACACTAAGGAACTGGAGGTCTTGGAATATCATATTCAATAAATCAAAGGAGCTAGAATTAAAACCAAGAATCACCTACCCAGCAAAACTAGGTATAATACTTCAGGGGGAAAAAATGGAACTTCAATGAAATAGAGTACTTCCAAGCATTCTTGTTGAAAAGACTAGAGCTGAATAGAAAATTTGACTTTCAAATACAAAAATCAAGAGAAGCATGAAAAGGTAATCAGGAAAGAGAAACCATAAGGAATATATTATAGTAGCACTGTCTACATTCCTACATGGAAACATGATATTTGTAGCTCATGAGATCTTTCTCAGTATTAGGATAGTTGGAGGTTTTATATATATACATATACATATATATATATACATATACATATGTATATATATATGTGTGTATATGTATATACATATATATGCATATATGTATATATTTATAAATGTATGTATATAGGTACATATATGTATGTATATTTGTATACACACACATATATATATATACACACACACACACACATACACACACAGGGTGAGCTTAAAATGAAGGGATTATAACTAAAAAAACAAAGTAATGTGTTGAGAGAAATGTACTAGTAGAAAGAGAAAGGAAGAGGTAGAATTTGATAAATCATCTCACATAAAAGAGGCAAGAAAAAATTTTTACAATGGAGGGGATGAAGTAGAAGGTAAGAGGGAATAAGTGAGCCTTCCTATAATCAGATTTGGCTTCAGGAGGCAATAAAATACACACTCAGCTGGGTATGGAAGTTTATTTTATCCCACAGGAAAGCAGGGGGGAAGGGGATAAGAGAGGGAAGATAACAGAAGGGACAGCAGATTGGGGGAAGAGGTAATTGGTAGAGGCACAGGTCAAATGAAAGTTTTTAATAAATGGAGGGTGGAACAGGATACAAGGAAATATAGTCAGTCTTTCACATCACTTTATGGAAGTTTTTTGCATGACCACACATGTATAGCCTTTATTGAATTTCTTGCCTTCCCAGTGAGAGTGGGGGGGAGCGGGAAAAGAAGAGAATTTGGAACTCGAGGCTTTAAAAATGAATGTTAGAGGTTGTTTTTACATGCAACTAGGAAATAAGCTACATAAGCAATGGGATATAGAAATCTATCTTACCCTACAGAAAAAGAGAAGGGAAAGGGATGTGGCGGGGTGGGGGGAGGGGTGTCATAGAAGGGAGGGCAGATTGGAGAAAAGGGCAAAAGGGCAATAAGAATACATGTTGTCCAGAGAAAAATTTTATGGAAGTAAATGTTGAAAAATGAAAATAAATTTATATGAACTATCAAAAAAAAAAGACAGCAAAGTGATATAACAGATAGAGTGCTGGGCTTGCATTCAGAAAGACTTGACTTCAAATCCACCCTGAGAAAATTATTAACAATATGACCATGGACAAGTCACAAACTTTTATCTCAGTTTCCCTCACTGTAAAATGAAGATAATAATAGCACCTACCTTTCAGAGTCATGAGGATCAACTGAGATAACATTTGTAAAGTACTTACAAAGTACCTGGTTCAGGGTAGGTACTACATAAATGCTAACTATTATTGGCTCATTGTTATTATTCATTTATTCATTTTTAAAAATACTCCCTTAAAAAAATTAAAACCTTTTCACACACTGCATACTTAATAAATGTCTCAATGAATGAAATAAACTACCTTAAATTTGGTCACATAAGATGGAAGTCACAAATATTTCAAAATGAGGCAGAGTAAGAAGTTTGTAAAATGTCTGGGTGCTAACTTCTAAGTGAGTGAGTGAAGTTTGTAGAAGAGATTCTTGGTCAAGTAGAGTTTGTAATAAATGGTCACAGATATGCCTTTGAATTCTGAGATCTGCAATTCTTGATCTAAATTTAATAATGATGGGGAGAAGAGATAAGATCTTAGTAACTCTAATATAGTAATTAAAAGGGGTTATGGTAATAATCACAACCCTTGGATGTTTATAATTTAATATTTCAATTTAGTAACAATCTATTACTTGATTTGGGTTATGAAACTAAGTAGAAAAATGTGGAAAGAGAATCAAAAGGAAAAGGAAGAAGCAGATATGTAAAGGAAAACACACTTTCTCAAATCTACAGCTGTTCACCTGGCTTCTTGCCCCTACATCCCACATTCCCCACTGTTGCAGCTCACTCTGTCCCCAAACAGATTGTCCCAGAATTTGCAATGAAACTAAGCCATAGTGAAAGTAAATATAAAGATGCCTAGATCCATAGCATCCTTGTTACTTATCTCACTGTGATTCCAGTTCTGGTAATTAATTTCTATTTTTGTTGTTGCTGCTGTTGCTGTTCTTTGTTTGTTTTTTTGGCCCATCAAGCCCGGTGTGTGCCTTAGTGAACTCAGCTGAGTTCATTGCATCATCTCCAGTTCTCATGTTCCTACTTTAGTGACCTTATATCACAATTCCGTTTGGATTGGAGCTTTTCTTTACTATTGCTAGGTTTCCATGCATTGTAAAATTTTGACTCAAGCCCAATGTTTTACCCCACGCAAGACCTGTTTGCCCAAATTTCCATTTGGAAATTTCCAAAATTCCCCAGCTGCCAGACTTATCTGATATGCTTCCACTTGAATGCCGGCACCCATTGTTTTCTGCTTGAAGTTCTATCTTTTTTTGGATTTCTTCTATCCCTCATGCTGGGTGCTAGGTGATTACTATTGATCCTCCCTAGACCTGATTACCTGTTTGTCTCATCTTCATGGCATTTCTGTGACTAAACTCTCCTAAGCGCTACCTTCCTGCTACTCCCTGATTTTTTGCAAATATTCATGTTTACTCTGTCAAAATCTGAAAAGGTTTTTCAAAATCTTTGGATCTCATTTAACCCTATCAGTGGACACTCTCTCACAAACCTGACTGTGAAAGGAGAAAACAACTCTAAAAAAAGAGAAAGAAAAGAAAGAATAGATCATATGATATGTCACCACTGGAAACCATTCCCAGTAGCTACTTCAGGAAAAAAATACACTTACTCTTCTCTGAGGCAAGAAAATTCAGCCTTAAAAGATGATTGCCTCAATATTAAGAAAAGAATAGCACAGAATTCTTTCTGGACTGAAGGAATGACACGTATATTCCTTAGTTCTAATTAAAGTGAGAAGTTTTGAGTGCAGGTGCCTTGTTGGCTCGGTAACCATGCACCACTGTGTATCTAATAATGTTAGGGCAATGATTAACAGGAAGGTTAATGCACTTTTATTTGCTGAAGATCTTTTTTCTTTTCTTACTCTGCAAAGTCGACTTCTTGTTCTACAACATTTCTGCCAATTCATAAATTAACCTACAGTAAAGTACATTAAGGAGATAGTTTTGTTCACTAAATTACTAAGATACCATATGGCTTGGATGTTGGTGTGAAGCAAATCACAAACCACATGGTTGACCATCCTGTTGTTTCTCCATAATTAATTACAAATACAAATGATGCTATTATCAGCGCAGTATGGAACACACAGTGCTGGTAACCTTTAGAAGAGAGAAATTTAACATTCTAATAATTGCACTTTCTCTTGTCCAAACATATTGAGAAATCACAATAATAATAAACCAAACACATACACACACACACACACACACACACACACGGAGGAAGGAAAGAGGTAGAGAGAAAGAGATAATATCATAACTTCTAAGGCTATAAAGTACCTTAAGTGATCAATTAAACTTCTCATATCATTGTACAATTGAGGAAACTGAGGTAAAAAAGGCAGAGTGATTTCCCCACGGTCATGCAGATAATAAATAGAAGAGACAAAATTTAAAGCTAGGTCATTTGCACTTTAAATCCAATACTCTTTCATAGTAGCTAACTGACACAGTGGATAGATCAGTGGGACTAGAATCAACAAGACTTGAGTTCAAATGTATTCCCAGTTATTGACCGACTGAATAATCCTAGGCAAGTCACTTTACCTCTGTCTGCCTCAGGCTCCTTAACTGTAAAAGTGGGATAATATTAACAACTACCTTGAAAGATTGCTGTGGGGATCGAGATAATATTTGTAAAGTGCTTAGCACGGTGCCTGGGATGCAATGCCTGGAATAGACATGCACTATCTTTACTTTTGACAACAGTTAAGTAATTTTGTTATTTTTTTCCTTAGGCTAATACTCTCCTTAGAAACACATCTTCCACCAGATGACTTTCTAAAATTTCTACTCATTGTGGCACATTTAAAATATCCACACAAGTTGTTAGAACACAATAACGCTGAATCAGTTCTTTGACAGTGTGGTCATTCACATTTGCTGTGGCTGTTGTTCAGTTCATTTTACAAACAAGGAACTCACACAAACAAGTTTAAGCGACTTAATCAGAGCTGTACAACTGGTAAGTATCTGAGGCCATATTTGAAGTCTAAAGGAGGAGTCTTTCTAACTCTAGGCCTGGCACTGTAGCCGCTGAACCATCAGCTGCCCTTGGTCATTCACTTCAGTATAGCACCTAAAGCAGTGAGGTAGACAGGCAGATAGTACGGGCCTTCCCGCTACCTTGTCTCTCTTTTTTTACTTAATATTTTGTTTTCCCCCAATTATATGTTAAAACAATTTTAAAAAATCATTTAAAAAATTAGCTTCCCAACCCACCCCCATTGAAAAGTAATTTGATATGTTATACATGTGTAATCATGCAAAACACATTTCCATATTGATCATGTTATAAAAAAAAAAAACATAGAACAAAAAAAAAATCCAAGAAAAATAAAGTAAAAAGAAAAGTATGCCTCAATCTCTGTTTGTATTCCATCAGTTCTTTCTCTGAGGCTGGATAGCATTTTTCAGAGTTGTCTTGGACCTTTGTATCGCCTAGAAGAGCTAAGTCATTCACAGCAGACCATCTTACAATGTTGTTTCTGTTGTGTACAACATTTTCCTGGTTTTACTCATTTCACTTTGCGTCAGTTCCAGTAAGTCTCTCCAGGTTTTTCTGAGAGCATCTAGTTCATTGTTTCTTAAATCACAGTAGTATTCCTTCACAGTTGTGTGCCACAGATTGTTCAGCCACTCCCCAAGTAATGGCCATCCCCTCAATCTCCAATTCTTTACCACCAAAAGGAGTTGCTATAAATATTTGGCCATAGTTCCAAATTGTACTACATAATAGTTGAATCATTTCACAATTTCATCAATGGTGCATCAGTGTCTCAATTTTCCCATGTTCCCTTAAACATTTGTCATTCTTCTTTTATGTCCTATTAGCCAATCTAATAGATATGAGGTAGTACCTCAAGACTGCTTTAATTTGCATTTCTCCAATCAATAGTTATTTAGAACTTTTTTGTCATATTACTTCATTTGAAAACTGACTTCATATTTTTTGATTATTTGTCACTTGGAGAATGGCTCATAATTTTATAAATTTGACTCATTTCTCTCTATAATAGAGTGATTAGGCCTTTATTGCTTCAAAAATATTTTCATAGTTATGAATGCTAACTGTATTTCCCGCTATACTATCCCCCTTCTCATTTATTCTATTCTCTCTTACCCTGTCCCTCCTTAAAATTATTTTGCTTCTGACTATTGCCTCCCTCAATCCACCTCAGTCCACCCTGCCTTCCCTTTATTTTCCCCTCCTACTTTCCTGTAGGGTAAGATAGATTTCTGTATCCAGTTGACTGTGTATGTTACTTCCTCTTCGAGCCAGTTCCAATGAGAGTAAGGATCAAGCATTCCCTGCCAACTCCCCCCATCTTCCTTTCCACTGTAATAGCTCTTTTTTTGTCTCTTTTAAATGAGATAATTTACCATATCCTATGTTTCCCTTTCCCTTTCTCCCAGTGCATTCCTCTTTCTCACTCCCTAATTTTATTTTTAAAGATATCATCCCATCATATTCAACTCACACCTGTATACATACCTCTTCTAATAACTCAAATAATAAGTTCTTATGAGTTATGAGTACCATCTTTCCATGCAGGAATATAAACAGTATAACCATATTGAGGCCCTTATGATTTCCCTTTCCTGTTTACCTTTTTCTGTTTCTTTTGAGGCTTGTATTTGAATGTCAGATTTTCTATTCAGCTCTTGTCTTTTCATCAGGAATGCTTGAAAGGCCTCTATTTCACTGAATATCCAATTTTCCCTTGAAGGATTATACTCAATTTTTCTGGGTAGATCATTCTTGGCTGCAATCTAACTCAGTTTCTCTCTGGAATAGTATATTCCAAGCCCTTCTCCTTTAATGTAGAAGCTGCTAAATCTTTTGTTATTCTGACTGTGTTTACATGATACTTGAATTATTGCTTTTTGACTGCTTGCAATATTTTCTTCTTAACCTGGGAGCTCTGGAATTTGGCTATACTATTCCTGGGAGTTTTCATTTTGGCATTTCTTTCAGGAGATGATGGGTGGATTCTTTCAGTTTCTATTTTACCTTCTGGTTTTAGAATATCAGGGAAGTTGTCCTTGATAATTTCATGAAAGATGACATCTAGGCTTTTTTTTTTATCATTACACTTTCATGTAGTACAATCATTTGTAAGCTATCTCTCCTGGATCTATTTTCCAAGTCAGTTGTTTTTCTAATAAGGTACTTTTCATGCTTTTGTTTTTGTTTTACTGTTTCTTGATGTCTTATAGAGTCATTAGCTTTCACTCGCTCCATCGATGTTTTAAGGAATTATTTTCTTCACTGAGGTTTTATGCCACCTTTTACATTTGCCCAATTCTGCTTTTCAAGGCATTCTACTCATTGGATTTTTTGTACTTCTTTTACCATTTTAAATGCTCTGTTTTTCAAGGTGTTATTTTCATCTGTTTTTGGGTTTGTTTTTTTTTGTGACTCCTCTACTAAGCTGTTGACTTCTTTTTCATGATTTTCTTACATTATTCTCATTTCTTTTCCCAATTTTTCTTCTACTTATCTTACGTAATTTTTGGCATCATTTTTGAGCTCTTCCATGGCCTAAGATCAATTCATGTTTTTCTTGGAGACTTTGGACATAGGGATTTTTACTTTGCTGTCTTCTTCTGAGTGTGTATTTTGATCTTCCTTGTCATTATAGTAATTTTCTATGGTCAGAGTTTTTTCTGTTGTTTGTTTTTTTTTTTTTTTTTCCAGCCTATTTCTTGAATTTTCACTCTTTACTAAAGTAAGGCTCCTCTTTTAGGGTGGAGAGTGCACTATCCTGACCTTCACAAGTTTCATGCAGTTGTTTTCAGAGATACTTGTAGAGAGCTGTAAGTTTTTTATTTTCTCAAGTTGGTATGATTTAAGGAGAGATATGTTTACTAGCCTGTGCTGTGGTGTATGAGTGATGACAAGCACTCTTTTCTACTCTGGAACTGTTATGAGGGACCCTGCTCCACTGCAGCCACAAGCTCTTGTTTGCCAGTGCTCCTTATCCTCCTCCAACTGCCAGCTAGGACTATGATATGCATCTGAGTATGGGCAAAGCAACAGAGTCCTGCCCCAGTGCCAGCAAAGAGACACCTGTAATCTCCTTTTGACAATTGTTCAACCCCCTTACTGTCTAGAGGCTGAGAGCTCTGGAAGCAGCCACTGCAGTTGCTGATTCCTTCACTCCCAAGGTCTGTTCCTGTTTTTCTGAGGCCTAGACTGTACTGGCCTGGACTACACTGGATGTTGTTCCACTCTTACCCAGAAATGGCAGATCTTTTCTGCCAAATTTCTGAGTTCTCTTGAGCTGGAAATTTGTTTTACCCCATTGTTTTGTGGGTTCTGCCACTCCTGCATTTATTTAAATGTCTTTAGAGGGATTTAGAGGAGACCTTGGGAAGTCCATGCCTTGTCTCTGCCATCTTGGCCTGTCCCCCCTCTCTGCACCTTGTCTTTTTGTCATTCACAAAATTTCTTAAGATATAAGACAGAAAAAGTCACTTTTTGTAGTTCTTCAGTCCCCCTTCTGTCAATACATGTAGAACCCAGTTTACACATAATAGTTATTCAATAAATATTTGTCAAATGAAGGATTTGACTAATCATGTAGATTTCCCAAATTTGCTCCAAACTGATTTGCACATTTTCTAAATTACCTTAGCAATTAGTTTCAATCTTTTATATGTCAAATATGGATAGCTGTGTGACTTCAGATAAAGGACAAAATTTCTCTCAATCATAGTTTTCTCATCATACAACAAGGATAATGATACCTACAGGACTTATCTCACCTTATTATTGTGAGGTTCAAATGTGTAGAAAGTATCTTGCACATCTTTAAGTACTATCTCATTGTTCATTATTTTTTTTGCATTTAATCATAAATGATGTTAATTATTATTGTACTTCATTTGTTTATGTCTCTTTTTTCAAATGAAATTGTAAACTCCTAGGAAGTGGGAAACATTTCTTTTGATTATATTTGTTTTCTACAAATTCAGTGAGGGCAAGGTCATTCCCTGTCTTATCTAAATCTATATCTCCCTCACCCTGACATGATATTCTGCACACAATGGATCCTAAATAAATGTTTCCTTCAATGAATGAATGAATGACTACATCTGTTAAGGTTGTGTCCACTGCTATCGATGTACAAAGTTAATATGTGTTAAATGAATGAATGAGTTTCCACAGGTATATGACTCAGAATATGATATGCTTATGTCCTAACTATGTCCATGTGGTGGTTTTTGTAGTCATCTTGCAACTGATTACTGTTATTAAATACCTTTTCTAACGTTTTCAAGAGGATAATGACTCTGAAGCCTAAGATGGTCCGTACCTCCTGAAACATCAAAGGAAAGTCAAGTTACACTATATAGTATGGAGAAAACTACAGTGTGAAGAGAAGCATAAATGTTTTGCTATTATTGTTGATGGCAATACTGCCGCCTCAGCCACCCAATCTTACAGCCTCAGTGTCATCCTCCATCTCTCATTTTTGCTAATCCATCATATCCATTCCACTGCTAACTCTTACTGTTTGTGTCTCCTTTTCTCTATTCATACAGTCAACTTCCTGGTTGAGACCCTCATCACTTCTCACTTAAACTGTAGCCTTTGAATTCATATCACTGCCTCTTCTTTCTCTGTACTCAGTTCCTTCCTCTACTCAGCTGTCAAACTTAGTTTCCTAAGACACAAGTCTGACCTTGTCATTGCTGAACTAAATAAATCCCAAAGGATATCATTCATCTCCAGGATGAAATAAAAAAGTCCTCTCTTTGGTATTTATAGCTTTTTAGAGCCTAAACCCTTCCTCCCTGCCCAATCTTCTTATACTTTACTGACTCTATGTTAAGAGTAGTTGGCACAGTGGAGAAAGTGCTTAGCTTGGAGTTGTAAGACTCATCTTCCTGAGTTCAAATTTGGCCTCATACCCTTACTAGCTGTGTGACCTTGGCCTCATACCCTTACTAGCTGTGTGACCTTAGACAAGTCATTTAACCCTATGTACCTCAGCTCCTCATCTGTAAAATGAACTGGAGAAGGAAATGGCAAATGACTCCAATATCTTTGCTAGGAAAACCCCAAAAGGGGTCATGAAGAGTTTGAAACAATTGAGCAACAACAAAATCAGAAAATCTAAGCCCAAGGCTGAATTTCATGCTTACTCTCCCTATAACCTAAAACAATACTACTTAGCATGCATATAACCTGAAAAATGATGGCATTGGACCTTTGAGTTTCTACCTTGAGATATCTAATAGTCTGCCATATGGCATGTTGAAACACAATTATAACTAGAATATAATGTATATAATGTATACTAACGTATATAATCAACAAACATGAGCTTCATCTTCCCTATTGGCTTTTTAATATTTTTTTTCAGTCCTGTTAAAAGAAAGTGGTGGAATTTATGCACTCTGGTAGTCCTGGATGCTCTCAAGGCTTTTGGATATAAATTTTTATACATTTTTCTTTAGATCAATTTTAGTCACATAAGATTTGGCAAAAATTAATAGGACACAGCTGCTCAACTTGTTTTGCTTCTTCTTCTTCTTCCACAAATTAAACATGGAAACTTGTCATTAGGCTCATTGTTGTTTGAATTTTAAGATTTACTGTCTAATGACTGACATGATTAATCTTCCATCGAAATATGCATGAATAATCACATTAAATGTCCCATCTCCAAAGGAAACATCAGCTGATCATCAATAATATTGTTTAATTTCTTTATTTGTTTTCAGGGCACTGGTAAAGTGAAATCAATCATCTTGAAAAATCTCTCTATTGATATCTGAACTAAATAATCATTAAGTCTATCTTTGCTCTTTAAATAACAAAGAAAAATTAGAAAGTCATGTATTCTAGTGTTCCTCATCAGCTCCCTGGAAGTTTATTATTATTATTGTTGCTGTTATAGATTCAACAATTCAATACCTCAAAGCACCTCAAAAACAGTTACTAGATCTGTGAAAAACAATTGGTTCCCCACTTACAAGAAAGTTTATAATCTAAAGTGAGCAGATGAATGATATCTACCAAAAGAATTATGATATAAATTAGAATGTGATAGGTACAAATAAATCCTAACTTCACCTAACTTCTAGAATTGTATCTCTTTTTGATCTTTCGAGCTGGTTCTCTTATACATCTTAAACTCAGCATATGCAAAGCTGAACTCATCATCTTTCCCCACAAACTCTCTCCCTTCCAAATTTCTCTATTACTCAAACTCTTACCTTCTACATGAAGTATTTACTATTGATTTTTATTAATATTAATGCCTTCCCTCTGTTAATTATCTCATTTATTTATATGAGATATATATTTATTCATATTTATTATATATATTTATAATAATTGTATTATAAAATCATAACACACATATATAATTTTGTTTGTGTATAGCTGTAAAAATGTTGCCTTCCCATTAGATTGTAAGATCCTTGAGAGAAGAGAATCTTTTGCCTTTCTTTTCATTTCCAGGACTTGGCACCAAGTCAGTGCTTAATATATTCTGACTGACTTACTGAAATGAGGAGCCCAAGAAAATGGATCTAGAGAAGAGATGAGGAGAGAGATCACTCTCAGCTAGGAAAGTCATGGAAACCTTCATGAAAGATTACACTTCAAGTTAGTATTTAAGATTTCAACAGGAGTGAATGTTCCTAGAATCAGAAATAGGTTTACTGAGAGGCAGGAGTGTACAGGGTGAGGATGAACAGTTAGTGGCCCAGTTTGACTAAAATATGGGGTATGTGAAGAAGCATAGACAAAAAAGTTGAAATTCAAGTAGGATCTAGCTTGTGGAGACTTTTAAATGTCAGGCTATATAATTTGTATTTTGTTTTCTAGGAAACACTAAAGATCCTATACTTGTCACTCAAATGTCAGTCCTATCCTGACAAAGAACATTGTCAATATCAAGTATAATATTCTGCTATGACAACTGACTTAAGAATGGTACATTATGGTTAACTAAATACTCTAACAGAGACTCTATTCTGTCTATGCTGCATAGGTTGAAATAGCTATGCTAGATGAGGGCAGGAATGTTCTCTCACTTCCTCAACTTAAAAGAATTTTTAGATCCATAAACAATAGAAATTATAGTTTAGTCATCTCTTTAGCCATCTGTCCTTGGTTTCAACCTCCCAGAGTTTGATCTAAGAAAGACAAATGGGACTAAGTTGAATCCATCGTTTTATTTCTCTCCACTTGGTGAGCATGCATACATAGGAGCTGTAGTTTAGAACTGGGCTCCTTAAGGGATCCAGTCTACAGTTGGGCTCATTTTGAGGTTAGGGTACATACTTTATATAGTGTGCATATGAGTGATGCTGCCCAATCATCATTTTACCTCTGGACGGAGTAAATAACTCTTTTATTGGACCACCGCCAACCATACCAGGCCATTCCCAGACTTGGGCTATCTAGAGAGAAGAATCTATAGCCTGAGCAGAACACAATGGGACTTCTCTACTTTAGATTAAATTACTGGTGAGCTTGGGAGGAGGCTGACTGGGATAAAGAGAGTCAATGCAATCTCATTTTCAGTAAAGTCTTTCTGAGGAGAAACTGAATTTAAATCTCCAAGATCTGAATCTCCAACATAATGATTATTAAAAATCATTTTTCACATTGGTCATGAGCTCCCTGTTTGACCTCTCTATGCCCTACTATCATTTCAAGCTTCTCTCATCCTTGTTTTCCCCTGTCATACTCCTCTTTAGCCTCAGTCCTGTGGTGCTTATATAGTGAACCATGGCCATTCTACTTTGGTCTGCTAAGACCAAAAGAAGACATTTTTGCTTCTGCACTCATACCCAGAAAAAGGAAAGGTGAATAGGACATACATACTTATGGTGGTTATTTTTATTTCATTTCCACGTTGTTTGCAAAATACATTGCAACACTATCAATCAAACACTTATTGATTAAATACCTACTATGTTTCAGGCATTGTGCTAATCACTGCTGCTCTTTGTCCTTCTTTCTCAAAGAGGACCATGACATCAGGGATGTGTTGTCATGACATGCAAGTGAATTGGATTTAAAGTGATGGAGGACCCTGCAAAGTCACTAGCCTCATTTTCTCCTCCAGAGCCATCTGGGTCCAGTGGTCAGATGTGGATCAGGACAACTGGAAATGGACCAGGATATAGTGGTGGACCTTGGCCTTTTCAAGCTAAGATTAAGCATTTTAGTTTAATCTTAATTTAATTAGTTTAATGGGTGACAGGTGTCACCCACTCATTGATTAAAGCATCATACAAAATGAGGCAAAGAATGGCCTGTGACCTATTGTTGACCAATTGATGAGAGCCAGAGTGGTTTGGGGTTGAGGTTGGTCTTTAAGAGAAAAAAAAAAAAGTTTCGAAAATTAAAATTTACATTCCCTTTGCTCAGAGCACAGGCAGTGGAAGAGTGTGATACCCTATTTAGAGTATTGTGCTAATTCTGGGTGCTGAGTCTACTAAGTACTAGTCTAATAAGACTAGTAGAAGATTATTTGACTCTTGTATCCATCTCCAGAAAAAAGCTTTATGTGGAAAGTGGTATTTGAGCTGTGCTTTGAAAGGAAAAAAGAACACTAAAAGACCAAAGTGACAAGGGAATACATTCATGGCATGAGGTATAGCCAAGTCAAAGACATAGAGATTAGAGATGGATTTTTGCATGTGAAGAATAGGGACACAGAGTACAATATGCTTTCAATATAACTGAGTAAACAGCTGTGATATTTCATATCCTTTTCTTCCCCACTTTCTACCATGACATTGTGTGGAACTATGTAGCAATATCCATTTTGAGATTTACTTAAGTCACTTGTGCTTATGCTTATATTTCAAGTAGCTGCCACCAGAAAGTGAGGGTGATGCTTTACCTAGTGTAGGTAAAATTGATTAGACTAAGAGTCAGCCAAGGAGGTCTGAAGAAGGTCTGCTACTGGACATATACATGTTCTCATGCATTTCTAGAACAAGTTTTCTCATTCATAAATTAAGAACTGAACTAGTTCATCTTTAAAATCTGTATTTTACAAACATTTGTGATTCCTTCATTATAGCATAAAGTTATCTTTTGTAGTATGACAAACCGAAAAAGTAAAAAAAAAAAAATAGCCATATAACTTGTTCCTTAACTTCTATGGAATGAACACAAAATTATCGATCTTTACTGATAAATTTTAAGAGACTATAATAACTGAAACATTTAAAGAAAGAGAATCATGAGCTCAGACTCATTGCCTATACCTCACCAGTTTGCTAGCTTGTTTTTCTTAAGGAAGGCTAAATTTTCATTTTCTCCCCACCTGGTCCTCAACTTCACAACCGAAGTAATCACCACCTATTTGAGGCCAAGGGTCTTGACAGATGCTATAGTAATGGGCAGAAAAGATTTTTCTCGAGGGAAGCAACTTGTTTCTTGTCATGACTATTGTAAAATAATTTTGGAACATGACCAGATAGAGCAGATAGAAAAAAGGATTTCAAAGTGATATTTCCAAGACATTGTCTCAGTTATGCAGCAATTATGACCCTTTTGAAGTTACCATATCCTAAACACTGTGCTAAATGTGGAGGGTACCTAAGAAAAAAAAAGGCTTCTACCCTCAGAGAAAAACAATACGATAAAGGGTGTGTATGTGTATGTGTGTTCAGTCATATCTGACTCTTCATGACCCCATTTGGAATTTTCTTGGCAAAGATACTAGAGTGGTTTGACATTTATTTCTCAAGTCATTTTATTGATTAGGAACTGAGGCAAACAAGGTGCAGGGACTTACTCAAGGTCACATTGAACTCATGATGCTGAGTCTTCCTGCTTCCAAGCCCAGTGCACTGCACCATCCACTGCACCACCTAGCCACCCTGATAAAAGACATACAAGATGTATACAAAATCAATAAAAGATAATCTCCGTGGGAAAGGAAGGTATTAGCAGTTTGAGGAAAGGTCTCTTGAAGAAGGTGGGATGTTAGTTGTCTTGAAAAATGCCAAGGAAGTTAAGAAGTAGAGGTGAAGATGGAAAGCGTACCAGGAATGGAGCACTGACAAAGAATTGGGAGAGAGAAAATCTTTTGTGAGTATCAGCATGGAGTTCTTTGTGGTTGTTGTTGTTCAGTTGTTTTTCAGTCATGCCTGACTCTTTGTGACCCCATTAGGGTCTTTCTTGACAACGATACTGGAGTAGTTTGGCATTTCTTTTTTTTCAGTTCATTTTACAGATGAGGAAGCTGAGGCAAACAGGATTAAATTATTTGTCCAGAGTCACAGAGCAGTAATTGTCTGAGACTGAATTTGAACTCAGGTTTTTCTAACTCCAAGCCCAGTGCTTTTTCTATTGACGTTTGGGGTGCTGGGAACCCCCAAAATGCAAGGGCACAGGGAAGTCTGCCTCTAAAGAATTTGTCCACTCAAGCCTTCTTTCAGTCAGAGTAGTGAGGTTTTTTAACACCAGTTAGGCAGGCAAGTTTCCTAATAAATCTGCTCTATCTCCAATAGGAGCAAGCAGAGTTCCTAATGAATCTACAATTTAATGGGGGTAAGATTGGTACTTATATTGGTACAGGATGGGATTAAGAAGTGACAGATTTGCCTGGGGTGGCTGGGGGCAACAGAGAAAGGGTCTGAATAGGATTAAGGCCTGGCAAGTAGCCTGGAGTGTCACAAGTGTAGACAATGAAAGGAGAAAAGTGGTCAAAGAACCACAGTGAAAGGGTAGTTAAAAGGATTATTCTAGTATCTGGGTAGACTGGTTTATGCCTGATGCCTCAGGCTAAATGGTAGTATGGGAAAGTTCTGAGGCTTTGGCTGGGTTTCATTCAATTCAAAGACTTGGTCTTTTCCTTTTAGAGGTTCAGATCCTATAACCCTATCACTTCCACTACACTACCTTGTAGTTTTTCAGTCATATCTGACTCCTCGTGACATTTTCCTTTCTTTTTTTTTCTTTTTTTTTTTCTTTTGGCAAAGATATTAGAGTGGTTTGCCATTTCCTTCTCCAATAGATTTAAAATCATGAAGATGAGTCTTCCTGACTCCAGACCTGGCACTCTCTTCACTGTACCACCTAGGTGCTTCTGATTATGTAGATAATCTCTTTCCACTCTGTCACACCCTTTCTTCACAGAGAAGCTAAAATTAATCATGCTTACTAGGTTTAGCTGGATCTGCCACACAGCCTCCACAGAAGAGCTAACTGGGGGAGGTGAATGTTGTTGTTTTCTTTAGGAAGAGGGGGAGACAAAGCCATTGCATGCTTGCATGTCTCCCAGAAAGGGGAGGGAGAGGACCAATAAGGTGTAATGACTTGTTCACAGTGGCAGAACAAGAAAATTTCAGTGATAATGTTGAGGGTCAGGGGTGCTGCGGACCCCGAAATACTGACATGCCAGGTCCTGCTTAAATGAATTTGACTCAAGTCTTCTTAAAGCCAAAGACTGACAAAGTTTATTAAAGATTCGCCATATTGGGTTGATTCTTAAGGAGCCTAAGCATTTGTAACATACAAGCGGGTCAGATAGAATCTCAGCTAGACAGAGTCGGAGCTGAATTGAGTCTGAGAGCCTTCATAGAGGAGAGATGGAATTTAAATACAGGAAAGACTGAAGGAAGACTCCAGGTGTCACCAGGTAGTCTGGGGCTCTAGGGATGGTCTTTGTAGATCAAACCCAGGGAGGATCCTGATGGGAGTGGCTGGTAATAGAATCAAGGGAGGAATATCAAAAGAATGCTAAATAGAAGGTAGAGAGTATCTGGCCTGGGAGAAATGGAAGGGGAATCCAAGAAGCCCCTCCCAAAGGCCAGACTTTCCGGAGCCCTTCAGATAAATGGGACAAAAGCCCTCCCGATCCAAGGGAAGAAGGTCTTGGCTTGGGCTTGCACCCATCAATAGGATCTTTAACCAGTTCTTCCCTGAGTCCAAGAGTAGCACCTATTCCCTCCCAGATGTAATTAGTGGTAATACTTCATGGTAATAACTTTAGATTGGCATGTGGGATTCCTGCAGTTCTGTTCCCAGAAACTATTGGGGTGGAGGAAGGTCTGCAATCGAAACATTATATGGTAGATTTTCAGTGACGTTTTCTGTTACTTTTCATTACAAATAAAAGCTTTTAAAGCTTTTCAGTAAATAGCATATAATTGTCTAGAATGACAACTTAATCATGTCTATCTTTTTTTTTCCCTTCTATAGGTAAATATATCCTAAGTCTCAAATAACTGACTTAACAGTGGACTTTTAGAACATTATTTCTTTGCCAAAAACTCAAATTAGAAAGTTTTTTTCACCTTCAAACTGTAAAGTTAAACATAACTTTAAATTCTAAGATATCAAGTTCTCATTGGAATCATATTGATTAATTCAACACATTTTTTTTAGGTTCCTAAGACTGCATAGCTTTGTAATCATTATATATATGGAGAATTTAAAGAATGAAACAAGGCCCCTACCTTCATGGAGATTACAATTAAGAAGGTGGCTTTAGGAAGTATTATAGCAATCTATAGACTCGATCCTGAGACACTCAGATAATTAAAAAGTAAAACAAGCAATTCTGGAAGACAGGAGAAAATATAATACCTGAGGAAAACAAAATTTTTCCTACATTTGTCATCAACTCAGAAACATCCCCTCCACTGACCAGTCAGAATACCAGCTTCCCCTCCTACCTAGTTCAAAAGCCCAATGAGTAGAGTCACTAATGAATCAAACAGCCAGAAGAGCAGTGGGTAATCTGAATCCATATGGCCAAGGTTAAGGTTCCCATATTTTATCTGGGAGGTGTTAGCATAACAATGTCCCTAATCTGTGCAGGTGGAGAGAGGAGCAGGTGCATCAGAGTCTACAATAAGTCAGTTCACTTTGGGTAGAGGAGGAACCGCTTGCTGCAGCCCTTTCTTTATACTATCCCTCCCTCAAGTCAACAATCATTTTATTAAGTCTGCCCAGTGCTAAGTGAGGAATCAAGCATTGTGTTAATAATGTTCAGAAAACAAATGTGAGGAGAAGCAAAGAAAGATTGGTCCTCTCAAGTCTGCGGGTGTTTTCCATTTTTTATATGTTAGGGACCTAAAACCACACCTTCTATTCTGAGAGCACAATATGAATGCTCCCCTGGGTATCTTTTGATTTCACTATGCCCACTACAGGAGTATATCAGTAGGGATTTCTGGGACAAACTCGACTGTCCCTGAGTGTATGACAGGGCCTTATGAGGCAGCTTCTCTTTCCCTCTGGGCTTACTTGTGGCAGTAATTAGGGATTCTGGCTGGAGAAACCTTCTACTTCCACTCTGGCATATTAGTACATGCATTTGGATTTTCCAAATCAGATAATTTAGTTGGCCCTTTGAGGGCTGTATGTTTGAGATATAGAACACTTAATAGTTTGTTAGAGGAGAAGGTTACAGCCAGCTCTGGCCGTTAGAAAACAAAATATGATAAATGCTTGCAGAAAAGATACTCTAAGTCTGGTAATGGAATATTCAGGGAACATATATATTAAAAGCAAGAACAAGGCTGGAACAAACATTTATTGAGTTCCTACTCTTTGCAGAGCACTATTTTATTTCTAGACCCTGGTGAGAGAAAGAAAAAAAACAGACAGCCCTTGAATTCAAGGAGTTCATATTCTTTTTGGGGAACACAAATTATACACCTACAGGTATTATATGAAAAATATATAAAATCTGTACAAACACAAGTGCAAAATTATTTTTATGAGAGTAGGTTCAGAAATGAATTCCTGCAGGAGGTGAAACCTGAGCTCTTGTCTTAAATGAGTCTAGGAATTGTAAGCAACAGGGGTGAGAAAGGAGATTAGCCTAGATGTGGGAGAGCCCCCTGTGAAAAGGTGTAATGCATAGCTTATTAGGGACAGGCAAATGAAGAAGAGGATGCTTAAAGATGTTGAATGCTCCACTGGAAGGGAACTTCACCAACCTAATCACTGTAAGTCCAGCTGTCAGTTCTTGTTTTTTGTTTTTCCCCCAATAGTATCTCTTATAACCATATAAATAATCCACATCTTATGGGTTAAGAAATTAATGTAAAGATTCTTGTACAGTTCAGACATAGTAACTCAACCAACTCAAAGTTCCTTACTAATAAACTCTAGAATGTATGTGAAAACAATCTAAGCCCATTTATTTGTTTGTTTTATTCATTCATTCATTCATTTATTTATTTTAGTTTCATGGGATACTTGTGTGGGGAGAAAATTTTGTTTTGAGGCCAGACTGCCTCAGAGCAAACCACTGATATGGCTACATCAGGTTTGTTTTAAAATTCCTGGCATTGAGGATTATTCTGGCATTTGCTTTCCTCTTGTAGGAAACATTTTTTGCCCTGTTTACTCAATCCTGGAATTTTTTTTGAATTTAAAATTTAATTTAATGTACTTTTTTATTACATCTTATTATATTTTAAATTCTGGCTTCCTTTCACATACCACGTTAGAGAAGGTCACTATTTGATGCAGATATATAAAGATAGGTATATTGATAGAGATCGATAGAGTCTGAGGTGGAGTCAGATATGTCTCTCTGTCCATCTATCTAAAACCATACTGTTCATCAGTTCTTTCTATAAAGAAAGATGGATGGCATCTTTCTTCATGGATCCTTTGTAGCTGATTTGAGTATTTATAATATCTATGTTTATTATATATATATGTATATCATACAACATATGTGTATTTATGCTAATTACTTAGTCTTTCAGTTATTCTTCGAACAATATTGCTGTTACTATATATAATGTTCTCTTGGTCCTGCTCATTTCACTCTTCATTATTTCATGTAAGTCTTTCCATGTTTTTCTAAAGTCCACTTGCTCATAATTTCTTACATGACAGTAGCATTCCATCATAATCACATACTATAACTTGTTTAGCTATTCTCCAGCTGAGGAGCACCCTCTCATTTGGCAGTTCTTTGGCACAGCAAAGAGAACTGCTAAATATTTAAAACATGTAGTGTTTTGGTTTTTTTTTTCTTTTTTCTTTGATTACATTGGGAAACAGCCCTAATAAATAGTACTTTTGTTGGGACAAAGAATATATGCAGCTTAACTCTTTGGGTATAATTCCAGATGACTCTCTAAAATGATTGGATCAGTTTACAATTCTACCAGCACAGTATAAATATCTGAATTTTTTTCCAAATTCCCTTTGACATTTGCCATTTTCCCCTTCTATAATTTTAGCTAATTTGAAAGGTGTGAAATATCTCAAAGTTGTTTAATTTTCATTTTTCTAATCAAGAATGATTAAGATAATTTATGACTATATATAGCTTTGATTTCTTCCTCAAAAATATTTCCTGTTTATATCCTTTGACTATCAATTGGGGAATGACTCATATTCTTATAAATTTTATAAAATTCTTTATATATTCAAGATATAAAAACTTTATTTGAGAAACTGTCTATAAAATTCCTCTGATTTTCTGTTTTTCTTCTAATTTTGGCCACATTGCTTTAATTTTAAAAAAAAAATAATAATAATTTAATGCCATCAAAATTATCTCTTTTAGTTCTTACATTGCTTTTTATCTCTGGTTTTTCATCAATTCTTCTCCTATCCTTAAGTTTGATGGGTAATAGGTTTCATGTTCTTTTAATTTATTCACAATATCTCCCTTTATATCTAGGTCATGTGTCCATTTTTAACTTATTTTGGCAAATGCTGTAAGATATTTGTCTATGCTCAAGTTTTTCCAGAACTGCTTTTCAGTTTTCCAGATAATTTTTACAAAATAGTGAATTTTTATCCCCAAAGCTTAAATTTTTATATTTGTCAAATGCAAGATTACTATAATTATTTACTACTGTATATTGTATGTTTATTCTGTTCTACTGATCTACCCTGTCTAGTCACATACCTGGGTCTCAGGCCCAAAACCAGTGGGGCACAACAATCTTCCACTAATCAGCTGTCTGATCCCCACACTGTCCTTGGTTGGGACTGAAGTTCTGGAAACTGAGGCTGATGCCTACACAGTTGCCTCCAGGACTTATTGTATATTTATTCAGAAGCATCTGCCCAGAGGCACGTGCACTTCTGTCAGGCCAGAGCAACACTAGGGAGGTCAAGTCTTTCCTGAGATCCTCCCATGTTGTCTTAGGCTAGACAACCGCTTAACACCAACTCTTAATTATTTCTGATACTCCAATGTTCACTTGCAGGGATTATTTTAAATTGTAGGGGAGTATGGGAGAGGCAGATAATTTCCTACCTTATTACACCATTTTCCTAGAATCCCTATACTGGAATTTTAAAAGCCCACTTCACTTCACTGAAAATGGATCAAATATGTTTCACCATAGAACTTTCAAGCAGGGTTTGAGCCTAAACTCAAAACCACTGACAAGTGAAAATTTGGGGGAAATAAATCTAGTATTCTAATGATGTTGGACCTTTATATTTAATTTCATCAGAAAGAGTAGGAAGCAGCATGGCCTAATGGATAGAATCTGGAGTCAGGCAGCCTTGCTATTTGACTCAAGTGAAGTAAACTCTCATTACCCTTGGTTTCTCTCAAAGACTGTAAGTTGCACACAAGTTGCTGATCTATATGTGTGGAAAGTATTGCTATGTAAGGGCTTCCTTACCCTAACGAATCCCAAGTTTGCCTAATCCCTGCCTCCCCCTTCTCACTTTTTCCCCCTTAGGAAACTTCATTACATTGATAGAGTCAAATAATATCAGTATCAGTGTACAGAAATAAGAACCTAAACTGAAGAAATAGTGATTTATTTTTAACATCCATTTTTTTCCTTTTGTAGAGTCTTCATTCATCTTCAATATCTCAAGAAATGAGTGATTTCTCAGTCACCTAAAACTAACAAACAATGAATCTCTCACAAATTGCTGCAACTATATAGGATGTCTCGTCCTCATACTGAGAAACACCTAATATGTCATAAATATGAAAGTCATTAGATTATATTAACTTTCTTCTATGTATACTTCAGATACAATGTCCTCTTACACATTTCTGATCTCCCACTTCATCTATTAATCTCTGCTATTAGGCATTCTGAATGAAGCAGAACGGCCCTAAATGTAAGCCTCCATGTGTTGCAGTACATCCCCCTGAATGTCCTACTGGGACAGTTTTAGTTTTTTTTTTATTGGGCCCCATTGTTTTTTTTCTCTTCCAAGGATTTCTTGGACTTCTGTAGTATTTGATTCTTTGTAGTATTGAATGGTGACTTCTAGTTCAGAAAAAAATGAATAACATCTGAAGAATGCTCTGATATGTCTATTTTTTTAGAAGGGATAACTGAGCCTGTCATATGAAATTTTACTTGGTAGTCCATCAAGAAAAAATATTCAGATCCTTAGGGATCGGACAAGAATGTTAAAAAATATACTAGATATATTCGGGTATAAATTATTTGATTCCTTCTAGCAGTTTTGGCAAATCTACTCTCATTACACACTTTGTGCTGAAAATTTAAATTCAAGTATACCAAATGTTCATTTTTGAATATATTTTTGAGGGGATGAGGGGCCATTTTCACATCTCAAACTATTGTTTCTATCCTTTTCATTTAACCATGTGTTGTTTTTTTATGGTAAAATCAGGAATAAAACTCAAGTCCTTTGAGTCCTTATTAAGTAATCCTTCCATTACCTCTTTTACTTTTACCACAACTAAGTAGTATACTGTGGGAAAAGGAGCTGCTTAGATATGAAATATACATATGTATAGTATATAAAATATGGAGATAATGATGTGCTTGAATATTAAGATAACATTTTATAACAATAAAGATGACTGTATGTATGCCTATATCTATAAAATATAAAGATTATAGACACATACGTACACATATGGATATAGAAATATACTTTTTATTCATCTTTGTTTTTCTTTTAATGATCTGAGAATTAATTCCTCCCGTGTAATCAGGAATTATGGATAACTTTAGACCATCTTCTTAAGTGCTGAATCACTTTTTCATTGTTTTTGACTGAAATCATTCCAAAATATGTTACTTTCTTTCTTGACTTCATAAAATATTTTGAAAATAATTTAGCCTGTTCTTGATGATATAGAGTAATTGTTATGAAATAACTATGAGTGTAGCTTTAGCATGGTAGAGGAGGAAGTACTCTAAACGAGGAGTAAGGAGAGATATAGGTTCTAATCCTGTCTTTGACACCTATTAGGAATGTGACCATGGGTAAAGAATAATATATACATAATTTCTGACAGGGTCAAGAACAAGAGAGACAGACAGACAGACAGACACAGAGACAGAGACAGAGAGAGACAGCGACAGACACAGAGACAGAGGCAGACAGAGACAGAGGCAGAGAGAGACAGAGACAGAGAGACAGGGAGAGGAAGCAGAGTGGATAGACTGGGGAAGAAACAGTTGTAGTGACAGGAACTCTAAAAGAAGATGCAGAAGAGATTTAGAAGGACTGAGGCAGAGGTTAAGACGGAAGAGTATGAGCTTGTGATCAGAGGATTTCAGAATTCTGGACATGTAGATAAAACAGTCATATCAGTAAGGATCAGAGCAATGCCATACATATCAATGTGTGTGTGTGTGTGTGTGTATGTGTGTGTGTGTATGTGTGAGTGTGTGTATGAGTATGTGTGTGTATGTGTGTGTGTGAGTGTGTAATTGAGATAGAGTGAATGTATTTGTCATGGCAGCTGAGAAGACATTAGCTGGGAGGACAGGGGTTAAGGGGGCATTAATGTATATAGCAGGTAGTCCAATACTATAGAAAGAGTGCTAGCTAGGGAATTAAAGAACCCAGGTTCAAATATCGCCTCTGACACTCCTTTTGTTTTGTGGAGCATGTCATTTCACTTCCCTCAGTTTCATCGGTAAAATAAGAAATTTGGAGTAGAGACTCTCCTGAGATCTTTATAGCTCTAGCATTCTATGAGACTATGACCTGTGAAATCCCCAGATATAGAGATAGGATTTGTAGTAAAAAAGAAACTTGTGAGCCAGATACTGAATTACTGGAGAAAGGAAGAGGAATGATTCAGGACAGATACATTAGGAAGTTTAAGGTACAGAATCAAATTTCAATGCCTCAAGCTCAAGAGGCAGCCTGGATTGGGTTCAAGACAGCAGAAGGAATGCACTCAGGACTCAATTGCTACTTGGTTTATTACCATATTACACAAAACACAAGCAAAATGTACAGTAGTGAAACAGGATTAGAGGAGGGACTTGGTAGATAGAGAATTTTGACCACACAAGGCCACTCATGTAAGAAGTGGATGCCAGGTACAAGGTGCCAAGGAAGCCTGGGGAGATGGTACCATTCTTGACATGATGGTTAAACAGGGGAATTCTTAGAGGGTAAAGTGGAGGGAACCTGATTAGTCTTATAAAAGACACCTTAGGGTTGATTCATTGGCATATTAGAAAAACCTGATGGTTAGCTCATTTGCTTATCCTATCCACCTTATCCTTAGATGAATCACGTAGAAGAGTTTTGGGCAACTTAAGGCTTTCTTGCTTACTATGGCCATTAGGGCCACAAAGTCTAAGCAACTGCATTTTGTCAAACATAACAGCAGGGGTTTTCATTATGTTGTCACTTACATAAAACCATAGATTGATCTCTCAAAAATTGTGACATCTTTATATTAGTCTCTATATGTCTTATCCTGAGAAACCCTCTAATACTTCAGAAACATGAAGGTCATCAGCTATTTCTTCTATGTATGCTTCACATATAAAGTCCTTTCAAATATCTTGGCCTCCTAGCTAATCAACTAATGTCTGATGGTCCATAAGATCCTTTCAGTGGCACTATGAGGTCCAAACTAGTTTTATTTTTTTCATAATATTTTCTTTTTATTTATTAATTTTATTTATTTTCAATGTTCTACAATCACTGCCACATAACTTAGATTTTTTCCCCTCCCCCCTACTTTCCCCCTCCCTTCCTGAGACAGCATACAATTTTATATAGGTTCTACACACATTCCTATTAAATACATTTTCACCATAGTCATGCTGTATAGAAGAATTAAAATGAATGGGAGAAATCATATAACAAACCAAAATGTAATACAAAAGAAAATGATCTGCTACTTTCTGCAATTGAATTCCATAATTCTTTCTCTGGATGTGGAAGGCATTTTGCCTTATAAGACCATTGGGAATTTTTTGAAGTCTTTGCATTGCAATGAAGTTCCAAGTCTACCAGAAAAGAAAAAAAAAAAAAAACTGTTGCACGCTGTGGTCGCTGCTCAAGCCAGTTTTATAATCTTTTAGTTTTATTGTGACAAACTGCTAGAACCCATATGAACAAAATCACTTTGTTCTTATTGAGGGGGTCCTCAATTTTTAAGAATGCAAAGTGTTCCTGAACCTAAAAAGTTTGAATATCACTGATCTAGTGATTTAGTGAAAATAGAATCTTCAGATGGAGATGTTGATAGAGAGGAGGGAAATCCCAAGTTGTTTCATAGCCACCCAAAAAGTGTTTACGAGTAATGCAGCAAAGGGAGCTTTTGGAAGTGCCCATTTAAATTTAGCACTTTCTTCGACATCTAGCACAGAGAAAAGAACATTTGAATTTCAGGCAAAGTAGTTGGGGAGATGATTTAGGGAAGACCGAACTGACTTGTACCCATTAATATGTCCATGATGGCTATGGCTACCCATTCTGCTTATTAGTAAGACCAGCCATGCTCTTGATCCTACCATTCTTGAGGCCTATAGAAGTTACTTTTTCCAAATCCTCATCACTTCTACAAGGCAGGCACTTCCATTTTCAAAAGATAAACTTCCTATAATATTTATGACTTTGTTTTGTTCATTCCTTTCTGGGTATATCTCTATCCAGAGTTTACAAAGAAATTAGACTGAATGGTGATATGAATCCCAAAGGAAAGATATGCCTCTCCTGTAATGTTCTGAAATGTCAGGAAATCATTTAGTGAGCCAGCAATGCTGTTAGTGACTGGTTATAATTTGCTTCTCTGCCTGATAATGTGTGTACTTGTAGATCAATTATCTGAAGGCCTCTTTGGAGCCAGAAGGTCATCTCTGGCATATTTGTCTGCTACCTCACTGAAGATATTGTTTGTTGAATTGAATTGAAGATGTGCCATTTTTTTTTCTTCTTGCACTTGGGAAATTTTTTTCCCTAAGAAAAATGAAGGATTTATTAAGTGGGAAAATAAAATCCTATCACATTAGCCTAATGGTATCTTTTAAAAAATACATTCTGTGTTATTAACATCAAATCTTAGTTATAAAAAAAAATCAAACAAAAAACTAAGATTTACACCACAGCATCTTTTTCAGCCCTCTTTAAGACAAGGACTAAATCATTAGTGTTTCCAATGTCACTGGAACAGCGTCAGACTCATTTCTTAGATTGCCTCAGTTGCTGTTACTGTCTTTGTTATCCATTATTATCCTTATTTTCTTTGTCATGCAGAAGTAGCTGAACAAAAAAGATTTCAGACTGTCATGTTCAGAAACTGACCTGAAGGGAGAAGGTAGATTTTTTTCCACACAGAGATTAATGAACAAATAATGATAATGATAATAATAGTAAATGTTTATAGAGAAGATAGATAGGAGATGCAACAAGAAGGGTACAGTTGGGGAATAGTGCTTCATGAAGCCTGGAATAGAAATAAAAGCCTTAAAGATGCTAAGGCAAGAGCAGAAGCAAGCAATTCAGTGTCCCCATCATGTTCATAGTTTAAAGCTATTAGAAGCAGAGCAGTAAAAGAACCTCTAGATGAAGATTGCATCGTTGGGAAGTTTTGCAATTGTTTCAGAAACAAAATAAAAACTGTAGTTGGAATACCGTGAATGTTCCCTCCAAGAACTCCCAAGAGTTCAGCTGTTTCAGGCTTTGGTACATAGACTTCATAAATTCTGAACAAAATATTTATCTGCTAGCTAACCTTTCGATCACAAGTATCAGAGAATGTGGCTAGGCTAGTCCTTAGGACACAGACTATCAACAGGAACATACTGAAAGCCTATTTCAGAATTTGCACTCTATTAGTATGTATTTGATAATTCAAGGAGCAGTTGTTTTTTTTTTTTTAATGGCTAAATTGTTTATGAAAAGAAAATATTTCTGCTATACTTTGAGACTTAAGTATTAGAAAATGGCGGTATTGCAAACCAGATAGGGATTGGACTTCAGTGTCAGGAGGAGTTGCCTCTAACAGATACTAAATGACTCTGACATATATTGGATTTGTGAATCTGAGCATCAAATTGCTTAATGTCAGTATCTCTAGAAAATTAGTAGTATAACTTTTGAAATCATTGCTTATCCTTATTAGTGGACAGAGTTTTCTCAGTGAGAAATCATAACACCAATAAAATCAAAGGAGCAGGACCTCCAAAAACTAGCTTTTAAGGGTAAAAGAAGGGGAACAATTGAAAGGCATCTGGGCTCCTTTGCCCTCTTTCCTCTGTGCCATTACATATACTATTGCGTCTCTTTTTTTAAAGTTCATTCTCGAAGATACATTTTCTGACCCATGATTCAGAAATGCAATGGAAGTGGAGTGCCATTATATTTATGACCTTTTGTGTATCCTCTGACAAACACTCTGAGACTGCTCTGAAAGGGAATAATTTCTTCCTAAAAATCTTATCACAAATAGGTTCATGTTTTCTATAACAAAATAAAGTTATTACATGCATAAATAGATGTTTGTGTTTTTTTCATCTTAGCTTTTTCTTTTTTTTAATAATTATTTTATTTGTTTTCAGTGTTCTATAATCACTTCCATATATCTTAGATTTTTTCCCCTCCCTTTCCTCCCTTTCCCACCTTTCCTCCTTCCTCCCTCCTCCCTCCCCAAGACAACTTGCAATCTTATATAGGGTCTATACATTCATTCCTATTAAATACAATTTCACCATAGTCATGTTGAATAGAAGAATTAAAATGAATGGGGGAAACCATTAAACAAAACGAAAGATAACACAAAAGAAAATGGTCTGCTTTATTCTGTGACCCAATTCGATAGTTCTTTCTCTGAATATGGAAGGTGTTTTGCTTCAAAAGTCCATTGGGAATTTTTTAGGTCCTTGCATTGCTATGAAGGTCTAAGTCTACCAGAAAAATTCCTCACACACTGTGGTTGTTGCTGTGTACAAAGTTCTCCTGGTTCTGCTCCTTTCACTCATCATCAGTTCATATAAGTCTGTCTGGGACTCTCTGAAGTCTTCCTCTTCATCATTTCTTATACCACAAAAGCATTCCATTACATTCATATACCACAACTTGTTCAGTCATTCCCCAATTGATAAGCATCCCCTTGATTTCCATTTTTTGGCCACCACAAAGACAGTTGCTATAAATATTTTTGTACATGTGGGACCCTTTCCCATTTCCATGATCTCTTTTGGATATAATCCTAGAAACAGTATTGCTGGGTCAAAGAGTATGCACATTTTTGTAGCCCTTTGGCATAGTTCCAATTTGCTCTCCAGAATGGATGGATCAGCTCACAACTCCACTAACAATGAAGTAGTGTTCCAACTCTCCCATATTTTTTCCAACATTTATCATTTGCCTGTTTTGTCATATTAGTCAATCTGATAGGTGTGATGTGGTATCTCAGAGTTGTTTTGATTTATATCTCTAATCATTAGTGCTTTAGAGCATTTTTTCATATGACTATAGATAGCTTTAATTTCTTCCTCTGAAAATTAGGTTTTCCTTAATAAACAGTAGTCATGGATAACCTCAAAGTTAAATGAAAAGTTGAGAAAAATGTCAACTTTGAAATCTATTAAAAAAAATACTTTAGTATCAAGAATCCCAGTAAAGCTTTCCAATAGTTTATTTTCTTAGCCTTCTTTCCATCCTCTCTGCTGGCTTCCTTACTTCCTGGAGTAAACACTTAAAGACTAACATTCATAGAAAGAAAGGAATATAGAGTGAAAGTAACCTGAGAACACCTATATTGAAGGCAATTTTCTTTAAGGTCTCTGCTTCCTTCTTTGTTTTTTGCCTTTTCTAAGATAAATATATTTAATTAAAAGTAATCAGTTAAAGTAAGTCTATGTCCAGAAATTTATAGTAAATAACTGAAAAACCAAACTTTTTTGGCATGCAATTTCAATTTGGGACCCAAATATCCCTTAAATGTGTCAGTATCCCTTCATGTCCCAAGGTAATTATGTATTTTGCTTACCCTGGTCATGTTGTAGGAAATGCTATATCACTTTTATATTCAACAAACTGTATAGAATTGAACATTATCATTAAAAGTGTTTCCAAGATTGAATTTACCTTAATTAATAAATTTTGTCTTTTTTATTCCTGACTTATTAAAAAATAAGTCCTGTCAGTACAAAGTAAACCTCACAGGTTCTTGTTAACACTGGAACCATACTAGTTCCTATTGAAATGTTGATTTAAAGGCTTTTAAACTTAAGTCTTGTGAATTTCAGTGACTAATAAAATGATGAATGATAAATCACCAACAATTTCTGGGCCAGGATTCAGAAATCTTTCTTTCCATCTCTTGAGTTTATGTATGATAATATTTTGTTTGTAAGCTTTTTCTGAATTGTAGTAAATTATCCCAGTTAATTAAGTAACTGAAAGTCTTCATCAGTGAGGTCAGGGAAAATTAGCACTATGTTTTCTACTATAATTGAGGATGCTAATTAGTATTTACATTTTCAACTGAAAATTCTCACTTTTTATTGTGAATTAATTCTGCATGGTTTCCATCAAATAACCATATTCCTGATTTGAAAAAAAGGTCAGTGTAAAAATGAAACATATATGTTACTTTCTTTCTTTGGTGCCTTTAATAATATAATATGGAAAGCATAATAGTGTTCTTAAGTATCGAATGTTGACATATAAGAAATCAGACTCATTGCGGGTCCTGAACCACACTGGCATGAAGCAGCAGGTGTCTGTGATACTTTTTGGAAAGAAATGGCGAGTTAAGATTAGAGATAGTAACAAATATAGTTGTCTTGGTAATGAGTAAATAAATGTAAGAGAAAAAATAGAAAAAAATCCAGCCTTGTTGATCACAGAATAAACCAAAAAAGCACTCTTTGGGAATGATGTTTAGTCACTGTGTCAACAAGAATTCATTAACTGTTTATTTTATGACATACCATGCTATGCATTGAGGATACAAATACTGAAGTGTGATACCCTCAAAGAGCTCACATGCTAATGGAGGAGACAACTTATATATATAAAATACACACCAAGTACATATAAGTTAACCTTAGAAGTGAAGGTATTAGAAGCTGGATAGAATAGGAAAGGCATCCTGTAGGAGATAATACATGAGCTGAATTTTGGAGGAAATCAGGGAAGCTAAAAGTTCAAAATGAGGAGTGACTACATTCTAGGTATGGAGGGATAACTAGTGTAAAGGAAAAGAGGGGAGAGAAGGCACATCATGAGTGAAGGAGAAGAAGAAAGTCATTGTGGCTAGACTATAAAATATCTGGAAAGAAGTAATGTGTAAAAGGATTGAAGAAATCATGTAGTAAAGAGCTTTAAATGCTAAACAGAAAAAAAATGCATTTGACCATAGAGGTAATGAGGATCCCCTGGGAAGGATGAAATTGAGGTGGGAACTTCGGTAATCAGATGAGAGATTGAAGCTTGCCAATAATAAGGAGTAGGTATTGTCTGTAGGCAGCATGGCCAGGATCAGTCAATAAAGAGATACTGAAAATTTGAGAAAAGGATGACAGTATAGCTAGTGGTGTCAAACTCAGAAACATCCCTACAGGTTGTATATTAACTGCAAAAAAAATGCAGTGTATTTTTCTTTACTTTGTTAAACATTTCCCAGTTAAATTTTAATTTGGTGTGGCTACACTCTGGAGTTTTGCAGGTGTATGCAGCCAGCTCTGTTTGTCACATCTGGTAGTTTACATGTTGTAGAAGATGAGAGATGGGTTCAAAAGTATTGAGAGTCGTTGTCCTTCGGGAGGTTAAGGACTACTTTTTCATCAGAGTCTGACATAAAACAGGAATAAGTGGGGAAAGGTGTCATGTGTATGTGAGATAAGAGGAATCTTATGGTGAATAGCCTCATTCATTTTCATTGATGGGTGAGGGGAGGTCCTTAGGTGAGAGCATAGAGAATCATGCTGTGAGAAGCTTGGGGAAAGAAAAAGAGGTCAGGAACTTCCACAATGGCGTGTGGGTCATAGAGTTGAATAGGAAAGAGTAGAAGAATGTCTTGTTGCAAAAGGAGTCTGGTTGAGAGCCAATAGCAAATGTGTAGTATATTTTTAAGTATCTTCAGGATGAAACAGAAAACTATTCTAGTCTGTACAGGAATATGTTTGTGTACCTTGTTACCTTACTTTCTCTGCTTATAAGCATCTATTAAATTTCTGAAAAGAAAATGATGAGGAGATTCACTTCCATTTCAAAAGAAATTCAAATTCAAAAATATTTATTAAGTATTTTTCTTCCATTACAAACACACACTCACATTCTGTTTATTTTTCATTAGTTAATTGTCATTACTACACTTCATAGGCTTACAGCTGTGTGGTGTGGGAAGGATGTTTCTTATGCAATAATGTAGGTATATTTCCCTATATCTGGATGTATGCCTCTCTCATCTTTTCCTCAACTCAGAATTCCTGTTCTTGGATTCTAGTTTTCCTTTCTCTGGAAAAGATATGAATTTCAGGGTGGGTAGCAATAAAAGTCAGCCATGCCACAGGACAGGGTTACTGGCTGCAGTTTTGTTTGTTTGCTTTCAAATCAGTTTGACATCCTTATAGTTAGTCCTCTTGGAATTATGGTAACATCAAATTAATCTTTTCAAACATTGTGTGTTGCACATAGCCAACACTATTCATACCATATGGATAGAAAATCTTTATTAACATGTCACAGGTCAGATAGCTAAGAGAATTTCATGTGGCAGGCTGTAACCACTTTTGAAGGATGGGGAGAGGGAAGAGGAAGAAAGCCAACACAGTGCAGTAGAAATATCACTGTTTTCAAATCATAGGCCCTGTGTCACAATGTCACCTCTGCACTAACTGCTTGTATTCCTAAATTTATCTATGTAAATTTTCTGAGCTTCAGTTTTCTGATCTATAAAACAGGGAGGGGATAGACTAGCTGCTTTCAAGGTTCCATACAGTTTCAAATCTATGGTCTTATGAGAATATTAGACACTTGTTAAATGACTATCGATTGATAGATTGATGTTCTGAGGGTAGAAGAGAAGCCTAAGTGAGATTTCTCGTTTGGGCAAATTAAGTAGGATGGAGGTAATAGCTGTTGAATATGCTGCATGTAAGTCTGTAGTTTTGCTTACCTGATATAGCACCTAAAATGAAAGAGTTGATAAGTACCAATTTCTTTAAACATTTTTTTCCTAAATTATGATGATCAACATGAAATAGCATATAGGAAATTAGGAGACAGGAGAAATTGAGAGATAAAGAGTAAGGAACCAGTTTCTAACCATTAGTAAAAGCTGTTTTACTTCATGCTTATTTGCATTTTCAGTTAGAGGCTATGATCTGTGGGGTAATGAAAAAACTTGGGGGTCTGAGTTTGAATTCTGGTTTTGTTACTTATGCCCTATATGACCTGAGATGAGTCATGAGCTGTCTGGGCTTCTGATTCTTCATCTGTCAAATGTGGAGTTGGACTAAGATCCTTTCAGCTATAGAATTATATCCCACAAAAAAAAAGAATCAGCATTTCAGACCTCTAGGTCAGTGTTAGACTTCCACAGAATCCCTTTTGCTTGCTATTCACCTCTGTACTTCAGCTGTCTGACTGCCTTGGTTATGATTTCTTGTCTATTCTGTAAACCGTTCCTCTATTTGCTCTTCGTTGGCTAAAGTCCTTCCCTCCCCACCCCCACCACACACACACACACACACACACACACACACACACACACATAACAATAAATTAATTAACATTTTTACCTCATACCCATCTCTTTGTCCCACTGCCTTCCCTATATCGCTGCCCTCCTAGCTTCTGATTTTGACTGAATTCCAAGGACTTAGAAATCTTGTCCAAGTCTCTCATCAGCCAGTCCTCAGTGAGGACTCCACTATTGACATACAATATGTTACAGTGTATAAACTGCTGAAATTAGAGTCAAGAAGTCAAAAACACCAGGGTTTAAATCCTGCCTTTGATACTTAATAACTGCACAGGTTGTTTAACCTTGGAGACCTATTTTCTTCATTAGTAAAATGTAGTTAGAAAATGTCATAGCCTCCCTCACAAGCTTATTGTGAGGTTCAAGTGTGATCATGTCTGTAGACAGCTTTGGAATTTTTCTGATCTATACAAATAATACTTTGATGTAATGGAAGAGCTGGTATCAAAGTTACTGACACGGGTTCAGATCCTACCTCTGACACACTGGCAGAATGATCCTGGGCAAATTGTTTAAACTTTCAGTTCTCCATGCAACCCTTGAAGACAAATGGGCTGATTTGCATTGGGAGAGACAATTTCTTTCATGTGGGAGTTGCCTATAGTAATGAAATTATGGGACTAGTCTTTAATCTAATGAAAATGTCAATTATAGTTAACCTTTAGTGAAACACCAGTAAAATCAAAGTCCCTAACCTTCCTTCTAATCTGTCCTCTCCTTCCCTCCCTCTCCTCATCAAAATCCTACTGCTGATTGGCATCAGAGTATTTACCTGCTCTATTTCCATCTGAATTTGTCCCTTTGAAAATAGCTTGTGCTCAGAGGTGACCATATTGGTGTAAGATTTAGTACAAAGGGGTTAGAGAAGTGAAAGTCAGAATTCCCAAGTAAGCTCAAAAGATTTTCTAGCTTTAGCCTCCCCAGTACTACAAAGTACAATGAGTCACCTGCTCATCTTTTCTTTACTATATTAGGAAGAGAGGCCTATTAAAGCTCAGATACATACACATGTACATGTACATCTCTCTTTCTCCATATACATATAAATATAAATATAAATATATATGTATATAAAATAGAAAAGGGGTATCTTGAGTTTAACAATCAAGCTTCTTTTAGCTTAAAACAAATCCTCCAGCATCTGATAGCTACGGGGGAACTCATGCAAAAATGTACTCCCTCATTTGTCCAAATGTCTACTTAGAATCTGCAACAGAAAAAAAAAAAATCATGTTTTGGATCTTTTAGACCTGACAGCAAAAAAGCTAATTTACTTTGAGGCCTTTTGATGCATTTAATTTAATTTATTGAAAGCAAATTAATGCAGAATGATAAAATAATTATTAAAATGGAAATATAAGAAAATGAATGAAGCAAATCAACAGAGAAAGAAAAGAATGGTTGATTACTGTAGTTCAAAAGATAATTCCCAGTTTAATCACATTAAGCCTAATTGGAAGCAGACTGATTATGGGAAAAGCAGCTTTCTCTTTGGAACTGAGAGGAAAAAAAAATGAACAGGCGAATGGAAGAAAAAAGCGTGACTGTAGAGGATAAATAAAAGAGAACCTGATTACAGAGGCTGGAAGAGGCTCTTTTAAAGAATCAGTAGCCCTTTTAGAATATTTGCTAAATAAGGTACTAGAACACATAAGTGGCTTGAAATGTATGTATATGTAATTCTTCCTTGGAGAGGCTTTAGCAGAATACCTTGAGCAATAGCGTAGCCAAGTCTAAAATCCAAATTACATGAACTACTTATGCAAGAAATGGAGCATCTCAAAGTGCGTGAGTTAAAATTACTATTAAATAGTGGGACCAATCTAAGAAAAAGTAGGATCAAGAGATATTGTAGACAAAGTCTTTGAGTCCCGAGGCTCTCCTCCCCACATTCTCCCCCTCCCTCTTATGGCTTGGGACTTGTGTTCTACTTTTCTATAAGCTCCTATTTCCTGTTTAATGCATGGTTATTTACTGAACTGAAATGCATAATAAACACTTTGAGTGAGTTACTCAGGTTATCAGGCACACACATACACACACAGATTAATGAAATTTATTTTCAATCCCTTTTTAATTCAACAATTTTTATAAAAGAAAAATTAAAGCCTCATAACAACTATTCATAGTCTAACAAAATAAATGCCCACATTGACCATGCACTAAGCTGTATGTTTTATTGTTCGTTTTTAATCCATCTCCTCTTTAGTTGGAGCAGGGAACAATGTTTCTCAGTACTCAAGAATCACCCCACCCACTTTTTTGGGGGGTAGGGGGTGAGGGCACTATGATGAATCACTTAGGCATTCCTAGGGAAATGATACCCCAAGCTCCTGTTATTGTAACTCTACATAAACTAAAATAAATTTGTGAAAAGTAATAATCTAGGCACTGTCAACTAACAAGATGAAGAGAGCTTTTTCTCAACAATTACTTAAAAAGGGGAATAGCATAAAATCAGAAGTATGGAAGTTCAACTGTAAGTAAACTAAATAAACCTACCAAATTAAACTTAATTACTTAAATTGATGCAGTAACAATGAAAACTAAACAACTAAAATGATCTGCCACTAACATAATAACAAAAACTTAAACTGATGAAGACAGGAGAAAGCTCACCATCTCTAGAGGTCTTCAAATGGAGACTAGATAACCATTTTTAGAAGGGGTCCCTACTTCAGGCAAGGCTTAGATAAGAATGATGTCCAAGGTTCCTTTCAGTTTTGAGCCTATGATTTTATTTTAAAAGGCAATAGATTGTAATGGATAGACAGCTGATGTGGGAAGACCTGGATTTCAATTTTTGTCTCTGTCACAAATTAGCTGTGCAACCCTAAGCAAATAATTTCCCCTGCTTTGACCTGATCAGCACTTTAAAGTTCCAGTTGAAGTTAAAGATTTGAGTAAAAGGAAGAGTTAAAGGACTGATTATGTTTCCCCTACAGCAAGATCCTTAATCCTATGAAATCACAGGTGGACAGTTTTACTAATGACTTTATATTGTAATACTCGAAAGGATCTATGATCTCAGTTATATTGAGCAAAATCCTGGATTCATAATTTTATGTACTTCATAAAAAGGATGGACTTAATTTCTAAACAATCTGATTTTGTTTGAGCTCACAATTTTAGAATCAGCTAATTTTCCCGCTTTGATATTCAAAAACATCTGCCAGAAAGGGGGGGGGGGATGGAGAATGAGGAATATCGTTTTTTGGTAAGGAGAAAGAGAAACACTAATAATCAAAGAGAACAGAAATGTTTGAAAGATGACATTAAAACCACTAGCTCTTTGTTGAATCTCCTAGGTCAAAATCCTTTTGTGTCCCTCACTGATGAAGTGGGCAGATTACCAGACTGCTCTCAGAATTAATTAACATTTGAGAACTCCTCTGAGCTTTTTGAAAGAGAGCCCCTTGATAAGGATCATTAGTAAAGGGGATTTTGAGACATTTCACTTTCCTCAAAAGTTTTATTATCTGGATTCCCTACCCACTGTGGTCCAAAGCAAACAAATAAACAACTTTGTATTTCTAGAAATGTCTTCCAGTTTTAGGTAATAATTAATGACAGTTTAATACTGAATGGAAGAGAAGACAAAGAATACTCCAAGTATCCTATATAATAGCTAAAGCCTTTTGAGGAACACTTTGATATTTTTAAAGGAAGCACTGAATTTTTAAAAAGGCTTTAAGTAATTAAAAAAAAATCCCTAAAGTATAGATGCTTGCACCAGATATCAAAGTGTGAGATTGGGCAGTGAATGAAATAAGCATTTATTAAGTACAATACTAGTCCCTGGGGGGTGAGCGGTGGGTTACTAAAAAACAAAACCAAAAATAAACTAGACAAAAGAAACAGTCCTTGTCCTCAGAGAACTTATACCATTGGTAGCTCTATCCTTTAATGAATTATATGCAAGAAGACAAAAAGAAAAAAAAAATGGAGGATCTAAATCGAGACGGTTTTAAATATATAGCTGTGACATGACATGTCCAAGACTTGTGACTTCTTTCTGGAACTAAAATAAAATGTCTGATTTGGAAGGGATCTTAAAGACCATCTAATCCAACTCATACATGAAAAGAATCCTTACTATGATATACATGACAGTAATTTATCCAGCCAGTGCTCCAAGATCTCCAAGGAAGGGAAATTTACCACATCTCAAGACAGACAATTCCAATTTCCTGTAGCTTGACTTGTTAGGAAGTTTTTTTTCCTGACATCAAGGCTAAATTGACTTCTTTGTAACTTGTTCTGCCCTCTTAGGCCAAATACAATGTGTCTTATCCCTTCTCCACATGACAGTTACTTGACGACAACTATTATGTTCTTCCTGAATCTTCTCTAGGCTAAATTTTTACAATTCCTTCAGGCATATCCTCATATTACTTGAACTCAAGGGCCTTTCCCATTCTGGTTACATTCCTTTTGACATCTCCATCTTTTTTAGAATCATGACACCCGGAATTGAATCCAATACTGCAGATGAGGAATGTTTCTAGATCTTCTTGTCTCTTTAAATGCCTACTTCTCCACACCTGAAATCCTCCTTCAACTTCTAAAATCCCTTACTGGGCCCTAGTTACATTTATTCTTACCCCTAAAGCTTTTTCTAACTTTGCCCCTTTCATACTCTCGTTCTTTTTTCCCATGCTGCTGAAGAGTTAATTTGACTCCCTGGGCTCAATCCCTGTTGTTTCACCCTAGTTGCAATTCTAGATCGAATTGTACACTGCACTTAAAGTCAGGAAGATCTGAATAAAAATCCTGCCTCACACACTACTAGGAGCGTCTCTGACAAAGTACTTAAGTCTCCCTAACAAATCTCTCCATCTCAGTTTCCTCATCTTTCAGAAAGGGAGTTGGATTTCATGGCCTATGGGGACCCTTCCAGGTGTATTTTTTTTTATGTTACTATACTCCTTTGCAACAAACATAGTATTGACATAAAAAAAGGTAAATGTCATTTCTGCATGGAGGGTAGAGTTTTTCTTCTTGGAAACTAGGAATTGTCTAAGTATGGGTGGAATCCTCTTGCATTAACAAAAGTCACTCATTCTATCATTCTTAACAGTAGTCAATGGAAGGTTTACCACATTTTAAGGACTCAATTAGTGTCTTCTTTGTTTAAGCTTTGTTTTTGTTGCACTTGTTCAATAATTTTTCAGTAGAATCTGACTCTTCATGATCCAACTTTTTTTTTTTTTTTTTTTTTGGCAAAGGTACTGGAGTGGTTTGCCATTTTCTTCCCTAGCTCAATTTACAGATGAGGAAAATGAGGTGAATGGAATTAAATGACTTGCTCAGTCACACAGCTAGAGGTGTATGAGGACAGATTCGAACTCAGGTGTCCTTGATTCCAGGCCCAAGCTTCTATCCACCGTGCCACCTAATTGCCCTATTCAAATAATTAGAGTTTTCCAAAGGTAGAATGGGCTGCTCCTGGTAGAAAATGGATTCCCTTTTACTGAGGAAAAGTAAGCTGATTACTTCTCCAATATGATATGAAGTAGTTTCTTCTTTAATAGTTTAGAAATCCCCTGAGATTCTGCCTTTGAGATCCTTTCCAAATTTGAGATTCTGAAATTGTTGGAGCAGTGTTAATTATCCTGTTTGACCAAATTTAAAGCACTATGTATGTGTAAAAAATTATCACTACGATGTTGTCAAAGGATATTTCTTGTAACTTCTATTAAAATAGAATCAACTAAAATGCTTGATCAACTAAACTAAACTTTTTTTTTTAATTTCACATTTAGCCTCAGGATCACTTGAATAAACCATAGATAGTCATTATGTTTAGCAGGCAGGATAAATTTTTGTCATTTGATTTGAAAGATTTTTTTCTGCTTCTTAATACAGTGACCCCTTTTCTCATTCTCGTTCTCACTCTCTCTCTCTCTGTATATCTATATATACACACACACATATACACATGTACACATATTACATATATGCATATATACATATATATATATATATATATATACACATATACACACACAAATATGGGTGAGTTGTTGTCCTTAGTTCTTGAAGAGGACCAAAATGACATCACTCTGCTAGAGTCGAGTTTTAACGTGTCCAACTGTGACTGATCAGACCAAGACAAGCTCAGCATGCTCTACCACAGGTCAGGTACAAATAGTCTGCGTGAACATTTGGGGTGGATACTCTAAATTTGCATTTCCTTTGAGCTGTTTCAATTCTGCTTTGCTCATAGAGCACAGTATCTTCTCTGATTTGGGCACACTATGCTGAGTGGTCCTGTGTCAGTGTCTTCCATATCACATAATCAGTTACAAAGTTCTTAGAAGAGACCTTGAGAATGTCTTTGTATAGCTTCTTCTGACCACCATATGAATGTTTGCCCTTTGTGAGTTCTCCATGAAGCAGTCTTTTTGGCAAGTGTGTGTTTTGCGTTTGAACAACATGGCCAGCACATCAGAGTTATGCTCTCTGAAGCAGAGTCTGAATGCTTGGCATTTTAGTTCACAGAAGGACCTCAGTATCAGGTACCTTATCCTGCCAGGTGATCTTCAGAATCTTCCTAAGACAATTCCAATGGCTGCATTTCAGTTTCCTGGCATGGCACTGGCATACTCTTCAGGTTTCACAGGCATACAACAAAGAGTTAAGCATAACAGCTCTATAGAACTTCAGTTTGGTAGTCAGTCTAAAAACCTCTTCTCTCCCGTACTTTTCCTTTGGAGCCTCCTAAACACAGTTAGCTCTGGCAATGTGTCATCAACCTCATTATCAATGTGTCCATCCCTGGAAAGTATACTCCCAAGGTAACTAAACTTAGCCACAGCATTCAAAATTTCTCCATTTGCTGTGACAGATGGTTCCAGGTATAGATGGTGTGGTGGTGACTGATGGAGTACCTGTGTTTCTTGGTGCTAATTGTAAGGGTAAAATTAGCACAAGCAACAGAGAATTACTCTCATGACTTCCCAGTCAGCAATGAAGTAAAACAAGGTTGTGTGCTTGCTTCCATGCTTTTCTAGCATGATGTTTTCACGCATGTTGTCAAATGCTTTCAGTGAGGATGAACAGGGTATCAAGGTTAGCTACAGTCCTGAGGGTACATCATTCTACTTGAAAAGGCTACAAGCCAAGACCAAAGTAGAGGGAGTATTGGCGCATGATTTTCTGTTTGCAGATGATTGTGTACTCAATGTGGTCTCTGAAGCTAAGGAATATATATGTGCATATTTATACACACATGTCATTACTAACATTTTGAATCTCTTACTACATGTAATAGCTACAAGTAATCACTACATTTTCATGTTTAAATCCCATGTTATGATTTACTAAAAACAGACACAGCTATTGTTGCGGGTTGACCATAGCTGAATTGTAAGTCAATAAAGTAAAAAATAGGAAGCAAATTCCAACTAAAGTTTAGATAAATGCCTCAAAACATAATAAACAAACAGATGAGCAAATGAATAAATGATTGAATAAATAATAAAAATAATATGTAGTACTTCGTAAATGCAAACACTGTACTAAGTGCTTTGCGATTATAACCTTATTTGATCCTCACAACACCCCTGCAAGGTAGGTACTATTGTTACTCCCATCTTACAAATAAGGCAATTGAGCCAAATAGGGGTTAAGTGATTTGCCCAGGTTTGTACAGCAAGTAAGTATCTAAGGCTGATTATGAACTGAGGGTTCCTGGCTCTATATATATTATAACACCTAGCTGAATATAGTCCAAAGCGCATCTTTTATAGCTGAGGAAACAGACCACTGGGAATCTAAGTATCCAGTACTTGGTACAATGTCCAGTACAATGTACCCAGGTATTTGGCAGGATTTCAAAACAAATCTATGTATATAAACGATTAACAAAAAAAAGAAATAAGAAACAATAAGACTTTTAGAACTGTATAACTCTTTATCCTTCACCTATACTAATCTCATTTTATAGATGAGGAAACTAAGGTGGAAAGAAGTGAGATATTTTCATATTAATAATAGTAATACAGATCTTACTATGTGCAAGACACTGCACTGAATGCTTTGCAATTAATCTCATCTATTCCTCACAACCACCCCTCTTAGGTACTGCTATTATTATTCCCATTTTATAGATGAAGACAGTGAAGGAAACAGAAACTTAGTGACTTGCCCAGGGTCACATGACTAGCAAGTGTCTGAGGCTGGATTTGAACTCACTTCTTCTAAACTGCCAGCCTGGCAGGCTATTGTGCCACTTAACCTTGCCTAGGTTAATTATACGTGTAAGTGTAAATACATATAGTTCTATTTTTAGTCGTACATAGTTAATTAGTAGTAGAATGTGGACTAGAAATTCTCTCTCTGGGTTCACAGTCCAGAAGTTTTCTCGCTACTCTGTACTGCCTCATGAGTTTATATTTATCATTGACCACCTGCTGAAGTTTTGCCATCAGACATTTCCGTATTCCACTTCCTGGTGTCTTTAAAACATTTTAAAAGAGAGAAATTCCTGCACATGCACGGTTTGTTTCATGCAGCACAGGCACTGAAGGGACTTTTCCATTCATTTGGTTGTCAACACTCCCAGTGCCCATGTGGGGGCAAACGGTAATCACGATAATGGGCATGACATCCTTGCACATAAACATTTGGATACTCACAGCATGAGATATCCTGTCAGCACCAGGGATAAAATAATGGGCTAAAGATTAACTGTCAGGGAGCCTAGCCAACCACAGCAGGGTGGCAGCTAGGGGCAGATAGATGGCCTGGCATGCTTAGGTCACCTGTGTTTTCACGGATGGATGTGTGTGGTTCTCCTGGTCTCTGTCATTAGATTGAGTGCTATAGCTTTCTCAGCACCTGTAGCTCAACTCAAAAAATGATTTTTTCATGAGACAAGTGCACTCTTATTTTGACTTCAACTATTTATTTAGATAATTTTAACTCTTAACTAGTGAGAGGAATATCTCTTGAAGTTTACTGTAGTGCTTTAAAACTGAGGAATCTTTCTACTCACATTTTGCTGAATGAAATGATTACCCCATGCTATTGATTTTATTGCATAATTTAAGATTTTCATTGTGACTTCCTTTCTTCTTCCTTTCTTCCTTCCTTCCTCCCTTCCTCCCTCCCTCTTTCTCTCTCTCTGTGTCTCTCTCTCTGTCTCTGTCTGTCTGTCTCTGTCTCTGTCTCTGTCTCTGTCTCTGTCTCTCTCTCTCTCTCTCTCTCTCTCTCTCTTTAAACTCTGGGTTTATTCTTTAAGTATTAAAGCCCTTGGAATGTGAGTTTGGGGTTTAATATGTAATTTTACTTATATGCCATTTTTCTGAGGTTTGTACTAGAACTTTCAGGATTCATTTTAAGTTCATTGTGACTAGATAGGGGACAAAACCAAAATTTGATTTATAGGAAATAATCTTTGTCCATGCTTAATAGATGTCAGGCACAACGCTAAGCCCATATGGAAGAGACAGGTACGTTTTCATCAGAATTATAGTAGTAGCACAAAATGTAAGGGAAAAAAAAACTTCAATTAAGGGGAAATTACACATTTCATGTATTTAAATTATTATGCTTCCTAACAACTTGTTATCAGGAGATACCTTAAGAGGAATTTATTATACTATTTAAATCATAAGTCTGGCATAAACACATACTACACACATTCACATACACACATTTGTACACACAGATACACAGATTTACTGGAAAAATACTTCTATTTTTTCCCCTTATTTATATATCATCTTTCTAAAAATATAAATTCAGAGTGAAAAGTAATATGATTGATTAACAAATGAAACAATGCACACAGAAACAGATCTTCATTGCTCTCACCTGTATAATTGCAATCTATATCTATCTATCTATCTATCTATCTATCTATCTATCTATCTATCTATCTATCTATCTATCTATCTATCTATTTATCTGTCTGTCTATATTCACTCTAACTACCCTAATAATGAGAAAGGTGCCTTGAGTTACAAATATGATCTTTCCATGTAGGAATGTAAAAAGTTCAACTTTAGCAAGTCCCTTAAGATTTTCTCTTTCCTGTTTACCTTTTCATGCATCTCTTGAGTCTTGTATTTGAAAGTCAATTCTTCTATTTAGCTGGGTTTTTTTCCCTAAAAAATGCATTAAATACGTCTAGGTCATTGGATGTCAATTTTTTGCCTTATGTATTTCACTCAGTTTTGCTAGATACATGATTCTTGGTTTTAATCCTAACTCTTTTGACCTCCAGATTATCAAATTCCAAGCCATCTGATCCCTTAATGTAGAAGCTACTAAATCTTGTGTTATCCTGTTTGGGTTTCCAAAATACTGAATTGTTTCTTTTTGGCTACTTTGCAATATTTTCTCCTTGACCTGGGAACTCTGGAATTTGGCTATAATATTCCTGAGAGTTTTCCTTTTGCAATTTCCTTTAAGAGGTAATCAGTGGATTTTTTTAGTTTCTTTTTTCCTCTCTGGTTCTAGAATATCAGGGCGGTTTTCTTTGATAATTTCTTGGAAAATGATGTCCAGGCTCTTTTCTTCATCATGACCTTCAGGTTGTCAAATAATTTTAAAATTATCTCCTGGATTTATTTTCCAGCTGAGCTGTTTTTTCCAATAAGTTATTTCACATTGTCCTCTATTTTTTCATTCTTTGGTTTTGCTTTATAGTTTCTTGATTTCTTATAATGTCATCAGCTTCCATTTGCTCCATTCTAGTTTTTAAGGAATTATTTTCTTCTGTGAGCTTTCACACCTCTCTTTCCATTTGGCTAGTTCTGATTTTTAAGGCATTCTTCTCCTTGTTGCTTTTTGGAACTCTTTTGTCATTTGGTGTAATTTATTTTTTAAGATGTTATTTTCCTCAGTAATTTTTTGGGTCTCTTTTACCAGGCTGTTGACTCATTTTTCATGATTTTCTTGCATTACTCTCATTTCTCTTACCAATTTTTCCTCTGCTTCTCTTATTTAATTTTCAAAATACTTTTTGAGGTCTTCCATACTCTGAAACCAGTTCATATTTTTCTTGGAGGCATTGGATGTAGGAGCTTTGACTCTGTAGGATGTTTGACTTTGTTGACTTCTGAGTGTGTTTTGATGCTCCTTGTCACCAAAATAAGTTTCTATAGTCTGAGTTTTTTCTCTCATTGTTTGCTCATTTTCCTCACATCTTTGTTAAGTATGTTCTATAACTATTAACATAACTATTTTACCAGTAAGAAAATCAGTTCTATTATTGGGGACTTAAGTGATTAGGAAAGTCATCCTTGTATTTGTCTAGTATCTGCCTCCCTGGAATTTCCAGTAATTGGTCCTAGCTTTACCCTCTGCAGCAATACAGCTTTCTTCTGCATGACTTTCATACCTTTGGAAAAATATATCATTTTCCCACTTCTCCATACTCTTTTTTTCCCATGTTATACATCCCCATTTATTTCCTGGTCCTCTTATGGCATGATTCCCATACGACCTCCTCCACCATCCTGCTAATATTTCCCAAGATTTCTTTCTAGTTTTTTGCCACCCTTGTGAAATGGCATCCAAATTGAGTACAGTATTCCAGATATGGTCTGAGTTTTTAAGAGTCTAGCATAAATTTGAAGAATTGTTTTCACAGTCAAGAGGAGAGAAGAGAAGAGAAAGGGAATAAACCCACAATGTGTCAGCCACTATGATAAGTACTGTACAAAATTAATCTATTTGATCCTTATAACATACAAGTAGGTGTTGTTATGATCCCTTCTTTATACTAAAAGAGACTGAGGTATACAGAGGTTGATTGACTAGCTCATAGTCATGTGGTCAATTAAATGTCAGATTGCATTTAAATTAAGTTTTCCCTGACTCTAAGTCTGGCACTCTATCCATTGCACCACCTAGTTGCAAAAAGATTCTAATTCTATCATTATGGTCTAAGGTTGCATTAATTTTTTTTTTTAGCAAATGCTTAACACTAATATACTAACCAGCTTTCTTAACTTTGAATCTGATAAACTTGGCTTCCAAGTCTTTATCTAAGTCACTGATAAAAACAGAATGCAACAGGACAGAGGAAAGAGCTTCTTCCCCACCATCCCTAATGAGCCAAATCAGACCATTTAGTAACTACTGCATGATGATAAGTTAGCCCCTTTTTGAAGCCTCATTAATTCTTTCAAGTTCATTCTCTCCCCCCCCAGTATTGAGTGACATGCCTAGCCTCAGTGTCAGGAGTCCAACAAGCCATATGTGATTTTCCTTTAAGTATATATTTTCATGACTTCTAGTCAGATTTTTTTTTTAATGGAGTAGGGGAAGTCTAATTATAGGACTGTACTATCTAGGTTACCGTATAGTGAATTAATTTTGTCAAATAATAGCTGCAAAAAAGAACTTGCTACTTTTTTTTTTTTACAGTTATTACTCTTGTCTTTTGACAAGGTTTAATGGGGCTGGGGATTAATGGGGTATGTCAATCATTAAAGTATCTAATACTACCTCAAGAATAGTTTGTGGTCTACTGTTTGGGTAATGACCCAGAGTTAACATTCTGTGTTAATAGTTTTGATTATTCAGGTTGAATTTTTATTCATTTTTTAGTATTTTTATCTGCTTAGAAATGAAAAATAAAACTATTTTAAATATCTTATTATTGAAAATGATATTTCTTCAGCTTGCATAACAGTTTGAATTTAGCAGATGTTTCAGGGAGCAGTAGGTACATTAATCATCCACAGAGCCATGATCATGAAAAGACAAATAGGTCTTTTATCTAGACTGCCAAAATCAAAATAGAGTTATAAGTGTGTGTGTGAGCTTTCTTACTGCAGTAACCACCATCCTTGTACCTTTCTGTGTTTTTCTGATTGGTGCTTGTTCATGTTAGTTGTTCATGTTAGTTACCTTATCTCCCCAAATTCTTTCACTGTGGTGTATGTTTCCAGACCTCCTACCTAACTGATAATCCTGTGAGAGAAAGGGCCAAATCTAAACTTCCTCAGGAATGATCAATATTGTTTTCAAACTGTTCTCTGTGTTGCCTTTCTCTTGCTGATTTTTGCCTCTGATATGGAAAAAAAAACACCAACAACAACAACAAAACTCTATCTATGCCTTTCATCACCAATTTCTTTGGACTGTAATGTAGGGGTAATGTAGGAAGTGACCACATAGATATTGCTCATCTTCTCTCTTCAGTTGAATTCACTTGCATAATCCTACTCCAGTGTGCAGTGATGTTCACTTAACAGTAACAGTTGGTAAGATCAGGTAACCAGAGCATCAATGCATTTTTTTTTGTTTATGTAATACTAATTCTAGATCTATTATGTCAACACTCATGCATACTAAGGTACTGGGTCTTGAGAGCATGACCAACACTATGACATCAGGGTGCTACAAGTTTCACTGGGGGATGAGTTGTTATCATTCTAAAGCTATACCTCACAGCCTCCTATGAAGGGCTTCCCATTATGGTTATCAATTAATATCATTTAGTCATCTTTAGTTAATTAGCATTTTATAAGAGATATTTATTAACTTGGTATAGGAAGAAAAGCTGGAATAAAATCCCCTCTCCCCCCAATTTAATACTTTCTCAGAAGGACATAGAGTTTGGGGGAATATGGGCTAAAACTTAGAAAGAACTTGTAAAGTGATACCAGCTTCTGGAAGGTTTTTTTTTTTTAATTTTTTCTTCAAGATATTACTTTTGACTTGTATTCTTTTTCTGTTGAGCTCTTCCAGAGTCCTATATTCAGTCAGTTCATGACTCATAATGAAGACATTGTGCTCAGCTGTTTAGGTTTTTCTAGGATGCTATCTTATTGATGGCAAAATGGAAAATCCCCCCTACTACCTTTCAGAATTTATGAGGTCTTCCTCCAATCATGGTGAGAGGAGATGGGGAGAAACCCAAGTACTCTCCTTTCTTCCCCAAACTGTTCCTTTTCAGGTTTAGCTACCTTCTTTTCTGTTGGGTTCCCTGGAATTTGAACTAGCTCTCTTGTTTTATATAAGACCAACACTGTACTATCAAATCCTTAGTAGAATTAGAACAGACTTTTTTCTGTTGCACTTAATTGAAATGCCTTTGATTTAAGAAGGTGTCCCCAATTTGTTCACTCTGATTTGCACTGAATTGTGCGACAAAGAAGTATTGTAACCTAACATTCAAGTGAAGCAGGGTAACCAATGTATCTTCTGCTACCACAACTGATAGAAAAGAACAAAAGATACTCTCCTACAAACACATAGCGTCCAGGGGAAAGTGGGCTCAAGCTTAGAGGGAATATTACACAAACCACTAATACAGCTTTTGTTGTTCTTCTTTCCTTTTCTTCCTTATTCTTCTTCTTATTCATCCATGGTTGTTAGAAGGAAGCTGTATACATTGAGGAGATTGTAGATGTTTTCTAAACTCAAATAATTGGCCTTTGATTATTGATCCATTATTTTTGCTGAGAAAGTGGAAAGCAAGAAGGCAAACTCTTCAGTCAGTTCTAGTTTTTCCTTATAAAATGGTTTTTTAAAAGTCTCACCTTACTCTTTAAAAAATTCTCTAGCCTCCTTATTAAAATACAAAAGACTTCATACTTACAAATGTTTAACACTTGTTGCTTAAAAATAAAATTTAGCATGTATTCTGACTCAATTGTCTCTACACGTATAATTATTCTCAGGGATCCTATCATTAAGTTGATTTTTGCTTTTACTTGTCACAGAGTTGCTGCCTTTAGCAAATATTTTCTCTGAGTTTTTTACATTTAGGTTCCATGAAAAATGTTATTAAGGAAGTATAATGGTTTGTCTTTTTCAGAATGCTGAATGCTTCTAGAGGTGGTGTAGTTGAAAGAATCCTCCAGGGAAAGCAAGAATCATTGGATTTTAGTCTTGATTCAGTTTTCTGGTGACATTTAGCCAGTATATTTGTATCTTTGTGCCTCACTTTCCACTCCTCTATAAACTGGCAAGATTTATGGGTCAAATGGGGAATTTTTAACTTGGAGTTCATGATCTTATTTTTGTTCTTGAATTGATAGCTATTTCAATGTAATTGGTTTCCTTTGTAATCCTTGATATTTTATATTGTGAATTTAAAAAAAACAACAACAACAACATGATTCTGAGAAGTGGTTCATAGGCTCACCAGACTATTGAAAGGATCCATAATGCAAAAAAGAAAAAAGTTAACAACCCCTGGACTATAAGATCTTATCTAGATTTGAAAGTCTATTTTGTGACTTTTTTCCTTCAGAATATTTTTTTTAAATCATTTTTGTCTTCTCCACACTGAAAATGATTTATTGGATGATCTTATCTCTCATGTTCTGTTAAAGTTGTGATATTCTAAGGGCAACCTTGGTCTACTTATTTTTAAGTATTTATATAAACAATATAATAGGGATGTATCAGAAAGAATTCATGCGTTTAGAAGTGTTTGACTTGAGGAAACCTTTAGAGTGATGGACTTAGAGTGAGGAAAGCTTTGTCTCAAATCCTGCATTAATACTAACTATATAGCCCTGAGAAAATCATTTAGTCCTCTTCTCTAAATAAAACTGTTGCATATAATGGCCTCTAATGTCCCTTCTATCTTGAGATCCATAATGCTATGATACAGTGACCTCTCAGGTACTTTCCAACTCCAAGATTCTTTATCCTTATAAATATGCTACTTGAACAGTGGCATGAGCCAATGAAGAGTCATGTATGTGAGCATCTATCAGGGTCATTGCTGATAAAGAACAACAATAACCCAAGGTATTCAGTAAGGCTTTAGCAAGTCAATTCAAGTCAAAGAAAATAAAAAAACCCCAGAAAGTATAGAATTAATAGGACCAAGGTTTGAGAGATGAAGGAGGAGTCAGGAGTTGAAGTGATGGTAGAAAATAAAGCAGAAATTTTACCATGCTAGTACCCCAGAACAGCCTGCAACGTTATTTAGTTTGTTCAGGAAGCAAGCATTTGTTGAGCAGCTTCTACATACCCAACTTGGTACTGGGTCACATGAAATATGTAAAATGATAAAATCGTAAGCCCTTTCCATTAAAGAGCCTGTAGTCCAAAACAGGGGTGTCAACATCAGATAGAAATGGTATTACTACACAGTGTATAAGGGTCATTGGAGGCTGCATATTGACTTTGAAAACTACACATTACTATTATCTATCTATTTGGTTAAGTATTTTCCAATTATATTTTAATCTTGTTTGGGCTGTAGTCTGATGTATTGCTGGGCCACCTTGCTAGGGTACTTACCACCCCTGGTATAATAGAAAAGGCAGGAATAAATGAAGAAAATTTGATTAAAAAAAGCAAGGTGACAGCTATATCAGACAACACAAGAGAAGCATATTGAGACGTACCAGAAGCATAGAAAATAGAGTGCTAAAAGAATATTATAAAGAAAAGTTTGTAGAACTTAGAAAGTTTGGGATGGCTGATTTATTCTTACCATAGACAATGCTTAGGATACTACTTTCCTACTGAACAAAGTTTGAATTCTTGAGAATAGCAGTATAAAAGACTCTATTAGGTGGCTTCATCTCACATTACATCTCATTAAGCATTCTGCATTTTTAACAAACTGGATTATTCACACTATCCTTTATTCCTTGAAAGTTTTCCTTTTTACCACTTATTGTGAGATCCTCTCTATGCCACCTCTTTCAGGAATCCTTCCTTGAACACCCCAGCTGAAAGGAATCTTTACTTCCATATATCTTTCACTATATTTTGTACATCTTCTGTATACTTTTCACTTCTAACCTCTATCACTTGGAGGACTTCAGGGTGCTTCAGAGTAGAGATTGTAACATTCATTTTTATACTCTCCAACACTTAACATAAGGCCGTCTATATAGTAGCTACTTAATGTGTTTGTTAAATTATACAACTTTGTAATTCATCTACTTATGCTTGACAAGTAGTTAAGAAAATAAGATACATTTGTTAAATTAAACTTGCATGTCATTTAGATGACAGTGAAGACTAGTCTGTATCTAGAGCCAAATGTTTATACAAGGGAGTAGCAGAAGATAATCTTTTTTTTTATTAATTAATTTTATTTATTTTCAGTGTTCTACAATAACTACTATAAAACTTAGATTATTATTTTCCCCTTCCTCCCTCCTACCTCCCGCCTCCCTCCCTAAAATGGCATACAATTTTATATAGGTTCTACACATACATTCCTATTAAATACATTTTCACTATAATCATGTTGTGTTGAAGAATTAAAATGAATGAGAGAAATCATCTAACAAACCAAAACGCAACACACACACACACACACACACACACACACACATCATCTGCTACATTCTGTGATTGAATTCCATAGTTCTTTCTCTGGATGTGGAAGGTATTTTGCCTTAGAAGACCATTGGGAATTTTTCTTGTCCTTGCAATGAAGTTCCAAGTCTACAAAAAAAAACTCTCACACACTGTGGTCATTGCTGTGCACAAAGTTTTCCTGCTTCTGCTCCTTTCGCTCAGCATCAGATAATATAAGTCTTTTCAGGCCTCTCTGAAGTCTTCCTGTTCACCATTTCTTATAGCACAATAGTATTCCATTACATTCATATACTACAATTTATTCAGCCATTCCCCAATTGATGGGCATCCCCTTGATTTCCAGTTTTTGGCCACCACAAAGAGTGCTGCTATAAAAGAAGAGAATCTTGAAAAAGGTATTTAAGACAAAACTATAGAAAACTTCAAAAACTGGTTCAATGAATTTAGCAATTTTCCAATAAGCACTAGGACATCATCCATTTTTTTTTAATGCAGAGCAGTGCGGCAGGATGAGTAGACAGTATGCTAACTTCTAAGTGGGTATCTGCACTTGGACAGGTTATGAGACAGATATTATATGAGTAAATATCATTCTTTAGGAGCCTAGGATATGGGGTCAGGAAAAAAAGAAAAAAAAACCTTAAAAAGATGTCTTGACTCAAACCCCCCCCCCACTAAAATAACTCTTTTCTTTATAAACAGCCCCTCTGATGGGTTACATCTTTGTATTTGTAGGACTTATTAAGTAATTCCATGTACTTGTCAATCTGTGAAGTTAGCGTAGAGGACAAAAGTGAAGGCAGAGTATTAGGGAATTTGGGAAACACATATAATTATCAAGGGTATAAAATTAAGTTGTTTCAGTTCAGCTTTCTGAAATCTTCATGAATCAATGCTAGTGTCTAACATTACTTTAACAGTGCTTTGAAGAGCTGGCTGTACATTTGTTGTGATTTTTTTTCATGAACAAGGATATTTATCATTTTATTCTTATTTCTAATTTTCATGATTCAGTAACTTGAAAGTTAGAATGAATAATAATGAAGACAGAGGACAGCTTTGCCCATTTCTACTGCCAAATAAAACAGTTTGGAATGCAAAACAAGTGCATGTGTAATGATCTTTGCAGAAAGAAAGGAAAGAGATATAATAGGTGAACTTTGGGCATGGGCCAAAAAACTATAAAGGCTGAAGTATGTACAGCCACTCATTGTGATTGAAGACCTTTTTGGTGTTTAAAGGAGTTTTGTTTTTACATAGTGGCTTGTCTGTAACTCAGGGCAGTAAATTATAAAATTTCTAAAAATGACTGTGGGCCATCTGTTTCTCAGGAACTTTGCCATCACACTGTCCAGGAAAATGAACTTGTTGAGATTTCATGCAAAAAAAGATTTATTTCTCATATTATGGAAGGAATGCACATGAAACACTGAGAGATAAAGAGGACACCCTCATAGCCAAGCCAGCCACCTAAGTTAAATTATCTCTAGTGATAAAGGGGATAACAAATATCATAGTCACATTGTTCTAAAATGCATTTTTCATATTCAGCCATGGAATATATAGTAGATAATACTGATATTTTTTTAAAAATTGTTTTGAAAGAAGATGGCAGCTATAATTTTTTAATATTTTTATGGTAATCTCCTTACATTAGCTAATGCGGAGTAGAGCCAGTAAAAAACAATGGGTCTTTTATCTTTTAACCACAGGTTAAGCTATAATGTACTTTTTAATTCTTTTCCCAGTAGTCATAAATTAAGGGAACCACTATTAAAACACTGTTCACAAATTCTCATATGTTTATGCTGTTACATAACCAATAAAAATTAAATAGTTCTAGTTTAGCATTGCACAAGGGAGCATTTAGAATCAATAGAATGTAATCCTTAATTTCTATTTCATGTTTGCATTTTCTTAATATGCATGAGGTATTTCAAGTTGAGAACGAATTCCTCTTTCAGCTATTAGCTCACACAGTTCTTCTCATTTTTCTTAATACCTTTCTTTCCTCTTCTACCTTATCTTTCCTCTAAGTGATAACTTTCCCTCCTTTTTCCTGTTCCTCCTACTTTGTAGCCAACCAGTTCCAAATTACGTATTATGTCAAATGTATGAATAATTCTATGATAGGCACTTTCAAAGATGGACACACTCTTTAAGAAATAGTCGTCCTTACACATGAGAATAGGAATTAAAAAGAAGAGAAATTGGGATAATTAAACATGCTTGTTTGTAAAATGTTTCAAATTTACTTAGGTTTGATAAATAACCTTAGTGGTAAGAGCACTAGATTTAGGGAAAGCAGATCTGGCTTTGAGTTCTGCCTCTGAAAATTACTAGGTATATGATTACAGGCAATAAGTTTAAGCTCAATGCCCTCATGAACAAAATAGGGATAATAATGATTGAAGTACTCATCTGTTGTCATTTGGAAGGTACTGTTTATGTATGTTTACTTACAAGCAGATAATGAGTCAGGAAATGGCACTGTGGAATGAATTTTTGCCTTGCAAGACAAAGTTGGACCCTGAAATCATGTCTTAAAAAATTTAACATTCTAAAGAATAAACTAATTGTGGTGCCACATTAAAAAAAAAGTAAAATGTAAGTATGCTAAAAACACATGGAACAAATGATACACTGCTACATATTTCAGAAATTTGAAAGAGTACAAATGGAAAAGGGAAGACACTTTCGGTAGCCACCAAACTAACAATCCTAAGAATCAGAACCATGGCTAGCTCCCACATAACCCTGGAGCTTATCTCTCTGGAAGGAATGGTTTTATATTGTTGATGACATAACAGTCATGTTGTCTTTTTCCAAGAATAATCACAGGGAAAGCAGTTGAGAAGATTGAAGGAGAAGTGAGATTTTCTTTACTCTCTGTGTAATAGACCATAAAACCATAAAACTCTTGATAACAAAAGAATTGGGTATAGTGAACATTTCAGTGAAGAAAAAAATTCTAGGAAAAAAGAGAAACTAAGGCATGAAGGATGATGGTAAAATATCAAAAAAGGTAGAGTTTAAAAAAGATATTGGTGAAAAAATGATCACTTAGAAATGTAAAATAATTCAATTTTGATTTTGACCCAGAAAGAGTAAATGGTCCCAGTCTATTTTCTTGAATCCATACCAGTTAGGAATTGGCAGAAATAAACAGCCACTTCTACCATTCATTCCTTTGCTTCTAGCAGAGTATCTAGCTTATTTTTATGTAATATGGTTTTAGGAGTGTTGAGAAGGTCCATTATCTGAAACCTTCTTCTTCAGAACTCTGACATAAAATGTGCAGTTCCACATTTAGTCTTTGATTCCTTCGATTCAAGGCTTTGATTTCTATTATAAATCAAATACTTTTGTGAGGTATCGCATTTCAATATGTTTCAGATTAGCAGGAATGTTTCAGAATATTTTTATATTCACCAAAGTGAAGGAAAATTGAGGAAAGTGAGGATCGCAGGGTTTAGAACTGAGAGAAATTCTAATTAAGCTGTATTATCTAAAAGAAGAGGAAAGTGAGAAGAATAATAATGGAACAATCAAGGAGATAGCTAAAAGTAACAGGAGCGGTCAGCAGCAGAGCTAAGATTTAAGACTGAGGGCTCTCATTCCCAATCCGATCCTCTTCTCAGTAAATTGTTGCCAGATCATTTGAGTTCAGATTAGGCATTGTGGAGGAGAGGAAAAAATGATGGAATAGAGGTGGTGAAGATATATTTCTTTAATACATTTTCCTCTAGGGCAAACCCTATCAGTTAACATGCTTCAGATAGTACATTTTCTTCCAGTTCTATCAGTAAATGCCACACCCAGTTCATTTCTTCTAATGTACTTATTTTTGAACTTTTTTGTCCTATAAATCTCCTGAGCATTGTAAAATAGCCTTTAGAACATTTTCATTTTTTCCCATCTTTTCGTTAAGAAGTTAGGCTTGAACACACAGCATTATGTATTTTGGGGCATTTCTTTAAGTAATTAAACATTATTGTGGTTCCTTGTTAAAAGTGCTTAGTTTAAGTTTTTAAATTGAATTAGAATCTGCAACAGAAAATTCAGATAAAATGCAAAAAAAAATGCGATGTGTGTGTTTGTGTTTTGTATTAAGGATCAGACTGAAAGTGACAACTCATGTCACAGCAGGTGGATTTTTAGAAGCACTTTCCTGGAGGGTTAATCTAAAGTCAAGCTGTGGTGTTGGAAGAAGCTACTAAATTTATGAGGTTGGGCATTCAAAGGTAACTCTGTGAAATGAATAGGTCTATATTAAAATAAACAAAGGCAGCTAGGAGGGGCATTGGATAGAGCAGTGGACTTAGAATCAGGAAAATGCATCTTGATGAGTTCAAATCTGACCTCAGACTCTAGAGTGACTGGGGGAGTCATTTAACCCTATTTTCTTCACTTTCCTCATCTATAAAATAAGCTGGAGAAGAAAATGGAAAACTACTCCATTATCTTTGTGAAGAAAAATCTCAAAATGGGGCCACAGAGAGTTAGATACGATTGAACAACAGCAAAATAAGCCAATAATGCCAAACATATACACTTTCTCCTATACATATATGCCTTCAATCAAAAAATATAATTCTGGAAGATCAACATATTCCAAAAGCAGCTTTACATCCTGGCCCTAATTCAAATATTTCAAATCTTATTTTCTTCTTATCTCATGGGAAATGAGCACGTAGGGAGAAAAGAGAGAAATGAAAGGATCATAGTTTTTTGTCATTTTCTTTCAGACTTCTAGAGAACAATCACATTTGGAGGGTTTGAACAGTCATGTTTTCATGTTTTGTTGCAAGATCACTCATTCACCAACAGACACTTAAAAGGATAATTTCAAAGACACTGTCTCCTCATTTTTTAGCTCTTTCTCTTTGTGTATGTATGTATGTGGTGTTTTGTATTGGTAGCATTCTATAGAGAGAAATGGATGAGACTGGGTCAAGTGGGATAGCTTCTAAAGAATTAGATGTTATAAAGCTTTTGGATAAAATGAAGCAATTGGTCCAGATGACTTCTGGGTTGCTTTTCAGCTTTCTGAGGCAGCGATCTTCCCTTTTATGCTGTTTTCAGACCAGCACACTCTCCTTCAAATTCTTGGGAGAGTTATTTTCACTTTCCTCAATAGTTTTCTTCTTGTGCCTTGCCAGATTCTTGCTAGTCGCTCTAATAGCCCAACACTGAACAAGGGACAAGCTGTAGAAGTTACTTGAATGCATGACACCTGTCCTACCTTTTACTCTCAAAACATTTTAATCTACTTACAAATACCACAGAAAATAACTATGTAACAGATAACAAGGGGGTCTTGGAAAATGGGTGATATTTACATTTCTTTTTTTTGCCTTCTTATTTTTTAAAAAAAATGTATTTTTTAAAAATTTTAGTAAACATTCATTTCCACAAGATTTTTGAGTTCCAAATTTCCTCCCCATCTTTCCTCGCCCACTCACTCCAAGATGACTTGCATTTTGATTAAACCTTCCCCCAGTCTTCCCTCCCCTCTATCACCACATCCCCTCTCTTATTCCCCTCCTGCTCACTTTCTTGTAGGGAAGATTGCGTGTACATCTTATTTCCCAATTACATTTAAAAACAATTTTTAACATTTGTCTTTAAACTTTGAGTTCCAAATTCTCTCCCTTCTTCCCTTCCCACCCACTCTCATTGAGTAGGCAAGCAATTCAATATAGATTGTACATGTGTCCTTAAGCAAAACATTTCCATAATAGCTATGTTGTGCCAGACTGGCTATATTTTCCTACATCCTATCCCTCCTCCAATTTATTCTATTCTCTCCTTTGACCCTGTCACTTTTCAAAAATGTTTGCTTCTGGATAATCCCTCCCCCAATCTGCCCTCCCTTCTATCTTCTTCCCCCTTTATATTATTCCCCCTACTTTCCTACAGGGTAAGATACCCAAGTGAATGTGCATATTATTCCCTACTTAAGCCAAATCTGATGAGAGTAAGATTCACTTATTCTCTCTCACCTCCCTCCCTCTTTCCTTACATTGTAAAAGCTTTTTCTTGCCTCTTTTTTTGTAAGTTAATTTACCCTATTCTATTCTACTTTTATCCTTTTCTACTTCTCCAAATATATTCCTCTCTCACCCCTTAATTTTATTTTTTAGATATCAAGCCTTCATATTCAACTCACCTATCTATCTATCTATCTATCTATCTATCTATCTATCTATCTATCATCTATCTATCTATCTATCTATCTATCTATCTATCTATCTATCTATCGTCTATCTATCTATCTATCTATCCTCTATCTATCTATCTATCTATCTATCTATCTATCTATCTATCTATCTATCTATCTATCTATCTATCTATCTATTTCTCTATTTCTTTCCCCCTGAAGGATTATACTCAGTTTTGCTGTGTAGGTGATTCTTGGTTTTAATCCTAGCTCCTTTGACCTCTGGAATATCATAGTCCAAGCCTTCCAATCCCTTAGTGTAGAAGCTGCTAAATGCAATTTAGATTGAAGTTTCACAGTACTCAAAATTGTTTCTTTCTGTCTGCTAACAATATTTTCTCTTCGATCTGGGAACTGAAGAATTTGGCTACAATATTCCTAGGAGCTTTCCTTTTGGGATCTTTTTGAAGAGGTGATCAGTAAATTCTTTCAATATCTGTCTTACCCCATGCTTCTGGAATATCAGGGCAGTTATCTTGATAATTTCTTGAAAGATGATGTCTAGTTTCTTTTTTGATCATGGCTTTCATGTAATCCAAGAAGTATTAAATTATCTAACCCTTTTCATTTTTCTGGGCTTTTGAAATTAAGTTCATTGATTTAAATTTAATAGGGTCACATGAATGTCCTGATTAAGAAAGAATTATTCTTTTGTTTAATCATGAAATATATATTTCACCCTCATAAGGGATAGTAGAAAAATGATAGTTTCTAATTCTTGAAGATTTAGCTGCTGCTGCTCTAGAGAGATCAAAAGTGTTAGATACATAGATTTCTGAATGTGGCCTGAATCAGATTAGAGTCTTATTTGGTAAAATTTATCAAAATAAATATAACACAATAAAATACAGAAAACATTATAATTTAAAGCTATAAACAGGTAGCCTGCATGAATCCTTATGTACTGAATAGTGGCCCCTATTTCTATTTGAGATTGACACTACTGATCCAGCTGATTTAATTTAACAATAGTCTATCCCCAACCTACCTATCCAGTTTTTCTTCTCCATTACATATTTATGCTAATACCTCTGTTCCAACAGTCTACTCTTCATCTTTCCATAGGTACTGTATGGCCATTGTCACTTTGGTCCTGTGACCAAGAATCTTCTTCCCATCTATGACTCAGATAGCATAATGTCAAATTCAGCTCGCCATCTAGCTTTCCCAAAAAGTCACCATTTTAATCCTCAGCCTTTACTGTTTTTTTTTCTTCTCTGAAACCTGGCAATACAAATAATCTGCTACATATAATCAAATATTTCTTTTTATACTGGCTTGCAATGCTTGTAACTTTTTCATGTTAGTCTTGTGTAGCAAAAGATTGTAAACTTCTTGAGAAATAACATTTCCCTTCCCAGAAAGCTTAGCACAATATTGAATATATCTATAATGTGTGACTATAAATGCTAAAGGATGGATCAACAATATGAAGTATTCTCAATTAAAAAAAAGAATGCATAGGCTGTTGTTAAAACAGTCTCTATTTTGAGATTAACAGTTGTTTTTTCTTTGCCTTTTAAATTCTAATTCACTTTTTTATTCATACCCAAATAGTGCCAATCTTTCTTATTAAGTTTTTATTAGATATTTTATGTAATCTGAATTTATTAAGAGCACTAAATGCAATTTTCCACTTAAAAGTATGATTATAATTTTGGATAGTGCTCAGCAATATTTTTTCTCATCAAAATGCTTTCTGGTTGATTTCCTTCTTTATTTTTCCCATTAAATGATGCAAATTTAAATAGAGCCTGCATATGTGTGTTTTTCTGACTTTTGTGTGATAGCATGGATTCATGTCTATTCTCTTTAGCCTATAAATGACCCTCATTGGTTTTGATATTTTTCTCACTTTAGCTCCTGAATATTTTATTGCTTTTCATTGAATTTTTCTGGTTAGTGTTATTTCCAGTGATTTATAAATATTCATCCTACTTTTAAAAATCACTTGTCTGTGGTTTCTGTTCATCATTCTACTTATTACAATTTTGACTGAATTCACCAATAATATGTTATCACATAATTAGGGTGCAAAAATTTACATAGAAAAATTTATATATCATAGAAAACAGTTGTGTTGTTAATAGAAAAAAGGAATTTCCAGTTTCCTTTTCCCAGTAGACAAGAATATATTGAAATGTATTAAAGAGTACATAAGAAGAGGAAGAAAAGAAAATCAGTAAGTACTGTTGGTTGCCTTCTATGATCTCAGCAATAAACATAGCCAGCGTGGCATCCAAAAGAACTGAAGAAAAATGCCCTGACCTAGTGGAGCTTTCAGATTACTTGAGGGAAATATTTAGAACATATGTGAAGCAACTAGAGAATAAAACAAAATATATAATCAAAATATGAACTAATTAAGTGTAGATTTGTGTGGTGCTAGTTATTACTGCTTTAGGCACACAGAGAAGGAAAAGATCATTATGGGGCAATCACACATATATTCAGCATCTTCACTGGTCCTGCACATTTGTCTAGGCACTAGGGATGTAAGTATAAAGAATGAAAGAATCCTTACCTGAAAGAAACTTGCATTCTAAAGAGGTAGATAGTGTTAGTTACATAGATAGACATATTAAATATATTGATGCGTATATTACTAATGTATAGTACATACCTCTATATGTATGTATGCAGGTTACATATGCAAAGAAAATGGATGAAACGTATCTGGCGAGAAACAACTCTAATTTTATCCTGTACCAGGAGTTCTTAACCTGGGGTTTAGGAACCTTTTAGTTAAATATTTATTTTTTATAACTGTGTTTCAGTATAATTGGTTTCCTTTGGAATGCAGACTATTTTATTTTAGGCGTTTAGAAGTATTCTCTGAGAAGGGATCCATAACTTTCATTAGAATGTCAATGGAATACAGAACACACAAAAAAGGGGAAAATTACCTTGTCAGTCATATGTAGGATGGACTTGAGTGAGAATTTAGAGCAGAAAAATGAGTTAGGAGGTTGATGAAATAATCTATGCAAGGTGAGTATACACACACACACACACACACACACACACACTCACATTATACATATATATATTAAACATATTATTTGCTTTCTTCATGGATAAAGGAGATGTCTGGAAAGAATGAATTTTTAATTGAAAACTATGAAATAAAGAATATCAAAACAAATACATTAAAAAAAAAACCTTGTGAGAGTTTATTAGGGCTTGAAATAATGTGGTAATTGTGTAAATGGAGAAAAAGGTATTATACATGAAAGATGTTGTTGAAGGAATACTTTTCAGTTGGGAATGGCTGAATGAGTTGTGGCATATGATTGTGATACTATTGTGTTATAAGAAATAACTAAGGATATGATTTCAGAAATATATGAGAAGACTTATATGAACTGATACAAAGTGAAATGAGCAGAACCAGGATAATATTGCACATAGTAACAGCAATATTATAAAAATGATAAACAGTGAAAAACTTAGCTACTGTTATCTCAGGAACTCAGCTCCTCCTGATTCTAGGGTTGGTTCTCTAGTCACTATACCACCTAGTTGTACCACCTCCTTTTTTTTTAGTCCACTAACCCACCTAGAGACTTTATTTGCCAACTCTCTTTCTGCATAGGGTGTGATGCTCTCAGCCCTGGGTATAAAGAGCACTTTTGGGAAAGTCTAAGGACAGTCCCCCACAACAAATGTTTTGCAAACATCATGATGGATGATGCCCTTTGGGGCCCAGTCACCATCCCACTGATCTACTCTGACCATGTCCAAAGGGCAGACTATGGGTCTAGACCCAAACAACAGGATAGGTTGGACTGTCAAATTCATGGTGAAGCAGTCATGGGGGAGGGAGAGGTCTGACTATTGGGAGAACTTCTGAGGGACCAAATTTTCCTAATCTGCTGTGGCTCCAGGAGCCCCAAAGGGGGACAATATGGTGATCCAGGACAGATTCAAAGGACTCATGATGTTATCTATCAGCAGAGAGAGAGAGAGAACTGATGAACCCTGAGTGCAAACTGAAGTATATTTTTTCACTTTTATTTTCTTGCTTTTCTTTTGCAACATGGCTAATAGGGAAATAAGCTTGGCAGGTTTTCACCTATATAATTGATATCCTATTCCTTGCCTTCTAAATGGGTGAGGAAGTGGCTGGGGAAGGTAGAAAGTTTGGAACTCAAAATTTAAAAAAAAATGTTAAAAAGATAATTAACCTACATTAAAAAAAGATGTGAAGGATAAAAAGCAAAAAAGAATATTCAATGAAAACATAATACTTGACCCTTGAAAGAAGCATAGGATGCAAATAGACAGAGATCAGAAACAGTCTAAGCTAACACAGATGTGGGAATGGAATACTGTAGTAGAATGAGGTCATCAGTAACAACTTGGAAAATTAAACTTGATGTGACAAGAATTAATAAAACATTTGAAGTCCTTCAACAAAAATGGAAAGAGGTGGAAGTTGTTTTTTAGGAAGATGTAGCTGGAAGCAATATATAGCAAAGAATGGAGGAGGCAAAGTCTATGGTCAAGCAGGCAAGCTCAGTACTCTAATGATCTAGGTGCTGATATGACTGTGGTGGTTATGACAATGCCATACATGGTAAAGCAAACATCACCACGAGGTGGGAAGGAAGATGAAAGAGAATGAGAACTTCAAGGTAAACTCCAAGGTTTTCAGTTGAAGGGTACAGGAGACTGATGATTCCATTGACAAAGGAGCAGATAAAGAAACTGGAAAATTAAGAAGTAAAACTTATTTGGTAGAAAATATAATTTTAGGTAGTTTTTTATCAAGTGAATGTGAATATAATTTATAGATAGCTGGAAATTTGAAACCTTTAAAACAGAGGAAACAATTGGCTGGAGGTATAGACTGGAAATTAAGAAGTAATTGGTCAATGCACCCATTTAGTGTATATGGTTTTTGGCAGAACTGAGGGCAAGACATACTTGAGAACAAAGGACAAAGCAAAGCTGAAGCTTGAGAGGATTAGTAATGAACAAAATAGGTCTAACAGTGGGTTCTAGGTACCTCCATCTTATGCATTTATAACAAAATCTTTCAACCACCTGCTGTTTCCTCTTAGTCATGAGTCTTCTTTATCAGTTTTCCAATTGCCAAAACATATAGAATTTTTTTTCTTTCTCCAAGAAACATCATTAATCCAGAAATTCCTGTCTCTCTCTAGAAGACCTGATGCCCAAATTGTTGACTTTAGGAACTCTCAAAACTGGTTTCCCACAGAGAAAACCCTAAGGCTGTTGCTGACCCAGAAATCTCCCCAGATAAGGCTAAATTATTCCAATATCTAAAAAGAGAAATTTTTCTTAGTCTCCACAGCAGGTTCATGTTTATGAACACTGTCTGTGTTCTGGTGGAAGAAACAATCAAAAAAGACACCAGAAAATCAGATGTTAATGGGTTGGGGACTGAGAAGGTAGCCAGTGAATGCCAGAAAGCCAGAATCAGCGCCCACAATGGAATGTAGATTGGCAAGCCTTGGCCATTCCTGAAAATGGAGGCCCAATAAGGAACTCACCAGTTGGAGAAGGGGGCTAGGTTGCCTAAGAAATAATCCAGGTTGAAAAGGTTTCAAGGATGCTTTGATATTCCAGGCACTGAGGAAAGTGCTACACTGAGACAGTAGTTGAGGCATGGTTTTGAAGTTCAGAAGATTAGGGATAGAGCTGGGAAGGAACACTTGTATTTGACATGAAATATATAGTATAGATATTATATCAGCATTTCTAGGCTTATTTCTGCCAGTGATCCTTGACCTGAATCAAAACATTTAATCTAATGTACTATGAATATGCCCTTCATATATTTCAAATTACTTTGTGAAATGATTGGTAGCATATGACTTTCTCAGTTGAGGAGTATTGTATAGTCTAGTAATGTTTCTAAAATTTTTTGATATTATTCAAAAGCAATTTTTGTCAGTTTTTTATCCACTCTGCTTCAGATTTCAGTTGTAGGTAACTTATGTTTCACTCTCTGGCCACTTTGTTTAGCATTATTTTTAATAAAATGTATTATCCGCTCATATAATATTGAGTATTATGTCTTATAGCAAGGTAGGTTGATGAATCCATCAACCATGAATAATTTACTTGTTAGTTAAATAGTTGTTATTTAATTATTATTATAAAGAATTCTGTTAGAATTTAAAAATATGTAGATTCTTCTAAAATACTTTTCCCCTCTGGGAGCCTTTAATTCACTAATAAGAATTTCTTTAGTACCTCCTATGAACCAAATATGCTGGAGATACAAGGAGAAAAAAAATCAAATAGTATCTGCTCTCAAAAAGCTTACATGATTCATTTTGAAATGAAGTTATAATGAAATGAAGTTTTTGAAATGAAATGAACTGATATTTGAGGAATAGTAACATTGGCAAGTGAAGAAAATACTAATTTTCTCTAATACACCTACAATATTATATAAAAGGTTTTGTGATATAATATTTTGGGGTTTGTATATGCTTATTTATTTACTTTTAGGGTAAAATGTTGTTTTGCTTTGTAATTTGCAAAAGTGAAAACTGACCACAAAGCACAGAATATAAAATGGAAATATTTGTATCTAGAATAGTATACACTTACATAATCGCTTTTTTATATTTAGGTACAACTGACAAATATCTCAGCTAAATAGTTGAAAATAGGTGTTTGTTTTCAATTAGAAGATAATTCCACAAAGATCAGGTAAAAACACTAGGTTCAATAGCAATTCCTGAGATTTTGTAAGTTACAAATTAAGCCTGTGCATTTAATTTTTAAAGTCTGCATATTTCCAAAGAAAACAAACTTTGTATGAATGGAGTACTTTAGACTAATACAAAATTAGTTTATTTTAAACACAAAATACCCCTAATGCAACACTGAATTCTTTCCCCCGTTTTCCCTTTTTTAATGACAGAAAATTAAACAGTAATTTGTTTTTAAATAGACTAATTAGCCGTTGAAAATAAAACATTTTTGTAAAGTGGGTGAAACTGCATGCTCATGTTTATCTTATTTTTATATTAGCTTGATTCATTTTGGTTCTCGAACTGACTTGTTTCTTAAGCTATATCCAATATCTACAGAAGTAAAGTTTATCTTGTCTCTTGACCCAGTAAATAATTTGCTCTTGTTTTCCTTTGGTCATAATTTAGTTTCTTTGCTAATTTACTAATATGGAAGTTACTCCTGTTGAAAAAGGTAACCATTTAGCACAAAGCTATGACAATAAGAAAACAATATTTATGGAGCTCTGTATTTCTAAAGTGCTATACAAATGATATCTCATTTTATCCTAACAACTGTAACAGGGAGAGATAAGGAAACTAGTTAGAAAGAGGCTAAGTAACTTGTTCAGGGTCACATACCTCTTTGAAGCTAGATTTTTAACTCAGATCTTAATGACTGCAGTTCCATGGTTTTGTCTACTGTGCTATCTACCTACCTTTATAGAATTTTATTTCCTTTTCAACATTATTTATGATTCATTTTATAAGTTTTTATTCTAATATATGTGACATTTTAAAATAATTTTATGTATTTTCCCATTAACTTGAAGAGCTATGCATTAGTTCTAGTGTAGATATGGAAATTTAGAGCAGAAAAACTATATATATATATTTGTATATATATATATATATATATATATACATATATATATTTCAATCTCTATGGGAAATTTGTATAAATGAGGTATGAGGAATAGTTATGAGAAAATATAAAACATAAATGTATGACAGAGGACATACAGTTGAGAAACAGGTATTCCCAAATGCCCCAGTATAACTAAATATCCAGTGTGTTTAATTTTCTTGAAAATGATAAATGAGCAGATAGACTAAAAATAAAATGTTTTCCCTCTTCAAATAAATAAATGAAATTTACAGCAAAAATATACATTGAAAATGAATAATATTTCTTATTCTTAAAATGTACCGAGTGGAAATATTAGCTCCTCCCCTATAAATGAGACAAACCTAAAGATTTTCAAAGCTCTGGAGAGGAAAATAATCATGACTAATTCTCAAAATAATTCTCTATATTCTCAGGAAGCACTTGAATCTCTTAGTTGAACTCAGTCTCTTTTATAGAAAAATGGTACAAGTATAAGACCTTTGCCCACCTCATAGCGATGTTTTGATTTGAGAGTTACTGTCTTTGAAAATGTGTGCTAACAAGGCACTTATGCACAGGCCTAAAATTATTCTCTATTAGAATAATGTTTCTTTTCTAAATGTGCTAATCCTTTAGACTCTGGTAGTGCTTGTGATTTTTGTCAATGTGAACAGTTCTTCCATGTAACGCAGAAATCCATTCATCTACTATATGTCAATATATTGTCTTGATGAGTGGCTATTGTCAAAACCATCTGACTTTTGAAATCTCACTGTGTGTGTGTGTGTGTGTGTGTGTGTGTGTGTTAATATGACTAGCTTTTAGACTGAATAAATTAACTCAGTACTCTGACTGTCTCTTTGGTTACCATCTTTTACCAGTGTACAAGTCCTTTTTTTCCTCACTTTTTCATACAAGTTGTTGATAATATACCACGATCTACTGTGCATTGTATACTGAAAATTTGTTACTATAATATTTTTCTATTGCCCCATAATTTGCAACCATCTTGCATCTCGTGTAAGTTTTAAAGATATAGGAATTTGAAAAAGTAAGCTATTTAGAATCATTGAAAACAGTGTGTTTAACAAGTATGTATATTCCGTCTTTATCTCCTACTTCTAGGCCAGTATGCATCTGAAATGTTCTACCATGATGTCCATCTTAATGCACTAATATATATGGGGTGATCATTCACCTGTATATCATCAACTAGAAAATATATTTTTCATGCATTTCATTTTTCTGATGCAAATTGATCAGCTGAAACTTTTGTGTATTATTGAAAAAAGTTTGCAGTATTTCAGAATTCAGTGTAAGGGAATATAGTAGATTATTGGAAAAAAAGTAATTGGGGCATTACGCTAAAAAAATACGACAACAAATATTCAGAAAATTTTAATTGATCATAGCTGCAGATTAATAGAGGATTCATGATGCTTAAATGAGTTATGAAGGACTAGTAGCTACTAAGAAATTGGTTTGTTGAACTAGCTCCTAACTGAGCCTAAGTTTGTGCCTCCTTTCTAGTTTTTATCTCCCTGAAAAGAGAAGGTACAAATATACTTGACCTGGACTCAAGGTAAATCTAAAACATGGTGGTACTGAATTACAAAACTTTGACATACTACAGTATTTGAATGCTTGGCTAAGCTACTGAGAGTGACCGACAAATGCAACAGATCTGCAGGTGATAAATGGATTTTTTCATTTCCTTGGAAATTTTGGAATGCATTTAGTCCAATTGTGAATTTTAATATTTGTAATTTTTTACAATTTATCTTTAAAATATCAGCTCAATAAATATAGGATGGTCTAGACATTGTTAGATACCTAGTAAGGTACTTAGTAAATTAATAGCTAATATGAATGTATGTTGTGATATCCCTACCCACAAAAACTAAGTGTTGTGGTTTTTGATTTTATTTATCTTAGTCAAGACTTAAAATTTCAGCAGTATGGATATTATCCAACATAGGAAATTCCTCACCAATTCAGATTCTCAGTTGTTCAGTAAAACAAATTTTTATAGAATTATTAAAGGAACTTGAAAATTCAAGATTTTTTTAAATTTTCTTTCTTTATCCATAGTCAAACATCTAGTATATGTTAGAAGCAAGGCATGAAGTTTGAACTTCCTGACATCAAGGCTGCACTCTAGGTCCAATGTCAAATTGCCTCTCTAATAAGTTCTATTCATAAGAATAGAGCATCCAGAAAAAAATTGTGGTAACAGTACTTTCCCAAGTATATGGCCATATTTTTGAAATCTTATCAAATTCTCTGCATCACATTTTAGGAGTACCATAGACAACCTAGAAAGGTTCTTGAGGTGAGGTGAATGACTAGAAACCTAGGTAATCCAATGCTCCTCTTTCACCATTTTTTCTTACATTAGTTTTTTTTTCTTTTTCTAAATCTATTGTAAATAGATTTGAACTCTAATTTTTTTTTAGAACTTACCTCAAGCTATTTTACTGTCTGTCATTTGGTCCCAGGAAATAATGGGCAATTACTCTTATATACAATAAACTATGATTATCTTTTATTCATTTCTTTCACATGACTTACTGACAATGAAAGCATCTTTTCATATAGCAATCTTGTCAAGGGATCTATGATATTGCCCGCCCCATATTGCTAAATAACTTCAGTAACATTTAGATACCAACAAAAGTATCAAGATCTTTTTTTACATTACCTTATGGAGAGTAAACGTCAAACAATTAATATAACCAATTAAATGGAATAAATTAAAGTTGGATCAGTGGTTGGCTTCAGTATCATAACTACATTTTTAAAGATTATAGAATCTCAACATTATTGTGTTGATAGGGATTTCAGCAGGAAATCCCCACTTTTAACATATCTACGTGAAAAGTGATCAAATAGCCTTGACTTGAAGACCTATACAATGGAGACAATCAATGCCATGTTTATCTTTAGTTTTTAGGAACTTTTCTCTGACTTTAAGCCTAAAATTGCCTCTCTGCAACTCCACTTATTCCTCCTGGCTCTGCCCTTTGAGAATAAACAAATCTAGCTAACCCTTCAATATAATAAACCTTCACATAATTAGAAACAGTTATCATGCTCCTCCTGAGTCTTATCTTCTCTTGGCTAAACATCAACATTTGCTTCAACTGATCCTTATATGTCATAAATTTAAGACTCTTCACAATACTGGTTTCCTTCCTCCTAGTCCTTTCTAACTTACCACTGTTCTTTGATTACAGTACCCAGAAATCAACACATTACTTTTAAAAAGTCTGACCAGAGAAGAATATAGAAAGTCTATCACTTCCTCATCATTGCAGTACAACTATTTTGTCATATTTCTTGAATCAAATTCACAATTTAATATGAATGTGATGAATACAGGGAACCATGAAAAACCTAATATCAACTGATTCAAAGTGCAATAAGTAGAAATAGAAAAAATATAATGGAAAATGACCACAATGTCATATTTGGAAAGAACAACTATTATACAAACAAAAAGAAATGTTAAGAAATTATAAAGAATAAACTGTCCCTATCCCCAAATATGACAAAATATTTTATTCTGCTCACTGGTATTGATAATCAGGAGGAGAAGTCCATATATGTAGAATGTGACATCTATTACCTAAGATATCAGATTGTTTCTTTGTAAATTTATATGGTTGGTTGGATTTCTTTTTCCTCTTTCACTTTTCCTTTGAAAAAAATTGAAAAAAAGGTGTGTCCCTAGGAAAGAGTAATGGTAGACTTTCAGGAGAAATCTAGTTGAGGCAAGAAGATAGCAATAAAAATAATTGAAAAAAGTTAGACATGTTGTTAGAGTTGTAGAGGAACATGTATGATCCTTTATCTCATAGGAACTAATTTAGTCTTTAAAAGAAGTAGCACAGCTTAATGGATGCCCAAACTCAATGCAATCAAATGAATTAAAAGTTCATTTAAGAAATTTAAATTGGAAAATTTATGGAGGTGTGAAACCGTAAAGTTGGTACTTGAAAACTGAAATTAAAAATGTTGTATAATGATTATACATTTGGTAGGCTAGCAATTATAATTTTCCTTTTTTGGATGAAAAAATCATAAATATTAAAGAACATAGTAATGCTTTTAAGACTGATGTGAAGGCTTTATTTCTCTTAGAGAGTTCAAATTGCTCATTAGTCTCAAAGGACAGGTTTTATTTGAGGGAAACAATTTTGGCATTAATATTATGGTTTCTTTTGAATTCTACCTGCTGCATTCATATTCATAGGTCATTGGTTATTTGATTGACTTTATATAAAGCATTAATTTTAAATGTGGAATCAAGTAACTAGGCACAATATTGCCTCTTATGTGGTCACTTGTGAAGTGTTTCTGTGGATACCAGGCAGAATATTTTGTAATTATGATCTCATAATTCCAATTTTTGATGTTTTGTGTAAAATTCACTATTAACAATCTCATAAGCATCATTTCCCTCCATTTAACAATTTGTTATAAAGATACACCTTTGTTTTGAAAACATTGTATGCACAATTAATGGATGAATTAGGGGAAATTAGTTATTTGGATTTCTAACTCTATTCCTCCTTCATATCATTCAGAAGCTGAAGTGATACATAACATGTGCCATAATATTTGAATACTTTTTTGTGCAGCCACAATGATCAATTTTGTTAGTATAAGAGAGAAAATGTCCCCTTTCCTGTGAGAATCAAGACAATGGAGAATTGAGGAAATGTTGTATATGTTGGTTCAAAAGGCTAAAATGCTGGTGGGTTTTATTTAAACATTTTGTTTTATTTTCTTTTGCTATATGGTGGTTTATAACACTTTATCCAGAAATCCCTCTAAGACTACCTCTAATTTGTACTCTACATACCATTTATGGATGATATTTTGGCTCTCTCAAAAGAATGTTAGCTTCTAGAAGGCAGGAACAATGTGCCTATCTTCATATAGCCAGAGATATCTTTGTATACACTTACTAAATATTTGTTGACTGAAAAGTGAGTGCTGTAAAAAATAGAAGGGATTAGCAAAATAAATATATGCATATATGTGCATACATACACATATGTATATGTGTGTGCATAGATATATTCATATATGTATATATGTATACACATACAATTTATTGATTTGTTTACTTTTATATCTGCTTCCTGATTGATAAAAATGAGACAGTTTTGGGTAGTTGCTGTTCTCTTTGTTTCGCTTTATTTTTGATCATTCTTATTTATAAGAGTTTTACAAATAGCTAGTGTCTTATCCTAGCATCTTGCTGTATAATGAAAATTTGAGACAGGGGTAAGCTAAGTGGAGAAAAACAAAGGGTTTATCTGACCAAATATCAAGCACCCTTCAGCATCCCTCCCAAATAAAAATGTTGGATAAGGCTTATAATGGAAACCATGTTTACAGATTTTTTCATTGATATGTGATGCATTCATCTACATAATATGCTTACTAGAAGCTATGAGAGAATATGGCCATAACATCCATTGTAGTGGTACTTTTGTCATATATATACATATATACATACACACATGCATACATACACATGTGTATATATAGATATGTATGTATATGTATATAGATACCTGTGTGCATATCTTTACTATTAGTAGTTGCAAAAGCATTTAGTATTGTTTAAAACTTAAGTATTTTCTAGTAAATTCCTCAAAATTTACTTTAGTCTTAATGAAGATTGAGTGATGCTATCCCAAAATATTTAGATGAGTTTTCTTTTCCTAAAATTTTTACACTGATTTCTCTCAATCTTTGGACATTACCTTCTTGATTGTTATATGGTAAGATTTTGGAATTTACCAGGTAATGGAAATCAGTGTAAAAACCAAGCATTGTACTTGACATGTTATACTTATAAAATAGGTAAAGCAAATGATTGTTTCATGAAGTTTATATTTCTTCTCACCTAAATAATTGTTATGCCAATGACAAATTAATCTCTAAGCCTCGATAATTTCTCTAAAAACCTTCTTTCTGCTAAATTCAGATCACAATAGTTAGGAATGGGCTAAAGTTAATGAGAATTCATAAAGCTTTTTTCTTCCTAAAAAGGAAAATTAACTCTTTTGTACTACCCATTAGTGTAGTTGGTGCTAAACTAGTTGGTGCAGTGATTAGAACTCTGAACCTAGAGTAGGGAAGGCTCCTCTTCTTGAATTCAAATTGGACCTCAGACTTCATAGCTGTGTTATCCTGGAAAAGTCACTTTACTTTGTTTCTGTCAGTTTCTTCATCTGTAAAATGAGCTGGAGAAAGAAATAGCAAGCCACTCCATTATCTCTGCTAAGGAAATACCAAATGGGATCACCAAGACTTTGATATTATTTTAAAAATTACTGAATGATGAAAACAACTGAAATTGGTATAATAAAATTCACTAAAGAAGCACAAAATTCTGTTATTACAAATATAAATTGTAGCTATATCCAGTTATGAACTAGTCTAAAATGTTTGGATGTATTTTATTTATTGTTTTGGTATAGTATCCATGCTGAAAAAGAAACATATTTTTTGTGTATCGAAATATACAAAGAATAAAGGCAAAGAAAAATCATTTTTTTTTCTCATGGAGTTTACATTCTGCAAAAGGTCCCAGAAAAATGTCAGAGGTGCCCTAAATAGTTTGGCTTTGTGATAATATCTTCCCTTCTTCCTTCTTTCTTCCATGTGATACCATCAGTCAGTCAACAAGCATCATTTATGTTCTCATTATGATGGATATTTTACTAGGCTCTATGAAAAAGAAAATCCTACTTTTAAGACACATTGTAATGGTAGAGATAGTAAATATCTATGTAACTATATACAAAAGAAACATAAATACAGTAAATAGAAATAATTATAATGCAGCTGAATTTACTCCAGTTAACTTTGGCATATAAGTAGCATCTGAAGGAACCAGAAAACATTGATATAGAAGTAACTCTTGAACTGCATGTTGGAGGAATAGAGGGATTTTGTGACGTGGATATAAGGTGGGGATACATTCAGAGCATGGGAGATATCCACTTCCAGGGAACATGAATGGTGAATGAAGTACCATGAAAAAGAAAAAAAAAAAGAAAAACAGAGAAGACCAGGTTATTTGAATCTCAGAGTATAGCAAGGAAGTAATTAAAATAAAGCTGGAAATACAAGTTGGGGGAGGCTATATAAAGTTTTAAAAGATCAAGAAAATATTTTCTTTGTGATTCTGAAAGCAATAGGGAGCCATTCAAGTTTATTATTTTTATTATAATTTATTTACTTCATGAAATAGTTTCCAATTAGATATAAAAAATTAGCATTCATTTAAGCAATAAATTTCAAATTCTCTCCCTCCTGACCTTCCCCCCGTCTTGAGAAGGCAATTTGATAACAATTATAAGTGTGAAGTCCCTTATTATTTTACTGATAACTGTATACAATGTTCTCATGGTTATGCTCATTTCATTTTGCATGAGTTCATGTAAGTCTTCCTAGGTTTTTCTGAAACCACCTTTTCTTATAGCATAATAGCATTCCATTGTAATCATATGCCACAACTTGTTCAGCCATTCTCCACTGATGAAAGCCTGCTGGATTTCCAATTCTTTACCACCCACCAAAAGAGCTGTTACAAATAATTTTTTGTACAAATAAGTCTTTTCCTCTCTTTTTTGGTTCTCTGTAATATATATAGTCCTAGTAGTGGTATTTCCGGGTTAAAGGGTGTACAATTTTATAGATCTTGGAGCAAAGTTCTAAATTATTCTCTAGCATGATTGTACTAGCTCACATCTCCACCAATAATACATTAAAGTCCCAATTTTTTCACCTTTTCTTCAGCATTTTTCATTTTCCTTGTGTGTCAGGTTAGATAATCCAAAATGTGATGCAGTTTCACAGAGTTATTTTAATTTGCGCTTTTCTGAGCAGTGGTGATGTACAGCTTTTTCCCTGTAACTATGAATAGTTTGGGGCATTTGGGTGGCATGGTGGATAGAATGCCTTGCGTGGAGTCAAAAAGACTCATCATCTTCCTGAATTCAAATCTGACCTTGGACATTTACTAGTTGTGTGACCCTGGGCAAGTCACTTCACACACTCTCTAAGTAAAGGTATAATTAACCATTAAACTATTTTTGGAAATAAACCATATTAAAAAGAGGACATTTCAAATAATATCAATTAATCACACTTATTACTTAAGATTTTTATTTATCATGACATCTCTCCTCTCAGACCAGAGACAGACTTAAAGGTGGTTGGTTTCCATGAATCATGTGACAGAGTACACAGTGGCAACCTACCTGCCAAGTTACACGATGGGCACAATAGTGACGAGTGGAAGGGACACAGACAAAGCACTCATTCCATCTACACTTTCTTTTACATCCTCTACATTTTGGTAGGCCACCTGAAATGCTTCTGTAAGCTACAAGCAGCCTGTGAGCCGCATGTTGTGCAGGCCTGACTGAAAATATCACCCTCTTTGTCTAAACCATTTATTTTCTTAATGAAAGATGCTTGTCAACAGAAGAGCAACATGGGGGAAAAAAGAAAGAGGGGGAGAAAAAGATGGCGTAAACAGAGACATAAGCAGATTCCATTTATATATCTTCTTTCATTGTGAGATCTAGTCTCACATAATGTCAAATGCTATTTATCAAGTGCCACTAAACAAAGCTTTACAGGAAAAGGTCAGTAGTATTTCAGTGACTGAATATCTCTGTTTTGTCTTTGTCATCTCCTTGGGATACACATTATTTCCAGTAATACTGGTAGGGGATTATATGTCACAGTGAAAGGAAAAAAAAAATAATTTGCTGAAGCTTAAAAAGGGCTGCAAGTTTAGAGCTCCTGGAACTGATATTTTCAGTTTTTTGGGTGAACCATTATGGAGACAAAACAAAATGGAACTTCTGTGGTGATAAACAGGCCTCTTTGGACAGAAACTGTGGACTGGAGCTATTGGTTTATAAAGTTGCTAATTTAAAATAATAGTCTAATCATTGTTAATTCCTTTTCTATTTGCTGTGATAACATTAATCAGGATGTACTCATTTCACATTAAAGTGCTAGTCATGAGTTCCATTCCTCTGCAAGATGTTCTGCCCTGAATTTCATATTGATTATCATGCCATTATTTTAAACTAAGCCAATGTGGAAAGGATTAGCCCCTATCACATAACACATAAATGAAGAAGGAAGAGGTCATTAGTGGAAGTTCCAATTATTTTAGGAAAGAAAAAAAATAGATCTTTATCAATTAGTTCCTGATGTAGAAAGCTGACTAGAGCTTGCACAATTAGAATTGTTTAATAGGTAAATTACAATGTGCAAAAATAAGAAATTTAACATTTATTTCTGTATGCTCTCTTTGTATATCCCTCTAACAATGTATTCTCTGAAATGTATTTATACATATTTAACATAGTGTAGCTCTTACTGAAATTGCCTAAATGATTTTCTATAGTTTCATATGCAAACTGCAAATAATCTTAAAAATGTCATTTTAAATTGACTACATGTTCAATTTTTGTATGTGTTTTATGCATGTATATTTGCCTAAGATCACTTCCAAAAATAGATCTATGATAGCCATGATCTGTAACTACGTCTTATTCATCTTCTCCATGTCCCAGCAATTTAATTTAATTCAACTCAGTAAACTCAGCCACAGTCTTAAGTATTTGCTATCAACCAGGCACTGTGCTATGAGGCATTGGAGATGCAGATCAAAAACCAAACAAATAAAACAAATAATCCTTGAACTCAAGGACCCTCATTCTATTGGAATGTGCAATGAATGTGCCTGAAGAAGGTGTTCAATAAATGTTTGTAATATGAACTCTTGAGAGGGTCCAGGAAAGGCATGGATCTGTAGAGACTACAGGAATTTAGAATTTTCCCTTAACACTTGAGACATAGAAATGTCATATGGTTGTAAGGCTGAGGTAAGATTGAAAAAGAGCCCATAAAATGAGAAGGAATGCATGGAAAGGGATTGTGATGCCAGAGAGCAAGGGTATGGTTAGTAACCACTGAGGATGCTGTTAGAGTTGGTGTGGCAGGTTAAATAGCATCCAGAGAAATCAGTATTATTTTGCTGTGCCATAAAGGCAAAGAAAAATAAGATAAAGGGATAGAGGTAGAGATCCAGACTGCTTTCATCAGTGCTGGCTGATTACAAACAACTATTTGTATGCCTTATCCTTTCTGCTAGATGTGATTTTGCACATCTTTCTAAATATATTCATTTGTTTTGTGTAAATTGTGTTTTACAGAATAAATTTCATTAAGTCAGGTATGTATAATGACTTATACTTGTTAGTTTGGGACATGAGTGTACAAGGGATAACTATGGAGGGAACGTAGGTATTAGTGATCTTTGCTAGAACAGGGCTGGGATCTCAATCCTAAGTGGGGTCCTAATGAATCCCATTCAACTGACTAACTTCTTTTGCCAAGTAACAGGAGCCGGACACACTAAAAACAGTGGAATTCTGGGGTTTCCCCAACAACATCTGGCATTAGATAGATACACAATACTCTGTGAAATGGTTGAAAATTGTTCCCCAAAGAGAAACTGCCATGTCAGCTTAGAAGCTGAAGGAGAAAAACACATCAAAGGGGAACAGCATAGGCATATAGACCTCATTGCCCCACAGTTATACGGACAGTGTTTGTCTTGTAGCTCATACATGAAGAACGATGTTTACTCTATTGTCACCTTTTTAAGTCTAAAATTTATGTGGAGTTTTTGGACAAAGAGATAACTGCATCGTCAGCAATGAAATGAAGAAGTGGCATAGGCTGAGCTGTTGAAATTAGAGTATTCTTCTAAGTTTCTAAAATATGAGAGACAGGGAGCCAGGACATTTTACTCTAACTCAGACAATGGAAAAGTGTCTGGAAGTAGAGGAGGATACCTGATCTCTAGTCAGGCAGTCCTTAGAATATATTCATCCTGAGGTCTGAGGTCAAACCAGTCAAAGATATTAGATAGATGTATAGATAGACAGGAAGGAAGGAAGGAAGGAAGGAAGGAAGGAAGGAAGGAAGGAAGGAAGGAAGGAAGGAAGGAAGGAAGGAAGGAAGGAAAAACATTTATTAAAATACCTACTATGTTTTATGTCCTGTATTAAATGCTGAGAATACAATTATAAGCAAGCTCAACAGTCCTTACCCACAACAAACTTATATTCTAATGGGCAAAGAGGTATAAAGGGATGATTCTCATAGGATGATATGAAGTAGAGATAACCAGCAAGTGTTGTAGAACAATTTTTTAGGGGAGAACTCTGGCTATGGAAATCAGCAGAAGTCCTAGTGGGGTGGAAGAAGAGAAAGAGATAATTCATTTGCAGTACAGTAAAGAAATAGTCTGGCCAAGAATAAGTCAATTAATTAATAAACAAGTATTAAATGTAACTATTTAATCATTCCATTAGGATGCAAGTACAACACCGAGATAAACTTCGTTCACAAGAAGCTTGTATTCTAATTATAGAATCAGTAAGTACTTATAACATTGTGCACAACATCAATATAAAATTCATGAATACAGTCATTACAAAGTACAAGGTGTTTGAATACGGGTTAAATGAAACGTGGGTCTCTTTTGAGGTAACGATAAGCAGGATGTCCATTCCAGGCATTTTGGACTACAGATAGATTTTCCTGAGTGAGTAAGAGCGGAAAAAGGCTGGTTTTGCTAGTTTGGTAATGTAAGAGGGAGAACAATGTTCCATGAGGTGGAAAGATGAGTTGGTGCTAGGTTATGTAAATCTTAAAAAATTAAATAGAGGAGGTTATATTTTATTCAGAGGTAAGAAGACAGTAGAATGGGTTGATTAGGGGAATCGTGTTCAGATTAGGGAAGTGGAGTGTAGAGGCCTCCTTCTTTGTATAGTAAAGTAAAAAATCACCTAGCAAAACTAGGAAACTGAGGGCAGAGTACAAAACCAAGGGATAGGCATGAAGAGAGTATCTAGAGCATAAGGAACATGGTGGAGATAACCAGAAAATTTGTTTAATTGAAGTGCATTAATTTAAATTCATTTATGTAAGAGAAAGTACTAAGAACAACATAAGGTGAACTTGATGGGTTGTCAGGAAAAACTGAGTTCAAGTCCATTGGCTACCATATCATGAAGAAATTACTGAATTTTAATCATTGCTGATGTGAATGAAATGAGAGGTTTGGATAATGTTTCTTTTCCCCAAAATAGTACATAAATATCTTTATAAAACTAATTATATATAAAAAACTTTAAACTTCTATATAACCTGCAAATTTTGGCTATTAAGATTGTTAATTCTTGAAACAAGAGAACAACAAAAATGGGTATATTAATGTACTATTTGCGGAGTTGTGAATTGGTCCAATCATTCTGGAAAATAATTTGGAACTATGGCCAATGTGCTATAGAGCCATGCACAGCATTGACCTAGCAGTACCACTACTGGGTCTGTGTCCCAAAGAGATAAAAGTCAAATGAGAAAGTATCTATTTATGCAAAAAAAAATTTATTGGAGCTTTTTTTGTGGTGCCAAAGGATTGAAAATGAAAGGAAGGCCTATCAATTGAGGAATGATTGGACACATTGTTTCATTTGATTGTGATGTGCTATAAGAAATAATGAGCAGGATGTTTTCAGAAAAACCTAAGATGACTTACATGAACTGATGCAAAGTGAAGTGAGCATTCTAGAAGAATGTTGTACAGACTGACAGTAATGTTGTGAGAATGATCGTCTGTGAGAGCCCTAACTACTCTGATCAAGACAGTGATCCAAGACAATTGTATGGAACTCATAATGAAAAATATTATTCACTTCCAGAGAGAAAAATAATGAACTCTGAGTGTAGATTTAAGGATGCTTTTTAAAACTTTATCTTTCTCACTTCTTTGTTTGTTTATGCTTTTTGCAACATGACTAATAGGGAAATACATTTTGCATAACCTCACATGTACTATCAAAAACAAAGTGCTCATCTTCTCAAGGGAAAATGAAGTTGGTAGAGAGGGAGATAATTTTGACCTCATTTTTTTCAAATGACCATTAAAATGATTTTTTTCATACAATTGGAAAATATTTAAGGAAATTAAAAAGAAGATATTTGATCAAAAATCCAGTCACCTAACTATGTTGCTGCCTTTATGTGATTCCTTTAGAGATCCAAGGGCATTTCACTTTTCAAAGCATTTTGTGATTTTGCCATCCGAATATATTAGATCTGTGCAGGAATGTCATATGTGATTGTTAAAACTGAACTACAAGTTGCCAAGATTATGTAAGTTATTATGAAAGTATCAGACTTTGATATACAGCAAAATCTCTATAGAGAAAGGGACATTTTAATCAAATTCAGATTATCTGATGTAAGTGATGTTTTAATAATTGGGTATCTCAAAAGATGTGTTATTTGCAACCATTTTAGTCTGACCCAGGTTAGTGGGAGTTGAACGTCTGAAGGGTTATACTGATTCAGTAAATGATTTACCACAAATTTTGTAATGATATAATAATACATCATATAAGAATGGGATGGGAAATAGGTTCATGATTTCATTAGTATAGAGAGCACTACCAGTGCAGGCCAACATCTCATCTTCAATCTAGAGTCTTAGAATTGCTTAGAGAGTGGAGAGATTACATCATGTGCCTAAGGACAAACAGAGAGCGTAACTCTTAAGTGTCAAAAATAGAACTTGACTTTAGGCTTTCCTGGCTCTGAAGATAGATTTCTATTCACCATATCCCATTGTCTCTTTATACAATATCAGTTAGCTCAAACTGTCCAGTTTAGTTTTTAATTTTTTTTTAAAAACTTAAATATTACAATTTAAATACAAAGTAAAAAAGGGGGAAAAAGCATGTCATGTGCACAGCAGAACACGAGAGTGTTCAAAATATGTAACGATACATTTTCATTTCATGAAAGCCTTTATGATAAATACTATTGATTATATTGAGAGCTGTCCTTTACTTTGCTTCCTTGTAAGTTTACTTTTGTTCTCTGCTATGCACTTTTTGCTTTGTTCTTTTTTTACCCTTCCTCTACCCTCCCTGAAGGCTACAATTAAGTGGAGTTATATTGCTATATAAATATAGCTTTATACATACACATGTGCACTTATACACACATTATTTGATATAACATTATAAACCATATATATGAATATGTATTATCCCTAACAAATTCTACTCCAGATCTTTGTTCTTACATTTGTGTATATCTCCTGTTTCCTATCTCTCCAGACTCCTCTACTTTACTTCTACCTGCTACCTTGCACTTCTTTTATTTATCTTCCAAACATTCCTCCCCTACCCTTCCATTCCCATAAATCTAAACACTCTCCTATAGTCCCCTATAACCTGTTTCCTCATACCTCTAGAGATCCCTTCCTTATCCTCCCATTCCCATTGACCTAAGCACCCTTCTATACCCCACTTTAATCCATTCCCTCACCCTCCCCTCTAGAGATCCCTCCATTGTCCTTTCTCCCCTTCCTATCCCCTTATCATTTTATTTCTTCTGAATTTACAAGGCTTTTATACTCATAAACTCATTACTGATGAAAGTAGGTTACCGAAACTACAAGCCCTCCTCCTCCATCTAATTCTTCTGCATCAATTCTTCATCCTTTACCTCATTTGTATAAAATGACTACTCTTTTTAGTTGTTCCTAAATGGTTTTACTTTATAATATTATATCATACTCAGGTTTATCATAATCTTTCTTACAAACTACCCTTTTGCTAATGACAATCTTAGATATATTACATTTCACCTATATATAAAGTAAGTGGACTGTCCTTGAATCTCTTGTAATTATGTTTGTACCTTATGTTTCTCTTGGCTCTTGTATGTCAAATCTTCTATTAAATTTGGATTTTTTTAAAACAGAATCTTGAAAATCTGACAGCTGACGAAATGTCCATTTTTTCATTCAGAATTGTGCTCAACTTTGCTGGGTATGCAAGAACTCAGTTCTTTTGCTCTTCATAATTTTTCAAGCAAGACTTGCAGTCCTGTAAAGTCTCTGCTCCTAGGTCTTGTGTGATTCTAATTCTGGCACCATCACATTTAAATTGATTTTTTCTTGTTGCTTTTAATATTTTGTCCTTCAGCTGGAGGTTTCAGAATTTGTCTATAAAATTCCTATGAGTTTTCCTGATACGATCTCTTTCAAGTGGTGTTTGATGAATTTTTTTCTATTTCTACTTTTCCCCCTTTGTTCTAATGCTGCAGGACAATTTTCTAGTTATTTCTTGTATTAATATTATCAAGATTCTTTTTTTATTATAACTTTCAGGTAGTCTTATTATTCTTATATTTTCTCTTCATGATCTTTTCTCTAGATCAGTTTTTTATAAAATGTTTTACTATATCTTCTATTTTTCATTCCTCATATTTTTTTAAATTACTTCTTCTCTTATAGCTTCACTGGCTTAGCCTTGCCCAATTCTAATTTACCAGATGTCATTTTCTACCTTAAGATTCCAGATCTCCTTTTCTCATAAGTTGACTTTCTTTTCATAATCTTGTTTTCTTTGGCTTATTCTTGTTTTTTCTTTAGTTTTTCATCTCTCTCATTTGATTTTTAAAGTCTTTTTTTAAAGTTCTATGAATTTTTTTTGGAACAGATGACATTTGACAGATGACAGATTTGACATTACTCTTTGGGGTACAAATTAGTTTTCTTCCTTCCATACACTTCTCTGAAGATGCACCCTTGACTTCTCTATTCCCACAATTATGTTCTGTGGTTGGATTCTTTTTCCTTTGCCTGTGAATTTTTTTTTGTAGTAATAGATTAATTTTTTAGCTCTGAAGTACTGGGGATAGTGCTTCTTGCCCCATATCTTCAGTTCTTGCTTCTATCCTGGAACCAAAGTCGAATCTCCTGACTCTTATAAGTGTCCACAGCCAGGGGTCTTCTGCGCTACTGCTTCTGCACTTACTGTGGGTGTTCTGGTTCCTTCTTGCACCTACTGTTCTCTCAGCTCAGCTTGGTCCAGATTTCCTTGTCAGCAGAGGTTCCCCTGATATGCCCTGGCTCAGACATCCAACTCCCCTCACTATCCCAGGGATAATGTTCCAGGGGACTATGAACAGGATGATCTGTTATTTTATCTCTTTTGTGGAGGAGAATCTTGAGAGCTTTGAATTTTCTGACCTACTCTGCCATCTTCCCAGAACCCTCCAGTTCGGTTTGTAAAAAGCATTTGTTAGGCATCTCTGTTCATGGCACTGTGATAGGTGATGAGGATAAAAAGATAAAAGCAAAACAGTCTGTTCTTAAGGAGTTTATGTGCTATTTTGAAAGCGCATGCATACAGTGTGGGTTGATTGTGCCAGCAAAATCAGCCCATGCTCTGTTCACATCTTTGCTATTGGCGGACATAAATAATAAATAACCACATACATAATATTAGTAATAATTATTAATATACATAAATAACAAAATTATCGTACATAAAAGTCAACATGCACATAAGTATTTATAAAACGTGTCCAGAGCAATACAAGGTAATTTAGGAATAGTGTAGTATTTCTTCAAACCAATTCGTCTCTCAAATATTTTAAATGAACATTAACACTAATTGATTGATCTTTTGTAGCTGTTAGTAACTGATATGAAGAGGGCATCTAGTTGAACTGTCACTTTCTCCATGATATCTTCCTTGATGAATAATACAGAGAAGCAAACTCATTATCCTGCCATATGTCCCTCTGGCTTTGATCTCAGACATTTTACTTTATTTCCTTCAACATAGTGTTTTGTTGCCCCATGCCAAATAATATTAGGACTCTCCAAGACCCAGAATCTCTAAAGTACTCTAAGATTCTGAAAGAAACTGATTTAAAGGAAAAACTACAATATAATAGAATTGAATATGGATTTCAGTAGGATAAATTTAAAAGCCCTCACATTTCCATCTGATTCTCTTTTAAGCATTGCTGCTAACTTTTATTTTTTCTATAAAGTTTTTAGTGTTAGATCTTGTGAAATCACTCCTTCATTCTTTGGTTTCCCTATGTCAATGACAGTGCATTCAAATTGCAAAATATTCTTAGTATTTGTACTAGGAGTAGTCTGTTCAACCTCTTAGCAGCTAATTCTTCTCTGGTAGTTTCTTTGTTTTTTCTGATACCTACAATGAAATCAGCAGGACCATGACAGCAGTCCATTTGACTCTTCAGATGAAAGGTAACTGAAACACAGTATAAGTTATTCCTCTCTGAGTCAGATAAGCAGATTGCAGGGTAATTGGGAGTATCTTTATAAGAAATTCAAATTATTATACATATTCTTTCACAATTGGCTCAATAACTTCATAGAGGCATATTTATAGTTAGTTTAGTGATATCTACAATGCACTATTGTATTTATCCTAATATTTAGAGAATGAACACTGTATTCTCAGTAAGAACAATTTCTTCTTTGGGAAATTATCTGGCTATGACATGAGTATTAGCATTAAGTTCCACAGCAGGTTTAAGAATCAGAGAGATATGGGATCCAGGAAGACCTCTGTAAAATGAGCTCCTTGAGGGCATGGACTATATCCTTCCTTGCCACTCTCAGTCTTTTCTTGTATCCCCAGCATTTATCTCAGTGCTAACACAGAGTAGGTATTTGATAAGTGCTTACTGACTGGACAACAACCTTGGTGAGGGTGGCTCTGAGTTAGAGATTAATAGGTCACATTATCTCCAATTCCAGAAATACTCATTGTTCTCTACAGTGTAAAAAGTACAATGTAATTAGTATACAAAGATAAAAATGAAACAGTCCCTGCTTATTCTAGTGGAGGGTGATGCAACATGTGTACAAGTAAATGCAAAGTAATTTTCAGAGGAATAGGGATGAGTAAAAATCACATACAGGGAATGTCTTTCTTATCTTGAATATCTTAGTTCACCATGAACTGTGTGCCTCACAGAATCACTAAGTAGGAAGGGACCAGAAAGGGCAATAACCTTATTGCACATCTAAAGAGGGTTGTCTAACAAATGGTCATCTAGCCTTGAAGGCATCTAATGAGAAGGAACCCATGACTTCCTTACACTTTCTTCTCCATTTTGGAATAACTGGTGCTTAGGAAGTATTTTCTTTCCCCTGACATAGTATTAAATCTTTCTTTCTAGCTTTCATTCATTATTCAAGTTCTTGTTGGCCATAGACAATCAGAATAAGTGGCTTCCCTTGTTTGGGTGGCAGCATTTCAAATAAACATTACCTTTCCCAACTCTTTGAGTATTCTCTTTTCTAGCTAAACATCTCAGTTTCCTTCTGATTGTTCTCATAGGTCATTATCATGAATCTCTTTGTATTCTTGAATTACCTTCTTCTTCATACCATCCTACCTGAAACTGGTGTCCCAGTCCAATTGAGAACAATTGCTCAATTCAAAAGAAAAGCTCTTTCCCATTCCACCCTTTGAGACTGCATATATTTGAAGATTAAGGGTAAATTTTAGGTAAATCGTGAAGGTAATTCAATCTTTTAGGTGAGTATTTTTATTGATTCACATTAATGAGAATCATTTTTATGAAGAGCTTGAAATTCTGTCAACTATAATTGAATCTGCAAAGTTCTTAATGTTGCTTCTGCTGAGTTTGCTGTAACTCATTCTTGGTTAGAAGAACTGCAATGCCTTCATTACTTATTTTGCAAAAAAAAAAATGCAACTAATAACAAAGACATTTGCTTACAATTTTCTAACACAAAGAAATAATATTATGTTTCACTTCATTTTTATCTTCTCATTTACTTGCACATTATAAGTCACTGTCATAAACCATGTTTAATCGTACTCTCAATACTACATTCATTTTCATTATAAAACCTGGCAAAAGAAAAATCAAATTCTCATTGTGTAATAATTTTTTGGAGAACAGAGTCATTGGCATCAAAGAATAAAAAAAATCCCACAGTCATAATATTATTCTATCATGAAAACCCCCCTTTTTTTTAACTTCAAATTAAATAAACTTTCTGAACAGGAAGGCTACAATGTATATGTTAAATTTTTAAACTTTCTTCTCCCTGAAGATGACATCTAGATCAGTCAACCACTGTATTCATACAACTATGAATTCATGTAATTGTCCAGTTAGGCATGAATCAAATAGTTTGATGTTGGAATTCAATGGTGCTCAGAGATTTAACAAATGGACAAATTAGTCTTCAATGCTTACTTTCAACAAGGAGAGTATGGCCTTTAAATGGTAATGACTTGGGTTGAATTCAAGCTAGTGACCTAGAAGTGAAAGGTCCTAAAACCCATTACTAAAATCTGCTGAGCCATCTAATTGTGCCCAGGGAATCCTTCTAGAATTGCTGACTTTAGAATGTCAGAAACTAGTCAGAGATGACAGTATTACCAGTGAGTGCAAAATGTGTTTTTCAGGTCCTGGATATAATGGGCGCATTTATGTTTCTCATCTCTAGTTACTGTCATCTCAGCAGTCTTATCTATTCTCCTGCATTCCCTCTTGTCTTGTAGAAATACTTTCTCTGTCAGAGTTTGCTCTTTCATACAATAAACATTTACATAGAGACCTGTCACAGTAGCAAGCATTTAAAATACATTTAGAAAATTCACCTTCATGTTGCATTGGGATTAACTTTTTTTTCAAGCATGAAAACTCCAGAAGGGCTAATGCTGTCAGCTGGTTTCTTAAATACTGACTGTCTTTTATACATGATCAACTGACCCTTTCAAAAGTTATATAAACATCTAATTAATATTATCTAATTGCAAGTGCTTTTTCTCACAAAATGGCAAATAGGCCCCCAATTAGGAAACAGAAGACACACGTAATTTTTAGCCTGTTGGTGAAAAAGGGGGAGAAAAGGGAGACTGAAAAAGACCATTTGTTTTTGGACAATGAATGAATGGAAAATAACTAAATTTCATTGTAATCACAAAAGCTCAGAAGCTATTTTGTCTGACCAGGACCTGAACAATAATCCCCTGTTCTACATACTAAACAAATGGTCATCATTATTTTAAAATCTCAGATGTAAAAAGAATTTGTTGTTTTTCCAAGAGCCTCTTTGTACATCTTTTCTTTGCTTTTAATTCTAGTCTCCCTGGCCAACCAGAAAGAGTTTAACTTTTCTTCCAAGAGAAAGTTCTTCAGATATGTGAATATAATCATCATTTCCTTCCTACATCTTTGCTTCTTCAGGGTAACATCTTGGGTTCCTTTAAACTCATGTTTGGTATGATCTCAAGACCCTTTACCACTCTGCCTCAATTTGGAGTACTCCTAACAAATAAATGATGGGACAAGTGACTTGTTCTGTGACTTAGCATGCCTAAAAGCATTAAAAATGATTTATAAAGCATTTTATTATTTGTAAAGCATTGTGCTATGTACAAAGAGAGATACAAAATTTTTCTAAGAAATATCCTTACCCTCATGAAACTTAGAAGATTACTAAAGAGATAAGGGACAGGTCACAAATAACTATGAAGACATTGTGGGATAATGGAAAAAAGAGTTGATGTTGGCAATAGGAAGTACCTATTTTTTGACACATTGACTGGATGACCTGGAATTTCTCATTATTCTAAGTCACTGTCTAAGATAGTTATCTGTGGGGATAGTACCAGTTTGTATTGGTTGAAGGACTTTGGTCACTTCAGGGATTCCCATACTTTTGAAGTCACAGGATCAGTTCCTGTCCTTTTCTTATCACATGGCCATCATATATCACCTGATAAGTGCTTTTCAGTAGGGATTACTCACTGTGGTTACCAAGAAAACCTTCACCATTTGACAGATTTATGCAGCATAGGAGCTAGAGGAACCTTAGGATAAAACTAACTTCATTCACTTTAAAAATGAGGAAATTGATGAGCAAAGAAGTAACTTTGGCCAAGAGAAAACTTGCTCATTTGCTAAGGAGGTGACTGTGGTATTACAGAGGCCAGATAAATTTAATATGTGAAGGATGTTTAGAAAATGAAGGCCATTTCAGGCATTTGGATGACCTTATAAAATAAGAGGAACAGTTTCATTGTTATTTTTGTAGAACAAGCTACTAGCACAGATCCTGTACCTAAAAAGTCCTTAATAACTTCATTTGTTAAATTGCAGTTCAGGCAGCATGTTATAATAAATAGAGTTCTAGGCTTGAAATCAGTACTGGACTTAAAATCAGGAATACAAAGATTTGGATTTTGCCTTAGGCACATACTAGCTGTGTGACCTTTTCAACGTCATGTAACCTCTGATAATTCCTTTTCTCAATGGGCAAATGTAGCATCTGGATTCAGTGACATCCCTTTCAGTTCTAAATTTATGACTGTATGAAAAAGAATTTAAGGTTAGTTCATAGAAGACTGTGGAAAGCCTTGAATGATAGACAAAATACTAAAAATGTTTCCCAGTAGGTTCTAAGAAGCAAACAAATATTTTTGAGCAGAACAGTGGTGATATTAGATATACCTGAGAGTTTGTAATCCAAGAATTATTCAGGTGGTATAACTTTGGATGTCAGAAGTGGGCCAGACATAACTTGTAGATTTTGCTCATTGTTACATTAAATGGTTCCCAATTCAAGCAAAATGCAGAAGAAAAGGACACATTTTGGATATACTACATGTTTCTGTGTTGTTTATAGAGTAGGAATTAATCTGCAGATAGACTAATTTTTTTCTTTACTCCTTTTGTACTCTCAGTAAAAGATCATTTCAGAACTATTTGGTTTTCTGAGGAAAGGCCATCAAATCTTTACTGAGATCATTGTGGATTTCACACTGAAGGAACAGAACCAGTAACTGGTAATTTTCCTATCCCCCCTCCCCCAATAGCCTATAAGCTAATGTGTTGTCGCTTCATCCTTTGGTCCACTATTAAATGCTTTTTAGAGAAGTTACTGGGAGAATATAAATCAATCATGCAATTTGAACATGCAAGATCATCAGACTTTGGATTTTGATTTGGTCTTTTTGCTAGCAATAATGATGCAAATGTTAATTTTGCTTGTGCCCAGTATTTTGTTCAGTGAACAAAACGGAGAAAACTCACTTGGTATGGGCATCTTCTGGCAAAGAATTTATAACAAGCCTTTCACAAAATTTACTTTAATAATTTACTGATAAATAATTTCATCCCAGGTGATATCTATTTTTGCCATTGTAGATTGTCAGTTTTATATAACCTCTGAAGGTTGTTTAATGAGGTGCTCTGGTTTAAAATAAAATTAATACTTGCACTAGAACTAAGTGCCCATTCCCTTAACTGTGTCCTTCTATAACCAAAATATAATCCATTAGTGGTCTTGTGTTAAAGGTTTTTTTTTTTTTTTTTTTTGGTTTCTACACTGCCCCTCAATAATTGCAGAATCTAAATAGGAGACAATTTATATGTAGGATGACAAATATGAAAATGACTAAATCACATGATCCTATACCCCACAGTGTAAAATAAGTATCTTAGAGAAATGTTTGCCCTGTATTATAAAGTTTTTTTGTTGTAGCTGGACTGAGGCTAATTCAGTTTTCAGGAGCGACTAATGTTAGCAAAGCAGTGACACTGTTGAGTTCATATTGCTCACATTTCAAAGTCCCCATCAGTTGTAAAATGGAGAGAACTGACTAAACATTTCTATGTTATTAAACAGTAAACATTAAAATAATTAAAAGTATAAATTTTTTTAAAAATAATTCATAAGGTATTATAAGATATTTGAAGGCTACTGGCTATACTAGAGTAGAAATATAGTTTCAATTTTTATTTCCAAGCAAAGTGAACACTCAAGAATATGTATACTGAAAAGACATCATACTCAAATCAAAAATTTTAAATTGATGCCATTTTTAAATACTTCAGTCTATTGGCAGGATAGTTGGCTTTGGATTCAAACAGACTTGAGTTCTAGCTCTGCCTCTGATGCTTCTCAGTCATAGGATCTCAGGATCCTTGGGAAGTCACCGAACCTCTCTAATCCTCAGTTTCTTCCTGGGGGAGTGGGGTGTAATAACATAAGCACTTACCTCATAGGGTTTTTGTGAGGATCAAATGAGATTATGTGATATATTTTACTTTGAAAGTACACATAAATATTTGCAATTATGATTATTTTAAAACATTAAATAAATTCCCTCTTTTTTTCTTAAAAAATAAATATATGTGTGTGTGTATGTGTGTGCGTTTGCATGCATATACCTATATACTTCTATAGTTCCATAAAGAATTAGACATTCAGAAACATCTCTGCTGATCTGGATGTAGACTCCTCAACTACCAACTGACCATCCTGGCACAAAACCCAAAAGCAAAGTTGCTTACAATCAGGAAGTTTCCATCAGATGGCTTCTCTCACATACTGACTGAACCATCTTCCATCCAATCTTTGTCATGATGATAATGGTGGTGGTAGTAACAGCAGTTTATACTTACATATCTTTTAGGATTTACAATGCATTTTCTATCCATACCTCATGATAACCTTGTGACATGGTGCCATTGTTATGTATCCATGTTGTAAGGAAAATGAGACTCAGCAAAGTTCAATGACTTGCTCAGTGTGACCTAGTTAGTAAGCATGCATCTTTCTCCTGTGGTATCATTTTGAAATCTGTTTTCTTCTTTCTATTTGTGCATACAAAGAAACTTATAGTCCAAAAAGAAGCTCCCATTATCCATTACTGGTGCCTGAACTGTCTGTAAGACAGTTGTAGTTTTAACTACTCCTTCAAATATCCTGTACAAGACTCAGGCCACAGGGACATCAACAATTGGGTAGAATCCAAAAGTGATTTTCCTTCCCTGTTGGTGCTTAAATTTATTTGGTTTGATATGTTAGATAGAGCAGTGAACTGGGAATCAGAAAGATCTGAAATCGTATCTTGCCTCAGGTTTCCTAGCTGTGTGATCTTCTACAAGGTATTTAACTACTCAGCTCCCCTCAGCCTTCATTTCCTCATGTAGCAGCAGCAAAAAATAGCTACCTCAGAGGAAGCCACTGTACAACGTGGGTGATGGTAGAAACAAAGTTTTCAGCGTTTCATCATTCTTCACCTGACTCTCCATGGCCGTTTGACCCACTTTGCTTCTTCTTTCTTAGATTACCACATGTTTGTAGCAGGATTAAGGATGTCCATGTCATCAAGATAGCTTTTTCTTAACTTTTTAATGAAGCTGTCTTTATAATCAAAATTTTTTGAGCAAACAAATCCTAGAATGCCTAAATGAGGACCCAGTTGATCCTTTGTTCCATAACATTACCCTCTGCATTCACAAGAAAATTCAGTAATTTATACCTAAAGAGATAGTCCTGAGTTATCCATGAAATTAAATTATTAAATTGAATTCTAGATATTTCATTAACATTTCATTGATGAGGCATGCATATACTTTTTTAAATATGCAAAATATCATTATATAATTGCTCAAGCTTCAGAGAAACATTTTAAAAATAAATACTGCAATTATTATCAGTATTTTAAAGGCTAGGGAACTAAGAAAGTATAAGTAACTTGTCTAGATTCTTCCAGTTAGCAAGCAAAAGAAGTGGTATCTGAACCCAGGTAGATCTTCCAAACTGCAAGCCCAAGCACTACAGAATATTATTCTAGAAAGATTTCAATTAAAAAGAGTTCAAAATAAAATAGTTCTAGTTTTATGAAATTCAATTTTAATTTCCTAGAAAACTCACTTATCCATAACCTGTCATTTATCAGTATTGTCTGGTAACTGAGACACTCCCATAATACAGCTTTATCATAAATGATTTTAAAAATTTCCTCAGAACCAACGTAGCATAGTTAATGAAAATATTGAACTTAAAAACAATCATTATTCACAGATAATATTTAGTATCGTAAATTACAAAGCTAAATCAGCTCTGTTCACATAGTATATGTATATATATATGTCTATGTTTGTATGTATGCATATATATCTCATAGGATGATTAATACCAGTATTGAAAAACTATGTTGTCACTGTTCAAGAAATATTGATATTCCCTTATCTTTCTATGAGATAGACTCAATTAGAGATCTTTATTTTTTTTCCCATGAAACAAGTCATCCTTCCAATAAATACTAGGCTCATTATAGTTACAGAAGAAGAGGCAACATCAGCAGATGCATCTGAGCTTGTAAGATATGCTGAACCTATTGTGAACCAACATTTAGTCAATTAATAGAAGCCTTGATAACACTACTTGTTTTCTCTTGAGCTGACAAATCAATATCCTGAACAGAAAGCAGCCACAAAGACTCAACATGTGGAAATAAATGCATTAACTGTTTCTTTGAAGTTGGATAGAAGAGGTGTGATAACCTAGGGGAAGGGCTGTTTTACTGGGCAATGACTCGATGAGAGCACACAAATAAAACTGCACAGTGTTTTCAGAGCCAATAAAACAAAACAAGGGAGGCAACCGTTGAAGAGGACTTTTCTGTTCAGTGCTTTCTCTTCGGAGATTCAGCGAAAGGAGTCTCATGTCATATTTAGGATTGAAAATTAGGATTTTAAAATTTTGTCCTCCTTCCTTTCCCTTCTGTTTTTCTATGCCTTCTCTTTCTTCTCTCCCTTCCCTTTCCATTTCTCTTGTCCTTTTCCATCTTTCCATCTTTTATTCTCCTTTTGTAACCTCCTCCATTACGCTTCCCCATCTAAGCTCTCTTTCTCTCAAGTAAATTAGTTCTACTGCCTGCATGTTCACTCAGTTGTGAATATTAGACATGGCATATTTTTAGCTCTGAATAAAAAAAATAAATAAATACATTAAGTGTTATTCTGAAGGGAAGGGGAAAAGACAGGAACAATCATAAAATAAAGCATATGTCCTCAGAACATTAGACAGAAGGAAAGAATAGTTTTGCTTGGATGATAATGGAAAATTTATATTTGTAAGTGTGACCCACTGTAAAAAAAAGTATTATTATCCCATCATTTGTTAATGTATAATATCTTAGGGGCTTATTTCAATGTCAAGTTCAATAAAATATTATATTTACTAATTAGGATATTTTAAAAAATAATCAGAGACAACACAATCTGGGGCAATATTGAAATATGAGCATGCCCAATGTCATGGTAATCTGCCACTCTTTAGAAGAAAAAAATCAAACAAAATTCTGTCACGAAGACCTATGTCATGGTAACTGAAAAGTCATTGAGTTTCCCTAACACACATCCTCAGAATTCTTCCCTGGTCCCTACTCTATGCTAGGAATAGACAGTGTCACTCTACATGCATAAACATCTCCTCTCTGAACTAGCTGTGCTTGTAGTACCTACATTTCATGATGTTGAGTTGGTAATTAAACATATTGTTTTGAAAGTTCTGGACTTCCAGTGCCAAGATGGTGGAGTAAGGAAGGAACTCTCTGAAGCCCTCCTAAATTCCCTTCCAAATAACTAGAAAACCATTTTAGAATTGATCTAGGAGAAAGAAGCAGTTTAGTAGCATGGCAGGAAAGGTCTGTCTCACTGGGTGGTAGGAGATTGAGGTTCAAGAGTAGCAGCCGCCACCAGATTCACATCATGGGACCTGCATTAGAACCCCAAGCCTGGGGCACTCCACCAGCAAGGCCTTGCCCTTCTACAAACCAACAGATCCCTAAGCAAATTGAGCAGTCTATGCATTTAGGGTACCACTTGAGTGACCCCATCCCCAGCACAATACACCAGCAATGCCCTGATCACATTAGGGACCAGTAGTGAAGTACCATCCTGGGGCTGGACAACAACGAGATCCCCACACCCCTGAAACTACCAGCAGAAAGACCCTTTTTCCATAGCAACCTAGCAGCAGGGCCCCATCCCTGGGGAAAACCAGAAACAAGATTTGTCCTCCAGGGCCAGCCATCAGAAAGACTCTTTTATCATAGCAACCTAGTTGCAAGTCCCCACCCCTAGACCAAGTCAGCAGCTAAACCTCACACCCAGTTGAGGCCAATGGGGAGACTCTGCCCACCCCACCATAAACCAGAAGAGAAACTTACCCTTCAGAGAAATCAATCAGCTAAGCCCTGAAGCCCAGTGAAAGCCATCAGTAAGACCCAGAACTGCAACACAAAAACTCGAGGCAGTGCAGGACCAGAGTCCAATTCTCACATAAAAACACTAAGCAATAAAAAAAGGCAGTAAAAATTAACAAAAACAAAAACAAAAAAGAATTTGACTAAAGAAAGTTACTAGGATGATAAAGAGGATCAAAGCATAAACTTAGAAGAGGACAATAGTGTCAAAATGGAGGTATGTGAAGCCTCAAAGGAAAAAAAAATGTATTTTGAGCTCAGGTCCCAAAATAATTGCCAGAAGAGCTTAAAAAGGATTTTAAAAAGCAAATCAGAGAAGTAGAAGAAAAATTGGGGAAAGAAATGAGAGTAATACAATAGAATCATTAAAGAAAATAGCTACAAAAATTTACCTGGGGGGTGGGTTCCCTAAAAATAGAATTGGCCAAATGAGAAAGGAAGCTCACTGAAGAAAATAATTGCTTAAAAATTATAATCAAGCAAGTGGAAACTGATGACTTTATGAGACACCAAGTTATAATCAAACAAAATCAAAAAAGTAAAAAAAAAAAAATAGAAGAAAATGCGAAATTTCTCATTGGAAAAGCAACTGACATAGGAAATGGATCTGGGAGAGATAATGTAAGAATTACTGGACTGTCTGAAAGCCACAATGGAAAAAAAAAAGCTTGGAGCATGCCTTTCAAGAAATTATTAAAGAAAACTGCCCTGAAAACCAGAGGGCAAAATATAAATTGAAAGAATCCATCCATCGCTGCCTGAAAGACATGCCAAAATGAAAACTCCAAAAGCATGATAGCCAAATCCCAGCTTTCACACATCAGGGAAAAAGTATTGCAAGCAGCCAAAAAGAAACAATTGAAATATTATGGAGTTACAGTAAGGATTACACAGGATTTGGCAGCTTCCACGTTAAAGAACTAGAAGTCTTAGAATATGATACATCAGAAGGCAATGGAGTTAAGATTACAACCAAGAAACACCTATCCAACAAAACTGAATATAATTTTTCAGGGAAAAAAATAGATATTTAATGAAATAGAGGAATTTTAAACATTTCTAATTAAAAGACCAGATCTGAATTAAAAATATGACCTCCAAATGCAAGATTCAAGTGAAACATAAAAAGGTTAAAAAATAAACAAGAAAAAGAAAACATAAGAAATTCATAAAGGTCATATACTTCTATATGTCAAGATAATAGTTGTAATTCTTAACAGTTTTACTACTCTAAGAAAAATTAGAAGGCATATATGTTGACAGAAGGATATAAGACAACTTTGATTGGATGATACTCCAAAAAACAAAATACACAGGTGACAAAGATAATTGCACTGGAAGGAAGAGGTGGGGGTGATTGAATTCAGTGAATTATCCCACATAAAAGAAATACGGGGAAAAAAAGCTATAATAATGAAGGGAAAGATGAGGAGAGCGGGCATGGTAGGCAATTCTTAAACCTTACTCTCATCAAAATTGACTCAAAGAGGGAATAACATATACACTCAGTTGGATACAGAAATTTATCTTACCTGTATGGAAGTTAAAAAGGGATGACAATAATAAAAAGGGTAGGGGGAACTGATAAAAGGCAGAGTATATTAGAGAAGGTGGTGATCAGAAGTAAACCCTTGTGAGGAAGGAAAGGGTGAGGAGTAGGAGAGGAAGGGGGATAAACAAGCAAAAATAGCATGGAGGGAAATACACAGTTATAATTATAAATGTGAATGGGATGAACTCATCCATAAAACAGCAGTGGAGGGCAGAATGGATTAAAAACCATAATCCTACAACATAAACTTTACAAGAATCACCTTTGAAGCAGACAGATGTACACAGGGTAAAGGTAAGGGGTTGGAGCAGATTCTATTATGCTTCATCTGAAGCAAAGAAAGAGGGAGCAATTCTGATCTCAGACCAAACAAAATCAAAAATAGATCTAATTAAATGAGATCAAGAAGAAAAGTGTATCTTGCTTAAAGTAATGAATGATGTATCAACACTAAAACATATATGCACCCAATGGTATAGCATGGTAAAACTACGTAGTGGGGTACCATACTTTCCTCTCTCAGAAGTAGATAAGTCCAACCAAAAGAAAAGATAAACAAGAAATTTAGGAGATGAAGAAAATTCTGGAAAAGTTAGATATGATAGATCTCTGGAGAAAACTGAATGGGAATAGAAATAAATATATATATTTTTTCTCAGCAGTACATGGCACCTACACTAAAGTTGACCATGTATTAGGATATAGAAACCTTAACCAAATGCAGAAAAGCAGAAATAGTAAACTCATCCTTTTCAGAAAATAATGAAATAAAAATTATATTGAATGATGAACAATGAAAAGAGAGATTAAAATTAATTGGAAATTAAAGAATCTAATTCTAAAAAAAAGCAAGCGGATCACAAAACAAATCATAGAACTAATTGATAATCCCATTAAGAAAATGAAAATGAAACCATATACCAAAATGTATGGGATGCAAAGTAGTAATTAGGAGAAAATTTATATCTCTAATTGCTTACATCAATAAAACAGAGAAAAAAGCAGATGAATGAATTGGACATGCAACTTAAAAATAAACTAGAAAAATAAATAATTAAAAACCTCCAATTAACACCAAATTGGACATCTTGAAAAATCAAAGGAGAGATTAATGACCTCGTGATGCATCAGGGACCTTCTGCTTCCCTTTCCAAACTTCTCAAGGACTCTTGTGAAGTGTATTTAGCTGTGTATTTATCACTTGTTTTAGGACAGAAGTTTTTAACCATTTTGCAAGTGTCATGGACCCACATAGAAGACTTGAACCCTATGTATTCCTTCAAAGCATGCCTTTAAAATACATATTATACATATAAAATTACAAGGGAACCAAACATATTAATATATCTATATATTAAAATGGATATATATGTATATATGTGTGTGTATTAAAATGGTTATCAAAATATATGATAAAAACCCCATTAGGTATATAGCATTTTTCTTCCTCTGAGTATCATGAGAATTCCCATCTACTGCTACTTCTCCTCAGTGTTAGCAGTACTGCCCTGTTGAAGTGACTTTTTTCATTACCAAATTACTCTCTGACCCTCTCACCTGCAGGTGTCACTAGCGCCAGTGGACTAATGTGACACTACTGACTGTTCTTATCTTCCTGGCTCAGGACAAACAAGCCCAGCTGCTTGAGACATCAAATCAAATTATTGCAATTTCTCAGTTGCTTCCCCTTCCTCTTCCTTTTCTCCCCCCAATTCTCCTTTCACATATATTCATTAAGTATCTATTATGTATGAGGCTTTGGGGAGGAGGTACAGAAAGTCAAGGCAAACAAAAGACAGGTCTTCAAGGAGTTTGTGTCCTGGGACTTTCTTCCAATGGTTTCTGTGTATGGTATTCAGCAATAATAGTATAAACATATTTTTAGTTAATATTCTAGTGGAAAGAAGCCCATAGATTCCATAGATCTCTTTAATTATCTTTTACTTGACAAGTTTGCATACATCTCTGGGCCCTAGTGTTCTCATCTGTGAAAGGAGAGGATCAAAGTAGATGATATCTTATGTCCTTTCGAGCTATAAAATTATTTTCTTCTCTGAATATTATACCATATTAATGAGGCTTCCTATGTAGAATTTTTTCTTCTTTTTGGAAAGGAAACTGAAGACTGATCATCCTTTAAGAGTTAATCTTTAAGCAAAACTTAAATCTTGATTAGTGAGGGAGAAATATGAAGGGTAGAAGCAAAGCTTTCTTTATGCTGAGAGTAGGTAACACAAAGCGACATGTTTGATTATGTATGCATCAGCAACTATGATTTATGGCACCTGTTTGCATCTGTTACATGATTGATGGGTTTGCAAGCCAAAAATAAAGCTAGTCACTTCACACCTGAGGTTTTATAAGTGATAGTTTGGTAGGAAAGCTAGGAAATGAAAACGACTAAACATACGTTTTTGCTATATGAAAAGTTGGGAGCAAAGTAAAGCCATTCTGCCATTTAGTAGATACATTATCATATGGCATAATTAATTGAAATTCATTTATCATATGTGTGTATGTGTGTATACACACATGTATACAAACACATGCATAAGTACACACATATCCATATTTCATATATATTTGAGATATTTAACAACTTCAATTCAAGTAATCTTTTAAAAGAAAACAAGAGTCAGAAATAACATGTGATTTTCAGTGGGAGGGAGAACACTAATCTTTGACTTAGTCACTAAATTTTAGGGAGTTGCCTGAGTCACATAGAAGCTAATTGAATTTCTCAGAATCAGATGGCTATTAACTGAGGTACAATATAAGCACATGTCTTCCTACCCGCCAACCCATCTATCTGTCAGATATACCATACTACCTTGATTAGTGTAAACATAATTAATGATAATAATAATGTTACAGTGCTTTATACTTCATGAAACACTTTCTCTTCACAAAGAGCTGCTTATTTGACTACTTAAATATTACTTATTATTAATATGTAACAAGGCAATGAAGTTAATGAAGAGTTTTTCCATGATTTTACAAGTAGCAATCGACTGTGCTGACACTACAGTTGCTTCTTAAATACATTTAGTTATCCTTTCCATTGTGACACACTGCCTCTAAAATGTCATTTTGAGCATCAAAAGTTTAAATTTCTAGACATAAATGGATAACCTTGCTCCACATGGACTAAATGTATTAAAATTTCAAGAAAATTTGAGCTTTTTGCTTTATTATATTTTTGGCTCCAGATTTTTATGATATCACTGTTAAAAAAAGGTGGGGAGGTACCTTGATTTGAAATTCTAAAATCCTGCAGTTGTGTATCAGCTTGCAATCTTCTTTGTGGATATTTAGGATAGTTGTATTGGCACCATAGTTAAGAAACAAATGAAATTTCAGAACCTCAGTAGTGTGGTTCATTTAGCTCATCGATGGGACACATGCAATCTTCTAAGAGAACTGTTCTGGAAAGATTAGCTTCTACATGTGAGCAGCTGAAGATTGTCTCTATAATAAGATATAATTATTCCTTCATGCAAAAAGCCACATTGAACAACAGGCAAACCATCTAATTCATTCTGCAACACTATTATTTGGCTTGAATGATTTCATTTATGTCTGATATTCCATCAACAGAGCATACAATGAATTGGAATGATGAAGTAAACGGACTCATCTTACGACTTACACTCTTGTCATTTTTTCTGGTCTCCATTCATTGCTTCCAAAATATTACTCAGGGTGACTGGAAAGCTGAGGTAGGAGATACCAGCAGCAATAGTGGCTTGATACGAATCTGACAAAGCCCAGGAGTAAGTGTTTCTAACATGTTCTCTGAGCAGAAGTAGCAGTGGGACCCCACAGCAGACAGTGGAGTTTGAAAGCCTGAGGCAGGACACAAGGCTTTTGCCAACACTTCCCACACTTCTAATTTAAAAAGAAAAATGAATGGTAGTTGTATAAAGTGTTCTCTCTTTTCCTCCCTTCCCTTCCTTATACTTTTCCCAAAAGCTATGAGATTAGCTATTAAAATAGCTAATTACAATAGTAATTACAAATCCATATCACTTCTCACCCTGAGAATTTTTCAAGGACCAATGGAATAGGGGAAGGACAGACAATCTTGCCCCATGCATATAAAACTACTACAGGATATTTATTGCAACCATCCTGTTTCCTTACCATTCCCTAATAGAGAAATACCTATACTTCCTTTTTTATCTTTCTTTTCCTTTTGCCTTCTGTATTAACTCTAGTGCCTTCAGGTACTGCTTGACCACACTAATGGTACCTAGAGCTGAAGAGTTAATGAATCTGACCATCCACTTCTTGCTGCCACTCAAAACTAAGGATTAAAAACTCAACTTATCCAGGAACCTCAGAAAGAGGGATTTCATCTGTATGTCTAATGATTTAGTGTGTTGACACTTGGCAGCTGTCAATTGAATAAGAAGCTCTCTAGTTGGCCAAATAAAAAGCATGCACAGAGAGAAGGATAAGCATTCAAAGGCTCAACTGCTTTGCCTGACTCCATTACCTATTAATTAGCCACTTGAGCTGGAGACTCAGACATTCTTTTCTGTATGGGAATGGACTCATTTTTATGGCAAACATCTCACTGAAATGTTTGCTAAGAAAGGGCTGTTTTCACCCACATGCATTGATTATTTCTTCTGCGAACAAAAGACACGTAGTTTGGAGCAGTTTTTTTCTACCATCTCCAGTTGAGTTAAATAGAAAAGCATTTAGTCTCTTGAACGTCACTTTGCTCCAGATGCTCCCAACTCAGAGTTTATCAAAATTTCCTGCTTTCTTGCTTCCTTATAGCATTGAACACAGACGATTCATCTTTCACCTCACATACAGTTTGACTGCTAATATTTACCACTTCATGTTTTCCTTCTCTCTTTCGATTAAGCCTCAAGTATTCACTCTAATTTCATAGCCATATGAATGGAAGTCAGAAAGCTCTTTCTACTATATGCTTTTCTTATTGATTCAGTTATCTTTTTTTCTAACAAATACATTTTCTGCCATCTTGATGTTAACCTGTGTTCTTCCTTTCAAAGCTTTTGCCACAGGTCAGATACCCTCAATAACCTTCACCTTGTGTTTTTTTAAAGTTATTTCCCTCATGTGCTTCATTTTGCTTGTCTGTTGAGGAATCCTGGACTCTCTACGATCCCAGCCATCAATCCTTTAATGATATAAACAAGCTACATTAAGATACAGTACCAAAAGCAACATGTCTGTATCACAAAGAGCTTTGAACATTCAAACCAAAGAAGTTGAGGAGAAGAAATCTACATGCAAACGAAAATAGCCCTTCTTCCCAGAAGTTGCATTTAATTAGAGTTTTGTCATTTGCATTGAATGGTCAATCAATATCTTTGCTTCTCTGCAATTTTCTTTATAGTTTGATAATTAATTTGAAGTGATTCAACTTGCCTTATATTGTTGTTTCCCTTGAAAGTCAGTTTATAATTGTTAGACTGGAGGAGGGCCTAGATCCAGGCAATATTGGGAGGGAACACAGTTTGTCATTAGTATCTTTTCATCTTTGACACCTCTGCATCTCAATTTTAGGGCCATTCACCCAATTTTCAGTGACCTTGTTTCCACATCTGGAGCTGGTATCTCATTATTCCACTCTTATCTCTGACACTATATTTTATCCATTTCTTTCATAAAGCAAGCCCATCTTGAAAAGCATTCATTCAAGCATTTGATAAAATGATGCACTAACCTTATAAATCCAGTCACATTTAGGCATGAATTGCTTTTGATGGCCTAATAATTTATCCATTCTAGAACATAACATTAACTACCAGAAGTGATATTTAATAGTAAAATTCCAGAAATAGCAGCAGGTTAGTTATATTATATGAACCAGAGAGGTTCCCCCTCATAATCTGGATTCCAGGTATGTAACAAGTTACCCTTGTTGTCTGACTTTGGTCAAACATTCTACCTCAAAAGCTGCATAGAAACACAGCTCACCAGTCCCAAGTCTAGTCTTTATTATAACTTTAAGACATACACAGAATTTAATAGCTCCAACAAAGAACTGAGTACATAGAGGCACAAACATATAGAAATAGAAATTGTTATATAAAAGGGCTTGAATACCACCAATGATTGTTTCAAAAGTTATATTAATAATATCTAATAATAATGGACCCACATATAGACATGGAACTTCCTAGGGACAGAAACTTTGCTGTATCTATCTATCTTTTTAAAAATCAGACTCTAGCATAATGTTGTACACCCAATAAGGGCTTAATAGGTATTTGTTGAATTAATGTATAATACATAATTTAATGAGTGAAATTTTATAACACAGATAACCCTTATATGCCAAGTGTTGTTCAGGAGATGCAGGAGAGCTCCTAGCACTAGCAGGTTCACTCTTGATCTGGGTAGCCAGGAAGACAGGATCAGAGACATAAGGGATTAAATAAACTTACTTTATTCTAATCTTTTCAAAGGGGTTTGCTGAAAATGGGAGCAGCAACTTGTTCACCATTTCTTAAATACTCTTCTCATGGGGACAGGCAAGAATACAGTAGGAGCTACAACTCTTACAGATCCCCTAAGTCCTGGGCTGATCAACATGTGTACAGCATTTCAGCTTGTACATTGCCACCTAAGCCTCAATGCAGGCCAACTGAGACAAGCACACATGTGCTTACCTCTTGTGCATGCCTATTCCTCCTAAGTCTCTATGGGGGCCATTTGAAGTGATTCCTCACTTACTGACCAGTGTCTGTTTGATTTATATATAGGGTAATAGACAAAGAAGGCAATTTACCAGCAATAGTCTCAAATGTTTACATTATCTCATCTTTATATCTCACAGCACAAGTGTGGTAGAGATACTTACAAGCCATGAGCCTCAGAACTAGTGATTGCTATGGCCATGGATCCTGGAAACTATTGTCTAATAAAAGGAGTAACAAAATTCACCTTATACACACTAAAATCCACTTTACATACAAGTTTTAAATAGTTATAAGTGACTAGAGAGTTTTGAAAAATTACATAATAATTTCTCAATACATAGTTTATTTTTTATTTTTATTTTGTTTACAATATATTCACTTTATTTATTTTTAATGCTCTACAATCACTACCAGAAAACTTAGATTTCTTTCCCCCTACCTGCCCCCCACCAACCTCCTCCCTTCCCAAGACAGCATACATTCTATATAGGATCTACACATATATTCCTATTGAATATACTTTCATTATAGTCATGCTGTGGAGAAGAACTAAAATAAGTGGGAGAAATCATATAACAAACCAAAACATAATTCACACACACACACACACACACACACACACACACACACACACACGATCTCCTACATTCTGCAACTGAATTTCTTAGATCTTTCTCTGAATGTGGAAGGCATTTTGCCTTAAAAGACCATTGGCAATTTTTTTTTAATGGCCTTGCATTGCTATGAAGATCCAAGTCTACCAGAAAAAAATTCTCTCACACTGTGGTCGTTGCTGGGCACAAAGTTCTCCTGGTTCTGTCCCTTTCACTCAGAATCAGATCATATAAGTCTTTCCAGGCCTCTCTGAAGTCTTCTTGTTCATCATTTCTTAATAGGCAAATTTCAGAGGAAGAAATTAAAGATATCAATAATCATATGAAAAAATGCTCTAAATCACTTTTGATTAGAGAGATGCAAATGAAAACAACTCTGAGGTACCACATCACACCGATTAGATGGGCTAACATGACAGAACAGGAAAATGATAAATGTTGGAGAGGATGTGGGAGAGTTGGAACACTAATTCATTGTTGGTAGAGCTGTGAGCTCATTCAACCATTCTGGAGAGCGGTTTGGAACTATGCCTAAAGGGCTACAAAAATGTGCATACTCTTTGACCCAGCAATATCGCTTCTAGGACTGTATCCGCAAGAGATCATAAAAATGGGAAAGGGTCCCACATGTACAAAAATATTTATAGCAGCACTCTCTGTAGTGACCAAAAATTGGAAATCAAGGGGATGCCCATCAATTGGGGAATGGCTGAATAAATTATGGTATACATAGTTTATTTTTAATAACATATCTTAGCAATGGTGGTATATAGATAGAACAAAACTTTTCATTTGAAAATTAAAAAAAAAAAGTAAGGTCATTGGAGAAAAAAAGAGTGAAATTATGATTTATCTTTAATTTTATGACATTTTTCCTTTCACTAACACTACTTGTAATTTCCTGGATTAAGGATTCGATAACTGTGGTCATTTTATTTTGGATTTGCAGATGATTTAAGCAGGCCAAAGTTTCTGTCTACAGGCAACTAGATGGCAAAATAGATAAAGCAGTGGGCGAAGAGTCTGGAAAACCTGATTTCAAATTTGGCCTCAGAAACTAATAACTCTGTGACCATGAGAAAGTCACTTAATCTCAATCTGCCCTGTTTTCCTTCTTGATAAAATGGAGGAATCTTATAGAACTCTGGTGGTGCATATAGTTATTCTGAAAGATAAGAAATCTAAATATCATTAAAGTTTACCCCTGTCCTATATAGATCCAGAGGAATGAACTAAGCTCTGTCCAAGTACCCACTAGATCAATGACTAGGGGCTGCCAAATAGTGCAGTAAACCAATACAATGAAGTCACTTAAAATATGAATCTTATGTGACTATTTTGAAATTGTGTTGATACGCATTAAATCCAAAAAAACTGAAAATAACTTCTGAATAGTGGTCAAAAGATGAAAACAAAATTAGCTAAAGGAGGAAACATATACCAGGACATGATATTTAAAAGTTTAACTGCCTTCAAAGTTCATGAAATTCCAATCTTTGTACCTTAAAAATAGATTCCTAACTGTGTGGTTTGATTGAGACATTTTTATTTGTAGTTATAGAACTACAAATAAATAAGTAAATCCCACTGAGTGGGTCCCAATCAATCAATTAATAAACATTTATTAAACATCAAATATATGCTAGGTACTGGAGGTACAGAAAGAGGCAACAGACAATCCCTTCCATTAAGCAAGTTGCAGTCTAATGGGAGAGACAACAATCAAACAAATATATAGAAAGCAGACTATATCCAGGATAAATGGGAAATAATTCAAAGAGCAAAGCCATTAGAATTAGGAGGGGTTGAGGAAGGTTTGTAGTAAAAAAATTCAATTAAAGAGTCTCTTTAGAAATTCAGTTTCTTTTCTTCCTTCCTCCCTTTCTCCCTTCCTTCCATGCTTTGTTTTTCTGTCTCTCATCCTCTCCCTCTCCTTCTTTCTCTCCCTTTCTTTCTTCCTCTACCTCTACTAGAATAGCACAGGAATTTTGTGATTGTCCGGGTCAGAATTTTTTTTCTAAAATACACTCTGACTTTAATAGTTGGTATCAATCATATCCTGTTATTTTCTATAGAAGTAGAACTGGAGGGTCTTCCAAGGTCATCTAGCCAAAACTAGGAAGCTTGATTTAAGAAGAGTATATAACTTTGACAAGGTCACAAAGGTATAAACTTCAATGGCAGAATTTGATTCCAGATTTTCTGACTCCAGAATAACTTTGATTTCTACTCTTAACATACTGATTTAAAACCTAGAAATGTTTTTAAACTTATTCTACATTGGGTTTTCTCATATGTTAATTCATTATTAGTTTATTTAGTATCAACTCTAGGTCAGACACCGTGCAGGACACAGAATGCAAAAACAGAAAAAGGAAACCTTCCTCTAAAAGTCTACTGTTTACTTATTCTATGTCTTCTACAAAAGCATGTTGGAAATGTAAGTAAATTGTTTTGGACTTTTCCTTAGCATTCATTCTGCATTTTGTGTGAATTAAAGACATCAGGAATTGAAGTTCTAAGCAGCAACCCAAAAAACTTATGCACAATTACAGCCAAAGGTGTAGTTCTAGAGACCAACTTCATGACCCAAATGTTGTATTAATATTCTATATGCTAGTTCATGTTCTAGCATCTGCATAGCCTTAAGCAATCAATATTAAATTGTGGATATAAATTCATATTTATGCATTTTGCCTTATCATAAAATTTCACTTGATTGAATCCAGGGAACAAGGATCAACATGTCATTGTATCAGTATTTATATCTGTTAACCCAGTCAATAAGTAGATTTGTCTCTTTTCTCTGAGTGGAAGACCCTCTCTCTCTCCATCAATGATTGGCAGTCAAGAATGAAGAAGAAAAATTAAAGATACTGCGGATTGTTTGAAGTTTCACATATCTAAATGGTATCTTTTCCCTAGTTTCTAGCCCATAGTAGATGGTATAAATATCAGTTGTTAGTTTGCCTTGATATGGAAGGGTTATTCCTTGAGTAGTTGACCTGGATGTCTAGATTGGCGGTTCATATGGATGTTTGCAATTGTAATTGATTTAAGAATAAAATCAAAGATGAAATGCTAAGTGAGGTTGTTGTGGGGATGGTGAGGGGTCTGTACCATTCACACTTTTTACTTACAGTGGAGAATTCAAATGTTTATGTCACCAAAGGTACCATGAAATGATGGAAAATAGCAAGTTTTAATTTTACAAGCTAAAAGCAATAAATAATTCTCTTTCCCTGGCTGTCACTCTCTGTTACCATTCAATTAATTGTGGTCTCTTGGATTGGAATGAATGCATTTCGAAATTTCTATCTCCTTAGCATTGGTTTTATTGTTTGATACTTAATTACTTGCTAATGGGCTTCCCCAAAGGAATCATAAATAGTGAATAAATCAATTCAATAATGGAGTCTTACTTTTTTTTCCCTCAAGAATGTGTTTGTTGACAGTTGTTCATTTAAGAGAACTCTTCTTGGTGTTGATGATGTCAAAAATGAATACTCACCTTCTATATACTCCTTTTAGTATTTGAAAATGGTATATTCTGACCTCTTTCAGCAAAAAAAGGTGTTCATTTCATTAATTGAAACTGACAACTGACTCCTTTTGAGCCATTTTAAATCCAGAACAAGTTTGCTATTTACTAGTTTCAAGAGAAAAAGAAGAATTTTGTGATGAGAAATATTTCCCTGTCCTGAAAAGAAATGAAACTAGATTTACTGTCTGTTCTAAATGTAGAGGAAGAAGAATTCTTCTTTTCTTGGTCATCACCAGCATTCCAGTACTTCTGTCCACTCACAACCTACAGGGCAAGAAAGGGAAATTTACATCTGATCTAAAATGTCATGTCAGGGCACTAGGCTTCTTCTTTGTTTTTTTTTTTTGTTTTTTTTTTTTTTATTAAATGGTGTTTTTCAGCATCTGCTTCCTTCTGATCCTTTAGCCCAAACAGCCAAATTTGCTGATATAGTGAAAAAATGCAACACCGCCATTGGCTTTTCCCAGCAATTTAGCATGAAAGAGAAAAGCTGAGCTGGAGGTTTCACAATGCCTTATGACTGCTGATCAGAGAAAATGCAGTTTTTGCAACTTCTAATTTACGTCCTGATACAGTTGTAAGTTGAAAAAAATAAATTTGGAAGGAATGTGAAATGTAGGAGAGTAACAATTGAATGTGGTTTCCAAATGAGTCCTTTTCTTGTTCTCAGTTTGATATTCCCTCTCACCCCCACCAAAATGCTCCTTTGTAAACATTAATTTCTGCTCATGGGCAGACATAGATTGCCAGTTACCTACAAGTTTTAGCAATTCTTGATGAATCCTGACTCCTCCCCTTTTACTGCCCCCCCATTTTTAAAGTGGGTTATGGTAGATATGCATTGCAGTACCATTTGATGACAATATTAGACATGTTGGACATACATACATAGTAACCAGCATTTCCATGATATTTTGGTCATCTGTGAATTGAGTTTAGAAATGAAAAAAACAACATTAGTTTGAGGCCCAATTTTTATACTTAGTATCTATGTCTTAGGACAAAGGCTTCATGAAGGCGAATCATGACTTGCAAGTGAATTGGATTTAATTGAGGGAGAGCTGTGCAAAATAACAAACCTCACTTTCTCCTCCAGTGGCAAGATATAAATCAGAATAACTGGAGATGGCCTTGTATGCAGTGGGATCCCTTGAACTTTATAAGCTAAGGTCTTTGCAGGTATTAGTTTGACTGAGATAAAACCCATTCAGAGATTAAAGCTAGGTAAGAAGTGAGGGAAAGAATGATCTCTTTTATCTAGCAAAAAAAAGTCTGTCTGAGAGGGGAAGACTTAGGGTTTCTAGTCAAAACAGATGCAATTGCTATTTACATTCACTCTGGGCCATCAGGACCCAAACAATGACTACTAAGTGGGGCTTGGCCTTGGACCTATTGGTGACCAGTGAATGAGAGCCAGAGTCAATTGGGTTTAAGTCATGGTCCCTAAGAGAGAAATCTAGCTTATAAATCACAAGATACCTTTCAAAATTTTAGCAATCAAAATTTATAATCCTTTGGGCAGACTCCTTGCAGTTAAGAGTATCATACACTATGTGGACAGATGGGGAGGAAGAAGGGGGAAAGGAAAGCAGAGAAGAGGAGAGAAGAGGAGAAGTAAGGACAGGAGGAAGAAGCTGTATTGGCCAACTGGAATTGGCCAATTGGGTCCCCGGTGGGGAAGTTCATACTACTCATAGATTCTTGTTTGTCTTTTACTCTTGAAGATGATCATGACATCAGGAAGGTGATGCCATAACTTGCAAGTGAATTGGATTTAAGTGAGGGAGGACTATGCAAAGTCACCACCCTCACTTTCTTCTCTGGAAGTATCTGGCATATCAAAATGATCATTTAGGTCAAGTGAGTGACTTCATCTCTCTGACACCAACTTTCCTCATCTGCAAATTCAAGGCATTATTGGACAGTTTTTCAAGTCCCTTCTAGAACTAGTATACTCTGAATTTTGTGTTCTAGTACATCTGTCTCATTTTAAAGATGAAGAAATGGAGATCCTAAATGGTTAAGTAATTTGTCTAAAGTCACAGAAAGTGTCATCTCAAGAATTAGAACCCAATTCTTCGGACTTCCAGTTTAGTATGAATTTTAATTAATTTTTTTAAATTGAATTATTTTATTTGTTTTCAGTGTTTGACAACCACTTTCATATTTCTTAGATTTTTTTCCACTGCTTCTCCCTCCCTCTCCCCTCCATCCCCACTCCCTCTCTGAGATGGTGTACAATCTTATATAGGTTCTACACGTACACTCTTATTAAATGCATATTGCATAGAAGAATTAAAATGAATGGGAGAAACCATAAAACAAAAGAAATCATAATACAAAAGAAAATGGTATGTTTCTATCTGGAATCCAATTCCATAGTTCTTTCTCTGGATGTAGAAGGCATTTTTCCTCAAGTCCATTGGAAATTTTTTAAGTCCTTGAATTTCAATGAAGTGCTAAGATTACCAGAAAAATTTCTTGCACACTGTGGTCATTGCTGTGTACAAAGTTCTCCTGGTTCAGCTCCTTTCACTCAGTATCAGTTCATATAAGTCTTTTCAGGCTTCTCTGACGTCTTCCTGTTCATCGTTTCTCTCTCTTTTTTTTGAAGAACTATTGTTGTTTATTGAGCAAAAAACTGACTTCCTGCTACTGAGAAGTTATAGCCATCATTACCTTTCTCTTCTTCTGCATAATCTTCCTTAAACCTGCCCTTTCTCCTTCATTCTTTTTTTATGTTTATTTAGTTTTTAGTTTTCAGTATTCATTTCCACAAAATGTTGAGTTCCAAATTTTCTCACTCTCTCCCCTCCCCCCACCCCATAACACCTTGCATTCTGATTACCCTTCCCTCAATATACCCTCCCTTCTATCACACCCCTCCCTTCCCTTATCCCCTTCTTCTTTTCTTTTAGGGCAAGATAGGTTTCTATTCCCCATTACCTGTATTTCTTATTTCCCAGTTGTATGCAAAAGCAATTCTCAACATTCATTCCTAATACTTTGAATTCCAACTTCTCTCCCTTCCTCCTTCCTCACCCATCCCCACTGAGAAGGTAAGCAATTCAATATAGGCTGTATAAGTGTAATTTTGCAAAAGACTTCCATAATAGTCATGTTGTGGAAGACTAACTATATTTCCCTCCATCCTATCCTGCCCCCCATTTATTCTATTCTCTTTTGACCTTGTCCCTCCCCAAAAGTGTTTATTTCTGATTACTCCCTTCTCCCATTTGCCCTCCCTTCTATCATCCCCCTCACCCCACTTGTCCCCTTCTCCCCTACTCTTCTGTAGTGCAAGATATACTTTGACACCAAAGTGAGTGACCATGTCATTCCCTCAAGCCAAATATGAAGAGAGTAAATAATTCATGCTTTTTAAAATATATATACTTCATTTAGTTTTCAGTTCTTAACATTCACGTCCACAAGACTTTGAATTCAAAATTTTCTCCCCATCTCACCCCAGCCCCCACCCCAGGACAGCATGTACCTCATCCACTCTTTCCTCCAGTCTGTCCTCCCTTCTATTACTCACTCTTCTTCCATACCCCTTCCCCTCTATTTTCCTGCAGGGCAAAATAGGTCTCTGTACTCCATTGCCTGTATAGCTAATTTCCAGTTGCATGCTAAAAATTTTTTTAACATTTATTGTTATAGCTTTGAGTCCCATACTCTCTCCCCTCCCACCCTCATTCAAAAAACAAACAATTCAATATAGGTCATACATGTGTAATAATGCAAAGCACTTCCATACTAGTTATGTTGTAAGACTAACCACATTTCTTTCTGTTCTATCCTGCCCTTCACTTATTCCATTCTCTACCTTGACCTGTCCTCCCCCAATAGTGTTTGCTTCTGATTATCCCTTTCCCCAATATGCTGTCCCTTCTATTATTTTCCTTCTCCTATTCCTTTCCCCCTTGACTTCCTGCAGGATAAAATAGATTTCTATATCCAATTGAATGTGTGTTATTCCCTCCTTCAGTCAAATTCCATGAGAGTAAGGCTCAATTATTTCCTATCATCTCCCCCCTCTTCTTTTCCATTGTAGAATCTCTTTCTTCCCTCGTATGTGAGATGATTTGCTACATTCTACATCTCCCTTTCTCTTATTCCTAGTACATTCCATTCAACAGTAAATTTTATTTTTTTACATATTCTCCCTTCATATTCAGCTCACCCTGTGCCCCCCCATACACACACACACACACACACACATATTTATACATACCCGCATATACATGAATTTATACACATGTACATATGTATACCTACACAAATATGACATATGCATACATACATACCCATACACACACACACACACACACACACATATTCCCTCTAACTACCCTAATACTGAAAAAGGTCTCATGAGTTACAAATAACGTCTTTCCATGTAGGAATATAAACAGTTCAACTTTAATGAGGTCCTTAAGGCTTCTCTTTCCTGTTTACCTTTTCATGCTTCTCTTGATTCTTGATTCTTGAAAGTCAAATTTTTGATTCAGCTCTGATCTTTTCAACAAGAATACTTGAAAGTCCTCTATTTCATTGAAATTCCATTTTTCCCTCTGAAGTATTATAGTCAGTTTTGCTGGGTAGGTGATTCTTGGTTTTAATCCTGGCTCCTTTGACCTCTGGAATATTATATTCCAAACCCTTCAATCACTTAGTGTAGAAGCTGCTAAGTCCTGTGTTATCATGATTGTGTTTCCACAATACTTGAAATGTTTCTTTCTGACTGCTTGTAATATTTTCTCCTTGACCTGGGAACTCTGAAATTTGGCTACAATATTCCTAGGAGTTTTCCTTTCGGGGTCTCTTTCAGGAGGTGTTCAGTGAATTTTTTCCTTTTCTATTTTACCCTGTGGTTCTAGAATATCAAGGCAGTTTTCTTTCATAATTTCTTAGAAGATGATGTCTAGGCTCTTTTTTTGATCATGGTTTCCAGGTAGACCAATAATTTTTAAATTATCTGTCCTGGATCTATTTTCTAGGTCAGATGTTTTTCCAATGAGGTATTTCACATTGTCTTCTATTTTTTTAATTCTTTTGGTTTTGTTTTATAATTTCTTGGCTTCTCATAAAATCATTAGCTTCCATCTGCTCTATTCTGATTTTTAAAGAATAATTTTCTTCAGTAAGCTTTTGAATCCCCTTTTCCTTTTGGCTAATTCTGATATTTAAAACATTCTTCTCCTCATTGGCTTTTTGGACCTCTTTGCCATTTGGGTTAGTCTATTTTTTAAAGGTATAAATTTCTTCAGCATTTTTTTGGGTCTCCTGTAGCAAACTGTTTACTTATTTTTCATGATTTTCTTGCATCTCTTTCATGTCTCTTCTGAACTTTTCCTCTATCTCTCTTACTTGATTTTCAAAATCCTTTTGGAGTTCTTCCATGACCTAAGACCATTGCATTTTTTTTGGAGATTTTGGATGTAGAAGCTTTGACATTTATGTCTTCCTCTGATGGTATCCAAAAAGATGGAAGAAAATACCTTTTCACCAAGAAAGTAAACTTGTGTAGGTTTTTTTTTCTCTTTTTTGGGCATTTTCCTAGTCAGTTACTTGACTTCTGAGTCCTTTGTCAAATGGAGGATATACTCTAGGGATCTGTAAGTTCTCAGTTCCTCCAAGGTGGCACAATCAAAGGAGAGGAGTTTACTCCTCTCCTGGTCTGCACTCCAGTCTGGGAGCAACCACAAGTTTTTCAGCCCAAGATCTGTGAGTAGGATTTCATCTGCAGAGCCTCCACCAACTCCACCATGCCAGTGCTCTTCCTCAACCCAGGACTGCACAGGACTGAGACCCAGATCAGCAGCTCAGTTCCTCCGGGGTCATTACATGAAGGGCTCCAAAAATGGATGCTGTGCTGCCATGGCTGCTGCTGTCCTGGGACCAAGTCTAGGGCTGGACCCAGCTTCCTTTTCACCAAGGTAAAAGAGCTTTCCCACTGACCTTTGCAGCTGTCTTTGGCTTTTGTAGGTTGAGAACTCTGGTAACAGCAACTACTACCTGTGATTTTGTGCCCTTAAACCTGTTCCAATCCTGTCCATGGGGTGTGGCATGGCCAAGGCTGGGCTGCACTCTGCTCTGAGCCCAGTTTGATAGATGTTGTTGACCTTCCATGCTGTATTGGGCTGGAAATCTCTTTCACTCTGTCATTTTGTGGTTTCTACTGTTCTAGAAGTTGTTTAGAGTCCATTTTTACAGATATTTTATGGGCTATGAGGGGAAAACTATAGCAGTTCCATCTTTCTACTCTGTCATCTTGGCTCCCCCCTACATACCCCCCCTCAATTAGTACTTTTTAAATAAATCCCAATCATTCCAATGCAAAGAATTTTTCAAGATTACCTTTTTTTAAAGCAAATTATTTGTTTAAAAGTTAGTTGTAGAAAATTAGCTCCACAGAATAGTAATCTCCTTTAGGAGAGAAAATATTTTTCATTTTTTCCCCATGTATCACTGGCACCAATATCTTGCATATAGCTTGTAATAAATGCTTTTTTTTTATTATGTTGTTGTTATATCACCTTCCATTAATAGCAAGAGGCTTAACTGTCTTTATAGTCCCTGAGTAGTAGTGAAAACCTGCCTGACTAGCTCCTCCGGGAATTCTTCTATATTCTTCAATAAAGTAGCTTCTTTTTCTGGCTTTTTCTAAGGGTACATATTGTAGCATGTGAAGAAATAGGGTCAGGGAATAATGTAGTCCTCATTCCCAAACAGCTGACTCTCTCACAAAACCTTCACTTAGGAGACTGTTGAAAATAGCCTCCAGGCTAACATTGAATGGATAGTGTCTGAGGTTGGATTTGAACTCAGGTCCTTCTAACTCCAGGGCCAGAGTTCTATCCACTGTGGCACTGCACTATGTAATTACTAAATAGTAACTGTTTTTCTTTTACCTAGGACCAGTAGGGTCTTTCCCTCCCATTTTTTTTTTTTTTGGATTAGAGGGTCCATCCCTTGAGTAACTCCTTAAAGAATCCTATTCATTGAGTGGATATATCTCACTCAAAGTGAGAATGTGATAAGACCTCAGCCTGATAGGGCCAGGATCTCACATTGCATCCTGGGCCATCTCCAGTTGTCCTGATGAATATTAGGCCACTGGACCCAGATGACTGGGAAGAAGAAAGTGAGGTTGGTGACCTTGCACAGCCCTGCCTTACTCAAATCAAAGTAAACTGCAAATCATATCATCATCTTGATGTCATGGTCCTCTTTGAGAATGAAGGACAAACACAATAACAAGCATGGAGAGTAGGACAACCTAAAGGTGAAAAGAGATTCCACTGAGCTCAATGTGGCATGTTCTTTCAAAAGACTCTAGCCAACTTCCTTCTCCTTTCTGTTCTATAGCTCCAGGTCTAATTCTCAGTAAAGAAATGAGGAGTCATGGTTCAGGAGTTTCTTTTTCTGTTACATACATGCAAAGAAATATAAATCTGGTTTTCTCAACAAGAGAAAGAGGAGGATACTTGGTTTTCTCTGACTCAGTACGTTTCTGATTTTAGTCACTTTTTAATCCCTATTGTCTATTCCAAAATGCTGTCAGCACAGTTTCTCAGGCTCCATTTATCATCCTGTAGACTAGCACCTCTTTACTCACTCACTTTATAATACCTGAGTTTGCTAATGCTGCAGCTTTCCACATTATAAAAGACCCTCGTGGGCTCCCTCGAGAAGGCAATTATCTATTATGCTTAGGGGACACAAAAAAACAAGCTCACATGGGGAATTGGCTACATACTCTTCTCATCCTGTGCCTGACCCAATCCAATTTACAGTGCCAACAAACACAAATTGAGTTCTGAATGTAAGGTGAAATAAGTAATTGAAAATCTACAGATCTTGTATTAGAGAAACCTACTTGTAGTGTAACTACAAATTCCTAAATAATTTTTCAGAATATTTAATGATAGTCAAATCAACATTCCTAAGAAATTAAAGCTGTACTTATTTTTAGCCTCTCATATTTCTTTGCTTGTTTACATATAATATGGATACAAACACATACACACAAGTATACTTATATATGTATGTGTGTATATATGTTTGTATGTTTAAAAGTAATTTGAAGATGGTATTACTTATCTTCTTTTAGTTATAAATTTACATTTTTCAGGATGATGAATTGCAGAGGGAGGAAATCTCATTGTTATATTGGTGGAGTGGGGAATTGTTCAATTATTGGAATGCATAGGCTTCAACTAGAGATCTTTCTTTCTAGTTCATAGTTCTTACTTACATTTTGGATATTCTTCAGCAGTTTGCAATACTAAACTTGCAGTTTGAAGACCTGAGGTAAAATCCTGGCTCTATATACACTATGTGGTCATCAACAGTTTGCTTGAACTCAGAATTTCAATCTACTCTCTCATCAAATGCGTGTAATAAAATCTTATACACCTCCATGGATGATTATGAGGATCAAATGTGAAAATTATGTAATGGATATAAAAGCAATTTAATACCCATGAAAGAGTACTAACTTCATGGAGAGGATATGGGTTCAAATCCTATCCCTTACTTACCATTCTTGTGACTTTGGTGAAGTCACTTCATTTTTCTGGGCCTCACTTTCCTTGCCTGAACAATGATTACATTGGACTAGATATCTTCCAGAGTCCTTTATAGCTCTAGAAAAGTAGTCTTATATAAGGATCATTTTTTATTGTCTAATGCCTGATTAATACAACATTCCTGAATATTAGTATTGCATAATAATATAGTATAGAACAATTTGCTTTTGTGTTCCTGGCATCTAGCATAATAATTCCTATTATATGATAGATAGATACGTAGATACATAGATACATAGATAGATACATAGATATTTGCTGAATGAATGAACAATTCAACATCCGTTAAATATCTCTTCTGTAGTAAGCACTGGACAAAGCCAGAGTGAGCTACAAAGTATAGTGATGTTCTTGAACTTATGGAGGCTTAACAGACTGGAGATGATACCTGGTCACACATATGGTAGTACAAAATATAGTAGTGAGATCCAATAATGTGAAATAATTGGTAATGAAATATATAATGGAATCTAAATTTATGTGGGAATTGCCAAAGTAGTGGAGTTGACTGACCTAGTTAAGATACTCACTCTTCTATTTAATTGTGTGATTATGAGCAAATCACTTAACCTCTCTGTGCCTCAGTTTCCTCAATTGTAAAATGAGAGATTTGAATTCAGTCTCAAAGATTGCTTGCATTCATAGATGTATGATCTTAATAACATTGTCTGTAATCTTACTGTTTTGGGAGGATATCAGAAAAGGTAGTACTTCCTTGAACCCTCTTAAGATAGTAATTGAATTAATGGCCAGGGTATCAGAAATAGGTGAGAGTACAAAGCTTCAAATTGGCATCAGGTCAAAAACAAATGGGAAATATTTAAGAGATGATTCTGACATTTTTGTTTTCCTAGAGAGTTTATAAAATTGGCATGGGGTTAAATAAAGTAACACGGGCTCAAAATGGCATAGGGTGATGGAGGATGAAGGAATAGATAGAAGCAAGAAAAAAGTATTGGTCATAAAACAGAATGGAATATTACAAAAAGTAGTAAATGTTCAACCACATGAAACAGGAAAAGCAGAATGGAAAAACTCAAAATTTATTGTGGTGGATGTTCATTATATTATAATAAGAAGTTATCTGATTATAAATTTCTGTTGATATTTGACCTGCCTATCTTTCTGGGAGGGGTAACTAGGGGGTACAGTGGATAGAATGTTGGGCCTAGGGACATGAAGACCTGAGTGCAAATATGCTTCTGATACTTACTAGCTGTATGATCTTGGATAAGACATTTTACTCTGTTTACTTCAGTTTCCTCATCTGTAAAATTAGCTGGAGGTTGAAATAGGAAACTAGCCCAGTATCTTTGCCACAAAACCCCAGTTGAGGTCATGAAGAGTTGGACACTTCTGCAAAATGACTGAACAAAAGCAGACATCTTTCTAAGAACCAGTATACATGATCCAACTCTGACCTAACAGTCTGACATTTGAAAATCTTGCACCTCATAATAAGAGCCTGATAATACAGGTCACACTGTACTCCTGACTCTTTCTTAAAAAAAATCACCTTATTGTATTTTTTTCCAAAATGTAATCAAACAATTAAAATATTAATTGTAGCTTTAAAAGGGCAGGTAGCTTTAACAATTAAATATTAGCTTTGTTGCTAGCCTATCAAGTAAGGAAAATTAAGATAAAGGTATACTCCAGTAAGGTTGTCCCTATCCATATAATTTCCAAATGAAGACACAATATGTTACAAGCATATGTTGCCTTAAGGCTACAAAACTATTTTATGACATTTGGCCTACGGTGCAAGATTGTCCCTTTGGAACTAAATGCCTTCCCAAAATGACTTCACTACATATATAGTATATATGGATAAAAGCATAATTAGGAGACTATGTTGTATATTCTATTGTATATTTGGAGAAACTAGTAAATCTCTCTCTCTCTCTCTCTCTCTCTCTCTCTCTCTCTCTCTCTCTCTCTCTCTCTCTCTGTCCTTGTACCCTTCTAAGCCTTTCAAATATGAATGGAAGTGAGAAGGGTAAATTATAAAAAAATCTTACTGCCTGTACGGGTCAGATTACTTTTTTATTTCTTAGTTCTTAAGGAAATCATCTCTCTCCATCAGTGGAATCCATGGGAAGGGAAATAGTAGTAAAACATATGACAGATTGCCTTAATCTCAAGTGTTCTTTGTAATATGTCCTAGGGTATAAGAAAGCGGTGAAGAGAAATGATGAACATGGCCATCACAAAACAAAGAAGAAGGGAAATGTTAGATGAGTGGGATGTTGTTATTGTGTTCATCCTTCATTGCCAAAGATGACCATGCCATCAGAGAAATGATGACATGATTTGCACTTGACTTTGTTTTGAGTGAGGGAAGGCTGTACAGGTCACTAGCTTCTCTTCCAGAACCATCTGAATCCAATGACCTGATACTCCTCAAGATGACTGGAGATGACCAAGAATGAGGCAGTTGGGGTTAAGTGACTTGCCCAAATCACATAGTTAGTGACTGTAAAATGTCTGAGGTGAAATTTGAACTCAGGTCCTCCTGACTCCTGCACTGGTGTTCTATCCACTGTACTACCTACCTGCCTTTGGGATGAGTAGTGAGGTGAAAGGAAGCCAATGTCTTATACATTGTCATTGTTTTTGAATCTTGTATTTGAAAGCTATACAAGAGTGCAAATGTAGTTCCCATTTCTAGATAATATTTAATTACTTCTATGCATCTAAGCAAAAATATACTTGAAGACTTAGAATTAAACTTGTAGGGGGACAGAGCCAAGATGGCAGAGTGAGAACTCCTCACCTAAACTCTAAGACAAACTGCTTCAGATACTTCTAAATAGAGAACAAATTTTGAAGGGGAAAAATCCAACAGGAGACAGACTGTGGCAGATTTACAGACCAAGACAGACTGGAAAGTTGATGGGAATGATCTATTGTGCAGGGCTGAAGGAGCACACAGTGCACAGGCTGTACCAACATGGTCCCTGCAATGGCAGGGCCAAGAAGGAAGCCCCAGGTGGTCTGAGACAGTGACAGCACTGCAGAAACTTGGGCATATCAGCCCAGGACAGGAGTCCAGTGGAACCAAGAGAGTGAGAGCTGCAGAGTCTCAGGTAACTGTAACAGCTGCTCCTGAGACTATCAGTCTGCAGATTAAATGTCTGTAAGTCACCTACTTAAACTTCCAGAAGCCAAGATGGCAGAGTGATCAGTAAATGCTCTCCCCCTCCTCTTGTTGACCTCAAAAAAACAATAAAACATTTCCTCAGGAAAAATCCTAGAACAGTAGAATCAGTCAAAAGGGTAAACAGTCTCTTAGCCCATGAAGCTAGGAAAATCACAAAGGGTGGTCCCTCTTGCTGTGGCTAAAGGGGATCAGTGCAGGACCAGAGCTGTCCCAGACAGCCTCACCTCAGCAAACTAGGAGGAGATCCTGAGCACCAAGGGGGTGAAGCCTGCAACTGCCAACACCAGGACCCAAGACGTTCCTCAGCACCTCAGGGGAATTGGGAAGACACTAGCACAGAAGGGTTCACCAACCACTGAGCTTGCTTATGCTCTAGATCAGCAGAGGAGACATCCTGTGGCCAGACCACCCCACCCCTACACTTAACACAGTTACCTCCAGGGTTACTTCAGGGAAGCACAGAAAGACTTCACCTAGCCTCTGCTTTCCAACACCAGCCAACTGAGAACCAGATAAGCTGTGACATTTCAGCTTCTAGCTGAAAGAACCAGAGGCCACAACACATAAAACCTCCAGGTCTAGGCACAAGAACTGTGGGACAGAGCCCCCTGTGCCCCACAAGCAGAAATCTACTTTAAAAGTCAAGAAAAGGGTGATCAATCATCATGAGTAAGAAGTAAACCAGAAAAGTCCATACGATCTTTCTATAGGGATATGGACCAAAACACAAATACCAAAGAGGTCAGCATTGAGACTGTACACCCATCTGAAACTTCATAAGGGAATATGAACTGGTGTCAAGAACAAAGAGCATTTTTGGAAGAGCTCAGGAAAGATTTTAAAAGCCAAATTAGAGAAATAGAAGAAAAAACTGGTCAATGATTTTAAAAATATGAAAAAGGAATTCACTGAAAAGAACAGTTCCTTAAAAAGGAAAATTAGAAAAAATGGAAAAGGAAGTACAAAAACTAACTAGAGAAAAAAATAACTCCTTAAAAGAATTTAACTTGTAGCACAGTTTTTTGTTTGTTTGTTTTGGTTATTCAACATTCTGGACTTTTCCCAGTATTTATAAATTTTAGTAACAATATTTTTACATAGAGAAGAAACTCAAGAAATGACTAGGTCAGTTCTCTTTTTGAAAAATCCCAACTCTCTCCTTAATGTCTTTTGTAATAGATAGGGACACATTATTCACACCAATTTACATTTCAAATGATAAATCAACAAACATTTATCAAGTGAGAAAGATAAATTCTTTCCAAGGAATAATTTGTTCAAGTTTAGGGAGTATTTGATATCAGAATAAAATTGTACATATTAGTTGAGTTAATTTGATTGTCATTAAAGTATAATCAAAGTCAATAATTATGATAGTGAAAATAATTTCTGCTTACTGCATAGGCTACTTACCAAATGAAGGCTATAAGGATAAGATAATTTTCAATCTCTGTCCATGAAGTAACAGATGGTGCTGAATTACTATGTTTATGGAAACATTTACTCTGTCACATGTCTACCCAAATCCAAATCAAGTCATCTAAATGTTTTATCTACATGATGTCAAACACTTGGGTATATCAAAAATATCTGAATGCTTGGTATCATGGTGAATAAATATACATGTTTTCATATTTCATCCTACAAATTAATTTCAAGAGAGAGAAATCACACATTGATGGGAGAGCAAGAAATTCACTGATGTAAGAATTTACATTTGAGGTGTGATTTGGAAGGATTCTGGGAATCAAAGGTGAAGAAGGGGGGAATTCTGGATGTGGAAGAACACCTGAGCAAAATTATGGAGGTGGTAATAATACATTTTGTATGGAGAACCACTTTGATTGGAGCATTTTGTATGAGAAGGCAATAATAAGAAATTAGATTAGAAAGGCCAGTGGAGCCATATTGTATAGTATTTTAAATTTTACAGTAATGTTTCTAAATTTCATTTCACAGTCAATAGGGAACCACTGAACGTTTGTGAGGGAAATGCTGAATAACCATATCTGTCCTTTATAAATAGACATTTGTAAACCATCTAGAGGATGGACTAAAAGAGGGGAGAGAATGAACGCAGGATGAATGCATCTATTACAGTAGATGAAGCATCTATTACAATAGCGCAAGTTAGAGGTGATGAGGTCTTGAAGTAGGGGAAAGACTATGAGGAGAGACAATATATGAAGTCTATGCAGAAGTCTGTGTAGTTTTTCATTATCAGGAAAAATAAATTCTAAACACACACACACACAAACACACCCTTATATTCATGTACTGCTGTTCAAGCACAGAGAAAAGTGCACCCCCACTAATAGGTACTTGATATAGCCAAAAAAGTGATCTGTCAGGAAGAAAAAGGAAATTCTAGAGATGGGGTGAGAAACCTTTTCCCCCAGTGGTACTTACACCATAGCTGTTCTGGGTGTCCTGGTATTAGGTTAGAACTGTTCTGAGATTCCTATGCGTGATTGTGAAAGCTTGCATAGAAGAGGGATGAGGAGTGAGGTATGGGAAATGGGAAATAATAGTTGGAGAGTAGGGTAGGTATGATTGTGTTGTAAAAAAGGCATGAATACTATTTCAAGAAGGGTTCGATTCATCATATTTTTCCATCTTTGCATTGGATGATTGCAAACATCTTGAGTTCATGGCATGGTTCCCTTGGGATTATGACATAGTCTCATTGTCATAGTATTGTAGATGACTTATTGAGGTAATTCCTTACTTGAGATATAGGGAAACATTTTTCTGGAAGTGCACATATGTCATCATGCATTTTTAAATAAAGAAATTTAATTGTTCTTTCTTTACTTTCTCCCCCTTTCTCTATTTCTCTTCCTTCCTTCCTTCCTTCCTTCCTTCCTTCCTTCCTTCCTTCCTTCCTTCCTTCCTTCCTTCCTTCTCTCTCTCTCTCTCTCTCTCTCTCTCTCTCTCTCTCTCTCTCTCTCTCTCTCTCTCTCTCTCTCTCTCTCTTGTCAGACACATGGGAAAGTTTATTAGATGAATCAGCAACCTCACATTTAGTAAAGAGGATATGTGAGCCTAATGAGGAAGTGTGGTCTTCCGTGTAGTTAACTCCAGGCTTGTGTCCAGTAATACAGTCCAAATCCCAGCATTTCCACTAATGTTCTCTGAAGTTTTATTGTACTTGTTTAGCTTTGCTGTCACTTGACCTTTTCTCTGCATTTAGTCTTTGAAACAAGGGGAAAATGACTCCCAGAAATACTATGAAAGATTTATAAGTGTGATGGCATTTGAAACCATAGAGCTCATTATACATATCAACCAAGGTGCTAATGCATTGTGACTAGTACAGTGTATGTCAAACTAATTTAAAATATTTACTGTTCTCTTGTTAATAAATCTTAACACCTGGATGATTAATAGCTAGATAGTTAATAACATGTCAGTCAATAAATATAACTTAGATATTTTTATCAGTACTGTATTAATTATTAGAAGGAAAACATTTGGTTCTTTCTCATTGATTCTATGTAGCCAGAAAATCTAGAAATTGTTTATCCTTAAAAAATAAGTCATTTTCTTAGAATTATATTTTTTCTCTTCAACTTCAGTTGTTTTTTTCTTTCATAATCATAGATTGATAAACTATCTCAAGCCTGAAGAAATGTTTGAAATCATCAAGTAGCTCCCTAAGTTTTCAAATGAGGTCTATTGCTCTTAAATGAATTGCATAAGTTCACAAAATTAGCTAGTAGGTAAATCTGGTACCAAAACCTAAATTTCCTCATTCCTGGTCTAATGCTTTTTTTTTCTCCTTTGCTATGCTACCTCTAAGTTAAAGGATACCACTTCTAATCTATGGAAAAGGGAAAGAGCTATCTTCATTCTTATCACTTTGGGAACTAACTGTAAAGGAATCATCAAAGATGCAAATGGTCCCTTTCTGCCATAACAGCATATTTCTCTTATGAATGAGCTATGGTTCCTTGGTCTGGGCACTCCCTTCACTGAATCTTATAACACTTCTACATCTTTTCATCCATTCAGATTCTTGTATAGGTTCTAAATCATTATTTGAGTGACTCCTCTGTGGATCACCTACCCAAACACTGGAATCTTCTCTCTTGCTCTTTTTAAAACAGGAAGGTGTCCATGAAATATCTCAAGCTTGAAGAAACATTTGAAATCATCAAGTACAGCTCCCTAAGTTTTGGAGGGTATCCATTTATGTTATCCTGATGATCTTTCTTGTTAGGGGACTTTCTTTATCATACATGTTATCAATAATGTCTTTTTTGCTATTGTCTACATGTATATCATTATTGGTAATGTGCTATAGCCTACTCATGCCTACCATTGTCCTTTAAGGTATTTTCTTTTTTAAATTTTAGTTAATATATATGGGCTTGACCAGTAACTGGTATCAAAATCCATCTCTGCTATTTATCATCTCTTTCCTTAGATATCCTTAGATAACTTCTCTTGACCTTTGACCCTGGGGATTTAAACTGACAGGTTGGATATGTTATCCTAGAGACAGGACTAAGTGATAGAAGACCGTCTATTGGTGTCTTAGACTTACAAATGACCATGAAAGGGATAGTTATTTGGAATTTAATAGTGGTTGTTAAATAGATAGTGGTTTCTTCAGTGTTCTGTAGACCTATAATGTTTAGGGCATGATGGCTCTTGGGCACTATGTCCTTGCAATTTCTTGTTTAAGTTGATTTGTAATAGTTGTATCCTGACTCTCAACTAACCTAGAGATGGTTGTTGGGTGGGGAAGGGCAGCCTTGGACTATATGCTTCTTGCCAAATCAATTCTGAATTTTGGGGAACAATGCTGATATAATCCTACATGAATGCATATGAGGAAGTGAAATTGGTGCTAGAGAGGAAGGAAGGAAGGAAAGAAGGAAGGAAGGAAGGAAGGAAGGAAGGAAGGAAGGAAGGAAGGAAGGAAGGAAGGAAGGAAGGAAGGAAGGAAGGAAGGAAGGAAGGAAAGGTGCTTTATCCACTGCACCATCTAGCTGCCCTCAGCAAAGTTACTGAGAGGTCAAGTGACTTGCCTGATGTTACATGACTAGCATGCATCAAAGGAAAGACTTGAACCAAAGTGTCTCAGAACATTATTTTTGATTGATAGATACCTGGCACTTTGTCATCCAGAGTTTGCTGAAAGGCCTCCAAAGGAGGAAAACCCACTGACTTTCAAAGTAGTCCATTCCATTTTTGTACAGCACTGTTAGGAATTTTTTTGAATTTATTATTTGAAAAATGAATAGCAACAACTAACAGAACAGAGTTTCTGGGTTTCACATACAATCCTATTTTTTGTTCTTCTTTGCATCTGGAAATGCTTGTGAGTTTTATTTTTTGATGTTAAGTTTAGAGTAAATAAAAAAATAAAAATGAAAATAATAAGATGGGAGAGTTATGCTCTGAATTCAGTATACTTGAGAATGGTTCCAAAACTTGGATTTCCTTTATATGTCATTTTATAGTGTCCTTGTATCTTTGGTATTTAATGCAATGTAAGTATGTAAGATTCATGTTGATTGTTAATACATGTTGATTGATTGATACTTCCAGGTAAGGTGGAAATGTAGTATGTTACAGCAGTGAGCAAAAGTTAGAAGGGCTAGTCTTGGTTCAGTTATGTCCTTTAAATTCTCTGTGTTTCACTTGTCTCACCTATACAATGGGGAGAATAATATGTGCCCTACCTAAGTATCAAAAGCCTTTTGTGAGGATTAATACTTGTTAATGCAGTGTACTGCTGCTAGTTATAATGACAACACAATTCCTACATGGCTACAGTCTGATGACACTGACAAAGCATTTGTGTTTTTAGGGCAAGGTCAGAAATTTGTAACCCTGTGAACTTAAGAATTGCCCTCCTTCTTCCTTTATGCTTGTTCCCTAGGAGCTTAGAATCATCTCTGTAACATATGAAGTAAGTTATCACCAAAAAAACACCCAAAAACAAAAAAAACAACAACAAAAAATAAATCTCAAAACAAAACTGTATGTGTACCATAAAGAGTGACATTTTGTGGTATTAAATGCAGGAATATTTTTAAAGCTATATAAAAAGTGTATTTCTCCATTGTTTTTCTACACCATATTATATTCTAGGAAGCTGCCTACCTTTTATGCCATGTCTTTTGGGTGTGATTGTTATCCTGAATGAATGTCTTTCAAGTCCATCCTCCTCTTTTGTAATCCTTGTTTCATAAAGAGATTTTACATTTTAGAAAAAGCCTTATCTCACTGGGATCTGAAAGTGTCATACAAACTTGAAAAACAGATTGTCTAAACAAGCAACAATCAAACCCCTTTTATTTTGGGTGCTGCTATTATCTGCAATTCTTGATTTCCAACTAAATCTATTTTTATTTTCTGAAGGAGTAGGGGGTGTGTATGTTAAATGCAGCTAAATGGACCGAGAAAGAAACCCAGCTGTTTAACCACAAAATCTAAATTTGTAGCAATCTTTTAGAAATATGTTGGAGTACTTCCCAAATGCCAGGAAGATCCAATAAAATTGTTATTCAAAAGACCTTCACTGTCAAAAATAACAACTATGATGAGTTTATTTGAAAAAGATTATTCTTATCCTATCATTTAAAAAATTGAACCATTTAAACTTATGTTTAAGCATTCTAAATTCCTTGATAAATAGGCATTCTTGGAATGTAACCATTAGAATACATTAATGAGTTTACCATATAAAATGTTAGGATAGCCAGATTAGAAAAAGGTACAGATTAAACAGATAGTAATATAGGGGGCCTATTGGATTGGGGAGAATCTGAAAGCAGGAAGGTCGATTATGGGGTTAATTAACCTTAGAACAATTTCTGCATCATAATTGACTACAAATAAAGCAGTAGCAAAAGGAGAAATGAATGAATGAACCAATCAATCAATCGATGTAAAAATATATTAAGAGATTGTCATGTACCATAAACTGTGCTAACTGATGAGGATATAAGTACAGAAGCAAAATAGTCCCTTTCCTAAAAGAACTTTCTTATCCTAACAAGGGGAGACCACATATAAAGGGGAATGGGGGCCAGAGAATCCTGTGTCACAATATAATGAATGATTGGGGCTGACAGAATAATGAAACATCTTTATCAAAAGCAATAGTCATATTCATTCAGTTATTCTTTTCAGATCAAGAGGTAGAATAGGAGGTCTTGGGAAGATAGATACATGCAAGGAAACAGGGTAGTTGAATATAAAAGCAAGCACTTGGGCATACACTGGAGGTCCTGATGTATAGGTTCTTAGATCTGCTTTTCTAAAAGGAAAGGCACTTTTTAGGGGTCAATAGTCACTTTAATCAAGTGTATATATTATTCACTTAGTTCAGGGGAAAAAGTCAGCACCCTGAACTTCAGAGAAAATACAAAGAAATAATCAACAATCAGGGCTTCCAGCTGCCTGACCATAAGTAACACATACATCACAGAACAACAGACAGATCCAACTGTCTGACTATACATACCTGTTACCAGAGAGAGAAGCACCAACATCTGGGTTTTCAAAGCCGGAGGTCTCCTTAGAAGCTGCCCAGAGTCTAGTCTGGTCAAATAAATACTTTTAATGAGTAATCCTCAAAGTAAAACCTCACTTCAGAGTATTTAAATATTTTTCAGAGCTAGAGGGTATTATAACCCTTGAGAAATTAGAAATTTCTGTGCATTAGAAATTGACAAAAGGTATGGGCCTCCCCTAATCAAATTTTCCTTAACGTGCAAGTCCACTAATGGGTGGGGAAGATCTTTAACTCTCTGATTAGCATTACAATGGGAAGAAACTGTATTGTGCAGCTTAATTTCATGGTCTTCCTCTGGACTCACATCCGCAAGGTAGAAGTTTTAAAGGTGAATGATCAGTTTTTTTCAGGGCAAGCTCCGTAATTGTCAGGGTAGATAACAAAGGTATGCCCAAGAAATAGACAATAACGGCTGATAGAACTAACAGGATATTATTGATGACAGAAATGAGGAACTTGTGAAGAGGAATGTTTTTGTAGGAAGGTGACAAATTTGACATATGAGTGTTGTGTTAGAGTGACCCTTAAATATAACTACATAGTCCCTTAGACTGGTACTAATTGAGGGTGGGCTGAAGAAAATGTGGTCATTTAGCTTAGAGGTGGACATGATAATTTCTTCATGATATTTTTAAAAGAATGCTAGAGTGGAAATCTGGAATTTCCAGGTTCATATCTTCTGCCTCTCACTAGTGTGTCTCTGACAATGGCCAGATCCTGATTACTTACCAAGTCTTAATTTCCTTATCTTTAAAATCATAACAGTAGTATCTGTAGTAAAAGTCGTTAAGACTAAGGTCAAGAGAGAATGGAAAAGTGATTTATGAGGCTGGGTATGCTGAAAGTGTTTTGAATTAATGACTTGTTAAGAAATTTACTTTGTATAAAATTGTTTTACTTTTCACCTGTGGTAAGTGAAGTCAACAGCAGGAGCTTTTACTCATATCTTTATGTCTTTGAGAAGAGTCAATCAAAGAGTAATGTGAGCTTTTGTGAAAGCTTCAACAAAAGGATTCTAGTAAAATCACTAATTATGCACATATCTCATCTAGGAAGTTGTCATCTTTATAAATCTGAGTTCTTGATTCTTAAAAAACAATCAATCGATAGACAATTGAGTGCTTGTTTGTAATGGGTATATCGCAGACTTGAAGTATGGATTGAACCTGTGATTTCTTAGGTATGTGCATGTAGCTTCAGGTGAGAAGTGTCCTTGAAAGTTACCAGTGCAGGCAGGCTCTTTCTTCTCAAATTGTGGTTTTGAAAATGTGTCTGGATCACCATCAAGTTAAGGGACTTGGCCAGGGTCACACAGATGATATTATCAATGGCAGGAGAGATTGACTTTCAGTATACTTTTCCACTAGTACCATGTTTTCTCAGGTATGAGATAAGCATAAGAAAATGTCCTTGAGATTTAAGACTTGACAGTATAGTTGGAAAGGCAAGGGAGGGTCATAGAAAATAAAACTAGAACAATGTAATGGCATAATATTGTGATTAAATTGTGTGATATGACTATCTTGTGTAAAAGGAGTGGAAGAAGAAAGAATTCAATGAGCCAAATATTTTTGGTTTGTGTTTTGAGATTTTAAGTGTAATTGGAAGGATAAGTGGACTACAGATAGGTGCTGCCATGAATAGAGAGTCTTCCTGCTGACGTAAATAGGATGGTACATCAAGGAATAGTGAGAGTAGCATCTCAATTGGTGCTAGTTGAGGGTAGATTGAAGTAAATGGCACCATTTAGTTTAAAGGCAGACATGATAATTTCTTTATCATATAGTTAAGAATGCTAGAATTAAAAATTAGAGTTTCCAGATCCAAATCTTCCGTCTCTCACAACTAATGAGTCCTCGACAATGCCCAGACCCTGATTGCTTAATTTCTTCAAGCATCTCACTTCAGAACTTCAATATAAGTGAGGCTTTTGTTTGTGGAGTATAAAGAAATAAAATTGGATAGGTGGGCTGCTTCAGATTACTAAGGTGCTTGATAACCAGGTGGGAAGAGCTGGCTTGATCCAGTAGGCAATAGAAAGCTGACAGAGGTTCTTCAGAAGAAAACTGATGTATTTATAATATTATTCTAGGAAAATTAAGCTGGCACTGATGTTCAAAATGAATTGGAGAAGGGAAAATTTGAAGAATTCGAGGAAGGATACAGTCATCCAGTCATAAGAAGATTAACTGAGCTACATGCATTGGCCCAGTTTTCAAAATGTGTAATAAACTCTACATTACTGAATAATTGTTGTAGAGTGCAGTGATAATAATAACAATAATAATAAAAAAGAGCTTTTATTCATTTCCTTCTCCTCGTAGTCTGATTTTTTTTTTTTTTAATAAGCTGCCACTGGCAGGATTCCAGTGAGCCAGTCTGTGGATATTTTGTCCATCTGTTTTTACTTTTATGGTTTGCTGACTGCTTATTTTGTGTAGTCTTTGCTCTTGTGTAATTTATTAATTTGTCTTTGACCGTAAAATCGTTCCTTCTTTAAAGCAGGCGGACAAAATGTAGATTTCATTCTACCAGATTCTTCATGTAGTTGAGCTGCTGCAGGCCCTTTACTGCAGTATTTCTGTATTCTCTTGGTTAAGGGAAAGGAGTGAAGGTGCAAAGAGAAGGGGGAGGGAGGAGACAGAGTAAGGGATGTTGGTAAGAGGAGCTGGAGAGATATTGGAGTCAGAAGACCCTCAATGGAATCCCAAGTCTTCCTTCTGCTATATGAATACTATTAATAATAGCAAGCATTTGTATAAAACCTACTATGTGGCAAGCATTATGCAAAGCACTTCACAAAACTGACCTCATTTTACTCTCACAAAATTCCTACTAGAAAGCTCTTATGATTATTATAGTCCATTTTGTATTTGAGGAAATTGAGGCAAGTAAGTACCCAATACCACACCTAGTAAGTGTCTGAGACTGGATTTGAATTTAGATCTTTTTGACTACAGGCCTAGTGTTGTCTCTGCTATTTATTTTCAGCTGCCTCAAATTAGCAGCTTTCCCTCACTGGCCTTCAGATTCAAGTTCGAAGGCATTGTAAAAATTGCTTTTGCATGCAACTGAGAAATAAGTTGTACAAGCAATGGGGTATGGAAATCTATCTTGCCCTACAGGAAAATAGAGGAAAGGGGGATAGGAGAAGGGGATGACTGAAGGGAGGGCAGATTGGGGAAAGGGGCAGCTGGGATCCATGCTGTCCTGGGGCAGGGGTGGAGTAGAGAGATTGGGAGAAAATTTGAAATTCAAAATCTTGTGGAGATGAATGTTGAAAATTGAAAATAAGTAACTTGTATCAAGGTCCAAGGCAGGGGTCCTTAACGTGGGATAAGTAAACTTAGTGTTTTTTTGATAAATATTTTAGAATGGTATTTCAATGCCTCCCCTATCATCCTATGTGTTTTATTTTATGTATTTATAAGCATTCTTCTTAGAAAGGATCCCTAGACTTTACCATACTTGGCACAAACAAGAGAAGAACCCTGTTCAGTTGTACATCATAAATCAAGATGAGTTAGGGCTGGCTCAGATGAGGAAAGACAACAAAGATATGCTGGTGGGCAGGAAAGGATCAAGGGAGGAAGGCTTGAGACATTTTTGTACAATTGAGAATGAATATTCTGGCTGAAATATAGGATTTCGGACAGGGAGTAGTTGGACAAAGTTTGGAAAAGCTGATTGAAGCCACATTGAGGGAGACTTTATAACAGTTATTTGGTACAGGATAAGGCATTAGACTCAGTTAAATTTTTTAACTCACCAAATATTTACAGAAGGTCAACAAAGTTTATGGTCTGCACTAGTTGTTGATAATACAAAGGCATAAACTATCCAGCCAAAGGACAATAGATTCTCAAATAGAAGGGACTTTAGGATCATCTTGTCCAACCCTTTCATTTCACAGATAGGGAGACAAGAGTTAGTAGGGGTTGCAACTTGCTCAATGCTAAAGGGCAAAGCCATGATTCAAACCAATATCAACTTCAAATCCAGCACTCTTTTTCAAATGAGTCTTATTCCTGCAGCCCTTATACTCAGAGGATTTCCATTTGACTGAAGAGAGTATAATGCATATAATAGTAAATAAATGCAGTATATGTGTGTATATGTACATTTATACAACTACATATTTATATACACACATATATACAATACAATACACATGTATGTGTGCACACACATACACACACATACTTATATATGTATATACATACATACACCTAAACATACACATACACATGCAGTGATTTCCAGAGGGATAGAAGGCTAACAACTGGCTGATAAGGAAAGGGCTTATGTAGGTGGTGGCACCTAAATTATGGTTTCATTTGGAATCAAAGTATCTGGGATTTCTAACTTTCTACATGTATGACTTTGGGGAATTCAAAAGTCACCTGCAGTTTGTTTGAACTTTAGTCTCATCATGTCTGAAATGTTAAATTTGATCATATAGTAACTAATGTCCTCAATCCACCAATCAATACTTATTAAATGCCTAATAAGTGCTAGATACTATGCAAATTCTGGGCCTTACCAAAAGAAGCAAAAGAAAGTTCCCTCCCTTAAGGAGTTTGCAGTCTAATGGAGGAGACACTATGTAAACAAATATAAGCAAAGTAAGCTATATGTAGAATAAACAAGGCTTAATGCAGGGAATGTACCGGAATTAGAAAGGCTTGGGGAAGACTTCCTGAAGAAGATGTAATGGACTTTAATTGGGACTTGAAAGAAGTCAGAGAGGGCAGTAATGAAAGTAAGAGGAAGGAGAACATTTCAGGTACGAGGGAATGCCATTAAAAATACCCAGAACAGAGATGCGGAATATCTTATTAGTGCAGCATCCAAGAAGTCAGTGTCATGAGATTGAAGAGTAGTTGTCTGGGAATAAAGTACAAAAATACTGGAAAGATAGGAGGAACCATATGATGAAGCCTTTTAATGACAACTGAACATTTTCCATTTGATCCTTGACACAATGGTGAAGTGATCAACCAGTGTTATAGGAAAACCAGGAGAATGGAATTAGGGAAGTGCCTTGAGTCAGGCAGAGCCCAGAAGGTTATTGCAATAATCCAGGTGTGAGATGATGAAGGTACACTACAAGAATGATAGTGTCAGAGGAGATGGAGATGTTGCAAAACTGAATTTGACAGGAATTGAACAGATTGGAAATTGGAAGAGAGAAATAATGAGGAATATAGGTTTTGCTCCAGGAGGATTAATAGCATGGTATTTTCCTCCACATTAAAAGGAAAGGTAGGAGTGAGGGAGGATTCTGAGGGAAAGGTAATAAGTTCTGTTTTTGACACACTGAGTTTAATACATCTACTGGACATACAATTTAAGATGGCTGAAAGGCAGTTGGAAAAGAGACATCAGCTGAGAGGGTGGGGAAGGGATGGGTAGATGTGAAAGTCATCAGCATTGAAATATTATTTAAATTCCTGGGAGCTAATGAGATCACCATCTGAAGGAGGTAGAAGAAAAGAGAGCCCAAGACATAGCCCTGAGGTACACCAATGGTTAGATGGCAGGCTTGAGATCTGAAACTGGAAGAGGATCCAGCAAAAGAATTGAGAAAAGGCATAAATTCTATGGCATTCTGTACGTGAAAGGAGTTTGTACCTCAGGCTATGGAGAGTCATTGAAGTTTCTGAGACAAGAGTTGATATATGACCAATGCCCTAAAATGGAATGGTGGCAAACACTGTGAAAGATACTTAAGGGAGAGAGCCAATGAAGTAAAGTTGACAGGACTTGACAAGAGATTGAATATTTAATTAGAGAAGTGTTGCAGTTGGTTATAGGGACAGAGGTAGAAAAAAGAATCAAGGCTCTCTTAATGGTTTTGAGACTAACTGGGAAAATGTGATTACTAATAACTAAATTGAGAAATTCAAGGAAATGGAGATAATTTTTCAGGAGAAGAGGAGAAAATACAGATTAAGACATGTTGAATCTGAGTGACTATTAGGACATTCCATGTCGATATGAATGCAACAACATTAGAAATGTTTTGGGGGTTTTTTTGAGGATTTTTTAAAATCTCTACAATTATTTATCATGTAAATGCAAAGAGACTCATACATTTAATGTTGTATTTGGTCTTTGACTTTCTAACTAGAATGGTCATTAGAAACTAGATGTTCATTTTGGGTGAGGAATTAACTGAAAAAAAAGTGAATATTTTCTTCCCGCCAACCTATGCATTGAAATGCTGATCGCTACTTCATGTCACTTGTTTTTGTAATCTGACTTCTAGAATTAAGTCTATGGATCAGTCAATATGCTATCAACTCTGACATAGTGAAATTGATTAGATAAGAACAATGCTTGTGAATTAAAATTGAAATTTCCCTCTACTGATTATCACAGGTAATGTAGGTCAGAGTGCTACAAGAGGGATACAAGCCAGTAAGAAGAGGAAAGAGATTTCAAAGTATTTCACTTTTTAACTATTTTTGAAATTAAAAACTCAGAGGATCTAACATTTTGCAGTAAATTCCTCACCTCAGAAGTTTACCTGATGACCTTATCATCAAGGTCATCCTTGTCATTGCCAAATTTGTTTGGAAATGAGTTTTGTCTAACTCTGACTACTAAACGAATTTTTGATTGCATTATTTATTTACTCTATTTAGTAAAAAATGTATGGTGTTCGTGTCTCTGTGTGTAATGTTTTATCTATATATTCCTGAAGCTGCACAGTATTGATTCTATGGTGGGTTTTTTTGGGGGTGGGGATTTAGGAGTATAGGCTATAGAAGGGACATGTTTACATTTTTGTAGCTGCTTCCTAAGCAATCCTATACCTTAGGTGTTCATATACTATGAAAATTCTTAAGCATTTGTTCCATAAACCTTGGAATGATTTTACAGAAATAAAATCATTATACAATACATTGCCATCAGGAGCATTAATGAATAGTAACAGTAAGTAGTAAAGGAAGAATATAATAATATTGGATAGAGTTTTCCACTTGAAGTCAAGAAGTACTCAGTTGAAGTGTCTCCTCTGACCCAAGGAAGGTGCTGATGATCAAGCCACTTAACCTTTGTGTGCTTCAGATAACTCTCTTGGACTTAATACTAAGTCACTGTCACGGTGTCTGCTTGGGGAGGGAGGATTCAACACTAGTCCTGTAATTCTGTGACACTGTTATAAAGAACTGAGACAATTTCCATATGGGAGTTATCTATACTGATTCCTTTCAAATACGTATATCTGTATATACTATAACTATGTTTTTACCTGGTAATATATACATGCACATATTCACACATATACATACATGTATAAGTCTATAGATGGATGCACAGCATGTGTATATATATGTGTGTATGTATATATGTGTGTCCACAAGATCTTTCATTCTTAAATTTGCCATCATCAAGGAAAGCAGCTGAAAGAAACAAGCGACTGATTTATATCAGTCTCTTTTCCATGAAACAGGGAATCTACGTAAGCAGGACTATAAAGGTCGTTAAGAACTCCCCATTTTAAGATATATTTGCATATAAATAGCTCTTTGGTGAGAATTAAATGCTTCTAAAATATGGCTAAATATCCAAACATAGGACTTTTGTGGATGGTTCAGTTAAGTATACATTGACAATGAGATCGTCAAGGCTGTTCCATCTCAAACTGTTTATTTCTTCCTACAGCTCCTATTAGAGTTTTGGCAGTCAAGAAGCATAGTAATTCTAGTCTACTAAATCTCACATCATTTATTCAACCAATCACTCAGCCACTATTTATTGACCATCTCCTATGTGTTCAGCATTATATTGGATTTTTATTTGTCCATTCATTTTTCAGTCACATTCAACAGTATGTAACATCTTTTTGGAGTTGTTTTAGCAAAGATACTAGGAGTAACTAGCTATTTCCTTTTCCAGCTCTTCTGCAGGTAAAAAAACTGAGGCACGCAGGGTTCAAAGGTCCAAGGTCACATAGCTAAAAAGTGTCTGAGACCATGTTTGAACTCAGGCTTTCCTGACTCTGGATCTAGCTGCTGCATCATGTCAGATAGCACCTAACAAACATATACTTATCATAGGATACAACTGGTGGTATAATTTCCTCCACCAAGGCTAACAAAAAGGATTTCTTATGCAGTTTATTAGCCCTTAAATCTTAGATGTAGATCTGGAAAGGGATTTGGAAGCCACCTAATTCAAAGCCTTCATTTTCCAAATGAGGAAACTGAGGCTTAAAGAGATTAAGTGACTTTTCCACAACCATAGACATATCTACAAAGACAGACATATAGATAGGGTAGACAGGTACATAGATAGACAGACAGACAGGCAGACAGATATAGATAGATAGACAGACAGATAGATAGATAGATAGATAGATAGATAGATAGATAGATAGATTTGTAGAAAAATGAAACCCGCAGTCTCCATCTCCAAGGAGGCAGAAAATATGAGGCAGAATTTGTCTTCCTAAATCCAAAGTTAAAGCTTCAACCATAATTCCATGCTATCTTTTCATAGTTGCTTAGACTATGAAAGGTTAAATAATTTTCATGGAGTTATGCAACTAGCAAATGTTAGAGGCAAGTCAGGTCATCCTGACTCCATTTCCTATACTCTTCAAAATGCTGCCTTCCAGAAGATGATATGAACAATTTAATATATAAGATACAGTGATAAATACTACACATCAGATTTTTAAACCTCAATTTTTTCCCATCCGACTTATAACTCTATTGCAATTAAATTCAGTTTAATCCATAAACTGGTACATATTTCTTTCATCTGTTACTGAAACTTCTCATTGCTTCCAATTTCTCCATTATAATATTATGTCATATAGAAACCTGAAAGGATACTTGAAATATATAACCCTTTTGTTTAATGGTCATTGCAAATGTGTCCTCTGGGTCACACAGATCTGCCAACTATAACTTTTGATTGTGTCCGGGCATTTTGCTTGTATAGTCTAAAGAATGTTTACCTCCCATAGACCAACCTTAAGGATTCTTGTAATCCAGTTACAAATTTTCGCATGCAAGTTTCTCCTATTTGGCCTATTAATCAATCACATTTCTCCTGACACAGGTTTGGGATTTGAAGTTGGCTGGCCATAGAGCAATACAAGGAAATAGAGCCAAGAGAATGGAATAGTATAACATAAATTTGTACAAAGAAGCACTCATTTTTTTTGTAGAAACAAAAGATTAAAGTTCATCATCCAACTATGCCCCTGACAGCTAGAATGGAGGTCAAAACAGAAGGAATTCTATCACATTGTAAAAATGACCGAAGGCTGTGTATGTGAAACACTGGCTGCCAAATTTAACATCTGTTGAGGCTTTATCAAAAGTATATCATTTGCCATGTCTTGGTATGGTTTCTGCTCAGTAAAAGAAGTCTGGATTAATAAATAAGGAAGCTCAGGGCACGTAGATGCATCTACTGCCAACTGAATAGAGGGGACATGCATAGATCTTGGAAGAGACTGGTTAATCAAACAGATGTGGTTTCAGTAATTATGAAATCTTCTCATTAAGCTGAAGTAGTGTCATTAGAGTATCTTCTCCAGTCTTTGGCTATGATCAAGTAGAGAAAATATCTTCTCATTAAGATAAAAGTGTTTAATAAAATGGTATTCCATCATTCCCCATAAAGGAGAAAAGTGGATTTTTTTGTTAACTATATTCCCTTCATGATCAATTTTAGCTTTGTCAGATCTTGTTCATTCATTAGGATACATGGTTAATTCTTCATGCATTCAATCGCAAGCTTGACAAAATGCAATGGTCATAAAAGTTAAGTTTGTAAAAGAAATTATGGGCAATTTAAAATAGTAATGTGAACATAATGAATAAAAATGAGAGTATTCTTTTAGTATTGCCAAAATTGCTAACTTAGAAAACAATTAGGCAATAATTTGTATATTTTAATTAATTCACTTGAGAATACAGGTGAGCATGATTTTGACACAATATAATTTCATTTGACTTTTATTATAGTAAACAAAATATTTGGAGAGAAAACATATTGAAAACATCTGTGCTCTACATTTTTTCTATTAATAGGGATTTTTAAAGGAAAAAAATTCCTGCAAAAACATTTATTGGTGGATTCATTCATAACTGACATATCTTGCATTTTTATAACTATAGTTTTAAAAATGCTTTATATGCATGATCTCATCTGTGCCTTGCCTTACAGTATCTCTGTGAAGGGATTTGGGGTGGCTCTTGGGCCATGATCTCAATTTTTCAGATGGGAAAATTGAAATCCAGAAAGGCTGTGACTTGTTGAAGGTTACCCAGCTGTTCTATAAATGTGTCAGTTTTAGAAGCTTGATTTTCTGATCCCCAGTATACTATGGTTCTAGTTATCATACATATACCCATGCATGTATAAATACTTATTTCCACATTACCATGCATTAAGTGTGTATGTATATATGCATATACATAAACACGTATGTATAGATATATATCTATATAGATATAGATATACATACAGAGATAGACAGACAGAGACAGAGACATAGACATAGAGGGAGAGACAGAAATAGAGACAGAAAGAGAGAGATAGATGGAGACAGGGTATATAAGGACTGGTCTTATGTGCAGCTCATGTATCCAGAAAAGAATTCAAGGTTACCTGACGTACTGACCTGATTGTTGACTTATATAAACCAGATAGACAAGCATGCATCCATCTATCCATATATCCAAATTATACATATATACACGCATAAACATACATATAATACTCATATACACACATACATACACAGAATACATTGTTCTTTATTCATTGCTATTTAAAAAAATTAGAATCATGATATACTAGGAATATATGTATACACATGTATTAAGAATATATACATATATGTACATATTCATATGCACATACAAACATACCCCTCATGTTTCATGTATCATATATGTATATATGATACGTGTGTGCATATATGTGCAAATAAAATGCACATATACATGTGAATATATGCTTAAAACAGGTAAAGCTTTTAATCCTCTGAATAATAAGAAATTCTTAGTATTCTTTAATAGGACTTGGTTAATTTGATCTCAATATAATCTACATGATATTTCTGCACATTTTAAAATACATACAATGTAAAAAAGAAGTAGAAAAATGAAAAAAATAATTTACATTTTTTAATATTTATGAACTACTATTTTTAATGGAAAAAGAAAAAAAAAGCTTTTGTGAGTGATTTTATTTTCATGACTAGGCCTAAATTTAACTAGCTAGGAACTGAAAACTACTAGAATATGGAACACTAGAGCTACAAAATCATTTACAATTATAATTCAAGGTATGGTTTTGATTTAGCAACAGAGAACTGCATCAAATAACAAGGAAAACCAAAATAATATAATTTGAATAGTGAGTATAATAATCAGTATGAAAAATAGTCTGACACTGTGGTTAGAGTATTACATTTAGAATCATAAAGAGCTAGGTTCAAGTCTTGCTTCTGACATATCATCCATGTGCACCTGGAAAGTCTCTTAGCTTCAAGTGCCATCTACATCAGTTGAGTAAGTTTTTGTAAAGGGATATCCCCAGGACAAGGGGAAATAAGCCCAGATTAAAAAAAAAAAATAAACCATCACTTAATTACATCAAAAGAATAAGAAGGTTATACTATGATTGATCTTATATTCTTTTGGGGCACTATGATCTCAACAGAATTCTAGGTTAACTGACCCATTGGCCACGTTGTTGACAGAAATCAGAAACTGCCAAAGAAGAATATAGCCAGAAGGTTTAAATAGATTTCTGAGCAAAAGTAACATAAAACAGATGAAAAGCTAGTTAAGAAGACAAAGAAGAAGTGATTTGAGAGGCAAGAGAATCAAGAGAAGAAACTATCTCAGAAGTCCAGGGAGAGGTCAGTAGTGTGGAAAGGGTCCCTTAGAAGTCACAACAAAGCTCTTCCATCAATGAATCAATGTGGAATAACAATGAAAAATGATCATTGAAATGGGCTCTTTGGTGACTGTAACAGAAAGCATCCCATCATACACAGGAGGGCCTGATATCACAGGTTCTTAGATCTGCATTTCTAAAAGGAAAGGCAACTTTTGAAAGATCAACAAACACTTTAGTCAAGTACATATATTTTTCACTTAGTTCAGGGAAGAAAGTCATCACCCTGAACCTCAGAGAAAATACAGAGAAATCAAGATCAACAGACATGGCTTCTAACTAGTTGTCTGACATAAGCAATATATACATCATATATCGACTGACAAATCCAGCTGTCTAAACAGTACATACATGCATACATAGTCACAAGAGAGACAAGCACCAGCATCTGGGTTTTCAAAGCCAGGGGACTCCTTAGCGGCTGCTCAGAGTCTAGTCTGGTCAAACAAAAACTTCCAAAAAGTAAACCCCAAAGTAAAACCTCACCTCAGAGTTCTTACATGTTTTTCAAAGCCAGAGGGCATCACAAGCCTTGAGAACCAATGCCTCCTTAACAAAAGGTGTGGGACTTCCTACAAATCTTCCCAGGCCCATTAATGGGTGGAGAAGATCTTTAATCAAATTATTCAATCAGAGGCATTTCAATATACTAAAACAAAAAGTACATTATCAATACAGTGACATGTGAGAAGTTTTAGTAAATCACGGTTATGAAGGCTGATGGAAAAGACTAGAAAAATATATTCTATTGAAGTAGTGGGAGAAATGAGTATAAGCAACAGGGAGAAATGCCTCATTTAACAGAGAAAATTATAAAGTAATGTTCTTGAGGAGGCCATAGGAAATGGGATTTAGGTCACAGGGAGAGGAGTCAGCCTAGGTAAAGAGTAGAGATTCTTATAATTATGCCACCAGAGGCATAGAGAAAGGGTTGATAATGGTGATAAATTCTGAAGAATGAAGGAAGGAAGGTAGGAAAATTCACATCAGATAGTTTCAGTTTCCTCAGTGAGGTAGGATGTTAGGTGTGATGTTTAAAAAAGTTCAAGAGACATAATTTCTGGGCAATTAATCATTTTATAATAATGTTAGAGTTTTATTAATAAAAAGAGGTCAATAGCATTCTCAAATGCCAAAGATCCCTCATGGTGGTGTACTCAAAGTTTATATGCCCTTGGAAGAGTGGGTGGTCCTCAGGGGGACAATCAGTTCTGATTGGTTAACAGTTAATGAGAGAATGCATATTGCAATGAGAATTGGGTTCACTCCCTGAGGGAGCGAAGTCAGGTCACTCTGGAACAAAGAGATTACCTTTATACCCACACCTCAGTTTTGGGCAATCTAATCAACAAATTTATCTCCACCCAAACCTAAACAGAACACAACAGGCTTTCCTACCTTTTGTTTATATTCCTTGTAAGGTTGAGTGGGGGGTCTGACCAAGATTGAGAAAAGTTAATTCAATCTCATTGTCAGTACTGTCCTTCTAGAGAATGAACTTTGAATGGAAGACCTTAGAAGAAGAGGGAGCTTTGGATCTCCCCAAATCACTGGTTATTAATAATCATTTTTTTTGTCAAAGGTCATTACCTATAATGTGAGGGGCTGACATATAAATGGATAGTGAGACAAGAAAAAATGGTTTGAAATAGAAATGAGGAGTGTGATAGATAGTAAATCTATAGGGGTAGATTAATTTTCAAAGCTCAATGTGAATCACTTCAAGTTTCTAGCCTTTAGTCTCCATTCCATCAACCAAATTACACACTAATCACCTTAATACAATATTTTCATCATGTTTCTGTCCTTCTCAAGAATCCACATTGCTCTCTGTTGCCTGTTTCAGGTGTTTAAATCTCTCTGCTTCAATCCACTTTACTTGTAAAGGTTTTTCATCACTACCCTATAATATAATAGGGGCCCTTCTCTAAATAGATTAGTCACAGCCGCTTCTTGCTATTCAACCTTTTCCAAAAATGTGCTCTATATCTATATCTATGTGTGTGTGTATATATATGTATATATATGTGTGTGTATACACATGTGTGTATAATATATATATACATTATATATGTAGTATATGTATATATGTAATATTATACATTGTCCTATCTTTCAGAAGCCTCAAGAAGACTTTGATAATTATCCTAGCCAACAATAATCTTTGTAGGTAGGTGGAGTTAGGAAGACATGAGTTTAAATTCAGCCCTAGATGCTATCTTTGTAACCCTGGGCAAGTAATTTAACATCTTTACTTCTAGATTTCCTCATATATTACACATACACATGTACACATTATAGTATTATCTACCTCCCAGGGTCACAATGAGGATAAAATGAAATAATATTTGCAAATTGCTCTTCAAACCATAAAATGATATATAGATGTTAGCTATTGATAGGTAGTAAACAGGCATACTATCATTTTGTGGTATTTGGATTGAGGTGAGTTCCCTATGTCATTGAAATAAAAAATCTGGATGAAAAAAGACAAAACAAACAAATTCTTAGACCTCTAGGTGTAATGTTTTATACTGAAAAATACTGTGTGCATGTGTGTGTGTGTGTGTGTGTGTGAGAGAGAGAAAGAGACAGACAGACAGACAGACACAGACACAGAATGAGAGACAGAGAGACAAAGAGACAGAAAGACAGAGAGAAACAGCCAGCCAGACATCTACTTCAAGGCATACTTGGGTCAAGATATGCTCACCCAACTACTCCCTTAGTTCATCTATCTACCTTTACCTATTATCCTAATAATTTCAGTAGCCTCCAAATTGATATCCATGGCTTAATTTTCCGTCCATTTCTGAATATCCCCCACATTGCTTACACAGCGCCAGAGCATGATGTTTAGCTCTTCCTTGGGGAGGAGGGTGTATGTTTTTTGTAGTTGTAACTGGAGTTGTTGTTTATACCTTTCTTTGTACTACTGGTAATTTGCATAGTCCCTGGAAACCAGTAAACCCTTTATAAATATTCGTTGATTGATTGACTGAAATGGATATTGTTGAGTTGGGTTGGATAACTCTATAATTTTTCAAGGAAAACATAAAATACAATGAATTCTGGGTTAACTTCTTGTAATTTCTTAGAGGAATCTGCATATAGTACCTTTGCCTATTGACTGTGGAAGATGGACCCAACAAGGAAGCAGTAGGTATGCTGCACCATTTTTTCCTCATAGCTACATCTTAGAAGTTACCCATTTGACATTCTGGATCAAAGTACTATATTTTAAATATTTAAATAACAAAGACTTCTTCTTCAATTTGAAAAGGCTAAAAGGCAAGAACAAAGTGGAGGGAGTGTTGGTGCATGATTTTCTGTTTGCAGAGTATTGTCCACTCAATGCAGCCTTTGAAGCTGAAATGCAACAAAGCATGGATCAATTCTCTGCTACCTGTGCTAATTTTGGCCTAATAATTAACACCAAGAAAACACAGGTGCTCCATCAGCCACCACCACACCATCCATACATGAAATCATTGGTTACAACAAATGGAAAAGTTTTGAATGCTGTGGATAAGGTCATTTACCTTGATAGTATGAGGTTGATGAATGCATTGCCAGAGCTAGTTCAGTGTTTGGGAGGCTCCAAAGAAAAGTTTAGGAGAGAAGAGGCATTAGACTGACTACCAAACTGAAGGTCTACAGAGCCATTGTGCTGCCCTCTTTTGCTCAGAACTATTACTGAGGATAAAATTTTTTAAAGTCTAGAATATTTCAAAATTCTCTCAAAAAAGTACATGTTAATATAGGCTCTTTTAAAAATGATTTTTTTGCTACTATCCTATCAAATAACTCCTGTTTGAATGTTTTAAAGCACCCTAAAGTTTTTGGATTGTGTGTGTGTGTGTGTGTGTGTGTGTGTGTATGTGAGTACATGTTTAAAGTGACTAGTGATTTTACCCGTCATTTACTTTCTGCATGTCTCAGTTTCTCAGTTTTAATATATGATTTGAATGCTTTCTAAGATCCATTTAACTCTGAAGTTTGATGATTTTCTGATTTCAATTTGTAAAAGGCCATTCACTACACTTCTCAAAGCTGAAGAAATATACTTAATCTTTCTCAGAGATATGTTGAAAACTCCAGTTGACTGCAGCATATTCTTCACTTCCAGTTCAATGAAAGAAATAAGTTCCTTAAAGCATGGAACTGAACTATGATGAACAGATGTTTATCAGGAAGCAAATCTATGTAGATGGTCTTTCCTTAAAAGCAGTACCATGACAATTACCCTACTTCTTTTGCTTCCTTCCTTCCTTCTTTCTTTCCTTCCTTCCTTCCTTAATTCTTCCTTTCTATCTTTTTTCTTTCTTTTCTGTTTTTTACTAAAAGCTTTCATTTTCATTGAAAATCATTATTTTCTGCTCTATTAAAGGAGATTCATCAGGCACAGTTCTGCTTTTCTGACAGTCAATCAAAAAGCGTTTATTAAGCAATTTCTATGTACCATGAATTGTGATTAGTATTGGGGATGCCAAAAAAAAAAAAGAAAGAAAAATGCCCAAAGGAACTCTGACTTTGTGTAATGCTGGTGGCTGACATTATTATAAACATCTTAAGGTTTATACAGCATTTTACATACATTATTTAACTGGATTCTCATAACTACCCAGTTAGCCAATTCAACAAGCATTTATAAGGTTCTTACTATGTGCCAGGGGATACAAAAAAAAAAAAAAAAAAAGGAAAAACATCTTCCTTGCATCCAAAGACCTCATGATATAATGGGAGAGAAAACATGGAAACAATTCAGTAAAAACAAGATGTGTGCAGGATGAATTGGAGAAGTGAAGACATTCAAATTAAGTGGGACTGGGAAAGACTTCTTGTGCTTTTATTTTGTGCTATTTATTTGTACTATTTATCTTGTACATATATTTTCACTGGAATTGGAAGGAAGCTGTGAGAAAGGAAATTCCAGATGTAACTATCTCTTTCATGTAGCTTAGGGAAATAAGGCTTAGAAATGCCTAATACTTCCTCACAGCTGGCAAGAGTTGAGATCTGGATTTAGACCTGGGTCTCCACTCCCTATAAATTTAACATGAATTTTACTACACTTTTGCTGTGGAGCACTCTAGGGTTCTGTACATGTTTGGAAAATGGGAATGGGACTATGAAGAGACTCTGGTCCAAATGCTTATATATTATACAATTTAGTTTCTCTCCAAAGACAAAAGCAGCCTTCTTTTAACACTATTATCATTCACTTACCTTTAGTTTTGGTCTGCTGTGAGGAACCATCAGAGACTGGATTTACGCCTAGGTTTACTTAATTCATCATTGCATTTTCCATGATGATATATGATATACTGCTTCTAAAATCAATTTGTATGTTCAAGTCACCATTCAGAACCTCTGTTCTAGGTGTTTGCAAGCACCCGCAGAGATCCAATTCATTCATTAATTTCTTTCAGTGGAGTATTTCTGTAGCACCACTTCAGTACATACAAGCTACTGGAGGTATTTTTTGAGTGGCAAAATGAAAAACATCTTCTGCTATCGAGTCTCTTAGAATTAAACAGTGAACCTCTCATTAGACCATAAGCTTCACATTAGAATGTAAACTCCTCACTAAACTGTATGCTGTATATCCTGTAAGCTGTGAGAGCAAGGAATGTCTTTTACCTTCCTTCACAATCCCACAATTTAGCTCAGTCCCTGGCTAGCACGTAGTAGATGCTTAGATAAATTCTGTTTGACTAATTGAATCTCCTTGTTTCCTTCAAGGCTCAGCTTCCTATATGAGGCCTATCTTGTTCTTCAGAGTTTCTAGCTATGCCTTTCCAAAATGAGTTTGTAATTTCTGCATATATTTTATATTATGTCCAGTCCTTCTTCCATCTCTCGACACCCCTAGAAGAATGTAAACTTCTTTGTATATGTCCCCAGTTCCTAGCAAGGTTTTTGAGACCTCCTAGGGAAATAGTATCTCCTCAGAAGCAGAAACATCTCAGACAGATAGGTTCTCATAGAGACGAGATATTCGTGTGCTTTAAGAAACAGTTCATGGACAAATTCTACATTTTGTTCACATGCTCTCATGCTTTTAAGAAGTTTCACCAGGTTGCTTTCTAGTCAAAATAATAAGTGAATGAGTGAATATATATATTCAAAGAAACCTATAAACAAGAAAATACATAACTAAATAAGAATTGACGTTTTGACTGTCAAATGACATAGCAACAGCAGAATTACAATGTTTTTTAGCAAAGCATTTTACATATATTGTTTCATTTAATTCTTACTATGAATTACGGAGGTATTGTTATTATTTTCTTTTATAGATGAGGAAATTGAGATGATAAAAGTTAGATGTTTTGACGAAGGCCACACCGTTACTGAGTGTCTAAAATGAAATTTTAGCCCTGATTTTCCTAACTTCATCTTCAGAGTTTGTTTTAATATTTGCTTAAAAATTGAACCTATGCTTGAATGAATGAATTCTCTTGAGAGGGACCCAACATTTTTACAGATGAGTAAAAACAGCCTCTCTATGGTTACTGTCTTCCTACTCTTCTGTATGGATCTTGTGGAGACATACATACATATATATATATATATAATACGTATTATATATATACACATATATACATACACACATATACACACATGCATATATACATATATATGTATATGTGTGTGTGTTTTCTTCCCCAGTGGAATGCAAGGCTGTTGAGGATTTTCTTTTAATTTTCTTTCTTTTTAAGCACAGAACTGAGTACAGAGCTTGGCATGTAGAAAGCACATAATAAGTACTTGTAGAACGAGTGCTTGATTGTTAACAGATCCAGAGGGATGGAGGAATCTTTCTTAGATTGATGATTTTTGCCTCTGTAAAATGAATTAGCATAGTCAAATTAGCCCTTAGGAACAGAAAATTAAAAAAAAAATTCTAGTCTTTTATAATGTACCTTTTCTCTAACATGAATAAATAAGTTATTAGTGAAACTGATATTGCAAAGTGTTGTGTCACCTCGAGCATAACTTACCAAGGTCATTACTATATTATATTTCACATAAGCCAACTCACAAAATGGATCTTAGAGAAATGTGCAGACTTACGTATTCAGATACACTTAGTAGTAAACTTGAAACTATGACATGACATAACATCATAGCACCAGTTTTTAATTATATGCATATACACACAAATTGGGGGGAGAGGTTAGAAGGCAACTTAGGGGAACTTGTCAAGAGTATAAAAAAAGTAAGCAAAATGTGGACTCAGCTTGTAAATGGAATTATTTTATTTGTTTTGAGCATTCATTATTTTTTTTGAGTTCCAAATTCTCTTCCTCCCTCCTACTTCTCTATACCTTGAGAAAGCAGTATATAAGTATGTATATGTATATATGCATGTATAGAGGAAGCATGCTATGCATAGATATATAGATATAGACACATATATGTACATTTTTTGTATGTGTGTGTGTGAAATCCTATTAGACATTTCCATATTAGCCACATTGTAAAAAAAAATAGAGCAAGAGCAACAAAAATAAGAAAGTAAAAAAACAGTTGTAATCTATACTCATAGATCCTCAATTCTCTCTTTGGAGTTAGATGACCCTTTTAATCGTGGGTCCTTGGGAACTGTTTTGGTTCATTGTCTTGATCAGAGTAGCTAAGGCTTTCATAGATGATCTTCCTTACAATATTCTCTTTGTTCTTCTCATTTAACTTTGCCTCAATTCTTATATGTCTCATGAAGTTTGATTTGTTTTTTTTTTCTGAAACTAGCCTGTTCATCATTTCTTATAGCACAATAGTATTCCATCACAATCATATAGCATAACTTGTTTACCTATTCCCTGATGGATTGGCATTCCTTCAATTTACAGAGGAAAAAAGAATTGCTGTAGATATTTTTGTACATATAGGTCCTTTACAGTATTTTCTCATGTGAAAAAAATGATTTCTTTGATTTCTTCTGAAAACTGCCCCTTTATATCCTTTGACCATTTGTTAATTGTGGAATTACTTTTGTAATCTTTTTGATAATTTGGGCTCAGTCCCATATATATTTGAGAAACAAGGTCTTTATAAGAGAAATTTGCTAAAAATGTTTCCCAGGGTTCCTATTTTTCTTCTAATTTTGGCAGCATTAATTTGGGTTGTACAAAAAAGTTTTCTAATTTTATGTACTTAAAATTACTTATTTTATTTCCTATGATCCTATCTCCCACTTGGTCATAGACTCTTCCCTTAGCCATAGATTTGATGGGTATGGTTTTTCCATGGTGCACTAATTTACTTATGGTATTCTTTATGTCTAAATCATTTACCCATTTTGACCTAATTTTAGTATACAGTGTAAGATGCTGGTCTATGCTAGCTTCTGCAAACTGCTTTCCAGTTCCCCCAGTGATTTTTTTCTCAAATGGCAAGTTCTTAGGCCAAAAATTTGGATATTTGGGTTTATCAAGTACAAGATTACTATCATCATTTACTACTGTGTATTATGTACCTAATTTGTTGCACTGATCCACCACTCTATCTCTTAGCCAGTATTAAATTATTTTGATGACTATTACTTTGTTATGTAGTCTGAGATCTGATACTACTGGGCTGTCTTCCTTCACATTTTTTTTTCAGTGATTCTCTTCACATTCTTGATATTTGTTCTCCAAATGAATCTTATTATTTTTTCTAGCATTATAATGTAAACAGATTTCTTAAAGCCAACAAATATTGTGTCTTTGTTCATAGGAAGTTGCCATGGTTATTTCTGTTATTGTTTCATATGGTTGTATCCTGCCATGATCCAATAATATAATTTGATTTTCTTATGATGGCACAATTTTAGAAACAGCATAGGAGTAGAAAAAGAACAGGTAAATATTTATCTGAGGAGAACTGAAATAAAAATTTTGAGTAGGTATCCAAAATCAATTTTTCAGTAAAATATAAACCACTTGAGGGCAGGGAGTATTTTCACTTTTTGTTTTGGCATGTCCTGTCAGTATAGTCCTTGCTTAACAAATGCTTGTTAAACTGAATTTAAATGATTTGAATAGACCCTAACTTCTATTTTGCTGATGAATTAAATTCATTTTTAAAATTTGTTTTTGGAACTTAAAAGTTGAGAGTTGATTTTCTGGTTAAAGGCACCAGAAGAGGAAGAAAAAAGAATGGAAGGCTCATTGTATAGACTATTAAAAATGTTTCTAATTAAGGAAGGTTTTTTTTAAGTGCAAGTCATGTCATCATTTCTCTGATGTCATGGTCTGCTTTGGCAACTAAGGACAAACATTCATACATACATACATACACACAAAATCATAAACTGCTTTGGGCCAGAGAACATGGTGAGTACACCTCCAAAGCCCTCCCACGTTCTCTGCACTCCAGACAAATTGAACATATCCTTTTATCTTGTGCCCTGGTCCCTTTGTTCAGACTACTATGTAACTCTGGGCTGACTTCCTTCTTTCTGCCTATTTAATGAAAACCTACTCATTTATCAAGCCTCTAGATGAAATATTACCTTCCCTGCTTCTCCAGTTTCTCTGGTTGGGTTTTTTTTTAACTTTCACCTAATTAAGCACTTTGTATTAATCATGCTTGTTTACATTTATGTAGTGTTTGCTATGTTTCAGGCATTGTGTTAGTCTTTTTATAATAATTGTCTCGTTTGATCAATCACAACAACACTGTAAGGTTGTTACTATTATCATTTGTGTTTTACAAATGAGGAAACTGAAACAAGTACAAAGTCACATAGCTAGTACCTAAGGCCAGATCTGAGTTTAGATCGCTGCCCTATCTTCTGCGTGACCTTGAGATCCTATGGGCCCCATACAGCTAGCCTGGTATTGCTCATTGAATGTAGCATAATAATAGCCAGTGTTTTAGATCGCTTGGAGAGTTACAAAGGACTTTATATACTATCTCGATTGCTCCTCACAATAGCCCTGAGAAGGAGACGCTACTATCATCTCCGTTTTATAAGTATGGATCTTGAGGCAGACAGTATTTAGGTGACTCGCCCAGATTTATATAGCTAATAAGAGACTGCAATTGGATTTGAACTTATGTCTTCTTGATTCCAGGTCTAGGGCTCGAGACCTCCTACACCATATAATTGCTTCTATCACAACATAATAAATTTCTTGAACAAGGTTGTTGGGTAGCAGGTGCTGGCCAGTTTTATAGGCATTGATATTGGCTATTGTACTATCCATATTCTCATGATTTCTTTACATTGATAAACGTGAGAGGTTACATGTTTTAAAATTCTAGGAGCTGTTCTAATAATGAAGAAAAGGAAGAGATTCAGTTATTTTGAAGTTATTTCTCTGAGAAGTGTGGTATGTTATTCCTTCAGGACTATTTCCTGGCTTAAAGGCTTACAGGAACTGTGCTGTTGGTTATTTTGAATCTAGTCACAATTTACCTTTGTCTTTCAGAAACTGACAGAACAAAGCATTTGCAGAAGTGTAACACAGCTTCCCTATCAAAATTCTGAAGTGCTGAGTGTTTTAATGTGGGCACTTGAAGCCTATAATTCATAAGTCTAAGAATAAATATGTCACAGAAAAAGGAAAACCTGTGACGGGAAAAGCAGACAGTGAACTACTCACCAGGGTAGGGGAGAAGGACAAAATATTAGGAAAGCAAATGGTTGCAAATTACCTTTAAAAGTTAACTGCATTTCGAGAAGTAGGATCTGATGCTATGACTAGTGATAATATTACAATGTCATTAACTATTGTTCATGTTAAATTTTAAAGTGCAGGTTAAGTACATAGAGCATGGAAAGAGATTAAAAAATAAAAAGGTAGTGGGAATTTTATCTCCATAGTTTGCTATATTTCAAGAAGGAGGAGGTGGGGAGTAGAGAAGGGAAAAGGAAGCAAAAAGAAAAGGAATATTTTACTTATGTTCTTAAAAGTTATTCTTTTTAATATGTAAATAAAGAGTAACTCACAATGTTACTTTACAATAGATGGTATTTGAGAATCAAGGAAGGAAGTGGAACAGAAGAAAAGCACTTACAAATGAAAATACAGTTTTATTCACATTTTGCATATTCATTTAAAAAAATCTCAGACTGCAATACTCCAATGAATCTGTCATCCAAGATTTCTACACCTTCTTCATGATTTTATAGGGCAGGTGGTCCCAGCTTTGAAATGTACTTTGGTGACTTTGGATACATAACTTTGTCATTCTTGACTTGTTTTCTCATTTGTAAAATGAAGGGACTGGAGTAAAGGAGTACTCAAATGTCTCTTACAGCTTAAATTCTATCATCCTGTGATCTTATGATGTCTGTCTGAACAATCTATGTAATTCTTATCCACATGTTTCCAAAAGTGTGCTGTAATGGATCCAACCCATGTACTGGAGGTTCTTTTTTACTCTTTTCATAATTCTTCTTTAATTTTGAAGAGGACCAAAGGTGTCGATATAGATGATGTCTTGACTTATGCTGAAGAATTTGTAATGGTAATTATAGGAGTTATTGATATTCCCAACTCATTAATAGGCCTGCCAATTAATGGAAGTTTGATTTGGGGAGATTTGTTTTGTAGGAAGGTCCATACCTTTTGTTAATTTCTAGTGAGGCTCTGGTCCTCAAGGGTTGTGATGACCTCTGCCTCTGAAATGTGTACAAATACTCTGAGGTGTTTTTTTTTAATTTTACTCATTGGAAGTGTTTGTGTGGCCAGATGAGTTCTGGGTAACCTCTAACAAGCTCCCCTTACCCTCCAGGTTGATGCTTCTCCCTTTGGTAACTATGTGTATATATAACAGTCAGACAGTTGGATCTGTCAGTTTATCTATGATGTATGTATTGCTTAAGGTCAGACAATTGGAAGCCCTGTCTGTTGATCTTTATTTCTCTGTTTGTATTTTCTCTGAAGTTCAGGGTTCTGACTTTTCCCTCGGAACTATGTGAATGATATATGTGCTTGATTAAAATGACTACCGACTCCTCAAAAGTTGCTTTCCTTTTAGAAAAGCAGACTTAAAAAACTATATAGTATCTCACCTTTGAATGTTGGGGTCCTTGCTCTTACACTCTTCCAGAGTCATCAAAAGTCCAGTGGCAGAACAAAAGTCAAGGTGACTGCTGATAGGCTGGGATACAGTGGATAATTTTGGTATCTTTGATGTCTGACCAAGTTCTAAGCATTCCATAGTGCCTACTTCAGCCACCTTCACGGATACTGAAACAAATTGTTTTAATCTGCTAATTCTTTCTGGAGGGAAGTCTTCACATGCTTGGGTAGACATCCCCTTAAGTCATCAAAGGGTCTGAGGTCCATTGGTTACCCTCAACATGATTTAGCCCACCTGCTGAGATGTTTTTTCCAGTGTTTGGCTGTTGTATATATTCAAGCTTCTTGGAGGAAGAGGTGAGAATTGGGTGAAGGTGGACACTAAGTAGATGAGCAGTCCTGAGAGGGACTCAGAAGCATTCACATCAGAGAAGCCAGTCCTGCCTATACACCCCATACATAATACTGTATAGATAACAATGTATTAGATGGCTATTTATCAATTATATCACATTTTCCCTATATAAATGGGTCTTTTGCCCCTTCATCATTAATTTCTCTGATGATATTCCTTACAGAATTTCTTCAGCATAATCCCTCTTTTATAATATTTTACAATCTACTACTACTCTTTACCTATTTTATGCCTCTGCATTGCTCATCAGTCCTCCATAGGCTGTTGTAATCTATGACTCAGGCATATAAATCTGGTTTCTGGTATAACCTGAAGGAAACTAGTGTTAAAAAAAGAAATCTTGTGACATAAAATTATCTGATTTTGGAGCCCTTTCAGAGAGCAATAATAGCTGACGTTGACAAATTGCCTTATAGTTTACAAAGTAAATTAATAAATTCATAATAGCCACTTATTAAGCATCTATTCTGTTTATTTACCATAAGAATTTATTAAACATCTCTTTTTGTGGCAGATGTTATGCTTTAGAGCTAGGGACACAAAGAAAACCAAAACAGAGTCATTGCCCTTGGAAGTTTACAGTAGAATGAAGGAGACAGCAAGTAAACAAATCTATACAAACAAACTGTATATAGGAGAAGTAGGAAGTAATGACTCAATAAGGCAGAAAAATTAAGAAGGATTGAAAAAGGTTTCCTGTTGAAGCTGTGATTTTAGCTGAGACTTATTGACATATGAAGATTCTAAAGATCATCTGAAAGGAGAAGGTATGGGACACTGAGGTCCTTTCTTGAATTAAACTACCAATTGTTCAAATGCTACTGCAGAGAGTGCAACTCTGATGGGCTCACCATGTTGTTTGAATGCCAAGTGTATACTTGCAAAACAGACTATTTTATGAAGAATTCACACAAGATAAGTACTCACATGGTGATCAGAAGAAGCAATATAACAGTACTCTCAAGATTTGGGATTAATTGCATGACATGGGAGACATTGGCACAAGACCATTCAGCATGCAGTGCCCTCATCAAAGAAGGTACTATGCCCTATGAAACAAAACAGAATTGAAGTAGCACAAAAGAAATAGAATTTGCCCCATGTATTCATATGGATGCTTTGTACCTGACCCATGGTATAACATTCCAAGTTCATATGATCATTCATAGTCAAACACACTATAATTTGACTCCAACATAGTGATGTAATATTGGCCCTCTTTGAGAACAAAGCACAACAGCCAATGAACCAATGGAAGGAAGTAGTAGCCAAAGAGAAGGAGGAAAAGCATTCTAGGCATGAGAAATAGCCAAAGAAAATGATCAAAAGTTTTATAAGATCCCTTTAAAATAAGATACTATAAGAATTAATGTTACCATATTAGAGGAGAAGAAACTGAGGCCCAAAGGGTAATTTGTTTTCTCAGATTATACCTTGATGGTGGCAGAATATATCTTGGAGCCCATAGTTCCAATCCAGGGTTTGTTCAGTGGAATTTTTCTTATATATTTATTATACCATGACTAAAGCCTTCTTATAGTGCTGTAGAAATGTGAATATGATTTATATATATATGTATGTATGTGTACATGTATGTATGTGTATGTATGTATATTTTTAACTGATTAAACATTTAAGTGTCTGCTTCCTACAAATTACTGTGACCTGCTATACATCCTCATCTCAATTCTACTGTCCTGAAACTCTGTATCCTCATTCATTGTTAAAGTCAAAGGATTCTTTCCACCACTTCTCTCCACCTAATCACCACTAAATCACTCTTTAACTTTTAGAATATGGTTTCCTCCCTAACCACTGTACTATTCTATAGAAACCATTGTCTTTAAGGTCAACAGTGACCTCCTGAGCACCAAGTTCAATTGTCTTTTTTCTCATTCCTCATTTTCTTTTACCTACCTTCAGGCTATGATACTATTAAATATCATAGCATACTGGATATTCTATTTTCCCTGAATTTTAAGTCTCTTTCTCCTATTTGACCTCTTACTTTATAAACAATGCTTTTTGATTTCCTTTGTTGAGGCCTTTCCTGTCTTCTGAGGTCAATAATTGCTAAGCTTTTCTCTTTGATTCACTTTAACTTCCATCCCCATGCTTTCTCTCTTGGTAGTCTTATTCACTTTTATAGCTATGGTTTCCACTACTGTCATTATGCAGATGATTCTCAAATATATCTAAGTACTAGATTCTTTTCTAAACTTCAGTCCTAGATCTGCAAATACTTACAGTATGCATTCCATCTACCTGTTCGACCAGCTCTTCAAATTTAGTATGTGCAACATAATCTTAATTTTTTTCTCTAAATTTGATTCTTCTCCTAACTTTACTCTTTCTGTAAGTAGCATCACCATTTACCTAGTTTCTAGTTTACTGTTCATGTTAACTTTTTCTTTCTTTTTTTCTTTTCTTCTTTCTTATATTTTTCCCTTTTGTTTCATATTGACTTTTAATGAGGAAATAGACCCCTTATTTAAGAAATTAAGAAATATTCCAAGGGAACAAAGCTTAGTCAATGGTCACTTTGTGTCTGATCAGAGATAAAAGCTAATAGACATGTATTCTCATATTACAGAATGATCTTATAAGTCTTCAAAAGGATTGATTTATTAATCTTTACCTAATAGTGTTATCTCCTTAGAAAAATACTTTTGAATTGATTTTTGAACAATATTTTATTTTTTTCCAATTACACATAAAACAATTTTAGCATTCTTTTAAAAAATTCAGTTCCAAATTCTCTTCTTTCTGCCCTCTATATCCCTTCCCTAAAATGCAAAAAACATGATATAGTCTATACATGTGCAATCATGCAAAGCATATTTCCATATTAGTTATGAAAAAAAGAGACAAAAAACCCTACAAAAATAAAGAAAATGAATAATAGTATGCTTTGACATGCATTCAGACTACATCTGTTCTTTCTCTGGAAGTGGATAACACTTTTCATCATAGGTTTTTTGGAATTATCTTGGATCATTGTGTTGCTGAGAATAGCAAAGTCATCCACAGTTGATCATCATGTCATATTGCTATTACTGTGTGCATTGTTCTCCTGGTTCGGCTCACTTTACTCTGCATCAGTTCATGTAAGTCTTTCCAGATTTTTTTAATTGATTTACAAATTACAACTTCATATTGTCTGATTTTCACTTCTTCCTTTTCTAGACTTTAGATAATTATTTCCCAAGTTTACTTTTTTTTCTTGCCCAGAGCACTTTGAAAAAAAATATTTTGGAAAACTTTTCAGTCTCACAAAGGGTATAAAATTGCTTTCCATTCTTTTGTATTTCTCAGTTTTCCCTGGAAATTATAGACACTGCTGAGAGGGCAGGGAAACATGTTTAACCTTTTCTTCTGGTCAGAAAGTCAAAAATCTTTTTCTTTGCTAACATCTTCTGTTTGAGGACAACATTTAAAATGGATTCATCTGTTATACCTTCTGTTAGAAATATCCTACAGATGCTTAATGTCCAATAAGCATTGAAATACAAGTTCTAACAGAATTTAACATTGATATATGTAGATGTCAGTTTCCTTTTTGGTTCACAATGATTCTTTAAAAAAAAAGACTCTGAAATCCAAGCCACTTCCATTTTCACATTTTTCTAAAGTCAACAAAAGCCTAATTAAAAAAAAAAAAAGAAAATTCTGAAAACCCAATGTGGCCGAAAGGGAAAGGGGAAAAGATTATTTAACAAAATGCACCTTTAATTGTATATTTTTCATTATGTATATTTTTTTTCTGAAGAGTAGAGGGAAGATCTATGCAAGACTGCCCTAGAAAATATGACAGGGAGAAAAAGAATATGTTTAAAGATGACTTCAAAATCATTTCCCCCAAATGAAACATTCAGAGTTTGCATGACTAATCAAGTCTGACTTTCTTATTCCAAAGAGACCTTGTATTCTTTATCATAGTGGACTACTAGACATTAAACTGAAGAAGGAGAAGTTGGGTTTAGGGATTTTCATCACTGCTATGGAACAATATGGTTCTGAAGGAAGGTCACTGATATTCCAAAGAAATATTCCAAAAAGGAGATGGGGTCTTATATATAAAAAAAAAAAATATAGGTGGAGAGGGGGAGGAGTATAAAGTTGCTTCATTCATTTAGCCTGTCAATACACAAAAGTAAATATAACTCCATATGTAATGAAAATGAATATCGTTTGTCTTGTTCTTTTGGAGAAATTATTGGGTTGGTATTTTGAAATAGTATTAGCATGTTAAAGAGACTCAATACACATTTTTTTAAATGACTAATTCATTGATTGTTTCAGGGGCTTCTCTGTAGTTAGTTGTTTCCATGGGATTTGAAGACACTCAGATTCTCACTAACATGAGTAATCTCTCCGTCAGTGCATATGAAAACCTTTGAGATCATGTAGGAGGTGGAAATATGTTTGTTACTGTTCAGTTGTTTCAGTAGTGTCTGACTCTCGGTGATCACATCTGTGGTTTTCCTGGTGGAAATACTGGAGGGGTTTTTCTGTTTCTTCTTCAGCTTATTTTACTGATGAGGAACTGAGACAAATAGGATTAAATGACTTGCCTTTTTAGTTTCTGAAGCTAGATTTGAGTTCATGAAGTTGAGTAATGGAAAAATATACATATATATATATATATATATATATATATATATATATATATATATATATATATATATATATATATATATATATATATATATACAGCTCTTTTAGGCTCAGTCTTCAAAATGAAGATGATAGACAATGGAGTGGACCAGATAATTTTTTGATACCAATTACAGTTTTAAGATCTATATCTCTGCTAATACCCAGTTATAGAAGAGAAAACTAATGTTGAGAAACTTGCCTAGTGTCACCTATAAATTCAGTGGTAGTCAGAGCCCAAATCCAAGCTTTATTACATCACATTCATTTCTTAATATACTGTCTAAGTTTGGAATCCATCATAATAACTCTATGACTCCACATTGGGATCTGTCTTATGGACCAGAAAAAGAATAAAAAACTGAATGGACTCACCTCCAATGCACAGGTGAACATGACCCAGCAAAGAGCAAAAATCAATGAGAGGAAAATGGTACACTTTGGTCCTATTCTTTTTGTGAGACTTACATTGTTTTGCCTCATTAACTTCCACTGCTTGTTGAAGTGGATTTCCTTGTTCAGTTGAATTACTTTCTATCCCCTTTTCCTTCCCCTCCCTCATACAGGTACCCAAAGATCTTCTACATCATTGCTTTTTTTTAATATACTATACACATTTCCTCTAAATGTCATTTTCCTATAAAAGAACCCTATGGAGTCTGATAGAAGTGGGCTCCTGCTATGCATATTATGGATAGACACCTCTAGTTTTTAATTTTTTTGTTCCAACTTAAAGCCCAATTAAAATGAGGATTTCTTTATACAGATAGAAGAAAAAACTACAAAACTGTGAATCCCTATTACATATAGCTTATTTTCTCTTTTAAAAACACAAATTCAGTACATAACTTTTAAAAATGTCTTGCTTAGACTATCTTTTAACTTGTTTTCTTATATGTTCTGCATTATTGATGACAATGCTGACCCTCTGATGTACAACTCAGGATGACCCTACTTAAAGTATATGGATGCATCACCCTCCACACAGCCAGAAAGAACAGGGACCAGATGGATTTTCAAAGTGCTCTAGAGTCTAGAATGAGGTTCAATAAAGACAAAGCACAATGAATAAGAATAGGAAGAAAATTGTATAGAAATCAAAGGAGAGATATCTTGGGGAATACATTTGGAATGAGAAAAATGCAGAATGAGAAAATGTGCCTGTAGACTCCATACAACAGGATGTGGACAAGTGGTACATAAGATGAGAAGGCAAGGACCTATTAGGATCTGTAGCACAGGACGGAGTAACTGCCTCAATGACCTGTATTCTCCCATCTTGTAATCTCCCATTTATTTTTCAGAGAGCTATCACAGAAATATTCCTAAAGCAGATGCCTGAACCTATCATTCTTCAGCTCAATAAACTCCACCAGATTACTCTTATCAACTGCAAACTTCTCTGTTAGATATTTAATGCCCTTCAAAGCATTTACCCCAGCTCTCAACCCCTCCCCACCCCCTACCCCTGCCCCGGCCACTGCGATTTCTTTCCCACCTTAATTAGTCTTTATTCCCCTTTCCATGCTTTTTTGATTCAGTGAAACTGGCCTTCTTGCTGTTCCTCAGACTTGATGCGCTCTTCATCTGTGTCTTTACACAAACTACATCGCATTATTGTTACACAATGCTTCCTTAGCTATATGCCTTTAATAATCTCTAGTTTCCTTCATAGGTCAATTCAAAGCTCATATTCTCCTTAAGACATTTTCTGATTCCCCTGTGGATTACTTTGTTATAGTTCCATCATTTCAGTCAATATCTGACTCTTTGTGACCCCATTTGCTGTTTTCTTTGCAAAGGGACTAGAATAGTTTATTTACTTCCTTAGCTAATTTTTGTGGATGAGGAAACTGAGGCCAACAGGGTTAACAGTGACTTGCCCAATATCATACCACTAGTAAGTGCCTGAGCTTGGATTGAATTTAAAGTTCCTGCCTCCAGATCTGGTATTCTATCCACTGTGTCTGCCTCCTGGCTTCCCTGTCTCAAAATGCATTCTCTCAAAAATTACTTTGCATTTTACACATAATTTTAAGTGTATATATTTCCTCCCCAAATGTAATGAAAGTTCCTTGATGACAAGTACTAGATTTTTTTAAATTTTGTTTTTGCTTTTTTTTTCCTTTGGAGGACTTTAGCTTTGCATAATGCCTGGTATATGAGGAGTCCTTAATAACTGTTTTATTGATTGTTTCATTGACATATTAGAGGAAAGAAAGTAGAAGACTACAGGGTTTTGATTAAGCATGTTATGGAATTAGCAATTCAGGGTATATAGTAATGCTAAATGCAAAAGAAAAACAAATCCTATAGAAGTCAGCTTACATGTCTGTCACTGAAGGATGGAAAGCTAGGCATGTTCTGTGCATACTGATTTGTCATTTTATTGTCTTCTTGTGTCAGTGATATGAAGGGGGGGTCTTGTTGGAACCTTCACGTTTGCTTATGTGTACAGAAAGACTGAATGTAAAGGAATATTTTAGTAAAGAGAAAAAATAACTTTTAGAATGTGAAATAAGACATGATTAAAAAAAAAGATGAATGAAATAGTGTCATATCACATCACTTAACAGTAATTAACCAATTACCTTGCGCTTGATGCAAAGGAAGAGAAAAAATTAGTGGTTGCCCTCAAAAATGCATTCATATTCACACATGTACGCATGGGCAAATACCTTTGAGACATGTAAAGGAAAAACTGAAGCTTGAAAAGGGAAGGCATTGCCCTTAAGAGAGAACAGGAACAGGTTCTTGTGGAGGCTAAATTTTAGCTGAGACCTAAAGAAAGCCAAGGAAACCATGAGGCAGAGGGAGAGAATTCCAGGCATAAGGAAGAGCCAGAGAAAGTGAATAAAGATGAAACATGGAATTATTTGTGTGAGAAATAACAAGAAAGTCAATATCACTTATTCACTGATAATACGTAAGGAAGTAAGGGCATAAAACACCTGGGAGGGAAGAAAGGAGTCAGGTTACTAAGGGCTTTAAAAAACCAAAGGAATCCTAACTTCATGTTAAAGTTGTGTACTTTAAGAGAGAGAAACCTACCCAAGAGATAGGAGTGAGGAAAAGACATAATAGTACTTAGTTTTAGATAGTAAAATAAATAAATAAATAAATGAACCTCTTAGAATCAGATGGTTATATTTTGAAGGGAGGTGATATTACAAGAAAAATAGAAGTAATGAACAACTAATGAGATTTGGGGAATCAAGACTCCTTGGAGCAGTGGAATTACTAAAGCCTTTATCATCATGTCAGAGAGTGAGCCAGAAGTAATTACAGAAATGAGAAAAAAGAAAAGATGAAAATGAATGATTGAATATATTGTGTTTATAAGAAGAATTATATTTAATATTTACATAAATTTTATTGCTTTATTTTTTGGTTGGAAGGGTCTGGGAATATAAATTATCTTAGTCTGGGGTGCAGATAGCAGCATAACAAGACTGGTCAAGACCTGAACTTTATTTCTGTAGGGACTGTGAGGCCAGTACCTCAGATACAGGGAGTCATGGGACATCTGCTAACTTAGGCAATAGGAACTATTGGTTATTGGTATTTAAGTAGCTAGGCAAACCCAGAATCATGGAGGTGAGAGAGTCAGTAATAATGACATATTTATGAAAAGTCTACAAGTTAGCCCAAACCATAGTTTCAGAAATCTGAGCCAAGGGTATCTCTAGAGTAAAATCCTATTATCTCATGGATATTTCCTGTAAAAACAATAGTGTCTGTGTAGAAAGTAATCATCTTCCAAACTCAACAATTTCAATTGAATTGACACCCTTTAAGAACTGAAAGTAATTTCTCAAGTTATTCCACTAAATGTTAAAGGTATAATAGCAGAATCTATGACATGTTGGGCAAAAAACCCAAAAAAACCCACTTTCTGTGATTTTTGATTTGTAGTTCTGTCCGCATCATGAGGACTACCATCTTCCCCAAAGATGCCCTTGAAATAGTCAGTGACCTGATGGTCCAAGTCAGGGCCACTTGTATGAAGGGATGACTCAAGTCAATTAGGGACAACTTCCTATGCACAGCCTTAAGGAATGTAGACAGGTATGAAAAAGTAGGCAATACTAATTGATTAGCCTATGAAACCTCTCACAAATTCCATGAAAACTCTTAAGCTATCACAATCACTGGTTTCAGAGTCAGGCAGTAAGAGTAGTTGTTGGATGTGGGATGTGGCAAATACTATTTGTTTTAAATAGAAAAGGGTCCCAATCCAAGTTGGTTATCTAAGGCTGGGAGGAAAAAGAAGATATTCTAGGTTTGTACAAATAAGAGTATATTCAGATTGGTCCAAATGTGAGCAAAAGTGCAAGAATAAAATCACATCCTAGGAGAGAAGTCTTTTTTCTCTTTGTCATAATTAATTACCCTCTAAGCATTAGCAGTCTTAGGTTTATTGATTTTCATCATAGACAGGTCAATTGATAGTTCTTAAAAAATATGACCCCCCAAGGATTCAAGGAGAGAGATACTAGAATAACCTTAAATATAAAAATATCATCCATAATTTTTAAGCTGCAAGAATCACGTCAGATATCTGCTAAAAGCCCACTCAAGAGAATAAAGGAATCTAAAATGAGATATTATTACTATTATTGTTTTAATACTTATCTTTGAATGAAATAAATGTATCAAAATGTGGCTGTACACATCAAGGATGAAAACCGTTATTTTGTTTTATACTAAATGTATTAGATTTCATGTCACTATGGAGAGAGTGGGCATTGAGAAAGTCAATTTGCATGGAAAGTGAAGAAGAGATCCAAGAGGAAATAAAAAACTGTACAAGAAAGATTTGATGGTTATCTTTAGTAGATTTTCATGGTCTTTGGGAGGCTTCATCAGTAACCTTTCATTGAACTTTGAGAATAAGGGACAAAATTTTAAAAAGAAAGCTATCACTGTTCACAGACGTTTGGATGTAACAAGTGAACTGATGACTGACTGGCTGGCTCTTTGAGTTTCAAAAGCAAGTATTTAGATTATCTTGAATTTTACAGAGAAAAAAGAACTAAGATATTGTGTGTAAGACAAATGTAATGGGAAATTGGCAATTGTCTGAATGAATTAGAACTATTTGGAGACTGTGATTTGACTTCTGTGGTTCTCTAATTGCTTCATGCGTCTTGTTTCCCTAACTAGACTGTAACCTCCTTAAGAGCAAGAGGCCATTTATCATATGCCTTCCAGAGTTGGCAACACAGTGCACCAAGATTTCTAATCAATACTGATTAATTTAATCTACCAGGAAAACCCTATCGTGTAATTATTCACCCTCATTGTAGCAATAGGCAACATTACTGTGATTTCATTTCTACAGGAAAAAGTGTGCTGAAGCCAGTTGAAACATATTTGTGAAAGCCAATTGTTAAATTTTTAGTGTGAGCATTTACCCTCAGAAATTGACAGATACTACATAGCAGGGCTTGATTCAATGTTTTCTTAATTGTCAAGACATAAGAAAGTGATAGAGAAGATACTAATTGTTTTTTGGTCATTTTCCAGTTGTGTCTGACACTTTGCAACCCCATTTGGAGTTTTCTTGGTAAGGACACAGGAGTGGTTTGCCATTTCCTTTTCCAGCTCATTTCGTAGATAAGGAACTGAGGTAAACAGGGTTAACTGACTTGCCCAGGGTCACTAAGCTGTTCCATGTCTGAGGTAAGGTTTGAATTCAGGAAGATGTCTTCCTGATTCCAAACCTGGTACCATTCAGCTGCTAAAAATATTAATTATGTAGTTTAAATTGAAAGATGTGTTGTGCATACATTCTCCCCTTCCCAGAGAGCTGGTTATTAAATGTGTGCCAGCATATCTATGACAATACTGGGAACTCTCAAAAGAGGAAATCCCTATTTCCTATTCACCTGGAATTCTTTCCTACAAATTAAAGTCTTACGAAGTTGTCTAGAGAGCTGAAAGGTTAGGTGATATGCTTAGGATCACACAACTATGATGTGTCACAGGTGGGGCTTGAAATTAGGTTATTCTGACTCCAAAGCTTATCCTTATTATAGCACACAAAGAGCAATTATACATATGTTTTCATTTAGATTTAAGAATTCAGTATGATTTCTAAATTTTTGCATATTCTCTCATTCCAAGATATCTCTAGAACCCAAGCTTTCACAATGTTTGTGTTCTCAGATCCAGATTATCTCTCAAATGGTTTGAGTTCACTGTATACTAACTTTATTTTTTGCCATTTCCCATAACAGAAATAACAGATATTTTACCTTTATTGAGTTCATCATGGAAGGAATTAATTGTAAATCTTTTGCAAATTCCTACATAGCTCTTTTAAGAAAAAAAAGTTTTTACTCAGATTGACCCATGATTTCTTCATTGCGAATATTACAGACTGCAAAACATTCCCTGACATCTGCTAATGTAAAATGATTTTCTATGCATTTTAACAAATCCTTTATAAATGACCTATCCAATATACTAGAATGACCCATTCCATTTTCTTTTAATATTGTTTGTGAGTCAATAAACATTTATTTGGCATCTTCGATGCCCATCAGTTAATAAACATTTATTAAATGCTTACTACATTTCCTGCACTGTCCTGTACAAATAAGAAAAAGAGATAATCTCTGCCTTCAAGGAGTTTGTAGTCTAATGTTGAAAGACAGCACACCCCAGGAAACTTATAAGGTATGGGGGGGGCCTTTGGGATGGTCCAAGCACCCTTCCTAAAAGGAGACCTCCCTTCATAATGGTTCCAGGGGCAGATAATGCTGATGAGATGTGAGGACCAGAATAGATTTGATCTTCCAGGATCATGAGGTTCTTATGTACCCAGAAACTGTGCTAAACACTCAGAGATACAAAGAAAGGCCAACAATAAGCCCCCCTCTCAGAGCTCACAGTCTAATGGGAACCAACGTAAAACAGAAAAAAAACCCCAACTATATAGAACTACATGCAGAATACACTGGAGCTGATCAAGAGGGTGTGGAGCTACCAACATATAATACTCAAGCTGTTCGTGTGTTGGTCTGTCTTGTTACATGAGTGGCCTACTATACTTTGTGTATTTTGTAGCTATTTATGTGCATTGTTTCTCCCAATAGAATGCTAACTTCTCAAGGTCAATGACTATTTCATTTTTGTCTTTCTATCTCCAGCATCTTGGAAGTGTCTAACATATATAAGATGCTTAATAAATGTTTGCTGACTGCGTAGTAGGAATGTACCTGTGAACATGGCAGTTGGGTGGCACAGTGGAGAGAGTTCCAGTCTTGAAATCTTCCTAAGTTCAAATCTGGCCTCAGACACTTAATAACTGTTTGAACCCTGGACATATTCCTTAATCCTTTTTGCCTCAGTTTCCTCATCTGTAAAAGAGCTAGAAAAGGAAATAGCAAACCACTCCAGTCTCTTTGTTAAGAAAACCTCTAAAAGAGATCACTAAGAGTCAGATATGACTGAAACAACTGAATGATACCAATGACAATCTGTGAACATGACTGTCTTTTGACAATGTCATTCCCTTTTCATGTATGGTCTTTTGTATACAGGGAGGCTTGACCATATAGACACCTCTGGGGCTCCTTTGAGCTCCATGTCCATGATCCTATCATTCTATGTTCTAGAATGGGTTAGGGTACTGAGGTTTTTGAAGCCTGATTAGATGACTTGGGGTATTTAAATAGATCAATTCCACTGCTTACTTATTATGTATCTAGATGATCAGTCAAAAGACTGTTGAACTGAATACTAGCTGAATTCTAGTCCTGTCTGAGGCAATTAGCAGCTCTGTGACTCTGGGCAACTTATTTACTCCCCCTCAGCTTCAGTTTTCCATTTGTAAAACCGCAATAATAATAGCAACTAGCTCACAAGATTTTTTTGTGTGTCACACACACATACATGAATATACATATATATGTGCACATACACACACACACATAGAAAATTTCAAGACTTTTATAAATGTTAGGCATTGTTTTGTTATTGATCCTGAAGTCCTGTTTTTCCTCAGTCCATAGAGCGACAGAGAAAAGGCCTAATTGGATCATGAGAGAATCTGTCTCAGGCTTGGTGTGCAAATTTTTACCCTGAATACACTTCTTCAAGTGTATAATGTTAAAATAGATATTTCAACCTTACCATTTACATATAGATATACGTATATATAAAGTGCCTTTCCAATGCAAAACAATTGATACGTGTTCTGAATTTTCACTTCTGCTGATGTTTATTTTATTTACTAGTTCAGCAATGAAGACTCTTCCAGAGGTTAGGGAGGCAAAGCCTTTTCTATGTAATCTATTCATGAAGTGCATCAAATATCAGTGAATTACTTAAATATTAAGAGATTCTGTTTAAGACATAAAATTAATATGGATAGTAGGAAGATTAATAAAATATCTACCTATTTCATTTGAAAAATAGTGAAAATCTAAAAGCACAAATAAACATGTATTGATGGCAAACTTTCTTAGGGGAAAAAATGCATACTTTACATTACCTAGGAGGGAGATACTAAATGGTGATATCTTGGAAGAAAAAAAATACTTTACAACAGTTCTAGTAGGTGGATGGCAGAGTGAATAAGAGCATCAGACCTGGAGTCAGGAAGATCTGGGTTCATATTTGAACTCAGAAATATATTAGCTGTATGACCCTGGACAAGTCACTTAATCTCTGTCAGTATCAGTTTCATTGATATTATAGGGATAATATAATAATAATTATAATTATATGATAATAATTATAATTATAATAACTATAATAATAGTTCCTTTCTCCTACTGATTTTGTAAAGAGAAAATGAAATAATGTTTTAAAGCACTTCATGAACTTTAGGGTGCTATCCATGTAAAATACTAGGTATTATTATTCTGGGAATTTGTTACTTTCCTCTCTTTTTGAAGGGTGCTTTCATAGTTACACTGATTCTGATTTAAATTCTGTTTGATTGATTGATTCTGACAACACAAAATTCTCCAGGAAAGCCCTGGTCTTTTATAGATTGGAGATGACCCTTGCCTCTTAAGAACTATTGTTATGGAATATGAGTTCCAGTGGGTCCCATACAACAGGAAAGTCCATTCATATGTATCCAGAGATGGATTTAATTTCTGCTTTTTGAGGATCTGCCTATTAAAACTCGTTATCAGAAAGTTAAAAATTGGTAAATGACTTCCTTCCAGCTCTAACAGCTCAGAAACACTATATGTTAAGGGAAAGATGGTTAGAAGCTGATAAAGATGGAACTTTGAAATAATGAAATCACACAAAAGTGAAAATGTGCCCTTTAAATATATCTATAATTCCATTGATAAAGTCACATAATACTGGAGTAAAAAAAATAGACAAGCGCAGCTTCTACAATAATTTGAACTCACTTGTCATATAGTCAAACCCATAGAGTATGCTTTAATAATTAATGTGAAATCATTTCCTTTATGTGCAATTTTTTACAAGTTAATAGTTTTACTTTACAGTCATCGTTTCATTTTTTATATTCACTTTCCTAACTTTAAATTCGTACAATCATACACAGTCCTCAGTAGTACATACTATAAACCTAAGGAAAATAAGAAAAGGTAATGTGATTTGATGAGCTGGTTAATTTTTAATACTGTAGCAGGAACATTATATTGTACATAGTAGGTGCTTAGTGTTTGTTGAATGAATGAAAGATTGAAAAATTAAGTTGATGTACAATTATACTTCATATATATCTTACATTATTGAGGAATAAATTCTGCATACGAATTTCCAAGTAGCAAAAGCTTACCTCATTAAGCGTGTAAAAATATTTTATTTTTAACTAATATTTTGGAATTATTTCTAAAAGATACTGTAATTCCCCATCTGATTAAACAGGAATGTACAATATAATTTAACTTTTTCTTAAATATTCAAGGTCATTATTATAAATAACAACAATTCTGTTCTCTGTAATACCATTCAGGGGTTATTGATTTTTGTAGGGTTTAACTGTTTCTTTTACTGAATTCTCCCAGACATCTATGCTTTTCTGATGGATATTGTTCATCTTTTCTTTCAGTGAAAGCTACAACTTCCTAATATTTCAGCTAGAAGTATCCCTTACCTGTCATCTCCCTTATTTCACCCTAAAGTTTTGGTTCTAAACTTTTTAAAATCTTATTTGAATGCATGGAGTGATGTCTATTATAAGTAACCTTACAAACTTAAGGATTTTCAATGAAAACAAGATAAGGAAAGATAATTAATCAGTAACAGTTTTATGAAGAATTCTAGTCAGTAGAAAGGAACTACCTTCTGTCCTTTCAGTAGAGTGGAACACTTTGGAGCACGAAGAAGAGTTTTTCTATCCAGTCAGATGAGATCGCTGTGTTATATTCACATTTTTATTTCTCTGTTCTTTTTGGGGGGATGGGGCTAGATAACTTACTATGCTTTAACTCAAAAGACCTGTGTTCAAATTTGACTACAGAAAATTACTAGTTGTGTGACCCTGGGCAAATCACTTAATCTTGGTGTGCCTCAATTTCCTTCTAGGCAAAATGGGGACAACAATAGCACTTATCTCCCAGGGGTTTTGTGAGGGTCAGTTTAGGGTTAGGGTTAAGGTAGGTAGGATAGTAATTGTAAAGCACTTAGCACAGTACCTGGCACATAGTAAGTGCTATGTAAATGTTGTTATAATTTTCCTTCTTCTCTGCTTCCTCCTCCCCCTCTTCCTTCTTCTTTTCTTCTTCTTCTTCCCCTTCTCCTCCTGTTCCTCCTCCTTTTTTAGCAGTTATTATTATTAATACAGGGAAACACTCAATTACGAGTTGAAGATAACAAGAAACAGCTATAATTTTTTAAAGGAATTAATAAAACTTATTACAAAACAAAAAATTCTGATAAGTCTGGCCCAATGACAAATGAAACAATGTACTTTAGGACAGTTGTTTTTCTTGCTGCTCAGAAGCATTTTTCATTTATTTTCAGATGGTTAGGCATACTTGTTTTTGACTCAGTAGGTATCCAACTAATAGATAAGTGTGATCTCACTCTATGATCATGTCACTATTCTGTTGCCATTATAATTTTAAATTTTAAAACACTGGTTAATACACCATACTTATGTAACTTTATTGTTTTTCTCTTTCAGAAAAATGTGATGAGCAGCTAGTCTCAGCACTGCCCCATGTCGTCTTCAGCAGTTCATCTTCCATGTCCAGCAGCTATTCCCCAGGCTATGCCAAGCTCAATAAACGAGGGGGTAAGTGTTTGTCCAGCCTGTTCACTACCTATATTCCTTATTTGAAAAAAGGCATCATTGGAGTTGGTAACTGTAACTTCTTGTCTACATGAAAAATATCATAGGTTGTCACACAAAATACACAAGAAGCAACCGCAAGCCCTTCTCTCACTGAGGATCACATTCAGTCACTAGATGGTCTCCAACAAGCAGTCTTTGGTAGACATTTAAAAGGCCTAGCTTAGGTTGGAAGTAGTATCATAACAGTATGGAGGGAATATCATAAAAGAATGAATTAGAAATGCCAAAGAAGGTACATTTATAATTTGAACAGTAACACAATGAAAGGAATTGCAACCCCTGCATATGATCAATCCAGAAACAATATATGGGCTTATAGACTCACCTGAGAAGATGGTGCAAGTATTTGAGTCCACAACAATAAAAAGTGCTCTGAATCAGAATATTGATTGTACTCAGTATTCTATTGAATTTCCTATATAGATTGCATTTCATTGGAAAACATCTGGGACCTATTTAAGGGCACCTCTAAAACATGGCATTTAGAAATAACCTTATGATGAATTAAGTCCTCCTTTGCTTAATTATCATCTATGTCCCATCCACAATATTTGGGTGTGTTTTAGGCTTTGTTTTAGACCTTCTTCCCATATTTGCATCCTTTCTTTTGGTAAACTTATCACTTTTCCTACATTCAATTAACTTCTCTTTGTAATCGATGACCTCCAAATCTTTGTGTAGATAGATCCCTCATTTCTTCCTGAGCTCCAGTTTTGAATCACTAATGACCAACTAGGACATTAGATAACTTACTCAGATGTCCCATTGATACCTCAAATTCCTACAGCCTTTGAGGCAAGTGCTTTTATTATCCCTATTTTACAGTTGAGGAAACCAAGGGAAATAAAGGTTAAGTGAGTTGCTCAGGATCACACAGCTAGTTGGCATGTAAAGCAGAAATCCAAATCATGTCTTCCTGATATTGATTTGTGTTATATTACTAGACTTTCTCTTTCATCAGAAAACCAAATGAACCAAACAAAACAACAGTTAAGTTTCCTGTAGACACTGTAGGCATGAATAAATAGGCACTTATAGATCACAGAGATGTCATTCTTGACTCACATACCTCTAGTCTATCAAGACAAATGGCATTATTTTTGTGGTTTTATTGACAAAAACTGGCTTCTGCTTTCGAAAGCTACTGCTGTTCTTTTTTACTTAGCCATGTACCTCTTGCCTTTTGCCTAACTGCCCTGCAGCAATTAAGAAGGTATCAAACAATCCTCTAGGGTATCATCATCATCATCACCATCATCATTATCATCATCATCATTCTCATCCTCATCAATACTAGTCAGCATTTGTATTTTATTTCAAGGCTTACAAAACACTTTGCATTTGTTTTCTCATTGATCCTCAGTTTTATTATCCCTGTTTTACAGATGAAGAAACTGAGGGTAAGAGAGATTTTTGTATGACTTGCCTCAGGTCATACAGCTATCAAGAAAACTATGTAACATGGAAATGACTCCACAGAATCTCCACACCCCTATCAAATATGCATTCTACTTCCTAATAAGCAATGAGGTGGCACTAGAAAACCCAAGTTCAAATCAGACCTCAAACAGTAGATATGTGATCCTGGGAATGTCATTTAACATCTGTGATCCTCAGTTTCTTGATATGTAAAATGAGTCAATACTGGCAACTAAACTACAAAGTCATTGTGAAGCTCAAATTATATAATATTTGTAAAGTGCTTAGCAGAATGCCTAACACATAGCAGGCACTTAATAGTTGTTTCCTTCTCCTTTCTCAGTTTTTTTTTTAATTTAAAAAATATTTCATTTTTTTCCTAGTTATAGCAGGTCAAGAAAAATTTTACCCTTCATTTTTTACCAGATTTTGAATTCTAGATTTTTCTCCCTCCCTCCCCACCTCTCTCTGAAAATGATAGGCAGTTTGATCTAGTTTACACCTGTGCTACAATGTAAAAATATTTCCATATTACTCACAAATGTGAAATAAAAAACAAATTGATATAAAAAAAATGAGAAAGAATAAAGTAAAAAAAAATGCTTTGATCTGCATTCAAAGTCCATCATTCTTTACCTGAATATGGATATGGATAGCATTTTCCTTCTTGAGTCCGTACTTTTCTTGGATCATTCTGTTGCTGAGAAGAACTGAATCATTCAGAGATGTTCATTACATACTGTTGCTGTATCAGTTCATGTCTAAGTTATTTCCAGGTTTTTCTGAAATCTGTGTGTTCCTCATTTCTTGTTGCACAACAAGATTCCATTACATTCACATACCACAGCTTTTTCAGTCATTCTCCAATTGATAGGCATTCCTTCAGTTTCCACTATTTTGCCACCTCAAAAAAGACTGCTATAAATATTTTTTGCACATGCAAGTCCTTTGCCCATTGTTATGGTCTCTTGCAGATACAAAAGCAGTAGTAGAATTGCTGGATGAAAGGGTATGTACAGTTTGGTTGCTATTCGGGCATAGTTCCAAATTGCTCTCCAATTGCTCTCCAACTATGAGCCAGTTCACAATTCAACCAACAATGCATCTGTGTCCCAATTTTCCCACAATATCTCCAACATTTACCATTTTCCTTTTCTGTCATATTAGTCAATTAGATAGGTTTGAGGTGGCACCTCAGAGGTACCATTTCTCTAATCAAAAGTAATTTAGAACACTTCTTCATATGCCTATGGATAGCTTTGATTTCTTCATCTGAAAACTGCCTCTTCATATCCTTTGGCCATTTATAAATTGGGAAATGGCTTGTATTTTTATAAATTTGATATAGTTTTCTAATTATTTGTGAAATGAGCCTGTTATCACAGAAAAATTTTATATAACTTATTTCCCATCTTTCTGCTTTCCTTCCAATCTTGGAAGGAAATCTTGGTTGCATTGGTTTTGTTTGTACAAAAGCTTTTTATAATAAAAATTCTCTGTGTTGCATTTTGTAAAGCTCTATCTCTTGTTTGGTCATGAATTATTCTGCTCCCCATAGATCAGACAAATAGACTATTCGTTGCTCTTCTAATTTGCTTGTGATGTCACCATTTATATCTAAATCATGCCAAAACCTGCCATATCTAAATTTTCTAAAATTTTATTTACCTCCTTAGTTTCATTCTTGTTTATTTTTTGGTTGGATTGATTGAGTTGTAACAGGGGACAGTTGAAGTCCCCTACTAGTATAGTTTTGCTCTCTATTTCTTCCTGTAACTCACTTAACTTCTCCTTCAAGAATATGAATGCTATACCACTTGGTGCATGTATGTTTGGTATTGATATTACTTTGTGGTCTATTTAGCAAGATATACTTTCCTTCCTTGTCTCTTAATTAGGTACATTTTTTCTTTTACTTTGTCTGAGATAAAGATTGGTGCCCTGCTTTTTTCTTCTCTCTGTGTGTCTCTCTACCTCAGGTATGTTTCTTGTAGGATTTTGATTGTTGATTCACTTTACCATCCACTTCTATTTTTATGGGAAAGTTCATCCCATTCACATTCACAGTAATAATTACTACCTGTATATTTACTTCCATCCTCTTCTTCCTCCTGTCTGTCCTCTCTCCTCCTTTCCCCCTTTCCCTCTACACCAGTGTTTTTCTCCTGTCAACCACCTCTGTGGCTCTGCCTTCCCTTTTCTCAGTCACCCCCCACCCCTTTACTTGATCTCCTTCCCTACTACTTCCCTATCAGATAAAACAAATTTCTATATGCAATGGATTTTATATGTACATATATATATGTATATATATATATATATATATATATATATACATATATATATGTAAGATTCTTTCTTTGAACCAATAGCGATGAGAGTAAGGTTCAAGCAATGCTGATCACCCACCCTCCCATCTTCCCCTCCACCTTAATAGGACTTTCATACCTCTTCATGTGAACTAATTTACCCATTCTGCCTCTCCCTTTCTTATGCACCCAGTATACTCCTTTTTCTAATACATTAATTTTTTATCTATGCATATTCCTTTTAGCTGTATACAATTTTTAAGAATTACAGGTATCATCTTCCCTTGTAGGCATGTAAATAGTTCAGGTCTATTGAATCCCTTATGTTTTCTTTACCCTTTTTATGTTTTTATACTTCTCTTGGGTCTTGATATTGAAGGTCAAATTTTTGTTTTGTTTCTGATCTTCTTCTTATGAAACCATGAAATCTTCCTATTGCATAGAGTATCCATTTTTTTCCCTTGATGTATTATACTTAATTTTGCTGGGTAAGTCATTGTTTGTTGTAGTTCTAATTTCTTTGTTTTCTGGAATATCATGTTCTATGATGTCTAATCCCTTAATGTCACAGCTGGCAAGTATTGTGTGATCTTACTGTGACTCACTGATATTTTATTTATTTATTTTTAGTTTATTTATTTTAAGTTTTCAACATTCATTTCCACAAAATTTTGACTTCCAAATTTTCTCTCCATCTCTCCCACCCCAAAATGCCTTGCATTCTGATTGCCCCTTCCACCAATGTGTACTTCCTTCTAACACTCCTCCCTTCCCTTATTCCCATCTTCTCTCTTGTCCTGTAGGGCAAGATAAATTTCTATACCCTATTACCTGTATTTCTTATTTCCCAGTTGTACACAAAAACAACTCTCAACATTTGTTCCTAAAACTTTGAGTTCCAACTTCTCTTTCTCCCTCCCTCCCCACTCATCCCTACTGAGAAGGCAAACAATTCAGTATAGGCTATATATGTGTGATTTTGCAAATGACTTCCATAATAGTCATGTTGTATAAGACTAACTATATTTCCCTCCATCCTATCCTGCCCCCCATTTCTTCTGTTCTCTCTTTTGACCTTGTCCCTCCCCAAGAGGGTTTACTTCTCATTACTCCCTCCTCCCATTTTCCCTCCCTTCCACCATCCCCCCCACCCTACTTATACCCTTCTCCCCCACTTTCCTGTAGTGTAAGATAGATTTTCATGCCAAATTGAGTGTGCATAGTACTCCTTCCTTCAGCTAAATGTGATGAGAGTAAGCTTCACTTTTTCCCTCTCACCTCCTCCCTTTTCCCCTCCTTTGAAAAAGCTTTTTCTTGCCTCTTCTATGAGAGATAATTTGCCCCATTCTATTTCTCCCTTTCTCCTCCCAATATATTCCTCTCTGACCCCTTAATTTTATTTTTTTTTAAATATGATCCCTTCCTGTTCAACTCACCCTGTGTTCTCTGTCTCTCTCTGTGTGTATATAGATAAATAGATATCTATGTATCTATAATGTATAGATACATAGATATCTATATCTAGATATAGATAGATATATATCATATATACACAGATATATGTAAATAGATAGATAGATATAGATATATATATCTCTATATATGAATATATATGTTCATATATATGTGTGTGTGTGTGTGTGTGTGTGTGTGTATAATCTCTCCAACTATGCAGATACTGAGAAAAGTTTCAAGAGTTACAAATATTATCTTTCCTGATATTTGGCTATAATAGTATATATTATCTTTCTTAAGATGATCTGTGGATTCTCTCAATGCCTATTTTGACCTCTGGTTCCAGGCAGTTTTCCCTGAAAATTTCTTAAAGATGGTGTCCTGATCTTCCTTTAGATTATGAATTTCATGTAGTCTAACAATTCTGATATTGTCTCTCCTGGATCTGTTCCATATCAGTTGTTTTTTCTATTGGATAGTTTATATTTTCTTCTTTTTTTTTTATTCTTCTGACTTTTAAAATTGATTTTTGGAGTCTTACAGAGTCACTAGTTTCTAGTTGCCCAATTCTAACTTTTAAGGTGTTGTTTTCCTCAATTAGTTTTCTTCTTTCTTTTCCCTTTGGCCAGTTTTGCTCTTTAAGTTCTTCTCTTCAATGTATTTTTCTATTTACTTTTCTATGTGGCTAGTTCTAGTTTTTAAGCTGTTTTCCAAGTTGTTAACTTTTTTTTTCATAGTTCTCATGCATCACTCTCATTTTTTTCCTCATTTTTTTCTTCCTCCACTCTTACATGATTTTAAGTTCCTTTTTGACCTCTTCTATGAATTCTTTCTGGGCTTGAGACTACTTTGCATTTTTATTTGGGATCTTGCCCATAGGTGTTCAACATTGTTGTCCTCTTCTGAGTTTGTGTCTTGATCTTCCCTGTCACCATAATAACTTTCTATGGTAAGATTTCTTGTTGTTGTTGTTATTGTTGTGGTTGTTTGTTCATCTTTTTTTGGGGAAAGGTGAGGGAGGCATTCCTTTCTTTTAAATTTCAGCTCTGCACTCAGGGTGGAATGGGTCCTATCTCAGACTTTTTGTTCCAGTGGCTGCAGTCCCTGGCTCTTTAGCTGGTGTTGTGATGATGTTGCCCTGAGGTCCCAGGGGACCTTTGTGTTTAGTGTTGTGTTGAGGGGGTGGGGTTGGTGGTGACTGGTGCTGCTTGAGTCCGTAGGGATCTGGCAACTTAGGTAATGCTGAGCTAGGCTGGTGGTGGTGGGGTCTGGTGTGTGTTGAGGCTCTGTAGGGGTGTTTCTTTGTTTCCTTGGGGCTGTTTTGAAGCACATGATGATATGGCCACTAGAGAATACCTGTTTGACTTGGACTGTGCTGAGGCACATGGCATTTCTTGGAGTTGGAATCTGTTATTCACCTGGCTATACTAAGGCATGTGAGGGGGTCCTGGTTTGGGCATTTCCTTGCTCCACCACACTGGACCTTAGGATCTCCCTCTGAATTGTTGAACTGGAGCTTGCTGGAAGGTTCCTATTCTGGAATCCCTTTTATCCTAGTGAAACAGGGCTTTCTTGCCAGTCTTCCAAGGCTCTTTGGCTAAAAGGTTTCCCCCACTTTTTATTGATTTTGCTGTTCTAGGATTCATTTTGGGGTGCTTTTTGATTATTTGGAAGTCAATATGGGAGAACTACAGTGATTTACTGCTTGCTCTACCACCTTGATTCCTGGAAGTAATTTCCCTTCTCAGTATTTTGTTTACCAGAATTTGTCCAGAACTTATTTCTCCTTCCTTCCTTCCCTCTCTCTTTAATTGGTAATACTTGGTTGCATAGATTTCTTCTTTCTTTTTCTATTCTCCTTTCTCTTTTTTAACTAATGGAAAGTTATCAGAGTTAACCACAGCCATAGCCACAGCTGGATATATTGTGAACATGAAAGGCAACACCATTCTCCTTTCTCTTTGTGACTTTTCATTGTTTACAGTGGTATGATTCATAGCAGATGCCAGCAGCTCTGCCTCTCCATAGGATCTCTGCAACAGTCTGTAGTCTATAAACCTTTACTTGGTTACTTATGGCTTATTGATAGTTGCCAGCTGTCAGGCCATATCCAGACTGTTTTCTGAGGATGTGGGCCAACAAATGAGTTCAATTCCCAGATAAGGCAGAATTTACAGTTTTTTTTACTAGAAATCTTCCCTTACTTTTGCAGCACAGTAGGGCCAGCCGTCAGCAGAAATGTGGGCAGTTTATCTGTCATCAGGACTCATTCTCCCTTTCTTCATCATCCTTTCTCTTCTTTTTAGCTGTCTTACCCCACTCCAGGTATACAGTAACAATATTCTATTCCTTCCTTCGAAATAGAATGAAGGCAAATCTAAAAAATCACTTATACCTTAGTGTGAAACAAAATATTTGAAAGGAGAAGAATCCAAAGGAAGAATTTTGCATTCAAGTTTTACAGCAGGGGTGATGAGAAAGATATTTTTTAATAGATGCATCTTGCTTACAGCCCTCTCATCATGAAGAGCCTTTACTACTTATGAATCCAGTCCCAAAGAAAAGATCAGAATGCATTCAAGTATATGCAGGACTGGTACATGTGTATCATTTAGTTTTTCTTCTTCCCTTTAAAAACTAATTAACTAGGACATGGCCAATGTAGCAAAGAGAAGCTAGGAAGTTATCTGAGCTTTCCAGAGTTTTCCTCAGAAATAATGTTAAATCAAGCCTCTAAATAGATTCTGGAGTGACAGAACTCACAAAAAGATGAAGTAAAACATTTTTCTAGTTTAAGATAACTTAGAAGAACTTCAGAAGAGACCTGTCTTAGGACATGAGAGCCCAGCCCAATGCAAACCATGTCTGCGCAAGCCAGTTGGAAGTTCTTAGCTGTCGCATGGACCAGAAAGAGAGGCCCCTCAGTACTGGCTCAGCAGTCTAGCAGTAAAACTTCTAGCTCTAGCACAGAGGCAAATTTTTAGCCCCAGAAACTCAGCAGAACAGGCATGACTAGGCCAGGCTACCCATAGCACAATGGACAAGCTGCAAGTACCTGAGGCTCTGGTATAGAAAGCCAGTGACCAGGAGCCTGGTGCTCATCATAAGAAGCTTGGGATAGTGCTCGCTGTGCCCCAGGAGCAAAGCTTAAATTTAAAATTCAGAAATAGGCTGAAAAATGAATGAGAATCAGAAAAGTACCCTGACCATAGAAAGATACTGTGGTGACAAGGATGATCAAGACGCAAACTCAGAACATGACAACATCAAAATGCCTACATGTGAAACTTCAAAGGGGAATATGAATTGGTCTCACACCCAAAAACCCCTGTTGGAAGACTTCAAAAAGGATCTTAAAAATCAAGTAAGAGAAGTAGAATAAAAATTGGGAAAAGAAATGAGAGTTATGGAGGGAAATTATGAAAAAAGAGTCAACAATTTGAAAAAGGGAGCCCAAACATTGACTGAAGGTAGCAGCTTCTTAAAAAATACAGTTGGACAAATGGGAAAGTAACCAATTCCTTTAAAAGTAGAATTAGCCAAATGGAAAAGAAGGTAAAAAAAATATTCTTTAAAATTCCTTAAGATAATTCCTTAAAAATAACAGTCACATGAATGAAAGCAAATAACTCTATGAGACATCAAGAATCAGTAAAAACAAAATTTTAAAAAATGAAAAAAATAAATAAGAAAATTTGAAATACCTCATCAGAGATAATTTAAGGATTTTAGTATTACTTGAATGTCATGATAAAAAAAAAAAAAAGACCCTGGACAGCATGTTTAAAGGAAAACTACCCTGCTATCCTAGAACCAGAGGGTAACAGCCATTGAAAGAACCCACTGAACACCCCTTGAAAAAGATCCCAAAATGAAAACTCCAAGAAATATTGTAGCCAAATGCCTGAATTATCAGGTCAAAGATAAAATAATGCAAATAGGCAGAAAGAAACAATTCAAATATCAAAACCAAAACAAAACAAAACAAAAAAGCACAGTCAGGATTACACAGGACCTAGCAACTTCTACCTTAAAGGGTCAGAGAGCTTGGAATATGATATTCCAGAAGACAAAAGAACTTAGGTTACCACAAAGAATCAACTACCCAGCAAAACTGAGTGTAATCTTTCAGGGGAAAAAGATGCTCATTCAAGGAGATAGGAAACCTTCCTGATGATAACACCATAGCTAAACAGAAAATTCAATCTTCAAATACAAGACTCAAGAGAAGAATAAGATGCTAAAGAGGAAAGAAAAAAGAAAACAGCAACACATTATGCAATAAGATTTATATTGTTTTCCCTATATGGAAAGATACTTGTAACTCTTGAGAACTATACTTCTATTAGGGCAGTTAGAAGGTATTTACACAGAAAGAAGGTACAAGATGATTTTCATGTGAAGATATAAAAAGAAATTAACAGGTGACAAAAAAGATTGTCCCGGGAGAAGAGAAAAGGAAGAGGCAGAAAGGGGTAAATTTTGTCACATGAAGAGGTGCAAAAGACTTAGTACAGTAGAGAGGAAAAATGGAGGGGTGAACATTGAACCTCATTATCATCAGATTTGGCTCAAAGAAGGAATAGCATACACATTCAGTTGTTTATACAAATTTGTCATATCCTATAGGCAAGGAGGAGAAGAATAAGGAAAGGAAAGGAAAAAGTAAAGCTGATAGAATAGAGGGAAGAAGTAGAAGAAAAAAAGAAAAGGTGGGTGATAGAAGGGAGGGCAGATTGAGAGAGGTGGTAGCCAGAAGTAAAACTCTGGTGAGGACAGATGGAGTGAAAGGAGAGGGAAAAGTATAAACAGGGGGAAAATAGGGTTGAGGTAAATATAAAGTTAGAAGTTATAACTGTGAATGTGAATAGAATGAACTCTCCCGTAAAACAGAAGCAGATATTAGAATGCATTAAAAACCAGAATTCTACAAAATGTGACTTATAAAAACACAGTTAAAACAAAAAGATACACACAGGATAAAGGTAAAAGTTTGGAACAAAATATAGTATGCTTCACCTAAAACAAAAAAAAAAAAGAAAAAAGAAAAAGCAGGAATAGTTATCCTGATCACAGACAAAGCAAAAGCAAAAAACAAACAAACAAACAAACAAAAAAAAAACAACACAAATTAAAGAAATAAAAGGAAGGAAACTACATCTTACTAAAAGGTATGATGACAGTGAAGTAATATCAATATTAAGCATATATACGCCAAGTGGTATAGCATCCAAATTCTTAGAGGAGAAGTTAAGTGAGTTATAGGAAGAAATAGACTATAAAACCATATTAACAGGGGACCTCAACCTAGCCCTTTCTGAACTAGATAAATGTAACCACAAAATAAACAAGAATGAGATTAAGGAGATGAATAGAATTTTAGAAAAGTTAAATATGATAGACCTCTGGAGAAAAATGAATGGAGATAGAAAGTACATGGCACCTACACAAAGTGTGTAAGGCATAAAAACCTCACAGTCAAATACAGAAAGATAGAAATATTAAATATATTCTTTTCAGATCATGATACAATAAAAATACATATATAAACATAAACATAAAGTTTGGCTAAAAACTAACTTGATACTAAATAACCTAGTCCTAAAGAATGAGTGGGTCAACCAAAAAAGAATCATAGAAATAATCAATAATTTCATGTAAGAGAATGAAAATAATGAGACAACATAAAAAACTTATGGGATCCAGGCAAAGTAGTTTTTAGGGAAAATATTATATAGTGAAATGCTTAAATGAATAAATAGAGATAGAGAAGATCAATGAATTGGGCATGAAACTAAAAAAACTAGAAAAAGAACAAATTAAAAATTCTCAATTAAATACCAAATTAGAAACTCAGAAAATAAGAGAGATTAATAGAATTAAAGTAGGAAAACTGTTGAAATAATAACTAAAATTAAGAGCTAGTTTTATGAGAAAAAAAGCAATAATATAGGTAAAATTTTGGTTAATTTTATTTAAAAAAGAAAGAAGAAAACCAAATTACCAGTATCAAAAATGGAAAGTGTGAATTCATCACTAAAGAAGAGGTAATTACAGTAATAATAAGGAGCTTTTTTGCCCAACTGTATGCCAATAAATCGGACAATCTAAGTGAAATGGAGTGATATTTACAAAAAAAATGTAATTTGCCCAGATTAACAGAAGAGAAAATAAAATCCTTAAATAAACTGATTTTTAAAAAAGAAATTGAAGAAGCCATCAATAACTCCTTAAGAAAAAAAATCTCAACAGCCAGTTGGATTTACAAGTATATTCTACCAAACATTTGAAAACAAGTAATTCCAAAATGATATAAAATATTTGGGAAAAAAATAGGTGAAAAAGAGTCCTACCAAATTCCTTTCATGACACAAATATTGTGCTGATGCCTAAATCAGGACTAGTCAATACAGAGAAAGAAAATTATCTTCCTAATTAATTTTGATTAAATTTCCTTATGAATATTGATGAATATATGTGTGTCTGTGTGTCTATGTACACATATATACATACACACATATAAACAAAGAGATTGTAGTAATTTTTCACAATGATAATACACTGTGATGAAGTGGAACTGGTTCAGAGTCCAGGACTTGTTCACTATTAGGAAAACTGTCAGTATAATTGACGATATAAATAACAAACTAACAGAAATCATATGATTATCTCAATACATATAGAAAAAGATTTTGACAAAAACAGCACCCATTCCTACTGAAAACAGTAGAGATTATAGGAATAAATGTAGATTTTCTTAAAATTATGAGTAGTATCTATCTGAAACTACCAGCAACTGTTATATGTAATTGGGATAAGCTAGAAGTATTCCCAGTAAGCTCAGGGATGAAACAAGGATGCTTATTATCACTACTATTATTCAATATTGTACTAGAAATATTAGTTTTAGCAATGAGAAGAAAAATAAATTTAGGGAATTAGAATATTCAGTGAGGAAACAAAGCTAACATACTTTGCAGATGATAAGATAGGATAGCTAGAGAATCATAGAGAATCAACTAAAAACTACTTGAAACAATTAGCAAATTTAACTCCAAATCACTATTGCTTAGAGAAATGCAAATAAAAGCAACTCCTAGGTACCACTTCACAACTATCAAATCAATTAATATGACAGAAAAGGAAGGTGATAAATGTTGGAGAAGATGTGGGAAAACTGGAACACTAACATGTTGTTGGTGGTGTTGTAAACTGATCCAACCATTTTGAAGAGCAATTTGGAATTGTACCCAAAGGATAACCGTAAATTGCACATATTCTTTGATCCAGAAATACCACCATACAGCAATACTATATCCCAAAGCAATCGTTAAAAAGGGAAATGGACACACGTGTAAAAATATATCAGCTCTTTTTGTGATAGCAAAGAATTGGAAATTGAGGGGATACATATCAATTTGGAAATGACTGAACAAATTGTTGTATATGAATATAATGGAATCTTGTTCTACAATAAGAAATGAGGAACAGGGAGATTTCAGAAAGACCTGGAAAGATTTACATGAACTAATGTTGAGTGAAATGAATAGAACAGGTAGAACATTGTACACAGCTACAGCAATATTGTGCAATGATTAATTACGATAGACTTTAGTTCTTCTCAGCAATCCAATGATCCAAGACAATTCCCGAAGACCCATGATGGAAAATCCTAACCACATCCAGAGAAAGAGCTGTGGAGTTTGAATGCAGATTGAAGCATACTATTTCCACTTTTTTTAAAATTTACTTTTTTCTGTTTTTTTATTTCTTGTGGTTTTTCCCCTTTTGTTCTGATTCTTCTTTCCCACTGTGACTAATATGGAAATGTGTTTAATATGATAGTACCAAGCATTCAAACTATGTTTCTGAGAGTACAACTCTGATGGGCTGGCCATGTTGTTCGAATGCAAAACATATGCTTGCCAAAAAGGCTATTTTTATGGAAAACTCAAATGGGCAGGCAATCACATGGTGGTCAGAAGAGGCAATACAAGGACACTCTCAGGGTCTCTCTCAAGAACTTTGGAACTGATTGTGTGACATGGGAGAAACTGGCACAGATCATTCAGAATGGTGTACCTGAATCAGAGAAGGTGTTGTGCTCTATGAGCAAAGCAGAATTGAAACAGCTCAAAGGAAACATAGGATGTACAAATTCTGAGTATCACCCCAAATGTTCACATGGACTATCTGTGCCCAATCTGTGGTAGAGCATTCCAAGTTCATATTGGTCTAATCAGATACAGTCAGGTACATTGAAACTTGACTTTCTCATAGTGATGTCATTTTGGTCCTCTTTGAGAATGAAGGACAACAACCACTAACATGTATAACTTATATCAGATTTCTTACTGTCTTAGGAGGAAGTGAGGGAATATAGGAAAGTAGAAAAATTTCAGGCTTAGAGTCTTACAAAAATGAATGTTGTAAACTATCTTTACATGTAATTGGAAAAAGGTTCTACTAAGCATTAAAAATAAGACTGACTAACCAAATGTTTGGTTTATTCTGAAAACTAACTTGTTTGTTGTTGTTAGCAAGGTAAGGGAGTCAAGGAGAGATAATGAAGAAATCATGAAAAGATAGCCTATTTTTCATATGTGACAAAGTATTATGAAAAAATGTTTTAATAACTTAAAATAATGAAATATTATTTAATTGGTATTTTGGCCTACAATATATATTTGGGATCATGTTCATTTATTTTCCCCCAACACTCCTGGATAGGGATCCCAGACTGAAAGAACAAAATGTTCTTATCAGAGGAGAGAAAGATTCAGTCTAGGAAAGGGTCTTGACAGAGGCCAGAGACATGGCCTTTCTAAAGAATGTAGCTCTATTGTCATTGGGTAGATGACAGAACTTCACAAATAAATAATGATGTTATCCATAGAAAACAGTATAAAAGCAGAAGAAAAGAGTTTCTAGAAGACCTCACCTTCAGTAAGTTGAGTAAGACAGTTGTGTTGGCTGGAATAGATTAATTCAAAATCAAGGGAAAAAATGAGGAGACCCTAGAAGAAAGTAGCTTTTATAACCAAAGGTTTAAAGACAGTTTCTGTCCACTGGCAATGTGAAAGAATTGAGAAGTCTTCTAGAAAACAGAACTGTCTGGCAAAGCCAAAGACTTTTAATCTCATAGCTAAAAGTATTTGTATCCAGAAGATCTTTTATTCTATGGAATCTAGAAACTAATACACACTTATTGATGTGTTAAAGAAGGATCATAATATTACAGATTTAGAGCTAGAATAGACAGTAGAGGTTACCAAGTTAAGTGGTTTTGTTTTACAATTGAGGAAACTGAAGGTACAGAAATGTTAAATGATTTACCCAAATGATTTAGCTAACAGTTATCTAAGCCAAGATTTGATCTCAGGTCTTTTTGAGTCAAAGTATTTTTGCACTGTCCATTCTAAACCTAATAGCCCCTGATTGCAATAGTCTGAGTCATCTCTTACTTCTCTACCATGTTCCAGAAAGCTCATTGTTGGTAAACCTTATCATTCCACAAGATCCCATCAGCCTTGGTTCTCTACCTCATTACTGACCTTTCCACCTCTGAATGAAAGGTAGAGCCATGAACTCCAAAACTTTCATTTAAGGAGGGAAGTCAACTCAGATCATTTTATTTCTGACTTGGCAGCACTACATTGGGACATCTCTGATTCTCTACCACATTCCTGGATAAAGTACCTTCTTTACCTCCTACCCTCTCCCCATTTCTGCATTGACTTCCTCCGTCAGGTTATAAGATCCTTTAGGATAAGGACTGTCCTTCTATATATTTGTTTCCCCATCACTTAGAGTATGACTGGGAATGATTATTGGCTATTGGCTTTTGTTCCTATAAATGAACAATGGTGGTTTTCAGCTCATCTTCTCACTAGTTATTTGCTCCATCCTATAAAAGACCCAGAAAGAGCCATTTGCTGAATGTGAACTAAGTTAAAACAAACAAACAAGATGAACAGCCCTTAATTTGTAATCACAGAGAATCTGCACAGTTGATTGGATCATATAGCAACATTGGCCTGTATAAATTGCTATGTTAAAAAAATCATAAATGTTCAGTAGGAGGAATAATGAAAATGCCCAATGTGATGAATTCAGTTAAGAAAATTTTATAAATTAGTCTGAATAAAAGCTCTTTTTTGGTAAGGTATATTTATAAAACATTTTGTTCAACATTTTGAGTCCTATAGTTAGCCTTTCCTGTTAAAGAGAATAAATGATTACTCTTACTTTTAAATTAAATTTTAATAAGCATCTACCTTTCCTACCCTACCTCTAGTTGAAGAATTAAAAAAAAAAACAAGAAAAGAAAACACTCATGACAAATATCCAGGAAAAAAAATTCTCACAGTGGTCATGTCTGAAAATATAAGTTTTATTTTCCATTTTAAGTTTATTACTTGCTGACAGGAGGTGAGTGGTTTATGTCATCTTTATTCCTTTGAATCTATGGTTTTTCATTGCATTGATCAGAATTTTAAAGTCTTTGCAACAATTCGGAGACTGTAATTTTGCTTTCATTCTATATATTATTTTCCAAGTTCTCCTGCTTAATTGCATCAGTTCACAGGGATTTTTCCAGTTTCCTCTAAAAGTGTCCATTTCATGTAGCATAATAATATTCTTTACCTTCATATATCACTGTTTAAAAATATACATTCCCCTAATATGTTGATAGCCATACCCCCTTAGATTATAGTTCTTGGCTACTAAGAAAAAAAAATTGATACACATACATCTGTATCTATATCTCTATCTACCTATCTATCTGTCTATCTATATCTATGCATCTATGTCCACAGATAGAAAGAGATGCAAGGTACTATATGCATCTGTATGACTGTATGTATGTATATGTGTATATATATATATATATATATATGTGTGTATATTTCTATATCTCTGTGTATGTGTAACACACGTATGTGTATCAGCAAGGACCCCACCATACACCGGAGCCTGCTGTACAGGTTCTTAGATCTGCCTTTCTAAAAGGAAAGCAACTTTTGAAGGGTTAACAATCACTTTAATCAAACACATATATGATTCACTTAGTTCAGGGGGAAAGTCAGCACTCTGAACTTCAGAGAAAATACAAACAGAGAAATAATGATCAACAAACAGGAATTCCAACTGTCTGACCAGAGGCATTGCATGTATAGTTACCGGAGAGAGAAGCACCAACATCTGGGTTTTCAAAGTTGGGGGGCTCCTTAGTGACTTTCCAGTGTCTGCTGTGGCACACAGACCTTCTTCCAAAAACTAAGCTCCAAAACAAAACCTTGCCTCAGAGTATTTGTACACTTTTTTAGAGTCAGAGGGCAGGATCCTCTGCCCCACTGCCTCAGTAGAAATTAAGGAAAGGTATTGAGGCCTATTGATGGGCCGGGAAGATCTTTAATTCTTCCCCCCAATCACCATTAACCTTAAATTACCATTAAAGTATGTATGTGTACATGTATATGTACATATATATGTGAATATATGTATATGCATATATGTAGATAGACAGAAAGATAGATGGACAGACAGACAGACAGACAGATAGATAGATAGATAGAAGATAGATAGATAGATAGATAGATGATAGATAGATAGACACCTTGAGTGTTCCACAGCACCTTATTCAGCTTTCTTCAAGGCCACTGGAACAAATTGTTCTTATTCACCCATTCTGCTGGGGGAAATCTTTACATTTGAGTAGACTCCCCCCTAACTCACAGACAGGTCTGAGCTTTGCTGGTTATTCTCAACCTGGTTTATCCCATCCACCAAGATGGTTTTCTTGGGATGAGGCTGTTGAGTGTGCTACAGTTTCTTGAAGCCACAGGTGAGAGTGTTAGCATCCCTCCTTATAGGAAAGCTTCTCTAATAATTACTTTTTAAAAAAACATACATAACTAAGTCTTCGCTCATCACAGTCCTTGAAGACATAATATGGTCAATCATGGCATCATGATCAAAATTCTAAAATTCTGGAAAATCCAATCAAGCTCATCTTAGAATTATCTTCTGCAACATCACTCATGGTGGTAATCAGGAAACTGGTCATGATATTTAAATATAAAAGGACATTAGAAATCATTTGGTCCACCTTGATTATTTTATACATGAGAAAACTGAGGAACGATAAGGTGAGACGCATTTTCACACCTATCAATATGCAGTAGATCCTGATTTCAAACTCTAGTTCTCTGACTTCAAATCCAAGTCTTCTTCCATGCACCTATGTCTCCTTGAAATTGATGAAAGGAAACTTACATACATGTAGTTGATTAAAAGATTCTTCAGTTAACTTGAACAGTGAAAACACTTCATGAAGCAAATATAAAGATAAACTTTCCTTGTTGCATTTTAGAAAATGGGACATAATGTTATTAATAAAAGTTAAATAATTAATCTTCTTATCATATGTGAAGAGTATAAAAAGAGAGCATCTATTATCCTTAGGCTTTCCAGGGCTCTGGTAAATAATGTATGTAAATGAATTTTACCCCAGCATGGATAATCTTAAAATAGAATTCTTCACTCATATGTAATATTTTACATATTAATATGTAATATTAATATCTTAATATCAATGCAAGTATTAGATAGCTTGGTAAACACCTAATTTTCTAACTCTATTTAGCTCAAGTGACCATTAAATTGTAATGGTAACATTTGTCTCAAGTGAAAAAAAAGGACAATTTAGAATCTTTTCCCTTATCAATACAAATAGCTCCCAGAGGCAATCCCTTCAGTTGTCATTTATTTTTTGGAGAGGTGGTAGCGTTGATGTTATAGAAATAATATATTGAAGTAACATTAGTAAAAGTCAGGGCATAACAAGTGTACACTTTTTACAAAGAGACAAAAAGTATGATTTGTTCTTCAGAAATTTTAGTGGAATTTAAGAATTGAGTTGTCAGGCAATGGTATTAATTATCTTTGTTGAAGATGCACTTAAGACATTTGAGAACGTTTCAAAGTTATTCCCCCATTCCTCTTTTTAATCATATATATTTTGATGAGTATTTGAAGACAAATCCAAAGACAGGTTTTTAGTTACTATTGTTATTGTTATTTTTATGAAAGCTAAGATGCTCTCTGAAGCATTAAGTCTAGTCACCAAGGATATTTGGCTAAACTTTTAGAGGCATACCATACTAATATTTCCCAAAATATTTCCAAAATATTTTTATATCCAGTACAATGGTGGATTTGAAATCAGAATTCCAGTCATTGATTCTTGACTCTGCTACTTATTACTAGTACAACTTTGAGCAAGTCACTGTAAATCTTAAATTTTCACTTTCCTCACTGATAAAATAAGGCTGTTCAATTAGATTATTTCTATGGTCAAATATACTATTAATACATTTATTTGTACCCTTACAACAACCACAGAAGATAGGTAGTGCTGATCTGATATTCTACATTTTTTTTTCTGTTGATCGTGGCACTGATATTTGAAATCACTTAGGATTTGGTCATGTACACTTTGAATCATATGCTGTTTTTCACTCTTACTCTCCACTTCCATATCCATTTGGTTTCCAAGTCTAATCTATCCTACCTCTAAAATAACTCAACTCCATTTCCTTATCTCAGAAATCCTTACCCTCAGAAAGGATTTCAGGATCTCTTACTTGGACTTTTATAATTGATTGCTAATTGGTTTACCTGATTTCACTTTACCCTTGAGGTCTAGCCACATGCTTGCCAAGTAATCATTCTAAAGAACAGATTTGATCATGTGTAGAATCAATGGGATACTGACAGTGCCTATAGCACCCATGAATATTCCAGCACAATTTTGAATCACCAAATATAACAGACTGTCTACATGGAAGACAGAACCAAAACATTTATTCAGCCATCAGAAAGCCAAATCCATCATAGTAACAAAAATTTATACACAATAACAATGCAGAGAACATCACCATCCCCAAGCCTTCCCCCTGCTAGGCTTCTCACAAACCAGCTCCATTAAATAGATAATAAGCAGGCTCTCTTAAACAAAATCATGAATATGCTCTTTCACTCATGCTAGCCAGCAGCCTGCTTGCCTGCATCCTTCCTAGGTCTGACTGCTCTCATGACTAAATTTCCTCTTATCTCCACTTTGGCTCTACCTCTTCTTGTTCCACCCTTCATATTCCACCTCTTCAGCAATCTCCTCCCACCATTCCATTTGACTCCATTTGACTCAGACTTCCTTATGACCTAGGCAGGTCACATGAGCCTATTAACTAATGGGAAAGATCTTCCTATTTAAATTGCCATTATAGCATAATACTACCATCATCAAAAATATACCATACTTTTCTAATGGTTCTAGAAAAAAATACAAACTTCTCAGTCTGGCATTAAAAGCTTTTCATAATTTGGTTTCATCTACATTAAGGATATATTTCTTATCGTTCACATTTATACACTGTATACTGAACTGCTCACTATTCCCCACTCTCGATATTTTATATCTTATATATTATAGCTATGCCATTGCACCAAATATCAAATGTTCAAAATGTCATCCCTTCTCCCTTTGCCTTTAGTTTCACTTAAAGGATGAGTATCATCTCTGACAGGAAGACTTTCCTGATCTTTCTAGTTATAAGAACTTTCTGGTGAAATTGTCATAAAGATGTATATCTGTCTTCCCCTTGCCACTCAAATATACCCCAAGAAAATGTAAATTTCTCCAGGACTATTGTTTTGCTCTTGAGGATTTTTTTTTTCACTGTTTCTATAGCTGTAACATCCAAGACAAAGTAGGTGCTTAATAAATATTTCCTGAGTTGAATTAGCTACTCTAATTTCTTGGATGGGAAAACTGAGGACCAGACCGTTTAAAAAACTTTTCTACAGTCACAGTGTTAAAGCTGAGACTAAAGGTAAGGTACTCTGATAGCTCAGGAAGCATTGTTACCACATATGCCTCAGTTGTTTATTTGAAAAGATCTTCATCATTGAATGAAAGAGATAGAAAAAGGAGAATAAGGGCATAGTTTCTTAAGATTCTTTGAATCCGGGTATCTCCTTAGGAAACTAAATGGCCAGTATTACCATCAACAAAGATTTATTGTCTCATGAATTACTGACATAAAAATTCTTTCTTTAAGGTTATCAAAGACCTCTTTAATGCTGTCTGATGATTTTTTTTTTGTTCTCATCTTTCTTAACCTCTCCACCTGACTGCTTTCTTGGTTGACCACCTTCTGTTTGGGATATTCTCCTATTTCTCAGTTTCCTTTGCTGAATCACCCCCTTCTCCAAAAATAGCTGTCCTTCAAGGCTCTATTCTGTCCTATTTGACAACTACACATTCTTTCATGAGACTGTAATCAGTCCTCTTTCCATTTGCCACAAGCTTTGTATGTACACAAGCCCAATTTGGGCAAATGGCCATGTCAAATAACTGTTCTAGCAGAGTAAGTTTTAGAGGAGGCAAAGAATCTGCAGTTTCAGTGAATTAAAGATGCAGATGAACCATGTGAAGAGACATTTAGCCTTACATACTACTGCTAAACTTTTCTTTTAGGAAAAGAATAAATAACCTGTGCAAATACGAATAAACAAGAGGGTGTGCCAAGGACTTAATGGCCCATTGGAGGAAGCCAGTTCCTGTCACTAAGGAGATGGAATAGCTATGTTGATTCTCCAAAGCAGGGCTTCAAGAGAAAATAACCTCAGAAAACATCCCAGAACTATAGTCCCCCAAAAGAAAGAAATGGCATAGGAATACTGGTAACACCAGAAAGCTTCTTTAAGTCAACCATCCCATCCCAGTTTTAGAAAGAAAAGAAGCACTAAAGGAACTCAGAACTTAAAAAGACTCCCAAAGTCCCCACAGTGCTGATACAAGAGAAGAGAGGTGGAACAGCATTTTATCATTGTATTCCTTACATTGTTTATGTTCAGTTACTCAGTCTTCTACAAATAATTCACAGCTTTTTGTAGGCTCTTCCAGACCTTACAAAGACCAGCTTGAGCCATACAAAAAGGTTGGTAATGGCTATGGAACCATCCTTTAGGACAGAGTTGTGTAGCATCTGGGAGCACCCCTAGCTTATATGGTGAGTCTTCATAGGACTTACACTTCTCAGGAAAACCATCATTCTTTGTTCCAATAGCGGTGTATTTATACTTTCTAGTTAGCTAAAGGCATAGTTAGTTCAAAGTAAAGGCATTTAATGAAAGAGCATGGGGTTTTATTGTATATATATATATATATATATATGTATATATATATATATACATATACACACACACATACATACATATACATATATATAAATACAGACATACATATATGTATATTGTGTATGTATTTATATATACATATATACATGAATATATACATGTATATGTGGGCACATATACATATATGTGTATACATATAGATACATGTGTATATACATAAATCAACACACATACATACATATGTATGTATATGTATACCATCACTGATAGAAGAAAACATAGGAAATATAAATGATCAAGATACAAGTGAGTTGACTTATACCTCTAGTGATTCAAGACTGCCATTTACCCCTCAGCATGTCATTTTTCTGCTTCATTCAGTCATTTCTTCCCTAGTCTCTTCAACCATTTATTTCATATTGTCCAATGTCTCACTGTCATGTGGTCTTTCTCAGATGTGAATTCTTTTCAGAATGTGTAGTCTTTACTGAAGATATATATATATATATATATATATATATATATATATATATATATATATATATATATATATATATATATATATATATATACATATACACACACACACACACATCATGGAGTTTTGGCTGGGCATTTCTTTTTGCTCATCTAAGACAGCTGTTTTTTCATGATACTCTGCTGATCCTTTGTGGCCTCTTTCAGGTATGGTGCTCCTAAACATAGTGTTGTGGAGAATATATGTTGTTCCATTTTCTGACTTTTGTCACAGTCCTCAGCTAATTTGTTCTAAGATGAAGAATGGGTACTGTAATCCCACCCCATACTGCTTTTTTAGCATAAAAACCCAGACTTTTTTTTTACATCTATAGATCATTTAGAAGGGTGGAAATATCATTTACCTAGTGATTGGACTAAAGGAAAAATAAACCAACAAAACCTTAGTATCTTTTACTCCACAAATGAATGGACATTTCCTTCTTAGGATCTTGGCTGAAATGAGTATTTCCTCCCAGAATGAAATTCCTCGTCACAGTTTTAATAACAAAAAACACATACACACATATGTAACAAGTGCTTGTTGGATTTTATGGACTAAAGGTATTAAAGGCATCTTAAAATATCACAGAACATTAAGATAACAGAACTTATTATCGTTTTGTGCTAAAAAAAAAAACAACATTGCTGTAACTTCCCTGTTTCTGTTGAGTGAATCCTCCATTTACTCAGCTTCATAGTTTCTGAGTAATCTTTGATTGTTGTCTTTCCCCTAATTCTCACATCTTATCAATTACCAAGTCATTTCAATTTAACCTGAACAACATCTCTCACATATGATACTTTTCTCTGGTCCCTTGTCATTTCTTGCTTGGGAGAGACAGGAGGATACAGTATCATACCTAGGGTTTTCAGTAGCAGTCTCTTTCCTGTCTAATCCATTGTCTACATAGTCTCCTACTCACTTCTGGTCTCTCAGTTCTCCAATCCCTCTTCCACACAACTGCCAAAATCTCTTCATAAAGCACAACTTTCCACTGCCTTGCTCCAGGATCTTTAATGGTCAACTAGAGGATAAAACACATATTCCTCTGGTTGACATAGCAGTCTCTTCTTAATGTGCACCATTCGTTGCTTTCTAAGATTGTTTTATATGACTCCCTTTATTTAATCTATATTCCAGCCAAACTGGGGAAACTGCTATTTCCTAAATTTGAATTTTCTCACATCTCCCCCTCCTCCCACCCCAAAGCCTTAGTACAGGTCTGGAGTACACTTACTTACATCCCCTTCAAGTCCCCAGATTCCCTCAAGATTTACTTCATGTGTCTTCTTCTGGATACCTTTACTCCTGTATTTATTGATATTCTCTCCATCTCCTTATTTGTTAACTTGTTTTCCTTTTGTGTTCTCTTCGTAGAATGTAATTTCCATCATTTCAGAAATTTATCTTCTTTTGTCTACAGGTTCTAAAATGATATCTTGCATATATTATGTGTTTTATAAAGATTTTGAGTTTTACAATGCTTTTTCCTTACAAAAGACTTGGGATGGAAGCAATGAAAGCATTATTATCTCCATTTTAAAGATGAGGACACTGAGGTTTATAAAGTGTAAGCAACATCCTAGGCACATAAAGCTTGTAACTCTGAAGTTGGGACTCTAATCTTGGACTTAACTCTGTTCACATCTTTTTCTTCCACAAAAGGCTCCTTCTTAAAATATGTTTGTAAACTATGTATCTCTTTTGTTATCTGTTTCTTCATATCTTATAGTCTCAAGTGTTTATACAATGACCATTTGTACTTTCAATTTTGTTGGCAGTGGAAGGACTTCATGTACTTTTGATTTCCCAGGACACAAGGGTTTCTGGCCCCACTACATAACAAAATAATGAGACAGAAGCCCAAAAAATAGAAGGACAGAAAATATCAGAATACAAAGAGAAACATTAAGTTGTGAGCTTTTCTAGGTCAAGGACTATCTATTGCCTCTTTTTTGAGCTGAATTTTGTTTTGTTTTATTTATTTTTAGTTTTCAACATTCATTTCCACAAGATTTTGAGCTCCAAATTTTCTCCCCATCTCTCCCCTCCCTCCACCGCAAGACACCAGGCATTCTGATTGCCCCTTACCCCAGTGTGCCCTCCTTTCTATCACACCCCTCCCCTCCTTTATCCCCATTTCCTCTATTTTCCCATATGGCAATATAGATTTCTATACCCCATAATCTGTATATCTTATTTCCCAGTGGTATATAAAAACAATTTTTAATATTCATTTTTAAAACTTAGAGTTCCAACTGCTCTCCCTTCCACCCTCCCCACCCATCCTCACTGAGAAGGCAAGCAAATCAATATAGGTTATAGATGTGTAGTTATGCAAAAGACTTCCATAATAGTCTTGTTGTGAAAGAGTGACTACATTTCCCTCCATCTTTTCCCGCCCTCCATTTAATCTATTCTTTTTTGACTTTGTCTCTCCTCAAAAGTGTTTACTTCTAATTACCCCCTCATCCCATTTGTGCTCCCTTCTGTAATCCCCTCACATCCCACTTGTCCCCTTTTCCCCTACTTTCCTGTAGTGAGTGTGCATGTAATTCCCTCCTTAAGCCAAATATGATGAGAGTAAGCTTCACTCTTTCCCTTTCATCTCCCCACTTTTCCCCTCTGTTGAAAAAAGCTTTCTCTTGCCTCTTTTACAAGTAATAATTTGTCCCATTCCATTTCTCCCTTTTTCCTCCCAAAATATTCCTCTCACCCCTGAATTTTATTTTTTCAGATATCATCCCTTTCTATTCAACTCACCTTTTGCCCTCTGTCTATATGTATATAATCCCTCCAACTACCCAAATACTGAGAGAACTCTCAAGAGTCACAAATATTATCTTTCCATGTAGAAATGTAAACAGTTCAACTTTGGTAAGTCCATTATGATTTCTCGTTCCTGTTTACCTTTTCTTGCTTCTCTTGATTCTTGTGTTTGAAAGTCAAATTTTCTATTCAGTGCTGGTCTTTTTATCAAGAATTCTTGAAAGTTCTCTGTTTCATTGAATGCCCACCTGAAGTATTATACTCAGTTTTACTAGGCAGGTGATTCTTAGTTTTAATCTTAGTTCCTTTGACTTCTGGAATATCATATTCCAAACCTTTCAGTCCTTTAATGTAGAAGCTTCTAGATCTTGTGTTATCCTGATTGTATTTCCAAAATACTTGAAATGTTTCTTTCTGGCTGCTTGCAATATTTTCTCCTTGACCTGGGAACTCTGAAATGTGGCTACAATATTCCTAGGAATTTCTCTTTTTGGATCTCTTTAAGGAGGGATCAGTGGATTCTTTCAGTATTTATTTTACCCTCTGGTTCTGGAATATCAGGGCAGTTTTCCTTGATAATTTCATGAAAGAGGATGAGTAGGCTCTTTTTTTTGATTATGACTTTCAGGTAGTCCCAAAATTTTTATATTGTGTCTTCTGGATCAGTTTTCCAGATCAGCTGTTTTTTCAATGTGATATTTCACATTGTCTGCTGTTCTTTCATTCCTTTAGTTTTGTTTTGTAATTTCTTGATTTTTTATAAAGTCATTAGCATACATATGTTCCATTCTAATGTTTTAGAAATGATTTTCCTCAGTGAACTTTTGGATCTCCTTTTCCATCTGGCCAATTCTGCTTTTTAGAGCATTTTTCTCCTTTTTGAATCACTTTTGCCATTTGGGTTAGATATTTTTAAAGTTTTTTTTTTCTTTTCAGCATTTTTGGGCTCTCCTTCAGGAAGCACCTGACTTGTTTTTCATGATTTCCTTGCATCACTCTCATTTCTCTTTCCAATTTTTGCTCTACCTCTCTTACTTGATTTTCAAAATCCTGTTTGAGTTTTTCCATGGTCTGAGATCAATTCGTAATTTTCTTGGAGTCTTTGAATGAAGGAGCTTTCACTTTGTTTTCTTTTGTTTGCATGCTTTGTTCTTCCTTGTCACCAAAGTAGGATTCTATAATCTGATTCTTTTTTCAGTTTTTGCTCATTTCCTCACCCATTTACTTGACTTTTGAGCTCTTTGTCAAGGTAGTTCTCTGCTTCCACTGGGCGTGGGTGCTGTACTGTCAGCTGCTTGAACCCCCACAATCTGTGAGCCTAGAGCTCCAGAAACAGTAACTGCAACTGTCCCTGATGCTGCTGTGGCTGCCCTGAATTCCTCTTTCCCCTCCCCCCACTGCCACCCTGAGACTAGAGCTGAACCACTCCACTCTCCTCCACTGGTCCCACAGGCTTTTCCCACTGACATTCCAATATATCCACAGTGTTTTTGGGTCATGAAGTCTGGAAACCACAACAGGTGCGAAAGATTGTCTCCCCAAGGACTACTCAGGTCCCCTCTGTGCACTCACAGCCCACACTGGACTATGTTCTACTCCCAGCAGGGCATAATAAACACTTTCCAGCTACCTTCTAGGCTGTCAGGCTGGAGATTTTCTTCACCCTGTCATTCTGTGGGTTCAGAATTTGTTTACAGCATTTTTTACAGGTATTTGGACGGGATTGGGTTAAGTACTCTAGAAAGTCCATGCTGTTACTCCACCATCTTGACTCTGCCTTTAAGCTCCATTGTCTCTTTTTTAGATTCCCAACATGTAGCACATTCCCTGGTACAGAGCACAAACTTAACAGTTGTTTATTTTTTGATTGATTTTCTGATGATATTTATTTATGTTGGTTTACCTTTCCACTTTTATTTGAGATGTAACTTCTCTCTTCTTGGATTATATACAGTCACAGATTAAGAACTGGAAAGTACATTAGAGATCATCCAGTCTAATCTCAGAGGTTCAATCACTTGAACAAAGTCATACAATTAGTCAGTAGCAAAACCAGGATTTAAACCCAGATCTTGTTGGATATTATATCTGCCACTCCTTTTCTTCTCTTACTCTACTTGGAAGTTGGAAGGTGGCAAGGCTTTATTTATTTAGCTGAAAGAGGCAGATAACAAACAGAATACACTGACCAAAGACAGAATTCAATTATTCAGTGAAATCTCACCTTGATGCTATTTTAGAACCTAACTTCTCTTCCTTTGTATGGTGTTATCTTGACAATTAACATGTATATATTTGGAAATATTTAGATAACATAATTCTTTTGTTCTTTTGGTTTTCATCCTGAAACAGAGTATAGGTAGACATTTTTTGGTAGGGTTAAGTGATAAGTTCCTGGGAAGTATTACTAATTCATCAAGGGTTTGGTACTATTCCCCTCTCGCTCCTAAAGAGTTATAGAGGAAGGCAGTTTGTAAATGGTAGCATCACTGTACAATATTCTTAACTTTTCTAGTTTCTCTTTTATCATAGTAAGAAAGAGGGTTAGAGAAGGAATACTCCTTTTTCTTTCTTTGGGGGTTCTTTCATTAGAAGTAGCTCTAATGCCGGCACTAACTTAGTTCAGGTTCATTGTCAGCAGGTATTCCCATGTGATTGAGCAATAACAAACAAACAAACAAAAATTTATTGTGTCCTATCATAGCAAAATATGCAAGAAGGAGATTGTGTTACTTAGTTCTTCTGGACATGACCTCCATTATCTTTGTGGAAAATGGCTTCAGGGCAGGATAGAGCGAATGGTGTAGTGACTCTTGTGGTCATGAATTGAATGTTCATGGTTGGGACTTCATATGCCTTTAGGAGACTAGGAAATTTTGTAGGGGAGAAACAATAGGGGAGAAAGATATGGCCACTCAGGTCATGGAATCCTTTGTCTTCTTTTAGGGAAAGCTCATCTCTCTGAAAGGTTGAGGGAAATACTAAAAAGCCTTAAATCTTATCAAAATGTGCTTTGAAGTTAACCAAAGAACTCAGCCTAAACTTTTCCCATTTTTAATTTAGAGCACAAGGTAATAAACATTTTTATTTAAGAAATGATTGTAAACTAGTCCTAGACCAACATCTTACACACTGTACAAATATAAGATTGAAAAGGGTACATGATTTAGACATGAGGGATAATACCATAGTAAATTAGGAGAGGAAGGAATAGTTTATCTCTCATATCTATGGAGAAGGGAAGAATTTATGACCAAGCAAGAGACAGACAATGTTATGAAAGGCAAAATGTATAATTTTGATTAAATTAAAATGGTTTTACATAAACAAAACCAATGCAACCAAGATTAGAAGGAAAGCAGAAAGCTGGGAAACCATTATTACAACCAGTGTTTCTGATAAAGGCCTCATTTCTAAAAACATATAGAGAACTGAGTCAAATGTATGATAAAACAAGTTATTCCCCAATTCATAAATAGTCAAAAGATATGAAGATGAAGAAATTAAAGCTATCGTTAGTTGTATGAAAACAGGTATAAATCACTATTCATTAGAAAAATGCAAATTGAAATAACTCTGAGATATTATCTCACACCTATTAGATTGGATAATATGACAGAAAAGAAAAGCCATAAATATTGAGAACATTGTAGGAGAATTGGAACACTAATGCATTGTTGTTAGAGTTGTAAACTGATCCAACCATTCTAGAGAGCAATTTTGACCTATGCCCAAAGGCAACCATTCTGTGCATACTGTTTGATCCCAAAATACCACTACTAGGTCTGTATCCCAAAGAGATCATAAAAAATGGAAAATGACCCACATGTACAGAAATATTTATAGCAGCTCTTTCTGTGGTGGCAAAGAATTAGAAATTGAGGGAATGCCTATCAGTCAGGGAATGACTGAGCAAGTGGTATATGAATGTAATGGAATATTATTGTTCTATAAGAAATTATGAGCAGGTAGATTTCAGAAAAACCTGGAAAGACTTATATGAACTGATTCTGCGTCAAGTAAGCAGAACCAGAATATCGTACACAGGAACAGACACGTTGTACTGTAATTAACTTAGATTGACTTAGCAGTTCTCAGAAGTATGATGATCCAAGATGATTCCAAAAGACTCAAGATGGAAAATGCTTACCACATCTAGAGAAAGAACTATGGAGTCTGAATGAAGATCAAAGCATATCATTTTCAGTTTTTTTTATTTTTCATGTTTTTTCCCTTTCATTTGGATTCTTCTTTCACAGCATGACAATGTGGAAAGATATGTAGCATCATTGTACACAAATAATTTATATCAGATTATTGTCTTGGGAAGGGGGGAGAATGAAGAGAAGGAGAAAAATTTGGAACTCAAAAATTTACAAAAAATGTTGAAACCTATCTTTACATGTAATTGGAAGAAAAATATTATTGAGGAGAAAAACAAAGAAATGATTGTGTTTTTCAAATAGCAAGAGTACTATTTCATTCTTTTAACAGGTATTTATTAAATTCCTTTTGAAAACATAATGGTCTTAAGGTACCTAGAGACATCTATCTAGGAATGTCCGATATTGTTGTTGGTGCTACTGGACTGAACTTTACAAGAGCAACCAGTGCTGCCTATACAGATATTAAAGTCACCTCCTTACAGATGATAACTGAACCCATGGGGTCTGATGAAATTAATAGTATAGAGAGAAATAGGAAAGCCTGTGAGAGAGTTATACAATAACTTTATGAGATTGATAGTACAAGTAATCCTCATCTTACTGATGAGGACATTAAGGTTGAGATCACCTAAATGACCTGTTCATATACTCAATAACTGTCTGATCTAAGTTTTTCATCCAGATTGTTTCTACTCAGCCTACCAATCTGTTGCCATGTAACTTTGCTACTCCTAATCTCCTCAGTTACAAATTCCTTCATGATATACAAATTATTTTTGTTTTACCTGTTATACACCACACACACACACACACATACCCACACATACACATGGTAAATAATAATACATATATGTGTATGTGTCTATACATGCACGTATACATATATATGTGTGTGTGTGTTTATATGTATGTATAATGTATTTCTTTGTCTTTTTATTTCCTTCCAAAGGAATATAAGTTCTTTGAGGACAAAGATTGTTCTGTGTCTTTATATTCAATGCCTAGCACGTATTGGGAGCTTAATAAATGCTTGGTGAATAAATGAATGAATCAAGTATTCTTCAAACCTCAGTGTTACATGGATGCCATATAATAATAATAGGGTTGCTTGTTTTATGTACTTTTAAAAATACAAATTATATATATATATATACATATATATACACATACACACACACATATATATATACAATAGTTATATAGATAGACAGATGGAGATATATTTATATAATTTTTAACATTTTTATTAAAAATTTTGAGTTTCAGCTTGTATTCCTTCTCTCTCTCTCCCTAAAATGAAAAGTAAACAGATATAGATTATATATTTGCAGTTATGTAAAACATTTACATATTAACAATAGATTTGTCTCAGTTATGCTCCAAGGCAATGTATTTGATAAAAATACAAGATAAGTCACTACTCTAAAAGATTGTCTAAATTCCAGTCTCCCCTAATCCTTCTGATTTTTTTATTATATGAAGCAATAGACAGAATGACATATCTATTGCTGAAATATTTTATATGTGGATAAAGGAAAGATCAAAACAAGAAAATGGTACCCACGTTCCATCTCCTGGGAAAGAATTTTTTTTTAAAAAGTGGGGGAGGATATGGGAGAGACTACTGTAGTGCAACCCTTATAGGCTGGCCCCTGACAGAAGCAATATTTTTGTTAAAAGGTGCTTGCCAACATTCTTGCCATTCAAAACACAAGCAGGTCACAGACAGTAAGTCAGCAGGAAATGAAAGGGGATGAATAAAAGGCATTTGACACCACCATAATAAAAGTTTCTAAGTTTCAGGGTTACCCATAAGTTCAACATATGTAGCTGAGGGATGTTATCCTACTTCAGAATAAAAGCCGGGTTTTTTTTTTAAATTATAGTCAATTTGTGTCACTTTCCCTACAGAAATGATTCAGAACAATTGTTCTTAGAAGTTTCTCCTGTAGTGCTTAGAAGAATTATCACAGCTCCCTAGAAATAACATTCTCAAGGGGGTAGATTCAACTCTTTATCCTTCACAATACCAAATATTTGAATTTGGAAGGAATGCAAAGTCTAGCCAAACTCTTTCAAGTGGAAGATGTTATTTTGTATGCTATCAGAATTATTGAATCTTTTTTTTTAAAGGAAAAGAATTTGAATCAAACAAAAAATGGTGTTTTCCTTTGTGATTTTACTTGGAAACAGTGGTGGCCTTGGAGTTAGGAGACCACCTTCATTGTCATTATTAGCTTTTATATAGCACCTATGTGAGACCATGTTGACAAATGCTTCAGTGAAGATGAACACAGCATCAAGGTCAACTATTGTACTGATGGTAAATTCTTCAATTTGAAAAGGCTGTAAGTCAAGACCAAAGTAGAAAGAGTGTTGGTGCATGATTTTCTGTTTTCGGATGATTGTGCACTCAATGCAGCCTCTGAAACTCAGAGGCAACAAAGTATGGATCAATTCTCTGCTGCCTGTGCTAATTTTGGCCTAATAATTAACACCAAGAAAACACAGGTGCTCCATCAGCCACCACCACACTATCCATACATGGAACCATTGGTTATAACAAATGGAGAAGGTTTGAATGCTGTGGATAAGTTCACTTACCTTGGTAATGTACTTTCCAGGGATGTACACATTGATAATGATGTTGATGCATGTATTGCCAGAGCTAGCTCAGTGTTTGGGAGGCTCTAAAGAAAAGTTTGGAAGAGAAGGGGTATTAGCTTCACTACCAAACTGAAGGTCTACAGGGCTATTGCGCTGACCTCATTGTTATATGCTTCTGAAGTATGGACAATCTATGAGCACCATGTCAGTAAACTGAATCACTTCCATTTGACCTGTCTTAGGAAGATTCTGAGGATCACCTGGCATGATAAGTTACCAGACACTGAAGTCCTTGCTTGAACTGAACTGCAAAGTATTCGACCTATGCTTCAGAGAGCTCAACTCCAGTGGGCTGGCCACATTATTTGAATGCAAAATGTACGCTTGCTAAAAAGACTATTTTATGAGAACTTGCATGGGGCAGGAAATCACATGGTGGCCAGAAAAAATGATACAAGGACACTCTCAAGGTCAGGAAGTTTGGATTTGATTGTGTAACATAGGAAACGCTGGCACAGGACCTCTCAGCATGGTGTGCCCACATCAAAAAGAGTGTTGTGCTCTTTGAGCAAAGCAGAAGTGATACAGCACAAAGTAAATACAGGATGAGCAAATTTGGGATATTCACCCCAAATATTAACATGAATTATCTGTGCCCAACCTGTGGTAAAGCATTCTGAGTTCATATTGGTCTGATAAGCCACCGTTGGATACACTGAAATTTCACTTTATCATGATGATGTAATTTTGGTCCTCTTCAAAGACGAAGCACAAAAACCAACCAATGTGAGACCAAACTTGAAATGTGAATTCAATCCAAGTGAGATTATATCCACAAAAAGGATTAATTTCCCTCTATCTGCCTTTATCCTAGTGATCACAGTCATATGTGGAAGGGTCTTTCTTCTATTTCCTTCAGTGGTCAACATTTTCTCACTTCACATTGTGTTATTTTACTGGATATACATGCTCTATGGCTTGACTGCCCCCTTCACACCAATTGGGCTTGGATTCTTGCCCATATATGGTAGCCCTTTATTAGATATCTTACTGTGGGAAAAAAAGCCAGAGATAACATTTCTCTGGTTTTCATATAATCCAGAATTTATATTTATTTGATTCCCAACTCAAAAAAGTTACATACTTCTGCTCTTTCTTTCTCCTCACCCCCTTCCTTTGGGTGTATATTAGATGTAGGAGGGATTGGTGAATAGAAAAAATGAGACTGCTATCTTCTAGGCTTTTTAAAGTATAATCTGTGCCAACTCATATATAACAGTAAGGATTGCATGGTACACGTACTGGAGAAAGAAAATGCTGCAGCAGAATAAGAACACAATTTCTCCCTGCAGTATAGAAGAGCTCCATTATTCATATTTTAGGTACCTCAATTAGACATTCATTATTCATAAGTACTTATGCAACTCTGAGTTATTCAGAAAGGGAGAGATTAGCTTTTTTTTTTTTTTTTTTTTTACTTCTTTATTGCTAAAATATCTTGTAACAAAAAAGGGGTGGAGAGAGATGCTTGCGCCATACCTAAATCTAAAGTTATACTTGTTAGGTAGAAACAACCAGATCATGGCAAGGACAGACCTACCAAATTTGGTTCCCCCTCCCCAGCTAAATGTGCCACAGGGCATCCCATCCTTATGAACCTGAAATTGGGATTAAGATAACCAAACTGAACAATGAATTCATGCCATTCTCCAGCTGTTCAGAAGCTGGTAAAGATGGACTTATTTTATATTTCTTAGTTTTATTTTTAGAATAGTCTTTAAATAACCATTTATCTATTGGGAAATGACTTTTTTTTATAAATTTGGATCAATTCCCTATATATTTGAGAAATTAGACCTTTATTAGGGAACATGCTGTAAACCCCCACCATCAGTTTCCTAATGTTGTATAGAAACATATGCATATCTTCACTTATGTTTAATTTGATGTTTAAAGGGACTAATACAGAGAATGTGACAGAACAATATAGTTTAATATAAGGTCATTCACTCTTTAGTAAGGATAATACAACTCCTTAAAAATCATTTTCCAGTTGTAAGGCATTATTTCAGTAAATGCCACTTGCCATGCTAGGACATAACAGAAGAGTGGGTTTAGGGTTAGAGTTAGGTGTAATTTTAGGGTTATCATAGTGGTTATTATTTGAAAAGACCGGAGGGAATACACTAATACTTTACATAAATATGTTACAGTAAGAAAGAGCATAATATCAGTTCATTCAATGCCTTGCAGGTTTTTCTGAAGTCCATTTGTTCATATTTTTATAGAAAAATAGTTTTCCATTACATTCATATACCACAACTTGTTTAGCCATTCCACAGTTGATGGACATCTCCTCATTTTCCAATGCTTTGCAACCACAAAAAAAAGCTGCTATAAATATTTTTTGTACATGTGGGTCCTTTTCTCATTTTTAAGATCTCTTTGGGATACATACCTAGAACTGGTATTACTGGGACAAAAGATATGCACGTTTTTATAGCCTTTTGGGCATAGTTTCAAATTGCTCTCCAGAATGGTTGGACAACCACAACTCCACCAACAATGAGTTAGGGTTCCAATTCTTCCACATCTTCTCCAGCATTTATCATTTTCCTTTTTTGTCATGTTAGCCAATCTGACAGATGTGGTATAATATCTCATAGTTATTTTGATTTGCATTTCTGTAATCAGTTGTGATTTAGAACATTTTTCATATGACTATAGATAACTTTAATGTATTCTTACACGTTTGACTCAGTTCTCTAAATATTTTAGAAATGATACCTTTATCAGAGACTCTGGATGAAAAATTATTTCCCAGTTTTCTGCTTCCATTGTAACCTTGGTTGCATTGGCTTTCTTCAAAAACTTTTCAATTTAATGTAATCAACATTATCCATTTTAAATTTCATAGTGTTCTCTTCTTGTTTGGTTATTAATTGTTCCATTCTCCGTATATCTGACTGGTAAACTATTCCTTGCTTTCCCAGTTTTCTTATAGTATCAGCCTTTATTTCTAAATCGTGTACCCATTTTGACTCTATTTTGCTATACAGTGTAATATGTGAGTCTGCGCCTAGTTTCTTCCAGACTATTTTCCAGTTTTCACAGCAGTTTTAGTTAAATAGTGAGTTCTTATCCCAGAAGTTGGAGGTTTTCTGTTTATCAAACAGTAGATTATTATGGTAATTGACTACTATGTCTTGGGCACCTAACCTATTCTACTGATCCACCACTCTATTTCTTAGCCAGCACTAAGTAGCTTTGATGATTGCTTCTTTATAATATAAGATTTGGTATGACTAGGATGCATTCCCTTGCATTTCTTCCCATTCATTCCTTTAATATTCTGGACATTTTTGTTCTTCCAGATGAATTTTGTTATTACCTTTTCTAGTTCTATTAAATAATTTTGACAGTTTGATTGGTATGGCACCAAATATGAAAATTCATTTAGGTTGAATTGTCATTTTACTATATTAACTTGGCCTACCCATGAGTAATTGAAGTTTTCTTTTCTAATTATTTATATCTGACTTTATTTGTGTGAAAAATGTTATGTAATCTTGTTCAGATATATCCTAGGTTTGTTTGGAAGGTAAACTTTCCAATTTTTTTTTAATGTCCACAGTAACTTCAAATGGAATTTCACTTTCTCTCCCTTGTGATTGGACTTTGTTAGTAACATGTAGAAAAACCTATGATTTATGTGGGTTTATTTTATATCCTGCAACTTTGCTTAAGTTGTTTATTATTTCAAGTAGTTTTTTACTTGATTCTATAAGTATTCTCATCTATAAGATACATATCATCATATGATCTGCAAAGAGTGATAACTTTGGTCATCTTTGCCTATTTTAATTTCTTCAGTTTCTTTTCTTATTGTTATAGCTAGTGTTTCTAGTACTATATTGAGTAACAGTGGTGATAATGTAAATCCCTGTTTTATCCATAGTCTTTTTGGAAATGCTTCTAGATTATCCCCATTACATTTAATGCTTGCTGGTGGTTTTAGATACATGCTACTTATCATTTTAAGGAAAACTTTATGGATTCATATGCTCCTTAATGTTTTTAATAGGAATGGATATTTCATTTGTCAAAATCTTTTTCTGCATCTATTGAGATAATCATATGATTTCTGTTAGGTGTGTTGCTTATATTAGCATTTACATGGATAGTTTTCCTAATATTTGGCCAGACTTGTATTCCTGTTATAAATTCTACCTGATCATAGTGTATTATCCTTGAGACAAATTATTGTAATCTCTTTGCTAATTTTTTAAAATATTTTTGCATCCATATTCATTAGGGAAAGTGATCTATAATTTTCTTTGTCTTTGCTCTTCCCAGTTTAGGTATAAGTACAATATTTGTATTATAAAAGTGATTTGGTAAAATTCCTTCTTCTTTTTTTCCCAAATAGTCTATAAAGTATTGGAATTAAATTGTTCTTTGCATGTTTGATAGAATCATTTGTAAATCCATCTTACCATGGAGATTCTTTCCTAGGGAATTCAATGATGGCTTATTCAATGTTTTTTTCCTGAAATTGGATTACATAAATATCTTATTTACTCTTCTATTAATCTAGGCAATTTATATTTTTGTAAATATTCATCCATTTCACTGATTGTCAAATGTATTGGCATACAGTTGGATAAAATAATTTCCAAATTTTGTTTTAATTTCCTTCTCATTGATGGTGAATTGATCCTTTTCATTTTTGATACTGGTAATTTGGTTTTCTTTTTTAAAAAAGTAAAATTAATCAAAGGTTTATCTATTTTATGTCATAAAAGCAGACCTCAATTTTATTTATCAGTTCAATAATTTTCTTGATTTCACTTTTATTAATCTCTGCTTTGGTTTTCAGTATGTCTAATTTGGTACTTAATTGAGGATTCTTAATTTGTTCTTTTTCTAACTTTTTTGGTTATATGCCCAACTAATTGATTTCTTCTTTCTTTGTTTTATTCATGTAAGCACTTAGATATACAAAACTTTCCCGAAGAACTGCTTTCACTGAATCTTATGAGTTTTGGTATGTTGTCTCATTATTGTCATTCTCTTGTATGAAATTATTGATTGTTACTATGATTTGTTGTTTGAACCACTCATCCTTTAGGATTAGATTATTTAGTCTCCAATTAATTTTTAGTCTATCTTTCCATGGCCCTTTATTACATATAATTTTTTTTTTTAATTTTTGCATCATGATCTGAAAAGGATGTATTTAACATTTCTGCCTTTCTGCATTGGATTGTGAGGTTCTTATGCCCTAGTGCATGACCAGTTTTTGTGTAGGTGCCATGTTATGCTGAGAAAAGCATATATTCCTTTCTATCCCCATTCAATTTTCTCCAGAGATCTACCATGTCTAACTTTTCTAACATTCTATTCACCTCCTTAGCCTATTTCTTACATATATTGAGGTTAGATTTGTCTAGTTCAGAGAGGGAGAGGTTGAGGTCTCCACTTGTATAATTTTGCTGTCTGTGTCTTCCTGTAATTCATTTGCCTTCTCCTCTAAGAATATGGATGCTATGCCATTTGGTGCAAATAACTTTAATAGTGATCTTACCTCATTTTTTATGGTGCCTTTTATCAGGATATAATTTCCTTCCTTATCTCTTTTAATTTTATCTATTTTTCCCTTTTTTTTAGCTTCAGCTGAAACATAGCTTATTCTATTCCAGCATTCTACCTTTACTCTATATGTATCCCTCTGTTTCAAATATGTTTCTTGTAAACAACATATTGTAGGACTATGGTTTTTAATTCATTCTTCTATCTGCTTCTGTTTTATGGAAGAGTTCATTCCATTAAAATTCACAGTTATAGTTGCTAACTTTATGTTTCCCTCAACCCTAACCGCCCTTTTATGCTTTTCTCTTTCCTTTCTCTGCCTTTTCACTACAGTTTTACTTTTGACTACTGCCTTCCTCTATATTCCATCCCTTCTATCAGCCCCCTTCCTTTTCTTTTTTTTCTTGAACTTTTATTGTTATCTTTTGTTTTCACATCAGCCATTTTGGGATATGTCCTCTCCCCATCGTTCAATCAGTGAGCCATCCCATTTGACAAAGAAAAGTAGTTAAGCAAAACCAGTACAGATACATCTTCTAACATTTTATGCAACATTCATACCCATAGTACCCTAATTCAAGGAAAGAAGAGAAAGGCATTTATGGCTTCTTCAATTCCGCTTGGTAAGACTAAATTGTTTAAGCCACCTATTTCTTATTTCATGTATTTTATATTTTTGTAGGGTAAAAATTGTAACAGCTCAATTTGATTGAAATCCTACAAATTCTTATATGCAATCATTTAGCCACTGCTCTGTTTAGCTGTCAGTCTCTTGTCTCTTTCTTTATCAACTGTAAGGCGGATACCCTTTCTTCCTGGAAGAGAGAGATCCAAGGCTTATTACCTTTACCAATAACAAAAATATTGGAGAGCCTAATGGCAAAACTATTGACATTGACATCTTGTACATGGACAACAATAAAAGAGTCAGGATGTTTCTCCCAATTCTCCCAATTCGACTCAAATTAGCCCCACTGGTCACCATACACAGGTTATCAGCATCAAACTTTATAAAATCAGTGATCTTGCTAACATTTAAATCGATCTGAACTATATCATTCACTTTGATGAGAGAATCAGGCATCATGGGTCACCAAATGGGGAATACCTTTTGTACCCACAAAGATTTTTCTGACTTTGCACAATTTATATTTAGCTTCCTCAGCTGTAATAATACCACGAACAGTAAAGCACCCCTTTGGCTATTAAACGGAATGGAAATGTTCACCCATCTTCTCAATGCTAATGACATCAATAAAGGCAGCAGGGTATGTAATGTCAGTGCAGACCTTGCCATCAATCTTCTTTACTTCATGTCCCATCAGGGCATACTTGAGTCTGCTTTTCAGGTTGATAATGAGTGGCAGACATTCACTCAGCTTGTAGGGACCTGTGGATGGTCTTGGAGCAAAACTTCCATTAATTTATCCAGCATCCAGTGCTTTGGAACTGCTACAAGCTTCAGATGCTTTTGGGGACCACAAGCCAATGGGAAATTTACTTGGCTGTAGGGTCAGAGGCTCTGTCTACTTATAAGTTGTGTGCATTTGGCTAAGTCCCTTTACCTATTTGGGGCTCAGTGTCTTTACCAGAAGCATGACCAGCTGGTTCCAAGGTTGAGTGGCAAGAGATCATGTGCACCCAGAAACTGAGTTCCCCCTTCCCTTTTCTTTCTCTTTTCCCTTATTGCTTTTTCCCTCCATTCTAACTACCCTCTCCCTTATCTTTCTCCTTTCCCATCCTATTTACTATATGGCAAGTGAGATTTCTATACCTGAGTATGTTATTTCCTTCTACAATCAAATCTGATGAGAGTGAGGTTGAATCACCTTCCCCTCTATTCCTCTATTGTAATATGTTTTTGTGCCAATTCAAGTGATATAGTTTACTCTTTTCTGCCTTTTCCTTTCCTATTATCCCACTACAATCCCTTTTTACCACTTAATTAGGATTTTTATCATCACATCAAAGTCGGTTTACACCTTCCCCCTCTGTCTATGTATACCCCTTTTAAATATTTTAATAAAGACATAGTTCTCAAAAGTTACAAGAATTATCTTCCTATGTAGGGATGTAAATATCTTGCCCTTATTGAATAACTTTTTTGTTTCTTGTTTATTTTTTAATGCCTCTCTTGAGGCTTGTCTTTGAATATTATAGGTTCTATTGAGTTGTGGCCTTTTAATCAGAAAGGTCTGGAAGTCCCCTATAACACTGAATGTCCAATTCTTTGCCTGAAAAATTATTCTCCATTTTGCAGGGTAGTTGATCCTTGGTTGTGATATAAGCTCCTTCACTTCAGGAAATATCATATCCTAGGCCTTTTAATCTTTTAATGTAGAAGCTGCAAGGCCCTGCATAATCCTGACTGTGGTTCCAGAACATTTGAATCGTTTCTTTCTGGCTACTTGAAGTATTTTCTCCTTGACCTGCTAATTCTGAAATTTGTGTATATTATTCCACGGCTTTTTTTCAATTTGGGATCTCTTTTCAGGAGGTGATTGGTGGATTCTTTCAATGACTATTTTACCATGTGGTTCTAGGACCTCAGGGCAGTTTTCCTCAAAGATTTCTTGAAAGATGTTGTCCAGGCTCTTTTTTTTTTCATCATGGCTTTCAGGTAAGCCAAGAATTCTTGAATTATCTCTCCTGAATCTATTTTCCAGGTCAATTTTTTTCAGTGACATATTTTACATTTTCTTTTTTCATTCTTTCGATTTTGTTTGACTGATTCTTGATGTATCATAGAGTCATGTAACAGCAAGGACCCCAACATATACAGAAAGTCATGCTGTACAGACTTTTAGATCTGCTTTTCTAAAAGGAAAGCAACTTTTGAGGGGTCAACAATCTGCTTTAATCAAGCATATATATCATTCACTAATTTCAGGGGAAAAAGTCAGCACACTGAACTTTCAGAGAAAATACAAACAGAGAAGACCAACAGACAGAGTTTCCAACTGTCTGACCATAAGCAATACATACATCAGAGATCAACAGACAGATCCAACTGTCTGACCATTAAATACATACATAGTTACCAGAGAGAGAAGTACCAATGTATGGGTTTGCAAAGTGGGGGGCCTCCTTAGCTGCTACCCAAAGTCTTATCTAGCCAAATAAACACTAGCAATGAGCAAGCCCCAAGGTAAAACCTCATCTCAGAGTATTTATACACTTTTCAGAGCCATAGGGCATAGCCCTCTGACCCAGTGAAACAATAGAAATTAACAAAAGGTATTGAGGCCTATTAATGGGTAGGGAATATCTTTAATTCTTCTCCCCACTCACCATTAACTGTACATTAACATTAGAAGTCATTAGCTTTCACTTGTCTAATTCTAATTTTTAATTAATTGTTTTCTTCAGTTTGCTTTTGTACCTTCATTTCCATTTGGCCAATTCTTCTTTTTAAGAAGTACTTTTCTCATCATTTTATCAATTGTATTTTAAAAGATTTTTTCTTCTACCTTTCTAATTTGAATTTTAAAATCCTTCTTGAGCTCCTTGAAGAAGGCTTTTTGCACTTGAAACCAGTTCATATTCCCCTTTGAGTTTTCAGATGTGGATATGGTGACAATACTGTCCTCTTCTGAATTTGTGTTTTGATCTTCCCTGTCCATGTACGTAATGGTAATTTAAATGGAGAGATCTTTCATATTTATTAATAGGTCCATGTGACCTGCCTGGGTCACATGAAAGCCTCAGTTACATGAGTCTGAGTCATATGGAGCCTGTGGTGGGAGAAGTTTGGTGAATGGGTGGAACCGGAAGAGGCAGAACTAGAGCAGAACTGAGAGGAAGTTAATGAGAGAACAGTCAGAACTGAAGGATGTAGGCAAGCTTGCAGGTGGCTGTGAGTATAAGAAGGGCATTTTGTTTAAGGAAAGTTTGTTTGTGATTTGTTTAAGGGAAGCTTGTTTGTCATTTTTCCAATGGAGCTGGTTCATGGGAAGCCTGACAGGGGGAAGGCTTGGGATGGTTTTGCCCTCTGCATAGTTATTGTTCATAGATTTTTGTTACTGTGATAGATTTGGTTTTTGGTTTCTGAATAAATGTTTTGGTTCTGTTTTCCATGTGGAGAATCTGGGGTATTTTGTGACTCAGAACTGTGCAGGAATATTCATGGCCACCATAGGTGCTATGAATATTTCATTGGTGCTACACTGTAGTAAGAATCTTTGTTTTTCTATGTTGCTTTTTGCTCATGTTGTTCGACTTTTTCTTTGCTTTTAAAGTTGATCTGTGCTTCCAGGTCATAGGGAACACTTTCTCATGTTTCTTGTGCTGGGGGCTAGTGGCATGGTTACTGACTTTGTTTGCTTGGGCCCCAGATGCTGGAAGCTGGAGGCTGTGGAGACTATAGCTTATCTGGTGCTCAGCTAGAGTTGGTTGTGACTGCTTTCATGGGCAGAGGCCAAGTGTGGTTTTTCTGGGTTTCCTAGGGTTACACTGAAGCTCAGGGGTGGGGTTTTGGAGTGGGGGTTATCTGGCCACTGGAGGTTACTTTCTCACACAGGGCTGCATTAGACCACAGGTATACTCAGCCATTGGTTGACCCCCATCTGCTGCCACAAGTGGTAGTTCTTTGTGTTGGAGTCAGTGGGTTCTCATGGCTGTGCCAAGACACTTGGGGATCCTGGTTTTAGTATTTGTCTATTCCAGACCCTGAGGCTCAGGATCTCCCACTGGTCCACTGAGGAGGGGCTTGCTGCTGGCTTGCTAGGATGCTTCCAGTCCTGTACTGTTCCACTTCAGCCACAACAAAAGGGACTTTTCCCTTTAATCCATCTAGCCTCACAATCTAAAAGACTGCTGCACCCCATCTTTCTGCTGGCTCCATTGTTCTAAGATTTTTCTTGGGGTGGTATTTTCTCACTTTTTCAAGGTTAATAAAGGAGGATGAGAGTGACTTATTGCTTACTCCACCATCTTGGTTCCCAGAACTCAATTTTCACAGTTTTAAGAGGCTGGCTCATAGATATTTAAAATGGAGTGGGCTGTTCAATGAGCTTATAACTTCTCCATAAGTGAATATGTTGAATCAGTGTCTGGATGACTGTGAGATAATTTAAAAATATATTAATTAGAATTGGAATAGATGGCCTTCAAGGTATTTAACTTGGGAATTCTGTGATTCTATAATTCTAATGTGATCTAGAATATAATTTTATTCTTACCAAAATAAAATGATTATCTGAGGCAATTATCATTCTCTTATCAAATGCTTCTTGAATTGAATGACCAATTCTTTTTTTTTTTTTCCTGAGGTCAGAATTCCTTTACTATTTGGGCAGCAGGCTTTCTGCTACAAGTGAGAAGGTGCAGGGCCTTCCCTTTGCCTATAGGACTTCTGGAGCCCCAGCAGGGCACCAACTTTGAAGAGTGCCAAATAAAGGATACAGGGGCCTCACAGTGTACTAGTAAAAGTTAAGGCTTCTAAATGGACTTAAGCAGGGAAACAGACTTTTGAAAGGGAACAAACAGGGTGTAGTGGAACATGCCTAGGCCTAGAGTCCCTCAGCCTCTGGATCTCAGTTTGATAGAGCACCAGACATCAAGAGATCCAAGTTCAGATCGCAGCTCCATCTTTAGTGGCTGTGGACAAGTCACTTGTCAATTTCTTCACCTATAAAGGGATAGGGACTGAACCTCTGATGTTATCAATTAAAGGGAACTCTCCAGTGAGAAAACTTCCTCTGTCAATGTAGATCTGCACCTTAGTCTGAAGGAGATGCCTAGAATAACTAGGTTTTTTAATTTGACCTGAGTCACAATAGCCAGTTTGCGTCAGAGGACAACTTGAACCCAGGTCTTCCTGGCTCCAAAAGCCAGCTCTGGCTTCTGTCTACGAGATATAAGGTCTCTCAGTCATCTATAAAATGGGGCTACTCTTTGTAATACCCATTTCAAAGGAAAGGCAATTAATCAGTGTCAGGCACTATGCTAAGCCCTGAGAATAGAAAGAAATATAAAAACATTTCCCCTGCTCTCAAGGGATGCTGTGAGGACCTGAGACTATCCAATCTGGTTCAGCTAATAACCTGAACAAGAATCCTAACCCCAGCAAGCAGACGTTGCCTCTGAAGCCCTCCACAATGAGGGGGAGTACCATTACAAGAGCATGTGGCCCCTGGACTCACCCTTGAATTATCAATATGCTGCCTCAAATGGGTACAAGCTCCAAGCTCTAGATTTCTCTGTACTTCTCTAGCACCAAGGAGCACATTATAGGCACTTGATAAACCAGGGGAGGAGCATTTTCCTTTTTGGGGTGAAGGGTGGCATATGCTTAAAGCAATTCCTTGCAAAGACTTTTGGATAAGAAATTCCCATTTAGGTAACCTGATTATTACTTTTGAGAGTAGTCAATTTCTGTCAAGCAGGTACATATGCCCGTTCTGCAGCCAAAACAAATAAAGGACCCAAGTAGCTTACAAGGACCAAGATGATAGACAAATCAAAAGGCAGAAAAACCCAGAACCTTAACTTCTAGCACTGGGCTCTAACCAGAGCTTAATATGTGTTTGTTGTATTGAAACAGAAGCCTCCTTGCCACCCTTGAGTCAAGAGACAGGTCTAGAGAGTCCCTCAATCCCCCTGCTTGCTCTTTGTTTCTTTTCTTTTCAAGTTCCCCTGTCAATTCTGTTAGGAAGTTGGCTGGGATCTACTGAGCAAAACTAGGCTCTAGCCCTGACTGGCTAGAGAGTCCCTGAGGCCCCCACTCCAGGATCAGCCCAATAGGAAGACAAAGTCGGGCACCCTCAGTGTTTGAGGACCATTGGGGTAATCATCTTGCGGAAGGAGTAGTAACAGCATTCATCAGGGGGCACCAGGTCCATCATAGTGGTGCTGGTATTCTCCTTCTTGAAACCTGTTTCCACCAACGCTGCAATCTAGGTCTCCTCAAACATCTTTTTGATATCCGTGTACTTGGTCTTTACTGTTCTCCCCAGCATGTCAGGTTGCAGTTAAGTGAGGACACCTCCAGGCTTCAACAGGAGGAAGGCATGAGCCTTGATGAAGTTGAATTGGTGGGTATGCCAGGTCTCCTCAGAGAGGGGATAGGTGTGTCATCCAGAGTTCCATCGAAATGTCCATCAGGCAGGCACTACCTCTTCCCACAAGCCTTTTAAGGGAATGACCTTGTGGGGCTGATGCTGGGCCCAGTCCTGCAACCCCTGGAAGACACCATCAGTGGACTCAATGACCCAATGCTCCTGGATATTGGCTTCTTGCACCTTACTGACAATTGATGGCCATCCTGAAGCCCACCTCCAGGACCCTTCCACCTTGTGAGGAGGCCACGGTGGCCAGCGAGTGCATGTAGGGAGTCTCCCAGAGCTCCATCACTGGCTTGCCCAGGATCTGCAGGTGCGTGTCGGTCCCATCATAGCTGGCGGCCGCTTTTTGCCAAACAGGCCAGCAGTCAGTCCCAACTCTTGAATGACCAATTCTAATCAATAAATATTAAAAGGATGTTATTTGTTGCATGTGGGATAATATAAATAAGACAAATTCCTTGCCTTCAAGAAATTTACAAATAGGGATGATCAGACGTGTAATTATGCTAGCTAATCAATCAAGTGCATGATAGATTCATTCAAAATGCTGTGAGAGTTCAGAAGAAAAAGTAAGAAAAATACATGAAAAAATAAATTAAGATCAAAAGCTTTATAAGTACATAAGAGATAAAAGCAGAGACAGGTAAAATACACTTAGTCTCATTATATAACAGTAGCTTGGTTAATTAATTATACCTCCATCAGATGCCAAGGTGACTGAACATTCTCTCATGCTGAGTGAGTATCCTTTTCTTTTGATAGGTTTTCTGGAACTCACTTTCTTCAGTATTCCAAACTTCAGTCTTTTGTGTGATAGCATCTTTTTTTCTCTCTCTCACAACTCATCACCTTTATAATTATAAAGCTAATTTGTAGAGATTGCATTTTAAATGCCAGTACTTGATTGTTCCCAGGACTGACTCTAGTAAAGACTGTGTGTGTGTGTGTGTGTTGTACACTGATTTTGAAAGGCAACATAGAGTAAAAAACATTTCATTTCATAGCTGACTAATCATTTTTAACAATTGTGTCCCTTCCATCCTTATTTCATTGCCGCCCCCATATAAATGCTAGACTCATGATTACTGTGGCAATCAAGGTAGTTGCAACAGATGTTTCCCCCTCATGTGATCTAAGTCTCCTATGAACATTCTACTTCATTACCTCATTGTGACAATGTTTTTTTCTGGGATTTTACCTCCAGATTTCAAGCTGTAACTGGTCATATGAAACTAGAATATCTTAAGTAGACAACAGGCCATAAACTTTAAATTGCCTAAGAATCAGGCTACTTAAGTTTGGAGAACTTCCTTACAAGCAGGTTGTTTGTCATTTGATAAAAAGTATTCTGATCATAACTCTCAAAGTTTCAGTGAGGATGTGTCATTTAAGAAATCAGGGGCCCTAAATTAACAAAATACTTTTAGCCATAAGTACTCACTTAGGAATTAGCCCCATTCGCTGACTGATTTATCTTGTGTCATTCTGAGTCATTCCACAGTGAACTGATACTCCTAGGCTCCACAGGGATGTCACAACCCCAGGAAAAGGACCTTTTTACCAAGGATTTTCAGAGTCTTAAAGATTATATTTACAAAGCTCCTCAAACTTGTAAGATATGTTCCAGAGTCATATTTCTGGTCAAACTATTTATCTTTGTGTACCAATATAGGTACATATAGTTTATTGAGAATTTTGATTCTCCTTCCTTCCTCTTCTTTGAAGTAGAAATTAATCAATCAATCAATAACAAATTGTTAAGCACTAACTATGTGCAAGACACTGTGCTAGGCTTGATGGATAATGCAGACAGAAATGAAAAAAAATTCCTTTAAGAAAACCTACATTCTAATAAGAGAGACAGCATTTGTATATGTATGCACACATATATGTATAGACCATGTATGTGTGTGTATAAATTTGTACATAACAACACAAATACACTCTTCCAATAGTCTCTCAGTTTCCAAATCTGAGATTACACACACGTACACATATACATACATATGTATGTATATGTATATACACAAACACAGATATTTATTTATGTAGTACTCATCTTTCTTCATTTTTTGCTGCATTTGACACTGGTGACTACCCTTTCCTTCTTTTCATAGAATCACTTTGCCTTGGTCACTCTTCTACCTATTTGACGATTCGTTTTTAGTCTCTTTTGCTGGTTCGTTATCCATATGATAACCCCTGTCTCTGGGTTTTTTTCAAGGTTCTATCATGGGACTTCTCTCTTTGTACTCTTTTTGATAACTTTATCAACTTCCAAGGCAACTGTATATCAAGTCCCACTCTCTTTCCTCAACTTCACTTCTATGTCACTGACAATCTTTAGGACTTTTCAAACTGGATGTCCAGTTATCTTAAACTCAGCATATCTAAAACAGAAGTCATAATCTTTCCCTCCAAACCTGTTCTACCATCCCTCTTCCTCATTTCTTTTGAAGACATCATTATTTTCCAGTTTTCTTTTATTTTTATAACCTTGGTGTTATCCTTAAGCTCTCACGGTCCTTCATGCAACATATCTCTTCAATTGCCAAAGTCTTCTGTTTCTTCCTCCAAAACATCTTTTGTATCTGACCCTTTCTTAACACTCATACAACTATAATCTTAGTTTAGGAACTCATCACCTTTCATTTGCAATGCCCTCCTTAATACTGGTATCTCCTCTCTCCAACTCATATTCCACTTATCTTCCAAAGTGATTTTCTTACATATAGATTTAACCATGTTAATTCCTTGCTAAATAAACTTCACTACCTCCCTATTAGCTATAGGATAAAATGTACAGTGCTCTTTTTGACTTCTGTATTTCTTTCATAGTCTAGTCCCGAACTATCTTTTCAATCACATTATGCGTTGTTCTCCCTTCTTCACTTCTCAGTCCACCTATCCTGGTTTTCTTTCTCTTGTTCACACATGATGGTCCATCTCTCATCTCTGTGACTTTGCTATCCTCCATGCCTACAACCAATTACCATCCTGCTCTGTGCCTAATTAAATCCCCCTCTTTCTTCAAGATGCAGCTCAAATATACCTTTTATATAATGCCCTTCTTAATCACTCAAATGTTAGTATCCTCACTCCCTAACTGCTTTGTATTTATTTTGTATTTATCTATGCATATGCATATAAATGTATGTTTTCTCCCCTAACTGAATGTAAATTAAGTAAAAAGTCAGAGCCCCAGTGTCTGGGACTTGGTAGTCTCTAATAAATGCTTGTTGATTGATATACAAAAAAAGTACATGTTTTTAGTTAGGTTTTTTTTTTTTGGAGTGGGAGCTCTAGCACCTAAGAAGAACAGTAAAGACTTCATTAAGAATGAGGTACTTGAACTGAATTTTTAAAAAGGGGGGGAGGGAAGGGAGGAGAGAGTGAATTTTAGCATGAGAGGTGGCCAAAACAAAAGCACAGAGATAAAAGATGGAGTATATGTGAAGAACAGTAAAAATTCCACTTTGGATGGTGTACAGAATGAAAAAGTGTTGGAAAGGTAGACTGATGCTAAGTTAAAAGTTTTTAAATATCACAAGGGGAGACAACATTTGAAGCTAGAAGCAGTAGAAAGCTATTGAATTTCATTAAATGGAAATGTGACATCGTCAAACCTAGACATTAAAAGAATCACCTTGGGAGCAATGATAAAAATCGTGGCATTAAAACGTTATTTCACCAGTAAAAAATTTAAGTTGTGTCTACCTTAAATGACCTTCCTTTAACCTGAAACAAAAAAATTTTTAAAAGAAAAATTAATAAATTTTGCTTTAAACACATTGTATTAAGCTAATGGTATATGATTTAAAATATCCCTATTGGTTTCTACTCTATTTTTAAGGTATGAGTTTGTAGTCATTTGGTCTTTTTAAGAATTTAGGAACAAGGAATGGGCAAAATGTAATTGATTTTTAAAAAGCGAGAATTTATAAAAAAAATATTAATTCAATTCAGTATACATTAGGTATCTAGAGAAGATGTTGAATATTTGAATGCTGATCTAAAGATCCCTAGTTAAAATTCAGGTGCCTCCTACTATTTCCTTCCCTTTTTCAAACAGGGAAAGACAAAATAGACATGGCTAACAGACAGTAAAATTTAAAGTAAAATTAATGAGAAAAAGAATTCAATTACCCTCACTAGGTTCAGGTAACCAGCCCTGGTTGTACTAAATATCAGAGCACTGAAAGTCCTGGAAGACATAATTCCTCAGCCACTGTTAGTGACCCTGTGGTAGATTCTAGAAAATAGAGGAGTTGCACTTGGACCAAAGAAGAAAAGAAAATTTTAAAGCAACAGAAAAGTGAGACTGACTTTGATTTCTGGCAAAATTCCAGGACATTTTAAAGCAGTTCTTAACATAGAAGTTGTGAATGCTTCTCTCTCTCTCTCTCTCTCTCTCTCTCTCTTTCTCTCTCTCTGTCTCCTCAAAATATCGATAGATATATAGAGAGATATAGATGGAGGTCTATTTTGTAATCCCTTGAATTTAATAGTATATTTTAAACAAATATTTGGGGAATAGATTCATAAATTTCACCAGATTGCTGAAGTGTTCCATGGCACATACACATACACAGACAAATGCAGGGACCCATGTAAGCAATTTAAAAAGGAAGCAGTAATAACAATGAAAGGCTATTTCTTCATCAGGACATTCTGAACCTAGTCTCCTGCTTCACTATATTTCTCATTTGGTCTCCTTCTCCCTACTCATGTGTCTACTCTGATCATTCAGATCCTCATCACCTTTTGCCTGAATTATTTTGCAACAGCCTCCTAATTGATTTCCCATTCTCCAGTCTTTCTCCTCTCCAATCCATGCTTTAAATTGCTACAAATTAATATTCTGAAAATGCAGGTCTGTGAGCATCACTCTCTTGCTGAAAAATCTTATGTGGCACCTTCTTACCTGAAAATAAGATACAGAGTTCTGCATGTGTCATTTAAGGTCTTTCTCTGTTTGGGTCCACCTAATCTTTCCAGGCTTATTGCATGTCACCCTCCTTCATGTACTGTGGTTCTAACCAATGTAACCTGCTTTCTGTTTTCAATACCTTATGTTCTATGTTCCTTTTTCATGTCTTTGCATAAATTTCTCTCTGTTCCTGGGACATCCTACTTCACTATGTCTAATCTTACAGAATTTTCTGAATTCTTCAAAACATCTCAAGCAGCACCTGTACTGATCCCCACCAAAGCAGCTAAAGCCCTTCACTTGGTAATTATTTTGTAATATCTATTTATCTATTGAATAAAATATATAATACATAATTAATATGATTTACAGATACACAATAATTTTAGATGTAATAACACACAATATTAAAACTTTAAGCTGCACTAATGCTTTTGTGATACTGCATATATACATATAAAACACATATATGTATATAAAACAATATATAGGTATATATTTTCTGTGTTTATATATGTGCAAGCATGTGCATATGTTTATGCATGTGTATATACATGCGTGTATATCGCTGCATATACACATATGTGTGTATACACACACATGTTTACATATATACACACATTTTTCTGTGTGCATTTTTTAAATTTAATGTACAGCTTGGAAAAGTAATGGGAGCACTAGTTCCTACATCGTATTATTGTTTGGACATTGTTGTTCTTTTTCAGCATGTATGCTGGAGTGAGTGAATGATTGGAGATTTAAAAGAGGGAGAAAGGCAATTTTACAACAATACTTACATATTAGATTCTGTTTCTCCGAACTTTACAAGAGTAGGTCCTGTGATCAGAACTGCCACCATAATCTTCTCCATGTGTGTGGAAAGTGCTGTTGTCTTTCGCCTCTCTGTGTGCTGAAACTTCCTGCAAGTGTTCCCTTCCTTCAAGAGATTCCTAAAACTCCCACTATAGGAGGAGACCTGATCTCATGTTAGCTTTTTGTCTTCCTCTAGGAGAAAGGGCTACAATATCTAGAATCTTTAGAGACTTAGTCCCTTTTATAAGAGAAAGAATGTTTCATCTTATAACATTCTGGCTGTCCTCTGTACTTGAAATTCCAACCCTATTCATGTACACTCCTTGTGGTTCCTCATTTCCTATAACACAGCTCCAGAATAGCCTTCTGTATTTGGTCTTGCCTCATTTGCCCCATTGCTAGTGTCCACATATACATACATATATATATATATATATACATATATATATATATGTATGTATGTATGTATGTATGTATGTATGTATATGTAAGCATCTATGTGTTGGTATAAATAGATATAGGTATATGTATGTATAGATGTACACATTCATTTTACATGTGTGTACATATATATTATATATATATATATATATATATATATATACACATGCCAAGGAAAACAACAGGTATGGATATCTTGAGTATCCAACTATCTATTTTTCCCTCTATGCATGTATATGGCAGCTAGGTGGAACAGTGGATGGATCACCAGCCTGGAGTCCTGGGTTCCAATCCAGCCTCAGACACTTACTACTAGTGTGACCCTTGACCAAATTTGTCTCACTTTCCCTTTCTGTAAAAGTGAGCTGGAGAAGTAAGTGGTAAACTACTTTATCTTTGCCAAGAAAACCACAAAAAGGAGTTGTGAAGAGGTGACTGTGACTGAAAATGACCAAACAACTATATATTTGTACATTCAAATATACATATGTGTACATATATGACTATTATACATATATAACTCACACATTTATAGACACATATATCTGTCTATCTAATCATGTTTTTTCCTCTCTTTAAATATGATCTTGAGTACAGAGAATATTTCACCTTTGTCTTGTTCTCTTCAGAACTTAACACAGAATGGGCAAAGAATTGATAAATAAAAAAGAGATAGAAAGGAAAGTTAGGTGTAAACAGGATCATTTCAACTACATTAAATTAAAGAAAAAGTTTTGTACAAGTAAAACAAATATAACCAAGATCAGAAGAAAAGAAGAAAATTTGGGGTGGGAGAAATTTATAGGCAGTTTGTCAGATAAAGGTCTTATTAAAAAAAACAAAGAACTTTGTTAAATCTCTAAGAATATGAGTCATTCCCTAATTAATAAATGGTAGCATAATATGAATAGTCAATTTTCTAATGAAGAAATCAAAAGAATTAATTGTCATATTAAAATTGTTCTAAATCATTACTGATGACAGAAATACAAATTAAAAACCCTTGAAATATTATTTTACACTTACCAGTTTGGCTAAAGTGATTGAAAGGAAAAGTAACAAATCTCAGAGGGGATGTGGAAAAATTGGGACACTAATTCATTGTCGGTAGAACTGTGAACGGATTGAGTCATTTTTGGAGAACAATCTGGAATTATGCTGAAACGGTAATTAAACTACCTATACCCTTTGACACGGTAATGCCACTATTAGGTCAATTTCCAAAGATGATTAGGGGAAAAGGAAAATAACTTATGTGTTCTAAAATGTTTATAGCAACTCTTTTTTCTACAAAGAAGTAGAAAATGACCAGGTGCTTATTAATTGGGGAATATGTGAACAAGTTGTGTTTCATTGTTATAGAATACTACTATGTTCTAAGAAATGATGAGCTAAATGAACTTAAGAGAAACATAGAAAGTCTGGCATGAAATTATAAAGAATGAAATGAGCAGAACCCCAAGAACACTGAATACAATAAAAGCAATAATATTTTAAGAATGACTTTCAGTGAATAATTTATTTTGACTATTCTAAATATTCAAATTAACAGAATAATTTCTACACATACACCTACTTGTGTGTAATGGTAGGGTGAGGTGAGGGAGTGTAGAAAAAAACGGAAAAATGAACATGATAATTTTGTTGTGTATTTGAAAGAAATAGCAAGTTGTGTATAGCAGATTTGAAGTTTCATGGGCAATCATCTTTTTTATTGTACTATGCTATGGAAATGTTTTATTCTATAACTATGTATTAATGTGATAAAAATAATAAAAGAGAAAAAAGAACTCAAGACAGTACTTGACACATAGGAGGTACTTAATAAGTGTGTGTCAGTTGATAGAGAATTGAAGATGGAAATGTTTTAGGTTAGTAGAGTCTTTTGATTTGGTTGTTGAGATAGCATCAAACAGGAATGCACTTTGAGCACACAGCTGGCCTTGAATGACGAGGGAATGAGAAACATATCATTTTATTCCAGTGGTGTCATGATTATGAAGTTGTTGAAAGGGAAGTAGGAGACATATGTCCATATATTAGTGCCAGACATAGTTTCTTTTGACTGAGTTGAAGCTTGCAGCTATGTTTACAAATGTGACAAGGAGAGTTTTAGCAGTGCCCTGCATGCTTTGTTGGATTATATAATAGACAGACTTACAAGGGATGGCAGTCAAGAGTTTCCCCTCTGAGACAAATCTGTTCAGGGTGGGGGATATTAGTGTTTTCCCTGGTTTCATGTTTGTTTAGCTTCAAAGCCATTTCAATCTTCTTTCCCCTACTCTCCACACTCACTTTTCACTCCTTTCAAGAAGAATTCATCTTTATAAATGTATCACAATAGAGTAAGTGGCAGCAGTTCTATTCTAATAGTATGTTAAAAGTTAGAATACTTACTGATTGAAAATGATTTTATAATCAGGCATTTATGATAATGAGACATCTATGAAATTCAGATTTTTAATGAATCCTCATTTCAAAACTTAAGGGATAGGTGATTTAGTTTAGAGCATATGTACTTTCCACCTGCACACTTGAAACAATTCTAAGGGAAACCTATAATACAAAATAGTTGAAGCATGTCCATTCAGGTAAATCAAATTATTTTACAAGTCATGTAGCATCTGAGTATCGTTAAAGCAATGCCTTTGCTGCAAGTGAAAAATGAAAGAAATCAGATCCTCTGGTTGGACTCTTGGCCAGATATTAATATTATTATTTCTAATTCATATTTCAAAAGCATTATTAAGATAGTGTGGCAAAATGGGGAGAATTTTGGGCTTGAAATCACAGAGACCTGGGCTTAAATTTTGTCCTTAAAAGGTAAACAGGAAAGAAAAATCATAAAAGACTCTCTAAAGCTGAACTGTTTACATTACTATATGGAAAGAAAATATTTATAACTCTTGAATCTTTTCTGAGTATTTGGGTAGATGGAGAAACACACACACACATACACATATATAGATAGAGAATCCAGGGTGTGTTGAATCAGAAGAGGTGATATCCACACAAAAAATAAAATAAAGTAAAATAAAAATTAAGGGATGAAGGAGGAAAATACCAGGAAGAGAAAGGGAGAAATGGAACAGGGCAGGCTGTAACTCATGAAAGAGATAAGAAAAATCTTGTTCAATGAGGAGAAAAGGGAGAAGGGGAGAGGGAAAAAATGAAGCTACTCTCTCCACATGTGGCTGATGGAGGGAATAACATGCTCGCTAAATTTGATATGAAAACTTATATCACACCACAGGAAAGTAGGAGAGGAGGCGACAAGTAGAGTGAGGTTAATGTTAGAAGACAGGGCAAATGGGAGAAGGGAGTCGCTAGAAATAAACACTTTTGAGAAGGGACAAGGTCAATTGTGGGGGAAAAATAAGAGGGGACAGAGTAGGACAGAGGACAATATAATTAGTATTACACAACATGATTATTATGGAAGTCTTTTGAAAAACAACACATATTTCATCTGTATTGAATTACTTGCCTTCTCAGTGGGGCTGGGGAGGGAGGGGAGGAGGGAGAGAAGTTGGAATTCAAAGTATTAGCAACAAATGTTGAGAATTTTTATTGCATATAATCAGGAAATAAGAAATACAGGGAATGGGGTATAAAAATTTATCTTGCCCTACAAGAAAAGAGAGAAGATGGGGATAAGGGAAGGGTGGGGTGTGATAAAAAGGAGGGTACATTGAGGGAAGGAGATTATCTAAGGTTATTCAGCAAATAAGCTATGGAATGGGGAGGAGATCAGATCTGATTTCTCTTTGATAAAATTTCAGAGATTTAAGGAACCTCAATGGTCACCTAGTTTAAAATATACCTGAAGTGATATGCAAAACTCAGGGAGTTGCAAGATTTGCTTAAATCCCCTCCAATGGAGAGCTCAACACCTTCCTAGGGACCACATTTTATTGGTAGATAGCTCTAACTGTTGGAAAATTCTTCCATGTATAAGCCTAACTCATTTTTCTTCTTTTTCACTTTTACCCACTGTTTCTAATGCTGCCTTTCAGTCCTTCTCCAGCTCATCTTACAGATTAAGAAACAGAGGCAAATAGGGTTAAATTCATTGCCCAGGTTCACACATTAAATGTCTGGGCCCATGTTTGAAAAAATCTTAGGAAGATAAGTCTTCTTAACTCCTGATCTGGCACTCTTTCCACTATGCTACCTAGCTAACCTTTCAGACAAAAGAAAATATATCCAATTCTTTTTTTTTAATACATGCTTTTTCAAGTACTTGAGGACAGTTATCTCACTCTCATGAGAGATATGTCTTATCTTCTCCAGGCTAAACATCCCCAGATCCTTCAGGTGATCCTCTCCTCACATGGACTATATGCCATTTTGATTTTTACTGTCCAGGTTGTCAGTGCCTTTCTGAAGATGTGGCTCCTCAACCTGAACACAATGATCTAAATGTGATCTGAACAGGAGACAGAATAGTGAGAATAAGAGCTCCTTACTCCTGGAAGCTTAGGTCTCTTTACTCCAAGCCTAGCACTTTTTTTCTCTCCCACATAATAATGATGATCCTCTTAAAAATTAGAAATGTCAAACTGAAGCTCTATGTAAAAGTCATTTATATTCTTTGCACTTTAATTTCCTTATTTGAAAAATAATGGTATTGCACCAAATGACCTCTAAAATGTTATTATATTACATTATATTACTTTATAAAATCTGAGCTCCAGCGTGGCACAGTGGAGACAGGGCTGTCTTTGCACCCAGGAACACCTAGGTTTGAGTTTTGCCTTGGACCCATAATGGCTATGTGAATTCTAGGCAACCCAAAGCAAGGCTTTAAGACTATAGATTGTAGCTGAGTTATCTATTTACATTAGTGAAGATTATTTCCATGCTGAAAATTCTGTGTGTTAATGCAATCACAGTTCCAGAGCTAAAAATAATATGTATTATGGCTGGTCTCAGCACTTATGACCCAGAGTAGCAGAAACATGATTACTGGAATCTACAAACCCAAATAAAACACTCATCCCCCTCCCCTATCAAATGATTTTAGAATAATAAAGAAAAGTATTTCTTATTTAAGAATATCTACTAGCTTATCCTCCTCATAAATCTAAACTGAACGTTATAATTAGTAATTATTAATAGCTTCACTTAAAAAGCACAGCTTACATTGAGAAAAAATGAAATATTTGTAGAAAACATTTAGATTATCTCATTTACGCTCTATGTATATGAATGAGCTATGTAAAAGCTATTGAATAGTGAATAAAATAAAGATTATGTCTTTATCATCTCCTTATGTTATAATTTTGAATTCAGTATCTTTAGCTTTGATTCATTGATAATCAGGAAGAGAAGCAGATGGGGATACTTAGATTTTATAGTGCATGTCCATCAAAATAAGCAAATATGTTAACTGTGCAATTGAAGCGGGTAAACAGTTGTGATTTAGAACTAGAGAAATATATTCACAGGATAGCAGGATTTCCAAAGCTGTCCATAGAGGTACATAGAGGTACCAGTTCATATGGTCCTGCAAACATCCCCCTTGAAACTTCTCCGAGTTCCTCAATGACAACATTTTCCTGAAGAGTGGAGACAAAAAACTAGATTACTAGCAGCAGAGACACATTGGTGCTTTGCTATCCAGAGTAAGGGATAGATCTAACTGATAGATCATGTATCAGGCTACATGATGATTCTCCTGGAATGACAAATATAATAAAGCCTTATCATTTCTGAATAATGAGGTCTGAATTAGTGCAATAGTTATCACTAGATTTTTTTTTTCAATTTTTAAGTTTTTCAAGTCTTTTTATGTCTGTAACTTTCATGAATATTCAATACATAAAACTAATCTAACAAAACATTTCTACTAAAAATCTTTAAGATAAATGATTTCATCAATCATTGATGTGTACAAGGGTAAAGATAGATGAGCTGATCAAAGGCACAACTTGTAGGGTTAATATTTGTAGCTAAGGGAAAGAAAAGGGCATGGGAGAGGTGCTGGGGTATTTCTTCACTAACAGAAAAGTCAAGATATAGTTACCTTGAAGCAGAGAAGAGGGATTTTGAAGTAGGTTGAGTTTGATGATCTTAGAAATAAAGGAAAGGGGCATCCAGAGAAAGAACTACACAATTGGATCATAGAATGAAGCAGATCATTTTCTCTTGTGCTAAATTTTGTTTTGTTTTGTTGTTTTTTCAGGGTTTCTCCCATTTGTTTTAATTCTTCTATGCAACATGACTAAGGTGAAAATGTATTTAATAAGAATGTATGTGTAGAACCTATATGATTGCATGCAGTCTCGGGGAGGATGCGGGGAGGAAGGGGGAAGGTGGTGGAGGGATGAGGAAAAATCTAAGAGATATGGAAGTGATTGTAGAAAACGGAAAACAAATAAATTATTTAAATATATATACACACATATATGTATATATATATATATGTATATATATATACATATATGTGTGTGTGTGTGTGTATTAAAAACAAATGTGGGAAGAGGTACCAGTGAGAGAAGGGTATGTGTGATTGATGAGACTGAGGCTGAAGAATGTGAGAGGAGTGTAAAATATTTAAAGCAGCAGAAGATATAAGAAGTCAACTAGAGCTCAATAAACTGGCAAACATTTAGTAAGTGTTTTTTATTACCAAGCCCTAGGCTAAGTGCTGAGGATATAAGAAAAGCAAAACAAACAAACAAACAAACAAAAATAAAACTCTGTTCTCAAAGAGGTCACATTCTGTTGAAAGGGAGGACATATATAATTCAGACCATAAAGAATAAATACAGCATAGACGGAAGCAAATCTAAGGTAATGCCACTAGCAAGAGAGATGGGGAGAGGGCAAAAAAGATCACCTGGAGAAGGTGGCTCTTGAATTCAGTCATAAATTAATGAAAGAGCTGTGAACTTCATACACACACATTCGTATACATACATATGTATACACATATACATGCCTACATATATAGTACATGTATACACACATATATGTATATATTTATCTCTCTCACTCTACACACACACACACACACATATACACACATATGTATTTGGAAATGACCCTTAGAGGTTATGTATTCCAGTGTCATCATTCTCTAGATGAGGAACCAGCAGCTGAGAGCAGTGAAATGACTTAACTCAAAGTTACATGGATAGTTCTAAAAATGTTTTTACAAACCTCATTTATGAATGCAGCAAATCTTTGAGATAGGTAGGAGATGTATCTTGATCCTCATTTCAGAAGAGGATACTGGCTCTCACAGAGAGTATTTTCTTCCCTGAGCTAAAAAGTTTCCCCATGGCTAAAAAGAGTTGCATGTTGGATGCTGATTTTATGATTCCAAATCCTGTACTCTTTGTTTAACCACATTTTCTATTTTATTGGACTGTAGTAGGTATAACAGAGGAATTTTATGTGAAATAAATTAATCTTTTCTGAGAATATACATTTATAATTTTAAAGATATAATCATGAAATATTAAAAGAATTGGAAAAATGGCAGAATGAATTATGTAGAAGACTGGCCCATCATGAATGATACAATATTCAGTGAAGTGTTAAAATGTGTGCTCCAAGGTTAAGACTTAGTATGATTTTCTATGAATTGTATACATTTAAATAATACTAAGGTATAACATAGAATTTGACTATACTCTCATCGAGGTTCACTGTCTCTCTGCAGTGTGCTCTTTCACTTCAAAGAGGTATTTCTTTCATAGAATGGAAAACAGATGATGGAAAAGTTGAATCCTTTCAGGCTAAGGTTAGAATCAGAATTTTCAATTTATAGATAAAAATGCTCCCTTTGGACTCAGGCTTTGTTCAATCTTACTTTTGAGAAAGCCATTACAATCAAGGATCAGACTACTCCTCCATCTTTGGATTATACCTGTTTAGACAGAGGTTTAAAATGGGATGGTAAAAAAGAAAAGGAATGTAAAGAAAGTTGTAGGAGATAAAATACTTCTTTCCTCTGCATAACAGATACATCTGCTATTCACGTTTGCAGGAACTGGAAGTAGAAACTGAGAAGACCTATTCTTGGCTTTCTTAGTGACTGCCTAGGTAAACTCTGCTTTCTTCAGGGTTATCCTACCCATAGAACTTTACACTATCATTTTTTAATACCACATGGTTCAACAGAAATGCAAGTTTTACGGTTTCAAAGCAGCTGAACACTTGAATTACCCGTGTTTTCAAAATTGCCTGATATACAGGCAGTGGTGATGTCTTTCAATTGAAATGGGATGTCTCTTTAACCTTGCTCGCCATTGTATCTGCCACTCTGAACTGCGTAATGATGATTCATCACCCTGCCAATTTCCATGATACTCCTTCCTTCCCCAATAGAATCCCTGTCAGCTGCTTAATCCACTGCCTTGCTATCAGCTATGTTGCTTTCCAGGAAGTCATAGTATATTTCTTTGCCCTCACCTTTTCCCCCAAAGCACCATTTTGCCTCATAGGACTCTCTGTACTTCCATTAAGGAAATATTATACACCATCAATAGTTCATTGATTCCATAATCTCACTCATTTGGTCATCACTTCCAGCAGTATACACTGAGATTTTCTTTTTATCCTATGGAATTTTAGTATATATATTTCATAACTCTTCTATATGAAATCCATTCAACAGACTGCAGGTCATCATTTAGGTCTAAAATCAAATATCAGGTAGCTTAGAATCCTGAGGAGAATACAGGCATGAAATGTGAAAATAAAACTGAAGAGGAAACAACCCTCAACATATGTATTTTTTTCCTTTTTTTCTTTTTGTTGCTATTATTCAGTCATATCAGACACTTTGTGATCCCATTTGGGTTTTTCCTTTTTTTTCAATTTATTTATTTTTAGATTTCAACATTTACTTCCATAAGTTTTAAATTTTCACCTCCTCCCTCTCACCTTCCTCCCCAAGTCGACATACAACCTGATATAGGATCTACACATACATTCCTATTAAACACAATTTCACATTAGTCGTGTTGCATGGAAGAATTATAATGAAGTGGAGAAACCATGAGAAAGAAAAAAATGAAACAAAATAAAATAAAACAAAAAAAGAATATAGTCTGCTTCACTCTGCATTCTAACTCCATAGTTCTTTCTTCAGATGTGGATTGCATTTTCCATGATGAGTCTTTTGAAATTGCTTTAGGTCCTTGCGTTTCTGAGAAGGGCTAAGTCTATCAAAACCACTCATTGCACACTGTATCTGTTTCTGTGAAAAATGTTCTTCTCAATGTGCTTACTTTACTTTACATCAGTTCATATAAGTCTTTCCAGGAGTTTTCGAAGTCTGCATGTTCACCATTTCTTATATCACAACAGTATTCCATTACAATTGGGTACCTTACCCTACAGGAAAGTAAGGGGAAGGAGATAAAAGGATGGGATGGTAGAAGGGAGGGCAGAATGGGGAAGGGGGTAGTAAGAAGCAAACCCTTTAAAAAGGGACAGGCTCACATGCATATACACACACGCACCTATGTATGTATGTGTATATATATGTATATATACACACACACACATGCACACGTACACGCACACACATCTATATATACACACCTATGTGTATACATATACTTTATATGTATACATACATATATTTGTGTGTGTATATTAATTTTTCTATGAACAATTAACATTGCATGGAATGGAGAAACGCTCAGCCAGCATCAGTTTATGTATGATAAGTAATGATGAAAATTGATTTCTATGAAATTTTCCATGTAAATTTTTGTAATAAAGAAGAATGAGTTGTATATTATAAGTACCTTGAATATTTGAAACAATATTCTGACAAATGTACAGGTTATTATTTCTCATTTCTAGCCAAATATGAACTCCAAATTCTCTGAATTCTTATAAAATCAAATCAAAGTCACAAGTTTTGATTTTAATTAAACTAAGTGAAGTGAGCTTGTTCTATTTTTCTTAGAAATAATGCTTCTTTGTTATTCCAGTGTATCCATAAAATCCAATCTTCATGACCCCATGGCAAAGATACGAGAATGGTTTGTCATTTCCTTCACCAGGTAATTTTAGAGATGAACAACTGCGGCAAATGGTTTGTGACCGACTCAGGGTCACACAACCAGTAATTTTCTGAGGATGGATTTTAACTTAAAAAAATAAATCTTCCTGACTTCATGCCTGGCACTCTATCCACTGTGCCTCCTAACTACCTTGAACAAAATATTTACACGGTAATAAATACTTCTCAACCCAAATCAGTGTTACATCCTATATTCTAGTCTTGATAGTTATTTTAGTGATTTAGTTCCCCCCAAAAATTATGGATTGTTGTAGGATGGTTGTAAAACTCTCGTTGTTACAGTATTGATAAGAAGTCAGTAGAAGATATGGTTAATTGTACCAAAATTGCCTTTAATCTTAAAAAAGTCATTTAAAACATTTTTTCAAGCTATCCTGTTTTATTGGATTGAACAGTTCTCCCAACATAAACACACACACACACACACACACACACACACACACACACACACAGTAAGGATACAGAATATGGGATCTGATTTCTGCTTTGACCCTAATTAATTTAGTATTCTTGGTCCAATTATTTTTCTTCTTTTTGTTTATTTTCTCATTTAAAAAATAAAATGTTTTTTCTCATTTCTAAGTGTCTCTCTAGTTTGCTGTTCTTTGATTATGCCCAAAGTTAAAGGCATTTCTAAATGTTTAAGGAAAAAGTAAATAAAGAGTATGTTGCATCTGTTGGGGTAATTATCATCCAACCATGCCACACAATTGTGTTCCCTATCAATTCCTCAGCACCTCAGAAGGTTAAAATGAAATGATCATTTTTTAAGGATATTATGGTATCGTGGTAGTTCTCTTCTGGTAGTTGTTAGACTACATGGCCCATGTAGTCCACACCAACCCCAAGATTCTCAGGAATTGGGAAATGTGACAGTGGCTGAAAAAGTGAGGCCTTCTACTTATCAGTTTTTTGTATACACTAGGTACTTCTATTAATATGCCAGGTGTTATACTTGATTCTGAAGACACAAAGAAAAAATATAAGAAACCCTACCTATAAAAGCTCATATTTTCTCAGCAGAGGCAACATGTGTGTATATAAGATATAACAAAGGTGTCTAAAAGAAAATGCCAGGCAAATGATGAGGGGATATTCTAAAAGTCTGGGAAAGGACAAAGCATTATTGTAGAAGGAGGACTTTATGCTAAATACTGAAAGAAATAAAAGAGGGTCCAAGTGAGGAAACACATTCCAAGTATGGATGACAGACAATGAAAAGGTACCAAGATGAATATGTGCTGTTCTGCGTGAAGAACAGAGAGGAGAATAGTTTGACTTGACTGAAAAATGTACGAAAAGGGATGATATATATCTATAATTGTGGTCAGGCTGGAAAGGACTTCAATACTTTGAAAGGAACAATGTTTTCTCTAATTTCTGGCTTCCTTTTTATCAGAATTTTAAATAATATATCAAACTGGCAGGTTTCATGTTAATAAATACTGAGGAATGATATATCTATAACCTCAAATCAGGTATTTTCAGGAGTCTTTCTTACTAATGGACCATGATGCTTTTAGCTTTTATTTCTATATTAAGCTAGTGATACTTCATTAATTTTAAAGAGCATTTCATTTGTGTATTAGGTAGTTCCAAGAATTTTCTTAATTTGATTTAACTTGTGAAAAAGGTCAGCTTATTTTGCGCATTCTTTAGTTCTGTGGATTTCTCATTCCCCTATTAAATATGATCAAATGTGGGGAAGCTTTCACCTTCTGCCAAGAAGTTTGAGCTGTTTATAAACTATCATCGTCATCGTCATCATCATCATTATCATCATTCTCTTGATCCAGTTGGATGGAATTCAGATAGAGGTATTGCTGGGACAAGTCATTATCCTATTATTATTTTGATATTACATAAACTTTTGCATAAGTAGAAAAAATAACACCTTTTTGTAGTTAAATAAAAATATTAGTTTATAACAACTTTCTGAAGGTTCACCAAAAGCATCCTTAATAACAGATAGGGTGAAAGGGGTCACAAAAATAATTCACCATTGTTGATTTTTTCCTTTCCAGATTGTTTTGTTAATTTTTTTAATGTAACTTAGAGAGTACATTTTTTGTATGATGAGATCTATTAAAACCATTAATCTAATTTTTAAGGATTTTTTGCATAGCTAATACTGTTTTTATTCTAATAATTACCATTAAATAATGGTTTTATTCTATACCATAAAATTTTTATTTTATTCTATACCATAAAAATGTGTCTCTATACATATACATAAATACACATATACATACACACACACATATATATATTATATATTATATACCCACACGCAGTGTGTATGTGTATGTATGTATTTATATTTGGAGGAATAAGTGGTATCTTAATCTTTTGGTAGCAGATACATAATGCCTTCTTAAGAAAGGTGAAGTCAGGCCTGAATCTGTGAGGAAGCTATTACAGTGATTTAGTGATAATTTATACACAATAGACAACCATTTGGTCCAATATTTATAGATTTTATATGATTTAGTAATTGCCAGTTTTGTAGAAAAGTTTGAGTTTCAGTCCCCACTCTTGATTTACCTGCTCCTTCACACATTTTTTCAGTGGTGTGTAGCTTTCTCTTTCTAATTCTGACTAAAGTTGTGTTCTTTTTGTGTTGAGCATCTTGTCACCATAGAGATAACCAGAATTTTTATTTTTATTTTCTTTTGGGGTTTCTCTGATTTTTTATATACTCAATATCTCTGTCTTTGTTGGGATAGAAGTTGCTCAGAGATCCAATTCCACTGTTAACAAATACAGGAGTGCTGACCTTTGCCTTTTCATATTTGCATTGATTTTCCCCTCCTCGGGAGCCAAATGGTCATAAACTCTCAAGGGCTCACAATATCAACGTCCAACTTAATATTATGAAGGAATTGACTTTTGCCTAACTAAAGTTCAAACTTCCTAGTTACAGGTGATTCACCGGGCTTAGTTTCCTAGATATCAGGGTTTCTAAGCATGGATCACAAGGCCCATTTGTCATTTGTTGCATTTTGTCATCATTGGTCTGTTCGTGTTATTCCTATCATTCAATTCAAATATAACTTTTCAAAATTCTAGTCTAATTATACCTATCTCCCATTCAAAATAACTTGAGATTGTTGTATTGTTTCTATCAGCTCTTTCATTATTAGATAGAATTGCTGGTGTTAGCACTAAGTGAAGATCTTGAATGAACTCAGGTTCCTTAATATTTCCTTCTCAGAATTTATTAGTTTCTCACTTTTATCTTTGTTTTTTAACGTAGGCTTTAAGGGTGATTTTGTTTCTTAAGGCTCTTTTACACCTATTGAATCTGAGGATACTGCTGGGGTATGGGAGAATAGTGGGAAATCCTTGCCTATAACTATTAAGATGTGTATTCAGTTTTAAGGCATAACATATGAATATGGTGAAAATATTCATATCTCATTTCATTTTATACTCTCATTTTGTTGCCTGCTTTAGTAGTTTCTGCCAGCTGCATTGACACATTTCCAAATTACTGATTTATTCTTATCTAGCTTACTTTCTTGTGTGATCAGAACACAAACAAGTGTCATTCCTACTATCATGTGCCCTCCCTGGCCCCTCTTCTCTTTTCCCTCTCAGTTATTTCACTTGTGGCTTACATTAGCTCCCATAGATTCAATTATCATCTCTTTACTAATGAATCTGAAATCTATATATTGATCTGTAACCTTTCTCCTGATGCCTTTTCTCATATTTCCAACTCTATATTGGATATATCTAACTCAATGTCACATGGATATATTAATTCCATCATGTCCCAAATTGAACTCATCATCTTTTCCTCAAATGTTACCTTCTTTCTAACTACCTTGTTACTCCTACTCATCCAGACTCATAACTTAGGTGTCATCCTTGACAACTCATCTCTCATCTTTCCCCTTATATCCAATCTATTTTTAAGTCTTGTGGATTCTATTTTCACAACCTGTTTCATTTATTACCTCTGTTCTGATACTACCACTTTGCTAACGCAGGGCCATATAATCTCATACATAGATACTATTGCAAAATCCTCTGGTTGGTCTTGCCTCAAGTATCTCTTCATTTCACTTTATTTTCCACTCAGCTATCAAAGTGTAATCAACCTAAAGTGCAAGTCTGATTGTTACAGTCCCCATTCAGTGAATTCTAATTTGTCCTTTATTTCTGTGATTTTACTTAGCTGTTTCTGTTTCCTTGTACCCCATTAGATTATAAGGTTCTTTATGTCAATTACTGTTGTTTTCTTTTTATTTTGCTTCGTATCATCAATACTTAATACAGTCTCTGGCACATAGTAAGTGCTTGAAAAATGTTTTCTTACTTGAATCTATTTCATAAGAGTGATAACCTAATTAGTGCTATCACCACAACTCAGTTACCAGCCTTTCAGAGTTCTTGTTGGGACTGCATAGGCATTGTCATTGTCTCAGGACTAAGAGCTCATGATTGTCACTGTAATCATCATCATAATCACATCACAATGACTATTGACAGTGTTAATAATAATGATAATTGAGAGGCTACATGATGTATTAGATTAAGCTGGCCCTGAAGTCTGGAAGTCTTAGATTCAAATATTGCCTTGGACAGCTAATAGTTGTGTGACACCATGCTATTTACTTAAACTTGAAACGTTGCAGGCAGTTCTCAAAGGTTAAAGTTACAGACCTGTCTCAGCTGAAATTTTTCCACAAAGACACTTCCTTACAATGATAAAATCATGGGTCTTAACACATAGGATCATTTTAACAATCCTAAAAATATCGGCTTCTATTTTCATTGTGATTTAGAGTTTTCAAAGACCTTTCCTGAAAGTTTCAATTAAAAACAATTTTTTCTCATAGTTTCTATTATTTTTCATGAGAGCTTGGATAACATTTCAAAGAATTTCAATCAGTTAAAATATTTTAATACTTAAGTTAGTGCTATCAATTACGTCTTGGATTAAATACAGGAGAAAACATCTGTTAGTATTGAAAACACTGGGGGAAGACCGGTAGCTAAAGACGTAGCTTTCACACAGCTGTCCAAAATTGTTCATTGATCCTTGTATACCAGAAGTATGTCAAGGTATTCATTCCTCTGATGATAGTGCTCTGTGGAGTACAGGTGAATGAAAAGCAGCCCTGGGATTTTTCTGACATGGGTTTTGAGAGCTGTGGAACAAAGAAAGTAGAAGGTGGAATATTATCAAGATGTATGATGGTGTTGGAGGCAAAGAAGTAACTGTTGTGAAGAAGGATAATGTGGGCTCCAACTCCTACAGTATCCCCTACTTACTCTTCTCACAGGGGTAAGCGAGAATAGGAATTCCAACTCCTATTGGATCCCTTAAGTCTCAATGGGGGCTAATTAAGACATGTACATCATTCCAGCTTGTGCATTCCACCTCAATCCTTGATGGGGGCTGGTCAAAGCATGCACAACTTTCTAGCTTGTGCCCCCTGTGGGTTCCCCCCTTGCTGACCAGGGCTCACTATTTATAGAGAAGCACACACAGAGAAGGCAATTTGTCAGCAATAGCCTCAGAAGTTTATATCAATTTTAGTAATATCATGGTGATTCAGCATAGTGCATACACAGTAGGTGTTTACTTGCTTAACTCAAATGTTTACATTATCTTAAGAATATAATATGATACCCAAGTGTGGTAAGATTGTCTGTAAGCCACGAACCTGAGAAATAGTAGATTGTTACGTCCATGGATCCTCAGAACATGAACCTTAAAAAGGTTAACAAAAATCCACTTAACATATACTAAAATCCACCTTATAAACAGACCTCCATGTCATTTTTATTTAAACTTTATTTAGTATTTGCATGCTTCCATTTGGTTATATTTGTTCTCTGCATATAGTAAATATTGACATATTAATATTAATCAATATTAATATTAATTAACATTAATACACTTTTTAGATGAATTGAGATATAGTGATCTGTTGGTCAATAAAATACTTGAAACTTTTCCACTAAAATGGGGAAAAAATAGTCATTTTAACATTTTTGTAAGGTTGAAAGTCATTTCAGGACCTAGTCATCCAACGTTGGCTTATAATGCAAATTAATTCCTGTGTAAATATAATAGTCAGGTAGAACATATTGTATTTATTCAGCTACCTGCTTGTTTGCATAGTCAGCAAGAACTATCTCATACTTTATTTAGATTTTAGGAAAACACCATCTCTAACTTCAATATCAACTAATAGAAAAATATGCCAGTAATTTTTTCCTCTAATGTTTTGATGCTAATGGGAATAGAGATTTTTAAAGCTATTTTTGACTAAATTGTTTGTGTAAATAGTTTAGTATGGACAGATCTTAATGAGGCAGTGTGATGTTGTGGAAAGAACATCTATATATCAGAAGAAGAGTAATTATAGTTTCACTATGTGTCAGACCCCAGTTTAAGAACCACTGGACTGGGACATCTCTAAGGTCCTTTCCTACCCTGATCCAAAGAATAATCCCAATTCTTTCTACATAAAGTAAATAAGATAGTATATCAAGGATGGCTTTTTTTAAGCTATTTTTTTTCTTAAAACATGTTTAATTGCATATATCATCAGTTGTTAGATTGCATCCAAGATATTATTTAAAGTGGAGAATTAAGGCAATTTTTATATCCTTCAATTTAGAAGTGAACTACATCTGAATTACCAGGATATTTTAAATTTTAAGTGGTTTTAGTTAGTATTTTACAAATAAGTTCCTTATTTCTCCTCATATATTTTTTATCTTCAGTAGACATTCAGAATTATTACAAGTATAATTACTTTCTAGGAAACACACATACGTGTGTATACATACACTTATATTTATGTATACACACAAATATATTTATGCACACACATATATATTGTATGGAGAGAGTTATCCATATTGGGGGTAGGGGAGAAAGACAGGGGAAGAGAAAGGGAGAGATGGGAAAAGAATTGAATTTTTGCAGTTGTTTTCATTTCTTTCTAATGCTCTCCAATCATCTATAGTACATTCTGGAAAACAAAATAATGAAATGAATGTCTGTTCTCCTAGAAATGTTTTCAGAGCATGTTACATTGCAGCACTAATTTATAGTTCTAATAAATTAAAATACATAATTATCATTTAGAGCATTTTCATTTCAGAAAAATGCTTCTGACTCCTAAAGTATGACAGTACCACATAAGCAAAGTTATTTTTATATGATGACAAACCATTGGACAGATAATTAAATTTTTCATCTATTAGCTCACTATAGCCATGGCTATTATCTGATTTCAGCCTACGAATTCAGATTAATCAAAGGAACTTCCCACTGCCCTTGACTGATTGGGATTTTTAAATATATATTTTGATATACTTGGGGTTTTTCTGAGCTTTCCTACAGGTTATCTGAGCTAAGTAGATTTCCAGAATGATTTGCATCAACACTGAATGACTAGGAGTCCCTTTGATTCGGAAGATTCATTAGAAATTTCTCCCTATCCTCATCCATACACAATCAAGAATTGATTTCCCTAGAGTAGAGAAGATGGCTTGTAAGAATACATTCATGGAATACTATAGCATAGTACAAAGAGAAGATATTAAACACCCAGGTTCAGATTCAGTCTCTGTCTATTACCACCAGTATGACCTTGGGAAAGTATTCAACTTCCCTGGACTTCAGTTTCCTTATAGAAAATGAGGGGATTAGCCTCACTGGTTTCTAAAGTTCTTTATAGCTCTAGATTTGTGATGCTCTGAATGTTAGGTAAATATACTGATAACAACTCAAGGAATTGGGACTACTGAATCCTCTGTGGTTTGGTAGAACCAACTACCCATTCAGCCATTTGTGTCCTGGAACAAGTTTTTTATTTGCCACTCTGTATGAAACAACATAATGTGAGTCAGAATAATGATATTATTTGTAGTATCCAACTATACATGGTTTAGGCATAGCAAACTTAAGCAAACAAATGCTCAGAATATGACAAGAAGAACCTTATAGAAGGAATCAGATTGTAACAGCACTGAAAAATGAGTGCAGTGGTAAGATTCAAAGTTCCTTTTTATGTTTTAGATTCCTACTCTGAGGAAAACAAAACAACACACATTTTCTGATGTCATAGAATCACATTAGGTTTACAGAGAGATATGTGTGTATCCATACATATACATACACTTACATACACAAACATATGTATACACACACACACACACACACACACTCCCTAGAACAGACCTGTACTATGTACTGCCCAGCAAAGAATTTCAGGCAGTTGTCACATGACCTCTCTAGTCTAGTCTAGTCTAATCTAGTCTAACCTATCAGAGGTCCAAAGAAGTTTACCCTATTTAATTTTGACTCCTACCTTCTGCCAATTGTGCTGGTCTGTCCTAGACAAAAGAGTCCCTAAAAATTATATCTTTTCCTCCAGGAAGTGGCAATCCATAAATTTTCTTGGGTCTAATACATTCATAATTTTCCATGAAGCATGGGACAATGGATCAGCCTTTTGGCAACACATTCTAATTTGCGGCAGTGGAGGGGCAGTGTGATTTTTCTGAAAAGTACATTAGATTTGGAGTCAGATAATATGCATACTGATTGTAGCTTAAATGTTCTATCTTGTCACATAGAACAAATAATTATGTATCTCTCTATTTCAGAATTAAATACCAAATTAAATATTGTGAAAATCAAAGGAGAGATTAATAATATTGAAATTAATAAAACTATTGAATAAATAAAACTAAGAACTAGTTTTATGAGGAAAACACAATGAAATAGATAAACCATTGATTAATTTGATGAAAAAGAAGAAAGAAGAAAACCAAATTACAAGTATCAAAAATGAAAAGTGTGGATTCACCACCAATGAAGAGGAAGTTAAAACAATAATTAAAAACTATTTTGCCCAAGTGTATTACAATAAATTTAACAATCTAAGTGGAAGAGATGAATATTTACAGAAGTATATGTTGCCAGATTTATAAAAGAGGAAATAAAATACTGACCTGTAAAACAGGAGGGGAGAAAAAATTGGAACTTGAAATCTTTTAAAGTTGTATGTTGAAAGCTATCTTTACATGTAATTGTAAAAAAATACTATAGAGTGAATTATGAAAAAATGTACTTGTCAGATCTATAGATAAGGGCAGAGTATATAACCAAACAAGAGATAACATCACAAGAAGTAAAATGGATAGTTTTCATCATATGAAATTAAAATGTTGTTGTACTAATAAAACTAATGCAACTTCAATTAGGAGGAAAACAGAAAATTAGAAAAATAATTATAGCAAGTTTCTCTGACAAGACCTCATTTCTCATCTACATAGGGAACTGAGTCAAATTTATTTTTACAAAGTCATTGCCTCATTGATAAATGGTCAAAAGACCATAGGCGTAGGCAGTTTTTACAAGAAGAAATCAAAGCTATCAATACATTGTCACATGAAAATTCTCTAAATCACTCCTGATTGGAGAAATCCAAATTAAAATAACTTTGAGATATTATCTTACAGCTCTCAAATTGATTAACATGCCCAAGAAATAGAATGGTGAATGATAGAAGGGATATGGGAGCAAAATGAGACTGTAAAGCACTCTTGGTCTAGTTGTGAAGTAGTCCATTCTGGAAACCAATGTTGAACTATGGTCCAAGCACTGTAAAATTTTGCATACACTTTGACCCAACAATGAACCTCTTTATTCCCCCCAAAAAAATCAAAGAAAAGGGAAAGGGCCCTATTTGTACACAAATATTTGTAGCAACTAGTTTTGTGGCAGCAAAGAACTGATGTTTGAGGAGAACACCATTTACTGAAGAATAGCTGAATAGGCTGTGGCATGTGATTGTGATGGAATACTGTTTTTGTTATAAGAAATGATGTGCAAAATGGCTTCAGAAAAACCTGGGAAGACTAAATATGAACTGATGAGATGTGAGATGAGCAGAACCAGGAAATGTTGTACACAATATCAACAATATTGTAAGGATTATCAATTGTAAATACTTAGCTAGTCTGATCAAGACAGATCTGAGACAGTTGCAAAAGACCTATTATGAAAAATGCTCTTCATTTCTGGAGAACTTATGAACTCTGAATACTGATTAAAACATTCCTTTTACTCTTTTTATTGTTTTATTTTGTCTGTGTTTTCTTTTGTAATAAGGCTAATATGGACATATGTCTCACATGACTTCACATGTATAAATGATATAAAATTTCTTGCCTTCTGAAGGAATTGAGAAGGGAGGGAGAGAGAGAATTTGCAGCTCAAAACTTAAAAAAAATAACTCTTTCTTTGTCCTTGGAAATATTTAATCAGATAAAATAATTTTAGAAAAGAATTTGGACCAGAACTGATAAATGGTCAAAGGATATGAATAGGCAGTTTTCAGAGGAAAAAATTAAAGATATCTATAATCATATGAAAAAATGCTCTAAATCACTTTTGATTAGAGAGATGCAAATCAAAACAACTCTGAGATTCCACATCATTACCTATCAGATTGGCTAACATGACAAAACAGAAAGATGATAAATGCTGGAGAGGATGTGGGAGAGTTGGAACACCAGTTCATTGTTGGTGGAGCTGTGAGTTGATCCAACTATTTTGGAGAGCAGTTTGGGGCTATGCCCAAAGGGCTCTAATGACCTTTGACTAGCAATACTGCTTCTAAGACTGTATCCCCAAGAGATCATAATGAGAAAGATTCTCACAAGTACAAAAATATTTATAGCAGCTGTCTTTGTGGTGGCCAAAAACTGGAAATCAAGGGGATGCCCATCAACTGGGGAATGGCTGAATAAATTATGGTATATGAATACAATGGAATACTGTTGTGCTATAAGAAATGATGAACAGGAAGACTTCAGAGAGGCTTGGCAAGACATATAAACTGATGCTGAGTGAAAGGAGCACAACTAGGGGAATTTTGTAGACAGCAACAATCACAGTGTGCAAGAAATTTTTCTGGTAGACTTAATACTTCATTGCATTGCAAGGACTTAAATAATTCCCATTGGTTTCATAAGGCAAAATGCCTTCCACATGCAGAGAAAGAACTATGGAATTCGATTGCAGAATGAAGCAGATCATTTTCTTTTGTATTATGTTTTGGTTTGTTTTATGATTTCTCCCATTCATTTTAATTCTTCTATGCAACATGACTGAGGTGAAAATGTATTTAATAGGAATGTATGTGTACAACCTATACAAAATTGTATGTCTTCTTGGGTAGGGAGTGGGGACATAGGAGAGAAGTGGGGAAGGGAGGGGGAAAAAATCAAAGATATATGGAAGTGACTGTAGAACACTGAAAACAAATAAAAAGAGAATTTGGAACTATGCCCGAAGTACTATAAAAATCTGCGTAGTCTATGACCCACATATATCACTACTAGATCTGTATCACAAAGAGATTTAAGAAAAGTGAAAATTACATTTGTACAAAAATATTTGTAACAACTCTTTTTTTGTGTGTGGTGGCAAAGAATTGACAGCCAAAGGAATACTCATCAATTGGGGAATGTCTGAACAAGTTGTGGTATATAATTGTGATGGAATACTATTGTGCTACAAGAAATGACAAGTAGGATGTTTTCAGAAAAAACCTGGGAAAACAAATGTGTTAATGAAAAGTGAAATGAGCAGAACCAGGAGGATAATATGCACAGTAATAGCAGTAATTATTAGTATGATCAACTGTGAAATACTTAACTGCTCTGATCAAAACTATGTTTCAAGATAATTCCAATTGACTCATGATGAAAAATGCTGTTTACTTCTGGGAAAAGAATGGGTGAACTCTGAACCCAGACTGAAGCTAATTTTTTTCTCAATTTTTTTTTCTTTTTTGGGTGGGGCTTAATGTTTTCTTTTACAACATAGTTAGTATATAAATATGGCTTGCATGACTTCAAATATATAATTGATAACAAATTGTTTACGTTTTCAAAATGGGGGAAGGGCAGGAAGGATGGGAGTGAATTTGGAGCTCTAATTTTAAAATTGAATATCAAAACATTTATTGAGAAATATTTAATGAAATAAATAAAAATTAACAAAAAGGATAACCTTTTCTCCTTCTCCATGAGAAGAGACAAAATATATATGACCTTGTTCCTGTGGTGAAAACAGTGTATTCTGTCTTCATTTTCTTATTTTTTTCACTTTCTTTCTCTTTCCCTCTTTTTTGACATTAATTTTCCTCACCTTTTTTAGTTTGTTTTTCTTTTTTGGATGATTTATTCTATCCCATAGAGGAATAGTTCATGCATTAAATTGGTTTATAGGGGGAATCCCTGTCACCCATTCACTTTACTAACCAGCATGAAGATGGTGTATAATGACACAAAACTTGGCCCCAACTTCTTATTAGCCTCACTGGGCTTGAGTAGTTCTGCACTCTGATACCTCTATGCTGGATTGTACCAGGAGAAAAAGTTAAGGAGAAAAGGTTTTCACATTAATTTGATTTTTATCCCATAGACATATCAAAACTAACACATCCATCCCACTGAAAACAAAACAAAACCCTTCTGAAATTCCCTATCAATGTCACAAAAACCATCATTGTCCCACTCTAATATGCCTCCGACTTCAGTATGATCTTCAACCATCCCTAACATCAACCAATTCTAACAACAATTAGTCATCAAATCTAGCCATTTCTACTACCACAGTATCTCTTTACCATATTTCTTTCTCTTCTTTCAAAAACTACCATCCTAGTTCAGACCATCATCACCAACTCCCTGGACTAAAGTGTATTCTTCAATTGGGTTGTCTTGTTTTAAAATGTTTTCCTTCTTCAATCCATCCTCAATATAGTTGCCAAAGAAGAGAGGATTCTGGGGAGGTGGTGGAGGAGGTCAGAAAGTTCCAAGGCCTCAAGATTTTCCCCCAGAGAGTTAGGCAAACAAAGTGTGGGTGGAAATAAATAAGAAGAGGGTCACAAAAGGAACAATGGGACAATTCAAGAATATCTGAAGGACAATCTCAGGATCAGATTTGGTTGCTGTGAAGAGTAAACACCTCCAGGCTAGGTTCTATTTTAACAACAAGCAGTAAGCCCCTTAAACAATTAGTGGCAAGCCCTGGAATTAGTTGGTTTGTGAGGCTTCCTAGGCCCAACCTCATGAATTTTCACCCCTGGGATAGTGGGAGGAGTTGGGTGTTTGAGCTTGGGAAGATTGAGGGAACCTCTTCTTCTAAGGAATACCAGACCCGACTGTGCTGTGAAGAGCTGAGGGCTGAGAAGGATCCAGCACATGTCTTATGAGTGCAGAAGCCCTGGGGCTGACTGTGGGCACTTACAGGAGGCTGAAGGTTTGACTTTGGTTCCAATGTAGAGGGGCAAACTGAAGATTTGGAAATGGGCAAGAGGCACCATTTCCCATACCTCTGGGCTAGAGGTGATTGCAAAAATTAAACTATTACCACAAAAAGAAAAAATGCACAGGCAAAGGAGAAAGAATTCAACCATAGAATGCTATTATAGGAATAGAGATGACCAGGGTTCATCTTCAGGGGTGCATACTGAAGTAAAGAAACCCCCCAAAAATAATGTCAATTGATCACCTGCCCAGAAAGAATTTATACATCTTAAAAAGACTTTAAAAACCAAAGACAGAGATGGAGGAAAAACTTTAAAAAAAGAATAATGCAAGACAAAAACAAGGTTATGACAGGAAAGTTAACCAATTAGAAAAGGAGATCCAGATTCTTAAGAAAATGATACCTTGAAAATTGGAATTGGGCAAAGTGAACCAAGTGAAATTATAAGAGATCAAGAAATAATTGAACAAAATATGAATAATGAAAACATGGAAGAGAAAGTGAAACATCTTTTAAGATAACCAACATATTTGTAGAATAGATCAAGAAGAGAAAATATAAAAATAATTGGACTAACTGAAACTTATGATAGAAAAAGGAGTCTTGAAACAATAATATAAGAAATAATTAAAGAAAATTGTCCTGAAGCATTAGAACAAGGGGGTGTAAGTAGTAATAGAAAATAATCCATTATCACCACTTAAAGAGATCCTATGAGGAAAACTCATAGGCATATCATTGTTGTTGTGTTTGTCCTTGATTCTCAAGGAGGACCATGATATCACGATGATAACATGACTTGCAGCTGACTTTAATTTGAGTGAGGGAGGACTGTGCAAGGTCACCAGCCTCACTTTCTCCTCCAGAGCCATCTGGGTCCAGTGGCTAGACATTCATCAGGATAACTGGAGATGGCCCAGGATGCAATGTGAGACCCTGGCCCTTTCAGGCTAAGGTCTTATCACGTTCTCTCTTTGAGTGAGATACACTCATTCAATGAATAGACTTCTTTAAGTAGTTACTCAAGGGATGGTCCCTTTAATAAAAAAAAAAAATCAAATCAAGAGGGGAGAGCCTTCATCTTTCCTGAGTAAAAGAGAAACAATTACTATTTAGTAATTACATTCACTCTGTACTAGGTGTGTGAGGACTTGTTGTCCAGTTTACGAGCTCCAGCGTGAATTGGGTCTAAGACTTGATCTTTGAGCAAGAAATTTGAGCCAGTTAACCCAAAGGAAAAAAGGCAGCTTTTGGCCATGGAGTGTGCTGTCCCCTGGGTAGGACACCAGAGGATGGGAGAACAGAAGAGAGAAGAGGAGCTGCTAGTCACTCACAGGTTGCTACTCAGCTTGCACCCATAGGACTCTGGGTTAGCAATATAGACTGCTACAGGGGAAATGGCAGGTATAACATGATCTGGGATAGTTCCCTGGTAAGGGAATATAGTAGGAAATACAGATGATGTAAAAGCAAAAAAGCAACTCTACCTTGACTGAGAGATAATGATTGGACCTTTGTGGTATTATTGACATAAGGATCTCCCAGATCCCTCTGTGTCCTTCTATCAGTCTAGATCATTACCTTCTCTGAAATTTGCAGTTGTAAAGAGTTTCCTAGAACACTGGGAAGTTAAGTGCCTATGCCAGGGTCATATAACCAGTAAGTGTCAGAGATTAGAGTTTCTTCCAAGTCTTTCTGGTTCTTCCACAATCCCTCTGTCCATTCTGTTATACTGTTTTTCCCATAGTAAACCCTTAATAAGTATTCATTATTGTAGTAGTACTCTTGCACAAGTATTAAGTACTTATTGATTGATACCTATGTGTAAAGCATTGGTTACAGGAATTTGCTTAAAGCAAAACAAGATACTTTGACCTAGACTGAACTAGAATTTGATTAGAATTATTTCCAGACTAGTAGGTTCTTTCTTTAATCTCTCCCAGAATTTATTTTCTCGTCTCATATCCACGTGTTGACTTTTAGCTTTCTCCTTCTGGCACTGGAGCAATATTTTCTAACATTCTATTAAACTAGCTCTCTTGCCAGTAATTGCTCACCTAGCATCTCCATTCATTTCCTTTTTGTAGCTCTCTTGGACTTTTTGGGTCTTTCTCTGATCTTTATTCATTGAAATAAGGCACTTTATTATCTGATGCTGAAGGATTCTCTCCTGAGTTTCAGTCTTACTCTTATGGACTGAACTTGTAGATATATTTCTTAACTCAACCCTAAAGTTTCTCTAATTTTAGACCTCTGAAAGCCATTTATTAGACCTTGTCCATTTTCTCTACTGTTCAGCTTTTCTTGAAAGTTTCTTGTTGTTAATACAGATTTAGTCATCTTTTAAAGCCTACTTGAACTAGAATCAGTTTTGTTTATTGTTGTTTTTACTTACTATTCAACTTGACTAGAAAAATTTTTAAAATTATCTTTAAGGTTTTCAGAATAACATTTTATTCCTTAAGTAACTAGAAGATTCTCATGATTTTTCTATTCTGAGCCACTCCTCCCTTTTGGGACATTTATTAAGTTGCATATTGTTGTATTAGGAATGTTTATATATGTGTATATGTATGTATATGTGTATATGTATGTATCTACATAGAGATACACACAAATATATGTGTGTGTTTGTATATATGTGTGTGTGTGTGTGTGTGTGTGTGTGTGTAAGTGTGTATGTTTTACAATCAATAAAATAATCATGCCTCCCAGGCACCCTATGATCCTTCTGCTAACTACAGTAAAGCCATGAAGTAGTCTTCAAAAATCTTGTCATTATAGTTTTACAATACTTTAAATTGTGCCTTTAAGTAGAAATAAAAGGAATGTATGCATTCCCTGAAATGAAAATGTAATGGGATTCTGCTGAAAGAATGGAAATTTTGAAGTCAGAGGAATGGGTATAAATATATGTTCCACATTTTTACTACCTCTGTGACTGGTGAGTTGGACTCCTAACCTCTCTGAACCTCAGTTTTCTCATCTATAAAATACAGTGATTGAATTAAATTGACTCCAAGGTTCTTTCTAGTCCTAAGTCCATGGTCCTAGGATCCCTTAAATGAGGGGAACTCTTGTATAAATACCCCAAAAGTCACTGAAAAAATTCTCGGAGTATAATAGATGTATGTGTGTTTCTTACGTTTCAATTTCTAAATGACAAAATATGAAAAAATAGTACTTTTTTCTGGAAATTGCAAGCTGTTATTTCTAGGGGGTCTACCCTTTGTTGATGATTAGATAAGCTCAGCCTAATGTCATCCTACACCCCTAGCCCATGGTGGCTAACATTTTTTGGTTCACTACAAACATATTGGGGAACTCTTTCTCTTTTTTTTTTTTTTTTAAAAGAGGCATCATCCTAAATCCTTAGATCAATAGAGGTTACACATTTTACAAGTCAAATGAACAAACTAATCAACTCACTCAAATTACACTGCTTGATACATCAAAGAGTAACAGGAAACTTTTCATTGATTTTTCCAGTAAGTTCCTGTTGAAGACCTGACATCTGTCCTCTCTTTGTGGCTTATTCCTTACTATTCCCTTACACACAGTATCAGCTAAGGAAGAAGTTTAGCAGGATTTTGTATATAAATGATTTGCGCTGCAGATTTTCACGTCCCTCACAACTTGTATAATCTGTGACTCCATCTATATAGTAAATGAAATAAATTTTGAAAGTAATAAATAAGTAATAATTTCTTGAATAATTTAAATGCAGTATCTATTACAAAATTGTAAAACATCCTTCACAGAAAAAAGTTAATAACAGAAACAGAAAAAAAACAGTTTACAAAGCGCTTTCAGTTTGGTAAACATTTTGTGTATCTAATGAAAGTAATTAAACTAGAATCACTAGTCTGCTTCAATGCAAAGTCAGAGTACGTGTTGCTTAACACAACCGGAGAGGATATTCTGTACACATATGTCATGGGCTGATCCCCACAATCCCATCCAACAAAGGAGAGCTCCTTTGATTATGTCTGTATACACACACGTATGTATATACATATGTGTGTATATATATACATATACATATACACATTGACACACACATATATAATTGTATTTAATCCTTGTAATAAACCTTTCAGGCAATGATTGAAGATATTATTCCTACTTCATAGATAATTTCATCATAGTTACATAGGTGGTGAGTATTTGAAATGGAATTTGAACTCAGATCTTCCTCACTTTAAGGCCAGGGCTCTATGAACTACAGCAGTTGTTAATTTTAACCAACCTACCCGACTTGCTGATTTCCCACCCTCCATTTCATAAACTGATTTTTATTTTGGTATCATATAGGCAAAATCTACCAAGCTCAGATTTTAAAAACCAGGAGCAAATTATAAACAGTTGTATATAAACAAAAATAAATGCAAATCAGTGGCATGAAATTGTAATGATAATGCCAGGAAGACCACAATCCCAGATGAGCTACAGCTTGGAAAAACTGCTAAGGATAAAGAAAGTCTTTTAAAATTATGTCCCAAGTATTCAATTAATAAATTAATAAACATTTATTAAGTGTCTGCTGTGTGTGAGGCACCGTGCTATGTTCTGGGAATAGAAAGACAAAAATGAAATCCTTTCTTCAAGGAGATTTTGTTTTGCTTCCCTTTTATTTCTGAGCACATATCATTATACCTAAAAATAAACACAAAATAAGCAAAAGGAAGAAGAGTTCTGAAGGGAGAGGCCAACAGCTTGGGGTAACTGCTGTATTTTAACCAATGATAGAAAACAACATTCCTCAACTTCTATATTTTGTTTCTGTTTTATATAGCAGGGCTATGAGTTTCCAACCAAGAAGACTAGAACTATTATGTTTAAAAGGTAATTCTAGCCAAAGATAAATAAGATGATAGATAGTAAGAGAATATCTAATTCTTTTGTATTTCAGTGTCCTGGTCTGGACTTTTCTGGAATACTGAAAAAAAAATTGCAGATGAAGTTACTGAGTCACAACTGGCAATCTTTTAGAAAATCCATCATGCAACCTCTACTGATCTAAGGCTTTAGGATGATGCTTCCATGATGCTGTGTTGTATTAGAAAAATGAGGTTGCACCAATGTCATCCTTATTTCCAAAAAAAAATAAAGGAGAAAAAGTTGGATCGCAGGAATTTCATCTTGATGTTAATTTCTGAGAAAACTCTAAAACAGATTATTCTGTGGTTTATGAGCAATTAGGGAATTGGTGATCATTAGGAGTTAGAGCAAGCTGACTAAAAGGAAGTGCCATGAAATTTACCCCTAATCCTTAGAATGTAATGTCTCCAGAAAAGCTAATCCATATTGGAGGAACTCTCACACTACAGTCAATCAACAAACAAGCATTCTGTGCCATGCATTGTGTTAAGAATTGGAGATTCAAAAAGATGTAAATATAATCACTGTTATGAATCTCATATCCAGAACAGAGGCTGAGGAATGATCAGGCAAGTTAGAAGAGAGCCAGGAAAGGCTCACAAGTCCTCACTGATGTATCTGCTCTTACTGGCCAGTCAGAGGACACCATTATTTCAAAGCAAAAAATTATTTTATGAAAAAACATAGGAAGAAATAAAAAATAAAACATTTTCCCTTTGAAGCTGAGACATATCACCGAACAAAATATACTATCAGTGCAAAGAGCACACATGTAGAAATGTGTACTAGAAAACACGTGTAGAAGGAAGCAATTATAGGAGATAAATTGTTATGATATATATGTAAGGAACACATATATTAAGGATATTCTTCTAAAGAAACATATGTATTTCTGCCAATAAATATCAAAACTTTGAATTGCCCTACCTATATTTGGATTTGAAGACCTTCATGATATTCCTATGTAGAAAATGGAAAAAAATATATATATATATTTAAGGACTGTTAGGTGGTACAATGGATGCAACGCTAGGCCTGAAATCAAGAAGACTCATTTACCTGAGTTCAAATTGTCCTCAGACACTTATTAGCTCTGTGATCTTTGGCAAGTTACAGATGAAGACGTTTCTTCATCTGTAAAATGGACTGGAGAAAGAAATGCAAACCACTCTAGTATCTATGCAAAGGAAACTCTATACAGGATCATGATAAGGCAGACATGATTGAAACAACTGAACAGCAACAAATAATTAGGTACAGTAATTTTGTAGCACTCTGATCAACTAAATCCAAAGTACATTGCTTTATGGTTCACTGACAACTTGGAGCAAGGTCACAATGATATTCAGCATTAAAATCATTCTCTGTTCAACATCCTTCTATGTGAATGAAATCAAGATGGCATGCTTACCAAGAATGTTGATTAGATGGAACAAGGAGTGATAGACATTATGATATATAATAAGACCAAAATCCAAAACATCTTGGCAGGCTCTAATTAAATTAAATTGGTTTTGTTTTTTAAAAAAATCATTCACAGAATTTATAGGAAGATGGAAATATAAATACAAGCATGTCACATAGAAGAAGCTTAGGGCTGTGAGTTTATTTCAGGCTTAAGCACACTTCATTTCTCAGCTGCGAAAATCTTTCCTGGCTTTCACATATCCATAATATTCTCTCTCTGTCAGTCTGCCTGCTGACTTTCCTGGCTTTCTTCATGTTTCAAATAAAAATCTGACTTGCAACAGCAGATCTTTCCCAATTCCTCTTATTTTTAATTCCTTCCCTTTCTTAATTATTTCCTATTTATCTTGTATGTAGCTTCTTTGTATATACTTTCCATCTTCTTATTAAACTGTGAACTCCATAAGGACAAGGATTTCTTTTTGCTGCTCTTTTTAACCCCAGAATTTAATACAGTGCCTGCCACATAGTAGGTGCTTAATAAATGCTTTTCAGCTGACTGAATGAATGTTCATATTGTGATGCTGGGCTGAATAAATAAATTTTCATTGCATCCCAAAAGTTTTAGTGCAGGTATATACTATCCAAACTTAAAACTTCACTAAGACTTTTGGGATATGCTTTATACAATCCTAAAAGCAAAGAAATAAATAAACAATAATCCTGTGTTCTGTGCTAGCCAGATAATATATGGAATTTGCTATTGAGCTCTAAGGGCAACATTTTAAGAGGTAAAATGACAAACTGGAGTTTTGTTTAGAGGAATTCAGTCAGTATGGTGAAGACACTTAGTTGGTTTACTCCTGAGAAAGAAGAACTTTTTGGCTCAACAGAAGGAATTGTTGGGTTTCTTATAATTCGCTCTTGAAAAAGAAAATGACATCAAGATGATGACATTACTTGCAGTGAATTTTGATTTGAGTGAGGGAGGGCTATAGAAGATCACCAGCCTCACTTTCTCCTCCAGAGCCATCTGGGTTCAGTAGCCTGATATTCATCAGGATGACTGGAAATAGCCCAGGAGGCAATGTGGGACCCTCACCATTTTAGGTTTAGACCTTATCAGATTCTCACATTGAGTGAGATACATCCATTCAATGAATAGGCCTCTTTAAGTCATTGCTCAATAGATGGCCCCTTTTAATAAAAAAAAAATAAAATAAAAAAACCCCTCAAATTCAGAGGGGAAGATCCTCAGTATTCCTGGGTAAAAGAGAAACAGTTACTGTTGACTGACTGTTTTACCTTATTGTGAAACAATACTAATTAGTAGATAGACTTTCAGGTTTGTAATGGACATGAATTTTGTGGGTTTAAACATAGGTAGTTTTGTAATACTGAATAGTTTATGTAATCACATATTCTTTCCAGAAAGAAACTATTTGAAATAACGTGATTCACAGTTTTTATTAGTCTTCAAGAGCCATATAGACAGGCTTAATTATGTAACAACAAGTAGAATTTACAATCCTGGCTTGATTAAGTTCTTTCTATGTGCCAAGTACTCTGACAAGCTTCCACTATTATTCAAAACAAATAGATACAATAAGTGTCACAGGACAAATGGCATGAATAACTATGAAAATATTTTAGCTCTCCTTCTATACAGAAGCTTTCCCTGATAGGGAGATAACAAGATCAGAGACATTTAAAATTTTCCTTCCTTAGGGGCAGGGACTGTTGCATTTTTGTCTTTATCCCCAGTTCTGAAAAGCACAAGTCTTACACATTTGAACTGAGATGAGCCCTAATTTTTTGTGAAGTACTTTACTGAGGTAAGCTAATTGGTAAGATGCTACAGGAGAAAAAATACTGACCTTGCAGTCAGGAGGGACAGCCTGGCTCACAGCTTGATTCTTACTTTTAAGAATCATTCAAGCCACTTTTCTCCTCTAAGTCTCAGTTTTCTCATCTGTAAAATGGGGATACTAACATTTCCTATCTCACAGGATTCTTTCTTCCTTTCCTTCTTCTCTCTAAAGTAAGATAAATTTTGGCAGCCAGAAACTGCCCAGTTTATTTGGAGTTTACTGGCTATATTTCTTCCTTCCTTCCTTCCTTCTTTCCTTTTCCTTCTTTCTTTCCTTCCTTCCTTCCTTCTTTCTTTTTCCTTCTTTCTTTCTTCCTTCCTTCCTTCATTCTTTCTTTTTCCTTCTTTCTTTCCTTCTTTCTTTCCTTCCTTCCTTCCTTCCTTCCTTCCTTCCTTCCTTCCTTCCTTCCTTCCTTCCTTCCATCCATCCTTCCTTCCTTCCTTCCTTCCTTCCTTCCTTCCTTCCTTCCTTCCTTCCTTCCTTCCTTCCTTCCATCCTTCCTTCCTTCCATCCTTCCTTCCTTCCTTCCATCCTTCCTTCCTTCCTTCCTTCCTTCCTTCCTTCCTTCCTTCCTTCCTTCCTTCCTTCCTTCCTTCCTTCCTTTCTTTTTCTTTCTTTCTTTCTCCCAGTTCACTCTGAAGTCCATACATTGAAACACAACAGGTCCCTGTCCAAATTTCACTTAATGCCTGTTTTTTGGTTTGGTTTTTTTTTTTTTGGTTTTTTTCTTTTTTGTTTTTGCTTTCTTTTGCCTCTCTCGACTTATACTGCATATCAATCACAACTGTTTCTCTTTGGAACAGCAACTCTGAGGGTCTTTCCCTCCAACCTTGATTTTTTTTTAATTAAAGGGACCATCCCTTCACTACTTTTTAAAGAGACCTATTCACTGAATGGGCATTACCTCACCCTTAGTGAATACCTGAAAAAACCTTAGCCTAAAAAAGTCAGTCTCCCACTGCATCACAGGTCATCTCCACTCATCCTGAAGAATATCTGCTCACTGCCTCCAGATAGATCTGGAGGAGAAAGTGAGGCTGGTGACCTTGCACATTCCTCCCTCACTCATATCAAAGTCAACTGCAAGTCATATCATCTCCCTGATGTCATAGTCCACTTAGAAAATGAAGGACAAACACAACAGCAAGAACAACAACAATTTAGTATTTATATTCACTCTGTGCTAGGTGGGTAGGGACTTGTTGTCCAATCTATGAGTTCCAGAGTGATTTGGGCTTAAAGCTTTATATTTGAGCAAGAAATCTAGTCAGTAAACCCAAAGCCAGGCCTTGGCCATGGAAGTGTACCTGGGTAGAGCACCTCAGGCAAGGATGAAGAAGAGAGGAGAAGAGAGAAGGTGAGAGTAAATGAGTGGAGGGGTGGAGAGGAGAGGAGAAGCTGCTACTCACTCACAGGTTGTATTTGTCCTTCATTCTCAAAGAAGTCCACGACATCAAGATGATGATATGACTTGCAGATGACTTTAATTTGAATGAGGGAGGGCTGAGCAAGGTCACTAACCTCACTTTCTCTTCCAGAGCCATTCTAGGTCCAGTGGCCTGATATTCATCAGGATGACTGGAGATGACCCAGGATGCAGTGTGGGACACCCTGGGCATTTTAGGCTAAGAAGGAATACATGAAAAATAAAACTCTCTACCTTGTTTTTTTTCCATTATTTTTTATATTTTTATATTATGAATGTAACAAACTAACTAAAATAACCAATTCTATATACATGTTGTTGTACATGCGTATTCAATTCTTTGTGACCCTGTGGATCATGACACACCAGGTCCTTCTATCCTCCACTGTCTCTCAAAGTCTGTCCAAGTTCATGTTCATTGTTTCCATGATGTTATCCATCCATCTCATCTTCTGCCATCCCCTCTTCCTTTTTGCTTCCAGCTGTCCCAATATCAGGATCTTTTTTAATGAGTCCTGCCTTTTCATTTTATGACCAAACTACTTCAGCTTCAGTTTCACTATTCTAGCAAATAGCCTGAACTCATTTCTTTAAGTATTAATTGATTTGACCTCCTTGCCATTGAAGAACTTTCAAAAGTCTTCTCTAATACCACAGTTTAAAAGTGTTGATTCTGCATCATTTATAGTCCAACTCTCACAGCCCTACATTGCTACTAGCAAAACAAAACATAGCTTTGTCTATAGGTACCTTTGCTGCAAGGTGATGTCTCTGCTTTTTAGTATGCTGTCCATATTTGCCATAGCTTTCTTTTCAAGGAGCAAGCATCTTTTAATTTCATGACTGCAGTTGCTATCTGTAGTCATCTTTGAGCCCAATAATAGAAACTCTGACATTGCTTCCATTTCTTCTCCCTGTATTTTCCAGGAGGTGACAGGACTATTGCAGAATCTTAGTTTTGTGTTGTTTGATGTTAAGCTTCAAGCCAGCTTTTAAACTCTTCTCTTTCACGCTGATCAAGAGGCTTCTTAATTCTTCATTTTCTGTCATCAGAATATTTTCTGTATATCGTTGATTGTTGCTATTTCTCTGGCTTTTTATTCATCTAGCCTGGCATTACACATGACGTACTCTGCATATAAGTTAAATAAATAAGGTGACAGTATACAGCCTTGTCTTATTCCTTTTCCAATCTTGAACCATGTTGTTTCATGTTCAGTTTTAAGTGCTGAATCTTGGTTTGTATATGAGCTCCTCAGGTGGCAAATAAAATGATCTGGCATTCCTATCTCAGGACTTGCCACATTTTGTTGTGATCCATACAGTCAGACATTAGCATAGTCAAGGGAGCAGAAGTAGATGTTTTTTTTTTCTTTAACTCCAGTACGTTCTCAATAATCCAGTGAATACTGACAATTTGATGTTTAGTTCCTCTGCCTCTTGGAAAACCAAGAAAACCTGCTCTTCTGGTAATTCTCTGCTCATATATTTCTGAAGCCTAGCTTATGGAAGCTTTAGTATAACTTTGCTGGCATTTAAAATAAGTGAAATTGTTTGATAATTTAAACATTTCTTGGCATTGTAATTCTATTGGATTGGGAAGTAAACTGATTTTTTTTTTATTTTTCAGGATTTATTTAGTAATAATTAGTTACTTTTTAAATATATAACGTGTTTACTTTTAGTTTAAGCATTCACATCCACAAGATTTTGAATTTCAAATTTTCTCCCCATCTCTTCCTACCTCCCACCCCAGGACAGCATGTGCCCCATTCACCCCTTCCCCCAATCTGTCCTTCCTTCTATCACCCCCTTCTCACATTTCCCCCCTCTAATCTCCTATAGGGCAAGATAGAATTTTATACTCCATCGCCTGTACATCTTATTTCACAATTGCATGCAAAAACAATTTTTAACATTCCACATTCTCTCCCTTCCTCCCTTCCACCTACCCCCATTAAGAAAACAAGAAATTAAATGTAAGTGACACATGTGTAGTTATGCAAAACACTTCCATAACAGTTATGTTGTAAAACACTTAACCACATTTTGCTCTGTCATGTCCTGCTCTGCATTTATTCCATTCTCTCCCTTGACCTGTCCCCCCACAATAATGGTTGCTTCTGAATACCCCTTCCCTCAATCTGCTGGCCCTTCTATTATCCTCCCTCTTATATTCCCTTCACCCCTGCCTTCCTGCAGGGTAAGCAATTTCCATACCTGATTGTGTGTTGTTCTTGCCTTAATCAAATCTAATGAGAGTAAGCTTAACTTCTTCCTTCTTACCTCCCTTCTCTTCCACTCTTTCTTGCCTCTTTTATGTGAGATGATTTACTACATTCTGCTTCTACATTTCTCTTACTCCTAGTACACTCAACACTTAATTTTACTTTTTTAGATAGTCTCCCTTCATATTCAGCTCACCCTGTGCCCTCTTTATACACATACACCCAAATACATATGCATACCTGCATGTATATACACATATATAATGTACACATACATACCCATATACACCTACACACATATACATACATGCATACATATATGAGTATGAATATATGTATGTGTGTATATATGTAGATAGATAGATATGCATATATATATACATATATACATATATGTGTGTGTGTATATATATATATATGTATATATATACATATATATATATGTATATATATATATATATATATATACATACATATATATTCCCTCTAAATGCTCTAATACTGAGACAGGTCTCATGAGTTACAAATATCTTCTATCCGTGTAGGAGTGTAAACAATTCAACTTTAATTAGTCCCTTATGATTTCTCTTTCCTGTTTGCCTTTTCATGTTTCTCTTGATTCTTGTATTTAAAAATCAAGTTTTCTATTCAGCTCTGGTCCTTTCATTAAGAATGCTTGAAAGTCCTCTATTTCATTGAATATTCATTTTTTTCTCTGAAGTATTATACTCAGTTTTTCTAGGTATGTGATTCTTGGTTTGAATTCTATCTCCTTTGACCTCTGGAATGTCATATCCTAAGTCTTCTAGTCCTTTCCTGTAGAAGCTGCTAAATACTGTGTTATCCTGATTGCATTTCCACAATACTTGAATTTTTTCTTTCTAGCTGCTTGTAATATTTTCTCCTTGACCTAGGGACTCTGGAATTTAGCTATAATATTCCTAGGAGTTTTCCTTTTGGGATCTCTTTCAGGACGTGATTGGTGTAATCTTTCCATTTCTATTTTACCCTCTTATTCTAGAATATCAGGGAAGTTTTCCTTCATAATTTCTTGGAAAATGATGTCTAGGCTTTTTTTTTGATCATGGTTTTCAGGTAGACCAATAATTTTTAAATTATCTCTCCTGGATCTCTTTTCTAGGTGAATTGTTTTTCCAATGAGATATTTCATGTTGTCCTCCATTTTTTTTCATTATTTGGGGTTTTATACTTGATTGATTTCTTGTAAAGTCATTAGTTTCCATTTGCTCCATTCTAATATTTAAGGTTTTGTTTTCTACTATGAACTTTTATACCTCCTTTTCCATTTGACTAATTCTGCTTTTTAAGTCGTTTGTCTCCTCATTTCCTTTTTGTACCTCTTTTGCAATTTGGGTTAGACTATTTTTAAAGGTGTTATTTTCCTCAGCATTTGTTTTTGGTCTATTTAGCAAGCTCTTGACTCATTTTTCATCATTTTCTTTTATCACATTTCTCTTCCCAATTTTTCCTTTACTTCTCTTATTTGATTTTCAAAATCCTTTTCAAGCTCTTTCATGGCCTGATACCATTTCATATTTTTTTTGGAGGCTTTGGATGTAGGAGCCTAGACCTTGCTATCTTCCTTTGCATGCTCTGATCTTCCTCATCTGAAAGGTATAAGGTCAAGCAAAATAGGATCTTTTGCTGTTTGTGTTTTAGTAAAATGAAGAAGTATAATGCCTCTATTTAAATATGACTAAGGAAGATCTTTCCCATCCATTGTTCATCTATGCATATTTGTAAGAAGGTCAATGCCTTTTTTTTAAATGAGGCGGTGTTTCTCAATGGACGTGATGACCTTTCACTCTAAAAAGTGTATAAAGACTCAGAGGTTCAAGTTTTATTTTGGGGCTTATTGACTGGAAATGTTTGTTTGGCCAGATGAGGACTCTGGGAAGCCACTTTAAGGGCCCCCCCCTGGCTTTGAGAACCCAGATGTTATGCTTCCCTCTCTGGTAACTATGGGGTATCTGGGGTTCAACTGTTTATTGAAGTCAGGCAGAGGAAGACATGTCTGTTAATCTTTAATTTCTCTGTATTTTCTTTGAAGTTTAAGGTGTTGACTCCTCTGAACTAGGTGAATGATATATGTGCTTGGTTAAAGGAATGATACATGTGCTTGATTAAAATGATTGTTATCTCTTCAAAAGTTGTCTTTCCTTTTGTGAATGCAGGTCTAAGAACCTGTGGTAGCAAGCCCCTCTGTGTATGTTTGGGTGCTTACTGTTAAAAAAGGACAGATGAAAATAACTTTTCAATAAGAAAGTAACCTTTTGCAGTCTTTTTCCTCCTTTGGAGACATTTTCTAAGCCAATTAATTGACTTTTCAGCTCTTTGTTAAGTGAAGGGTGTACTACCCTAAGTTCATAGGTTTGTGAAACTGTTTTCACAGATGCCTAGGGACCCGTGAGATCTGTTAAGTGCTATAATCAAGGGAGAGATGTTTACTCCTCTCCTGGCCTCCCCTCTGGTCTATGAGCAATCATAAGCACTCTTTTCTGCCCTGGAACTACAAGTAGGATTCCTTCTACACAACCACCATCAGTTCTGCCACAACAGCAATCCTTCCCACCACAGGACAGTCTCTTAAAGATGCGACCCAGATCAACTTTTCTATTCCCCTACTGTCTGTAGACTGTGAGCTGCAGAAGCAGGCACCACTGCAGCAGTGGTTGCAACTGACTAGGGGCTAGGGTCAGATCATGCTTTCTTTTCATTCAGGTGAGAGAGTTTTTTCCACTTACCTTTGAAGCTCTCTTTGGCGTTTGTTGGTTGAAAAGTCTGGAAACTACATACTCAGGGACAGAGCCAAGATAGTGGAGTGAGAGCAACTGCTCACCTAAGCTCTTAGACAAACTCCTTCAGATACCTCTAAAAAGAGAATCTGACCAAATTTTGGAGGTGCAGAATCCAATAGGAGATAGACTGTGACAGATTCACAGACCAAGACAGACTGGAAGGTCCACAGGAAGGATCTGTTCCATGGGAGTGAACCTACAGCACACAGCACAGCACGTCCAGCAGCAGTATGGCTGAGTAGAAAACCCCTGGGGCGACCAGAGGTAGTGGCAGCATGGTGGAACATCAGAGTGGCAGCCCAGGGCAGGAGACCAGAGGGAGTCAAGCAAGTGACAGATTGTGAACCCCAGGTATCAGTCACAGCCACTCCTAAGTCTTTCAGTCTGCAGATTAAACATCTGTAAGTCACCTGCTTGAACTTCTGGGAGCCAAAATAGCAGAATGATCCATAAGTGCTCTCTCCCCTCCCCTTATTGACCTTGAAAAAACCATAAAATATTTCCCCAGAAAAATCCTGGATGAGTGGGATCAGCAGAAGGGGCAAACAGTGTCAGAGCACCTGAGGCTAGAAAAATCGCTAAAAATATTCCTGTTACTGTAGTGGAAGCAAACCAGAAGGAGAGAAGTCCCAGGGGGAAATTCACACTAGGACCCAGGTGTACCTAAGTGCTCCAGGGAAGATAGTACAGTAGCCTCGATTGACTCCCTGTAGCTCAGGTGAGGAGATCTCCTGTGACCAGACTACCCCTCTCCCACACTTAACAAGTTAGCCCCAGGGCTAATCCAGGAAGCAGAAAAAAAAAGGAAGAAAGGCACCTTCCCTTAGCTTTCTCATACCAGCATCTCAACACCAGGTTCACAAGCTTCTAACTGAAAGAACCAGAGGCTGGAACACACAAAGCCTTCACCAGCATGAGCAAGAAGCAAAGGAGGAAGGAAAAGACCATAGAATCTTTCTATGGGGAAAAAGAGCAAAACACAAATACCAAAGAGGTCAAAATTGAGACTGTACTCCCATCTGAAACTTCAGAAGAGAATATGAACCACTCACATGCACAAACAGCTCCCATTGAGCAGTTGAAGATGGAAATAGAAGCAAAACTGGCCAATGATTTTAAAAGTTTGTAAAAAGAATTCTGTGAAGAGGACAGCTCTTTAAAAAGGGAAATTGAACAAATGGAAAAGGAAGCACAAAACCTAACTGGGAAAATGGGAAAAATGGAAAGGAAGTACAAAAACTAACTGCAGAAAATAATTATTTAAAAGGAATAATTGGACAGATGGAAAAGGAGATGCAAAAGTTAACTGAAGAAAACAATTTGATAAAAATTAGAATTGGCCAAGTAGAAACTAATGACCTTATGAGATATCAAGAAATAGTCAAACAAAATCTAAAGAATGAAAAGATGGAAGAAAATATAAAATACCTAATTAGAAAAAAACAACTGATCTGGAAAATAGATCCGAGAGAAAAATTTAAGAACTTTTGGCCCACCAGAAAGCCATGATGAAAAAAAAAGAGTCTGGACAATATCTTCCAAAAAATCATCAAGGAAAACTGCCCAGAAGTGCTAGGCAAAATAGTATTTGAAAGAATCCACCATTCACCTCCTGAATGCCAAACTAAAAACACCAAGAAATATTGTTACTAAATTCCAGAACTATCAAATGAAGGAGAAGATACTACAGGTAGCTAGAAAGAAACCATTCAAATATTGAGGAGCTACAGTCAGGATCACATAGGACATTGGAACTTCTACATTAAAAGATCAGAGGAATTGCCATACTGCAAGGCAAAGGAGCTGTGACTACAACCAAGGATCAATTACCAAGAAAAGTTCAGCATAACATTTCAGACAAGACCTTCAAACATAGGTCTCAAGAGAGGCATAAAAAGGTAAACAGAGGAAAAGAAAAACTTGTTACTGAGTTTGGGCAAACTGTTTGCCTCCCTATAAGGTAAGATGATATTTGTTAATCTTAAGAACTGAAGATCTGTTATGAAGTATAAAAGGGATATGCAGAGAAGGAACAGATATAAAGTAAATGATGTGATGATAAAAATGTGATTCAAGCATACAAAAGGATTGTAACAGGAGAAGTGAAAAGGAGGAAGCAGAAAATGATAAATTACATCACAGGAAGAAGTGCAAATTTATATTATAGTAGAAGGAAAGAGGGGATGGAGATGAACATTCTTTGAGAGGTACTCTCATCTGATTTTGCTCAAGGAGAGAATAATAAACTTATTTAAGTAAATAAATCTAAGTAGCTCTATAGGCAGTAGGAGGGAAAAGGGGAAGAAAAAGGAGGAGAAGCTAAAAGAAAGGGAAGAAGTAGTAAGGGTGAAGGAGAATAAAAGGGAGGGGGGATGAAAGAAGGAAGAGAAGACTATAGGAGGTGGTGGCCAAAAGTGAAAACTCTATTGAGGAGGGGAAGGGATACGGGAGAACTGAAAGCACAAATGATGGAAAGGAGATGGAGGGAAAGACACAGATTGCAATCATAACTGTGAATGTGAATGGAATGAACTCTCCCATAAAACAGAGACAGCAGAATGGATTAAAAGCCATAATCCAACAATATGTTGTTTGAAAGAAACACATTTGAAATGGGGGTAGACACACAGAGTAAAAGTAAAAGTTGGAGCAGAATATATTGTGTTTCAGGTGATGTAAGAAAAGCAGGAGTAGGAATCTTAATCTCAGACAAAGCAAAAGCAGAAATAGATCTAATCAAAAGAGATAAGGAAGGAAAATATATCCTGCTAAAAGGCACCATAGACAATGAAGAAATATCATTATTAAATATGTGTGCTCCAAGTGGTATAGCATCCAAACTCTTAGAGGAGAGGGTGGGGGAATTACAGGAAGAAATAGACAGTAAAACTACAATTAGGGGACTGCAACCTCCACCTTTCTGAACTTGATAAATCTAACCTTAAAATAAACAAGAAAGAAGTTAAGGAAGTGAATAAAACTCTGGATAAAGTAGATATGATAGATCTCTGGAGAAAATTGAATGGAGATTGAAAGGAAGATACCTGTTTCTCACTGGTATATGGCACATATACAAAAACTGACCATGTTCTAGGGCATAAAAACCTCACAATCCAGTACAGAAAGGCAGACATAGTCAATGCATCATTCTCAGATCATAGTGCAATAAAAATTGTATGTAATAAAACGTCATGGAAAGATAAACCAAAAATCAATTGGAAACTAAATAATATAATTCTAAAGAAGGAGCGGGTTAGACAACAAATCATAGAAACAGTCAACAACTTCATTCAAGAGAATGACAATAATGAGACAACCTACCAAATCTTATGGGATATTGCAAAAGCATTTCTTAGGGGAAGTTTTATGTCTTTGAATGCCTACATGAATAAAATAGAGAAAGAAGAGATCAATAAACTGGGCATGCAGCCTAAAAAGCTCAAAAAATAACAAATTGAAAACTCCCAAGTAAATACCAAATTGGAAATACTGACCACCAAAGTAAAGATCAATAAAACTGAGATTAATAAAACCATTGAACTAATAAGTAAAAGTAAGAGTTGGATTTATGAAAAAAACCAGTAAAATTGATAAACCTTTGGTCAATTTGATTAAAAAAAAAGAAAGAAGAAAATCAAATTAGCAATATCAAAAATGAAAGGGTAGAAGTAACCTCCAATGAGGAGGAAATTAAAACAATAGTTAGAAATTACTTTGCCCAACTTTATGCCCACAAATTTGACAATCTAAAGGAGATGGATGAGTATTTTCCAAAAAATAAATTGCTCAGATTAACAAAAGAGGAAGTTAAATACTTAAAAAACCCCATCTCAGAAAAAGAAATTGAATAAGCCATCAATGAACTCCCTAGGAAAAAATTTCCAGGGCTGGATGGATTTACAAATGAATTCTATCAAACATTTAAAGAACAGTTAATTTCAATAATATATAACTATTTGAGAAATTTGGGAAAGATGTAGGAGTCCTCTATTCTTTTTATGATACAAATATGATTTTGACACCTAACCCAGGAAGAGACAAAACAGAGAAAGAAAATTATAGACCAATTTCTCTAATGAATACAGATGCTAAATTTTTAAATAAGATTTTAGCAAAAAGAATACAGCAACTTATCATGAGAATAATATATTATTAACAGGTAGGATTCATACCAGGAATGCAGGGCTGGTTCAGTATTAGGAAAACTAATAGCATTATTGATCATATCAACAAAAAAGTAACAGAAATCACATCATTATTTCAATAGATGCAGAAAAATTTTTTGACAAATACAACACCCATTCCTATTAAGAATAGTTGAGAGCATAGTAATAAAGGATTCTTTCCATAAAATAACAAGCAGTATCTACCTAAAACCTTTGGCAACCATTATATGCAATGGAGATAAGCCAGACACATTACAAATAAGATCAGAGGTGAAACAAGGATGTCCATTCTGACCACTGTTATTTAATATGATACTAGAAATGTTAGCTGTAGCAATTACAGAAGATAAAGAAATTGAAGGAATTAGAATAGGCAAAGAAGAAACTGAATTGTCACTCTTTGCAGATGATGTGATGATATGCTTAGAGAATCCCAGAGATTCAAGTAAAAAACTACTTGAAGTAATAAATAACTTTGGCAAAGTTGCAGGTTACAAAGTAAACCCACACAAATCTTCTGCATTCCTATATATTAGTAACAAATCCCAACAGCAAGAGATAGAAAGATAAATCCCATTTAAAGCTGGGGTAGACACTATAAAATATTTGGGAGTTTTCCTGCCAAAACAAACCCAGGGACTATATGAACACAATTACAAGACACTTTTTGCATAAATAAAGTCAGATCTAAGTAAGTAGAAAAACATCACTTGCTCATGGGTAGACTGAGCCAATATGATAAAAATGACAATTCTACCTAAATTAATTTACTTATTTAGTGCCATACCATTCAAACTATCAGACAACCATTTTCTAGAGCTGGAAAAAATAATATCAAAATTCATCTGGAAGAACAGGAGGTCTAGAATATCAAGGGGACTAATTAAGAGAAATACTAGGGAAACTGTCCTAGCACTACCAGATCTCAAATTGTATTATAAAGCAGCAATTATCGAAACCACTTGGTATTGGCTAAGAAACAAAAGGGTAGACAAGTGGAATATACTAGGTACTCAAGAAACAGTAGGCAATGAATATGGCAATCTACTCTTTGATAAACCCAAGGACCACGCTTCTGGGATAAGAACTCACTGTCTGACAAACATTTCTGGGAAAACTGGATAACAGTGTGGCAGAAACTAGGCACAGACCAATGCCTGTCACCATACACAAGAATAAAGCCCAAATGGGTTGATCATCTAGGTATAAAGATTGATACTATGGACAAATTGGTGGAGAAAGAAATAGTGTATTTATCAGATTTATGGAAAAGGGAAGAATTTTTGAATAAAGAAGAGAGAGAAAGCATTATTGAATTCAGAGGGATGAAGAAAACTGGGAAAGAATGACTTGACCATGGTCAAAGGATATGGACAGGCAGTTTTCAGAGGAAGAAATAAAAGATATCTTCAGTCATATAAAAAATGCTCTAAATCACTATTGATTAGAGAGATACAAATCAAAACAACTCTGAGGTGCCACATCACACCTATCTGATTGGCAAACATGAAAGAACAGGACGATGATAAACGTTGGAGAGAATGTGGGAGAGTTGGAACACTAACTCATTGTTAGTGGAGCTGTGAGCTGATCCAATCATTCCGGAGGGCAGTTTGGAACTATGCCCAAAGGGCTACAAAAATATGCATACCCGTTGACCCATGAATATAGCTTCTAGGAATGTATCCCCAAGAGATCATAAAAATGGGAAAGGGTCCCACATGTACAAAAATATTTATAGCAGCCCTCTTTGTGGTGGCCAAAAATTAGAAATCAAGGGAATGCCCATCAATTGCAGAATGCCTGAATAAATTATGGCATATGTGTTCAATTAAATACTATTGTGCTATAAGAAATGATGAAGAGGAAGACTTCAGAGAGGCCTGGAAAAACTTATATGATCTGATGCTGAGCAAAAGGAGCAGAACCAGGAGAACTTTTTGCACAGCAACAACCACAGTGTGCAAGAGTTTTTCTGGTAGACTTGGAACTTCATTGCAATGCAAGTACTTAAAGAAAAAAATTTCCAGTGGTCTTTTAGGGCAAACTGCGTTTCACATCTAGAGAAAGCACTTTGGAATTGAATTGCAGAATGTAGCAGATTATTTTCTTTTGTATTACGTTTTGGTTTGTTATATGATTTCTCCCATTCATTTCAATTCTTCTAACAGCACGACTATGGTGAAAATGTATTTAATAGGAATGTATGTGTAGAACCTATATAAAACTGCATGCCATCTCAGGGAGGGAGGGAGAAGGTAGGTGGGAAGGAGGGAAAAAAACCTAAGTTATATGGTAGTGATTGTAGAATACTGAAAATAAATAAAATTAGTTTAAAAAAAAGAGGTCTGAAAACTGCAGCAGCTGCCAATGATTCAGTGCCCTGAGACCTGCTCCAGTACCATCTTTGTCAGTAAAGTGTGGGCTGCACTTTGCTCTGAATTTGATGCAATAGATCCCTTCTGTCAGGCTTCCAGATTGTCTGGGACTGACATTCTGTTTCGCTCTGTAATTTTGTGGCTTCTACTACTTTATAAATTGTTTAGAGCTATTTTTACAGGCATTTTGAGGGGTTTGTGGGGGAGAACTCAACAGGCCCCTGCTTCTACTCCACCATCTTGGCTCTGTCCCCAACTTTCTACATTATAAAAAGCAAGTTTACCCTTCCTTAGAGGTATTCAAGAAGAGTGTAGATTTACTTACTGTACATATTGTAGGAAGAAATTCTTGAATTGTAGCATATTAAACTTGATGATTGTTACTGTCTTCTACAATTCTAAGGCTCCATTTTCATTAGAAATGCATCATTTAACAACAAACATCCATTAAATCATGACATGAGAAAAGTGAGTACAATAAAAACAAGCTCACAGTTACACAGTTTCAGGAGACTGAAACACAATGGGGATAACAAAGGATAAGGCAAACAAGCCTTATGCCACTGGGCAAACCAGGTTCTCAGAATTCCATGGAGATTTTTAGTAGAAGCTGTAAAAGTTATTTCAAGTATTTATCTGGATGTTAACAGAATATTATGGCAATAATGAAGGGAAAAAAGAGCAAAAAACAAGAAAAACCAAAACCAAAACCTGGACCTAAGAGAATTGAGAGGAATTAAAGTTGAAAGTGAGTTCTATAAGGGAGAAAATGGGTCATATAGATTTTGGGTTTTGTTGGGGTTTTTTCATTTGTCATATGAAGGGATAATTACAGGTAGACATTAGTGCAGTCCATAAGTACTTCAGGAGAGGAGATAAGATTAATCTGAAAGGGAAAAATCAAGGAGCAGTCAAGGTCAGTTAGAGAAGGAATTAAGGGAAAGGTAATTCCAAGTAAAAAGAATGGATAGGATTGGAAGTTTTTTTGTTTTTTTGTTTTTGTTTTTGGTTACTCATTAGGCTAATGTGTGTTCCCCCCCCCAAAAAATTAAAATTCTGTCTCCATCTCTTTTTCTCTTCTGTATATCTATATCCACATATTTATATCTATGTCTATCTGTTAGCCATACATGTGTGTATATGAATGCCATACTTGCATGATATTGTGTCCCTACTTTATAACAAGTTTAATCAAGATATCATATTAAAATAAAACCCTGATAGCAATTATAATCTCTTATAAACTTTGTTTTAAAATATCTTTACAAGCATTATGTTGAATACCTTAATGAATGTTTTTTTCTTGCATGAATAACTGTCATAACAGTATTCAACTATGTTACCTTTTAGCACTGACACAATCACAGTATCTTTTTATAATCAGAAGGGCAAGTAATTGTTGTTATTTTCTTATTGTATTGTTCCTGGATTTAATAAAAACAGCTTTATTCATGTGTCGTCATTAGAGTATATTAAGAAGAGTTCAACATCATTGAGTTCCAGAAAAGACCTTGCATGAGATATTGGTATCATATTAATTCATGGTCCTATGAATTTTTGAAGAATCAGTTAATTATACTCCTTGACAATTCATATACATTGGGAAATACAAGTAACCATTCTTAAAAATTTGGAATACTTTCTTTTCTTAGCTTCATTAATATTATTTTTGATATTGTTTATCTGTGACAAAGACCTGGATAAGAAGAGAGGGAAGTTTTAGAACTGTACCTATAATTTTCTCACACTTAATTTGAATTTGTAATTTTAAATTTGAAGCTCCACTACAAAATAATTTTTTATATTATTATACACTTTTACCATATAAATGATTATAGCAAAGAATTCATGGTAATTTGGTCAACCTTCACTCAATTATTACTTGACATATACTAATAAACTCTAATTAAGAAATTAGGGAAGACATTTGCTCATAAGGAAGGAAGCCCATTACACTGAATAATTATATCATAAAGAAGTTAAAGTAGCAGTATAATCCAACAGGAAGAATATTATTTCAGTTCCCAAAAGCATATATAAAGGGCATTTTATAATGTATGTTGTGAATATAATATTGTCAAAGCCAATTTAAAAAATTAAGAATGATATCCTCAATTTAAAAGACTTGATGTTCAAAGATCCCATTGTTTCTCTCTCTCTCTCTCTCTCTCTCTCTCTCTCTCTCTCTCTCTCTCTCTCTCTCTCTCTCTCTCTCTCTCTCTCTCTCTTTCTCTCTCCATATATATGTCTCCCTACAGGAGCTGGAGGATGGTCTCCATCTGACAGTGATCATTACCAATGGCTACAGGTTGATTTTGGCAATAGGAAGCAGATCAGTGCCATTGCAACCCAAGGTAGATATAGCAGCTCTGACTGGGTGACCCAGTATCGAATGCTCTACAGTGATACAGGAAGAAACTGGAAACCATACCATCAAGATGGGAATATCTGGGTGAGTCATTGCTATAAAGACAAGATTTTATATTGATGAACTAGGATACTATACTTGAAAGATTATTAATGGCACTCTGAAAGCATGATCAATTCATTAAAAAATAGTCTCTGAGATGAAATCCTTCAGGAGTTGCTGTATTTTTATTCTGAATATGTAGTCATTATTTAATGTATGTCTGTTGAGTAATGGGTTACTAAGGTGATATCCTCAGGCTGTGTGTAGAAACTAGTCTAGTTATTTGGAGAATAAAGAATCATTATTCAGCTATTGTAGACAATATAGTATTTTTGAGTGTAATATAAGAAAAAAATAAGTTCTAGCTTAGACTCAGCTCCTTTATCAACTAGTGACTCATCTTGATATTTTGTTAGAGGTTTTTATCTCTGATGTGATATTTACCAGGTCTGTGACTTGGAACTTGATATCTTATTGGAAACTTTTTTACTGTAATGTGATATGCATAGCATTTTCATATAGTACACCAGTAGAATATACTGAAGTGCACAACAAGAAGTACTGGGCTTTAGATTGGGCTTCTCCAATTAATCAACAAGTTGTGAGACTTATATCTTTGTATATTATTAGAAAATATGAACTCTAAAGTGATAAACATTTGATTGCATGATCATGAAGCTTATCTGGCCAAGACACTTGATAAATGTTCTATCACAAAGCATCCTCAAGTCATAATCATTTCTGGAAACAAGAGCAATAATTCTTTCCTGTTTTTGCACAGTGGTCATCCTACTCAAACTATATGATGCAGGAAGTCTCAGACATATCCATTTATAATTTTAGACAGTTAAGGTAAAACAAAACAAAACACCTGCATATATGAGGGTTTTCATAAATTGCTAGTAGAGAAGCTTAGACAGGCAGAACAGAAAATACTTAGATAAAAAATTCAAATGGGACAATAATTATAAATTTCTAACTTGCTATGAACAACTCTCCCCCCCACACACACACATTTACACACACACACATTGATACACACATACATATATTCATGCATGTATATGCTTGTATACACTCTTTTCCTGGGAAAACTCCAAACTTCCAAAGCTTCAACTACAAATTCTAGTCAATTAATTCCTCAAACTATATCTCTAATCCTGGTCTCTCTTCTGAGATTTAGACTTAACATCATCTGTTTTCAGGACATTTTCATCTTTGTACTGAATGGACTAGAGGACTTAACATTAGGAAGAACTGGATTCAAATTCTGCCTCTTACATTCACTAGATTTTGGTTGGCAAACAAGTCTCATATATAAAATAGAGATAATACCTGTACTATGTAAACCATGGGAGTATTGTGAGAGTCGGATAAGATAAATAAAGTGCATTACAAAACTTAAAGCTGTAATCAGCTACTTATTATTAGTAATATTAGTTTTATATCAACATGCTAGTGTAAACTCAACATGGCTAAAACTGACATTATATTTTTCGTCAAAATTTTTTCCTCCTTCTGTTTCACCATTTGTGTGTGAAACCAACATGCTCTCTTACTCTCTTTTTTGTTTCCTTTCTTCTTTGCCTCTTAAGCTAAACTTTTATCCATTTCTGACAATTCCACCTCTCTAGCATTTTCTCTGTCTTCTACCCTCCAATACCACCAGGCCTTTATCAACTGAACAGACTGTTAATGTAGCCTGGAAATGATTGTCCTGTTTCATTCTTTCTATTTACATATTTTTCATTTATGCCATCACAAATATATTTTTGGGGGGTGTCTTTTCTCCTTTTTGATAAAAAATGATCTTCAGTAGGTCTCTAGTTCTTTCCAAGCACAACTTAACCTTCTTTGCTTTGCATTCAAGGATCATCATAATCTTTTTCTGCCCATCAGCCTCTTTCTTCAGAATACAACTCAAGCTCCATCTTCCAAATTAAGTCTTTCATTATTCGATCACCTGTTAGTACCATCTGTCTCAAATTATCTTATGTCTAACCTAAACTTAATAAATGCCAGTTAGTTGCTTATATTTATTTTGCATTTACTTTGTGTACATTCTTTATGCTCTTATATTTATACATGTATTCTTCTCCAAGGGAATGTAAACTCCTTTAGAGTAGAAATTGTTTCATTTTTTAAAATTGGGATCCACAGTGCATAGCAAAGTTCCTGACATATCTTAGATTATAAGCAAATTGATACGGTTATTATTTTCCTAAAGAATATTTTTCAAAGTTCCACTTTCTGAAGTCAAGCTAGATTACTCTTTGTTCCTCCAAGTACCCTGTTCTTTCTTATGTATCTGTCTTGGTTTATCTCATTCTTGATGCCTGGCATATATCTTTCCTCACTTCTCTTAATGAAATCCTACCCATTCTACCTAAAAAATAATTAAGTAGTCTTCTTTCAAGTAATATAGCTTTTATGAAACATTTAAGTAGAAATGAATCTCTAACATAGCAATTATGTTGCCTGAAAATACATATGAAGTTTGAAATTAAAGGAAACAACTCATAATGAAAATGTTTTAATCTTTGCTGTTCCAAAAATAATTTAGTGCATCCAAAATTCCTGAATGTGGTAAGTTCATTGATCCCTAAAATCTCATGTATTATTTACTGCTAAATTCTTAATATGTGCTAATTTTAAAAGCACTTCATAAAAAAATAAAACTAGGAATGAAATAATTGTCCCTTGAAGAGAAAGTATACAACTAAGTAGGAAAAAATTGTTTTCCTATTCAAATAGAATGGATTAATGGTATAGTGTTTTAAAGTTGATTGACTTAGGAATCAATGGAATCAAAGATCTTAGGATCCTAGATCCAAATACTGATTCTTACTCTTCTGACTTATATGACCTTGGGCAAGTTGTAAATGAAAGATTTATTTTAATCAACATTAAAATTAGGAATTTGACTTAAATGTAACATTTATAATACTTCAATAAGGGGAAATTACTACCTGGCTATAGTGGGATATATTTTTGATGGTAAAAAAATTGATAGAGAGATTCCTACAAATTTTAATTTTTAATTACATTAATTTTTATTTTTTTTGTACCTGTCATGATTTTGCAAAATATATGAGATTAGAAAAAAATAAGGTTACATAATATTATTTTTATTTATGGAATTATAGTGCATTACCATGTGGGAATTTTCTGATTGCATACTCCAAGTTTAGGTCCAGAAAGGTATTTCTTAAGATGCCATTGAAATGATATGTCTTGGCCTATGTCTTAAAGTTGTCTGACTTGTCTTTCTCTTTGAGTAGTGTGTTTCCAGGAGAATAAATCCATTATTCACTGATTAATCCATCAATAAAACATTAAATGTTCCCTTTGTTCAAGATAATATGCTTGGTGCTATTCATATAAATATAAATGAATATAGTTGCATAATATAAGACAAAGAGCTCACCTTCTGAATGATAAATTTGTTATTTTAAAAGGTATCAACTTCACAACTTGTACAAAATGAGCTGTAAGTGACATCCAAATTAAACTCTCAAAAGTGGTACAGATATTTCACACTCAAAGCTTTGCATAGCTGAAAGTACTTTAGTGTTTTAAACTCCCTTTACTTATATGATGGTAGTGAGAATAATAGAAACCTCCTTTATCAGAACTGCCTTGTTCATCTTCTCTAGATATTCTTCTCAGTTGCAGAAATAAAATAAATTAAATTGGCCTAACAGCCCAAAGAGATAATTTAAGTTATAGTTCCAGTATCCTAAATAGAATATTTCTGAGTAAATTGATTCTTTAACAGTAAACTCAAGTGCCTTATTGTGACATTCAGAAAAAGGATATATTCTATGTAAGCATTCCATTAGTGAGAATCCATTAAGCACTATATTTCAGGAGAGTTATGATAGGATTTTTCTTAGCTGCTGCTTTTACCTTTATTGAGGGAATTCAATTGCATTTTGAACATTGATATTTGGAATGAAAATATGAGATTAGAGGATTAATATGAGATATTATTCCTGTACTGTAACTTTATAGTGCACTGACAGAAAAGAATACAATTACCTCTGATAGAATTGTTGTTTCTCAAGAATTTCAACTAAACTGCGAGTAAAAAAACCAAACAAACAAACAAACAAAAACAAAGGAACAAACCGCCAACATTACAACTGAATTGTACTACTTTGACCATTTGGGGTTAAACTCTCCTTAATTGTACCAAATAATAAACTGGAGAAAAATAGTTTATTCAGTGAGGAGGAAGAGGAAGACAATGGTGATGATGTTGATGATGATAACAACGACATATTTAGATATAAATTGAGATTCATGGGGACATATAGAAGCTTAGCTCCTGAAATATTAGGTTAATAAAATTGACATCTTGCATAAAGTTCTGTCAATATTCAAGAAATTTGGATTTCAATTTATTGGCAAACTGTCTACGTGTTGGCAAATTAGTTTGTGAACACTTTGACTTTTAAAATATTGAGATAATGACTGGAATAGCAACTACTTTCAGGCATTTCTTCTCTCTAGCACCCAGAACTTTAAAAGAAAATATCATAGAATGCTTTCTGTCCATAGAAGGATTGGAGTTTAGTAGTTATCTTAAAGTAAATCAAGTACAAGGAATACCTCTTTTCAGTGCAAATCATTTGTTTACTTTTTTGTTTGTTTTAAGTGTTTCTTCCCACTTCCAATTTACAACTACCTGATTAATTCTCAGTTTATTATTTGTATTTTAAAGTTTCTATAAATAATTTTAGGCACACAAGTATGAGATATATCAAATCAAGGAATAAATAGTGACCAAATCTCAGGTGTAGTTTTGGAGAGTTTGTTTCCTAAGGTATACAATGAATTCAGGTCAATAGTGCTGTGCAGTACAGGTGTGGTTGGTTAAGTGTATCAGAGCTGTTTAGGACCTAGCAAAGTTACAAATACCATAGCAGTGCTTAAACCAAAAATATTTGTTGAGAATAAGAGAGACAACATACTAAATAAGCCAGATTGCCTAATCTTTTCAATTATTTCCATTCGACTCACTAAATAATCTAGGTCATTAAAAACCTTTGTCAGTGAGAAACTCTTCATATCTAGGCCTAGATTTCACATTTTACTAAGACCATTTGTCCTAAATAATACAGATTGTTTTAGTTTTATGAAATAAAATTACAGACCCATTTTTGATGTTCCCTTTTAAATTTTTCATCTGGCATAGCTTCTCCCACTCCAGTATAGAATATAACACACTTATTCTTCCTGACTTAAATTTTTCACCTACTATTTTGTGCAAATAGTCACTGCCCTTTGAAAGATTTTGACTAAAGGTGAGAGATAAGTAGATTCAAAACAAATATTACTGATCTCATTAATAATAAAGTCAAATCATCATATGCGCATTCAACATTTTTCATCATGGGCTTCAGATGTGTATCCTATGATAGCCTCATAGGAAATGGGGAGGAGGAGGTCATTGCTAAATCATGTAGAGGAAAAGCTGTTTTCAAGGTGAATTCCAAATAAGCTTCCTATTTCTGTGAAATAGATTTTCTGTTTCTGCCCCTCTTGGGCTGTGTGATATTTTTAAAGTCTCATGAATTTTAATAAGTTGAGTGGACATCTCCTTTCCTGTATACTCTGATACCTAGACTAGTAAATTTTGATCACCATTCCTAAATGCACATCTGTATTTAGAGATTCTCATTTTAAGAGGTCATAAGTTTTCTCTACATGTCAGTCTGTTGAGTTTCTCAATATTCTATATACACACAGCCATTCAAACACAGTATGATTATGTGTTTAATATTTTCTCCTTTCCCCAAAAAATGGTTGATAAAAGAGGATGCTATTAATCATTTTGACTATTATGTATCCATACAGTGTTGGGGTAAAGCAAAATATAACCTTGAGTGATTGAATTTTTTCCAGGCAGTGAAATAGTGCTGCACTATTCTTTATATCCTTGAGTGCCTTTTCTTCTTTGGGAGCACATAAGGGTCTAGTTGTTTTAATTTGTAAGATTGTGTGTTAACTTGAAGAGATCCTTGAATTTATATGTTGTCTTGTCAGCATAATTATGATGTTTCATTCAATTTTCTTTTTCATCAGTCTCAGACAATGAGGTTGCTCTTTATTTTGACTGGTTAAGCAATTGTAACTCTGGATTAGATGAGTCTAAATGGCTAAAGCTGAATCCAACTATAGAAGTTAAATTAGTAGATGAGGTGAGAGAGCAGTTTTTTAAATAAATATATTCCTGCTTTTAAAAATATTTCTTCATTTAAGATTGAGACATATAGGTGGTGTAGTAGATAGGATTCTCTATTTGGAGTCAAGATGATCTGAGGTTGAATTCTACCTTAAAGAATTAGTAGCTTTATTACCCTAGGCAATTCATCTGATTTGCCTGGGCTTCAGTCTCCTCATCTGTAAAATGAAAACTTTTGAGTTAATAATCTCAAAGTTCCCTTATGGCTCTGAATATATTATCATCTGATCTATGTAAATTGATGTGTATGTTTTGAAAAGATCTCCAAAATGATCACTTACTCATGAATTTTAACATAGCAATATACCTTTGGATAGCTTTGTACATATAAGATTAATATTGTAGCTAATAAACTATCTTTTCAAATGTTAATACAAAGCTTAAAGAAGCTAACTTTGGTGACTGCCAAATGTATTTCTATACTTTGGTCTGTCATTGGAAATGCAAAACATCCAAAAATTTCATCTTCTTTGGAATATTAACCATATATAGATTATTGTACATATGTTTCTTGGTCTGTAATATCCATGCCTTTACTTCCAAGTGCCATTTAGTGTAAGATTGGGGGGAGGGGGTGTTACAGCAAAGGTGGTAGAAAGTAGTTAGGAAATTGCCTGAGCTCTCCCCAGTATCCCTCAGAAACAACATAGGATCAAGTTTCTAAAATAATCCTGGAGCAACAGAATCCACAAAACGGCAGAGTAGAAAGATTTTCCAGCTCAGGATAACTTAGAAGGATGTCAGGAGAGGTCTGTTTCACTTGGATAAAAGGGAAACACAGCCCAGTGCAGTAGGTGTCTAGACAAGTCAGAAGGAGATGCTTATCCACAGATCAGCAGCCCAGGGACCATGGTTCTGGCAAGGTGTAAGGTCTCCAGCTTAAGTACAGTTGGCAAATGGCCAACCTCAGGAACTAGGGCACAATAACTGCAACTAGGCCAGGCCACCCTAGCATAGCAGGCAAACCACCTGCCCCAGAGACCCTGGTAGAGAAAATCAGTGACCAGGTACCTGACTCCCAATGAAAGAAGTTGGAATAGTGTCCACTGTACCCTACAGGCAGAGCTCAACTTCTTTTTTTTTTTAAGAGAAATATAACAAAAAAACAAAAAAGAGCCTTTGCCACAGAATGCTGTTTTGGAGACAGGGAAGATCAAAACATAAATTCAGAAGAGGACAACAATGCCAAAATGCCTACATGTGTAACCTCAAAGGCATATATGAATTGGCCTCAAGCCCCAAAAGTTCTTTTAGAAGAGCTCAAAAAGGATTTCAAAAATCAAGTCATAGAGGTAGAAGAAAGAAAAATACAGAAAAAGAAATGAGAGTCATGCAAGATAATTACAAAAAAGAGCCAACAGCTTAGAAAAGGAAGGACAAAAATTAACTGAAGGAAACTACTCCTTAAAAAATAGATCTGGCAAACTAGAAAATAAAAGAAAAAATTCACTTAAGTAAAATAACTCCATTAAAATTAGAATTGGCCAAATGGAAAAGGAGGTACAAAAGCTAACGGAAGAAAATAATTTCTTAAATATTGTAATTGGGCAAGTGGAACCTTATGACTTTATGATACATCAAAAATCAATCAAACAAAATCAAAGGAATGAAAAAAATAGTAGAAAATGTAAAATACCTCAGTGGAATAAAAGATAACTGACCTGGAAAATAATTGAACTACCCAAAAGCCATGATCCAAAAAAAAAAAAAAAAGCCTGTTCAACTTTTTTTCAAGAAATTGTCAAGGAAACTGCCATAATATCCAGAACCAAAAGGCCAAAGAATCATTGAAAATATCCACTGATCACCTCCTGAAAGAGACCCTAAAATGGAAAATCTAAGGAATTTTGCAGCCAATTCCCAGAACTATCAAATCAAGAAGAAAATATCAAGATAGCCATAAAGAAACAATTCAAATATCAAGGAGTCACAATCAGGATTACACAAAACTTAGCAACTTCTACATTAAAGTTTTGGAGGATTTGTGATATGGTATTCTGGAAGGCAAAAGAGATTGGATTGCCACCAAGAATCAGCTACCAAACAAAATTGAGTATATTCTTTTAGGGGGAAAGATTGACATTCATCGAAATGGGGGACTTTCGAATTTTCCTTATGAAAAGACCAGAGCTGAACAACAAATGTGATCTTCAAATACAAGGCTCAAGAAAAGCATAAAAAGGTAAACAGGAAAGAAAAAAAATAAAAACATAGTAACAAATAAGGTTAAACTGTTTCCATCCCTGCATGGCAAGATGATACTTACAACTCTTCGATAATGCATCCCTATTAGGACAGTCAGAAGGAGTATACTGAGACAGTGGTTATGGATATAAATTGACTTTGATAGGATGATAAAAAGATCAAGTGGTGATAAAAAAGGATTTTACTGGGAGAAGAGAAAAAGAAGAAGTGGAATGAGTTAAATTATATCACATGAAGAGGCATGAAAGACCTATTACAGTAGAGGGAAAGAAGGAAAGGGGAGTACATTGTTTGATTCTACTCTCATTGGATTTGGCTCAAAGAGAGAATAAGATACACATTCAATTGTGTAGAGAAATCTATCTTACCCTATAAGGAAGTAGGAGGGGAAAGGGGAAAGAAAAGAGAGGGGGAATAGTAGAAGAGAGGGTAGACTGGGGAAAGTGGTGGTTAGAAGCAAAACACTGGTGAGGAGGGACAAGCTAGAAGGAGAGAGAAAAGTTTAAAAATTGAGAAAACAGTATGGAGTATAATACATAGTTAGTAATCATAACTGTGAATATGATTAAGATGAACTCTCCCATAAAATGAAAACAAATAGCCTAGTGGATTAGAAAACAGAATCCTACATTATGCCATTTACAACAAACACATACAAAACACAGAGACACACAGACTAAAAGTAAAAGATGGGAGCAGCATGTAGTATGCTGCAGCTAAAGTAAACAACAACAAAACAGACATAGCAATTCTGATCTCAGATAAAACAAAAGAAAAATATAGATGTAATAAAAAGAGACAAGAAAGGAAACTACATCTTACTGAAAGGTACCATACCACAGGCAATGAAGTAATACCAATATAGTACATATATTCACCAAGTGGTATAGTATCCAAATACTAAGAGGAGAAGTTAAGTGAGTTATGGGAAGAAATAAATATCAAAACTATACTATTGGGGGACCTCAATTTTCTCATCTCAGAACCAGATAAATCTAAACACAAAATAAAGAAGAAAGATGTTAAGGAGATAAATAGCATTTTAGGAAAACAAGATATGATAGAGCTCTGGAGAAAGTTGAAGAGGGATAGAAAGAAACATAGCTTTTTCTCAGTAGTAAATCCCATCTACACAAAATCTTCCATTAGAACATAAACCCTTTTAATCAAATGAAGGACTGCAGAAATATATAATGCATCATATTCAGATCCTGATGTACCAAAATTACATGCAATAAAAGACCATGGAAAGACTAAATTAATTAGAAATAAATAATCTCATACTAAAGGATGAATAGGTCAAACAGATCATAGAAACAACCAATAATTTCATGAAATACAATGACGTTAATAAGGCAACATAACAAAAATTTATTAGATGACACCAAAACAGTACTTAGGTGAAATTTTATATTTCGATATGCTTATGTGATTAAAAGATAGGAAAAAGAGATCAATAAAATGGGCATGCAATTAAAAAAATTTTAAAAAGAACAAATTAAACATCTCAAATTAATACCAAACTATAAATTCTGAAAATTAAAGTAGAAATTAATAAAATTGAAAAAAAATATTTAATTAATAGTAAAATTCAAGTGCTGTTTTTATTTAAAAAAATAAAATAGATAAACTTTTATTTAATTGGATTAAAAAAGTAAGCAAGACAACTGAATTACCAGTATCAAAAATGGAAAGGGTGAACTCACCACCAAAGAAGAGGAAATTAAAGCAAAAATTATGAGATATTTTGCCAAATTATATTCCAAAAAACTTGATATTCTAAGCAAAATGGAGGCATGTTTAGAAAAAAATATAAATTACTCAGATTAATAAGAAATAATATATTAAATAACTCAGTTTTAGAGAAAAGAAATTGAATGAGCCATCAAAGAATTCCCTAAGAAAAATCTTTAAGACTAAATGGATTTAGAAGTGAATTATACCAAACAATAAAAAACAATTAATTGCAATACTATATAATCTATTTGGAAAAATAGGTCAGAAATGTGTTCTGCCAAAATGTCTTCATAACACAAATATGATGTTGATATCAAAACCAGGAAAAGCCAAAATAGAGAAGGAAAATTGTGGATCAATTACTCTAATGATGATTAATTCCAAAATTTTAAATAATATAATAGCAAAACATCACAGCAATTTATTAAGAACATAACATGCTACAATGAGGTGGGATTTATACTAGTAATGAAGGGTTATTTCACTATTAGAAAAACTATTCACATAATTGACCATATCAATAACAAAACCAAAAGAAATATTATAATTATTTCAATATACGCAGAAAAGGCTTTTGACAAAACACAGGTCCTATTCCTATTAAAAACACTAGAGAATATAGGAAAAAATGGAGGTTTCCATAAAATGATAGGTAGGATCAGTTTAAAACCACCAGCAATATAATGGGGATGAGCTAGAAGCATTTCCAGTAAGATCAGGGGTGAAAAAAAGGATACTCTTTATCACCACTATTCTTCAGTACTGTACTAGAAATGTTAGCTTTAGCAGCAAAAGAAGACAACAGAAATTGAAGTAATTATACTAAGCAATGAGGAAACAAAACAATCTCTCTTTGCAGGATATAAAATAAAACCATATGAATCACCAATTTTTCTATATATTACCAACAAAGCTCAGTAAGAAGATATAATTTCCATTTAAAATAACTGTATATGGTATAAAATATTTAGAAGTTTATCTGCTTAGAGAAACCCAGGAATTATAGAAACACAATTAAAAAACATTTTTCAGACAAATAAAGTCAGATTTAATCATTTGAAAAAAAATTAAATGCCTATGGGTAATCTGAGCTAATATAATAAAAATGAAATTCCTTTCTTTTACTTAATTTTAATTTTCAGGATTTGCTTTTATATGATTTTGATTTCTAAATTCCCTCCACTCCTTCCATGCCTCCGTCCTAACACAGCATGCAGTCTGATATATGTTACACATGTATGATCATATTAAATATATTCCTACATTACTCATGTTGTGAAAGAAGAATCAAAACAAAAGGGAAAAACCACAAGAAAGAAAACAAAACAAAACAAAGAAAAAAATTGTTTCCTTCAGTCTGCATTCAGACTTCACAGTTCTTTCTCTGGATGTGGATAGCATTTTCCATCATCAGTCTTTTAGTGTTATCTTAGATCCTTTCATTGCTGAGAAAGGCTAAGTGTAAAATGCCAGTCATTGCACAGTTGTTATTACCGCATACTGCATATTCCTGGGTCTACTCAGTTCACTCAGCATCATTTCATGCAAGCCTTTCCAGGTTTTTTTTTTTTTTTTTTTTTTTATGTCCACTTGCTCCCTGTTTCTTATGGTAGTATTATGGTAGTATTCCATTATATTTATATACCACTACTTGTTCATACATTCACCAATTGATGGGCATCACATCAAATTTCAATTCTTTGCCATCACACACACACACACACACACACACACACACAAACAAACAAAACACAACTGCTATAAACATTTTTAAACATGTAGGTCCTTCCCCATTTTTATGATCTCTTTGAGATACAGACCTAGTACTAGTATTACTGGATCAAAAAATATACCCAGTTTGATAGTCCTTTGTGGATAGTTTCAAATTGGTCTCCAGCATGGTTGGATCACTTCACAACTCCACCAACAATTCATTAGTGTTCCAATTTTCCCATACCATCTTCAATATTTATCAATTTCCTGTTTTGTCATTTTAGCCAATCTGATAGGTAAGAGGTGATACCTCAGAGTTGTTTTAATTTTCATTTCTCTACTCAGTCGTGATTTAGAGCATTTTTTATGTGACTATAGTTAGCTTTAATTTATCCCTTTGAAAACTGCCTTTTCATATCCTTTGACCATTATGACTCAGTTCTCTATGTATTTTTAGAAATGAGTCCTTTATCTGAGACACTGGCCTTAAAAAGTGTTTCTTAGCTTCCTGTTTCTCTTCTAAACTTGGTTGAATTGGCTTTGTTTGTGCGGGAAAAAAAAATTAATGTGATGAAAATTATCCATTTTGTATTTCATAATGTAGTCTATCTCTTATTTAACTGCAAATTCTTTCCTTCTCCATAGATCTGAAAGGTAATCTATTCCTTGCTCTCCTGATTTGCTTATGGTTTTAACATTTATGTCTAAATCATGTACCCATTTTGACCTTATCTTGGTAAATGGTATAACATGTTGGTCTTTGCATTGTTTCCTACTTTCCTAGTCTTTTTTTTTTTTTTTTTGGCAAGTAGTGAGTTCTTATATAGAAGTTGGAACCTTTGGGTTTAACAAAAATTGCTATAGTCATTGACTACTGTGTCTTGAGTACTTAACCTATTCCAGTTATCTACCAATCTGTTTCTTAGCCAGTACCAAATAGTTTGCATGTTTGCTGCTTCATAATACAGTTTTACATGTGGTACAGCTAGGCCATATAACTTTGCATTTATTTTAAATAATTCCCTTGATATTCATTGCCTTTTTTTCTTCAAGAAGAATTTTGTTATAATTTTTTTCTTACATATTCTCTCTATTTTTTTGGTATTTTTATTGGTATGGCGCTGAATAAGCTAAATTAATTTAGGTAGCATTGTCATTTTTATTATTATTACATATGTTATATTATGTATATTATATTTTATTATTAGCTCAGCCTACCCATGAGCTGAGCTCATGATATTTTTCAAGTTATTTAGTTATCAAGAAAAATATCAATATTGATATTTTTCAACTTATTTATGTCTGACTTTGTGTGAAAAATATTTTGTAATTGTGTTCATATAGTTCTGGGTTTGTCTTGGTGGGTAGACTCCCACATATTGTCTTCAGTAGCTTTAAATGGAATTTCTCTATGTCTTGCTGCTAGACTTTATTAGTAACATATAGAAATATCACTGGTTTGTGTGGGTTTATTTTATATCCTACAAATTGCTAAAGTTGTTTATTATTTCAAGTAGCATTTTACTTATTTCTCTAATATTCTGTAGGTATACTATCATCTTCAAATAGTGATACTTTTGTTTTCTCATTGCCTATTCTATTTTTTTCAATTTCTTTTATTTCTTTTATGACTAAAGCTAACCTTTCTAGAACCATATTTAATAACAATGGTGATAATGGAAATCCTTGTTTCATCACCACTCTTACTGGACATGTATCTAGGTTTTCCACATTATATATAATGCTTGCTGATGGTTTTAAATAGATGCTATATATCATTTTAAGGAAAGCTCCATCGATTCATATGCTTTCTCACATTTTTAATAGGAGTGGATGTTGCATTTTGTCAAAAGTTTTTTCTATATTTATTGAGATAATCATATGGTATCTGTTAGTTTTGTTTTTGATATTACCCATTATGCTAATAATTTTTCTAATATTGAACCAGCCTTGCATTCTTGGTATAATGGTCATTCCTGGTCATAACGTATTATCCTTGTGATAAGTAGTTGTAATCTCTTGGCTAATATTTTATTTAAAATTCTTGCATCTACATTCATTAGAGAAATTGGTCTATAATTTTCTTTCTCTGTTTTGACTCTTTCTGGTTTAGGTATCTGTACCATCTTCATATCATTAAAAAAAATTGGTGGGACTCTGCCTGTTTTTCCAGATAGTTTTGATGGTTTGGAATTTATTCGTCTTTAAACATTTGATAGAATTCATCTGTAAATCCATCTACCCCCAGAAACTTTTTTCTTATTGAGTTCATTGATGGCTTGTTCAATTTCTTCTTCTGAAATGGGATTATTTAAGTATTTTATTTCCTCTTCTGTTAATGTTGGCAATTTTTATTTTTGTAAATACTCATCCGTTACACTAATATTTGTCTAATTTATCAGGATACGATTGGGTAAAATAGTTCTTAATTGTGGTCTTAATTTTCTGTTCATTGCTGGTGAATTTATCCTTTTTATTTTTTTTTATTGACAATTTGTTTTTTTCTTTAATCAAATTAACCAAAGGTTTATCTATTTTATTGTTTTTTTCATAAATACAGCTCTTGGTTTTATTTATTACTTCAATAGTTTTATTAATTTTACTTTTGTTAAACTCTCCTTTGATTTTCAGAATATTTAATTTGATATATAATAGGTGATTTTTAATTTGTTCTTTTTCTAGCTTTTTTAGTTTCATGCCTCCAAAATGAAGTCTTCCTAAATTAATTTACTTATTCAGTTCTATATGAATATATCTAATTATTTTATTGAGCTTGAAAATATAACAACAGAATTCATCTGAAAGAACAAAAGGTCAAGAATATCCAAGAAATTAATGAAAGGAAAGGAAAGGTGGCTTACCCATACCAGATCTAAAACTATGTCATACAACAGCAATCATCAAAACTTTTTGGTAAGGGCTAACAAATAGAGAAGGAGAAGATTGGAAAAGATTAGGTGTCTTAGGATAAACAAATATCCCAAGCATTATACTAAGATACTAAGATACTAAGATAAGGTTAAAAGTGGTATGTGATTTAAATATAAGGTATGATACAATAAGCACAACAGAAAAGCAAGGCATATTTTACCTGTTAGATCTATGGAGAAGGGAAGAATATATGACCAAACCAGAGAGAGAGAACATTATGAAATACAAAATGGATAATTTTGATTGCATCAAATTAAAATGTTTTTGCACAAACAATGCCAATTCAACTAAGATTAGTAAGGAAGCAGAAAGCTGGGAAAAATACTTCATATCCAGCATTTCTGATAAAGGTCTCATTTTTCAAATATATAGATAGCAGAGTCAAATTCATAAAAATGCAAGATATTCCCTAATTATTAAATGATCAAAGGAAAAGAACAAGAGGTTTTCAGATGAAGAAAACAAAGCTTATAAAATAAGCTTTATGAAATAAATTATAGTTATATGAAAAATGCTCTAAATCACTATCAATTAGAGAGATACAAATTAACAACAACTCTGAGGTGCCACCTCACGCCTATCATATTGGCTAATATGACAAAACAGAAAAATGGTAAATGTTGGAGAAGGTGTGGGGAAATTGGAATACTAACGCATGGTTGGTAGAGTTGTAAACTGATCCAACTATTCTGGAGAACAATTTGGAACTGTGCCCAAAGCCTGTGCATATATGCTTTGACCCAGAAATACCACTTGTAGTTCTGTATTCCAAACAGATCATAAAAAAAGGGAAAATGACCCACAGGTACAAAAGTATTTATAGCAGTTTTCATGGTGGCAAAGAATTCAAAATTTAGGGGATGTCCACCAATTGGATAATGGCTGAACAAGTTGTGGTATATTAGTGTAACAGGGAATGCTATTATCTATGAGAAATGATGAATAGGCAAACTTCAGAAAAACCTGGAAAGACTTACACAAATTGATTCTGAGTGAAGTTATCAGAACAAAGAGAAGATTTTACATAACAACAACAATGCTGTACAATGATCATCTATGATTGATTTAGCTCCTCTCAGCAATACAGTGATCTAAGATAATTCCAAAAGACTCAGGATGGAATATTCTATCCACTTCTAGAAAAAGAACTGTGGAGTCTCAATACAGATTGAAGCATTATATTTCCACTTTTGTTGCGGAATTTTGTGAGGGTTGGTTTTGGCTTTTCCTTTTGTTCTGTTTCTTCTTTAACAACATGACTAAAGTAAAACTATGTGTGCATTTTTGTATATGCATATACATATGTATATATACATTGCATATACATATACATAACATATCAAATTGCTTCCCATCTTTGGAGGGAAGGAGAAAAATTTGAAACATTTTGAAAACTGTTTTTATGTATAATTGGAAAAATAAAATACTATTTATTAAAAAATTGTATGATAATTTTGATTTAGGTTATCTGAATCATGGTTGCCTTAGAGGCTTCACTGGGTCCTGTAGCTTGTCATAAACACTGGAACAAGCCAGATGTTGTACTTGGCACATTGTCCATGTGGATTATAGGGAGGGGTGTGCTGGAGTCAGCTTGAAACAGCTATCAAGAGTTGTTTACTAAATTTTCAGAATGAATATTTATGTCACAGAAATCAACAAATACTAAAAATCCGTATGTGTGTGTGTATATTTATATACGTACATACATACATACACACACATATACATATTGGACAGTTCATTATCTGCCAGGATACTACTGATTTTAGGGACTAAAATCTTTTGTTGAAACAGGGGATCTAGGTTTCATGTCTGGTTTAATAATTTACATATTTATAGTGTTATAAGAATAAAGAATTTTAAGAAGTCATTTTTTGTATGATTTTATTTTTCTATCATTTCCTGGGCAAACTGAGAAACTTCTATAAGGCTCCTTATAAAGCCTGGGCACATCATTTATCCCAAGTGACCCAAGAAACTGAGACTATTAATTTACAAATGAGTTGCTGAGCTTCTTCACTAGAGGGAGCTCTCCACACAGATGAAATCATAGATGGAAAGCAAGAAATAACCAGTGTAAGTAATTCTGTATTAGTTATTAGACTGAGAGACTCTCCCCTTTCCCACACCCTATAAACAAAATAAGAACAACAAAAGGTAGTTATAGTCCTCTTAGAAAATTTTCTAGAATAGAGTAAGTGAATATAAGAGAAAAAAAAAAATGGATTCTTTTCAAATGCCTAACTAGGCTATTTTGACCCTGGATACATCAAGGCAGAAACAAAATTCTTCTTGACTTTGAGGAACTTATATTTTTCTGAGATTGGGGTGAGTATAACATATACACAGGTAAGTGCATATAGGGTAAATTGAAGAGAAAGAGAAGAGAGTTAACCTAGACAAAGTCATGAGGATAGAAGAATTCTGAATTCATGTTAATTTCATTAGAATATAGAATACATAAAGAAGTGTCTTATGAAATATAGTTGGAAAAGTAGAAAGGGTCTGACTCTTAGAGTGCTTATATGCTTTCTTGTGGACTTTATGTTTTGTCAAAGTATTTAATAAGAACCTAATATATGTTAAATTCTTCACAAATATTGGTTCAAAGGATAATGACAAGTCTCAATGTTTTTAAGCAACTGACTAATCACATTTATGCCTTACGAAGCCTTTTTTCTTTTGGTCTCTTTTAAAAATGGCTTGGAGAGTTGAGAGAGTGGAAATGCATAGGTCAATCAGAGCAATGTTAGACTATTTATAGCAGTCTATTTGAGCAATTCAAATGAGAATTGTGGAGGGATTGGTCACAAGAGGTATTGCGGAGTTAGAAATGATGAGACTTGGCTACTGATTGGATACAAGAAGTGAGGATAAGTGAAGAATCAAGATGAACCTCAAATTTTAAAACTGAATGCCGAGAGGATTCTGTTAAGACGGTGGAGTAGGTAAAAAAAATTCCAACCTCTCCAGATTTCACCCACACAGACAAGACAAAATAGCCTCTCAATGTATGTAGAGCAATAAAAGTAAACACGAATTGGGGTAGAACAGTGGTTCTCAGAAACCAGAGAAGATCCAAAGAAAAATCCCTGGGCAAAGGATTGATCCCAATGAGAGTAAACACCTCCAGGCTAGTTTCTCTAATACAACAAGCTACAAGCCCTGGAGGTAGCTTGGTTGCCCCCTACCTCAGTCCCAACCACAGGAATTTTCACCTGTTAGATGATGTGGGGAGTCAGGCATCTGGGGGTGGGGGAGAGATTGAGGGAAATTTTGTTGATATTTTTATATGAAAGTCATCTCTCTCAGTATAGCTGAATTCATGATATTAGATGAGATCATCAAAAATAAAAAATAAATAAAAAAGAAGAAAAAAGGTGATGATCCAGATGGGAAAACAGGGGAGAACTATGAGGAAAGCCTGAAGGGTCTACTTTCAGAGAAACTGTAGAAAGAGAGATTTTGTAGGAGAAAAGGATTATCAACAGTCAGTCAAAATTTTTTATTAAATGACTACTATATACAGGGTACTGTGCTAAATGCTGAAGACACAAAGAGAGATAAAAGCTTGGGCCTGCTCTCGAGGAGCTCTGATGGGAAGACAATAAGCAAATCACTGTGTACAAACTAATACAAGATAAATAGGAAATAATCAGCAGAAGGAAGTCAGAAAATTAAAGTAGATCAGTAAAGTCTTCCTGTAGTAGGTAAGATTTAAGGTAAAACTTGAAGGAAATTGTGAGATGAAATGAGGAGAGAGGATATTCCAAGCACAGAGGACAGATAGCTAATAAAAACTTTTAGGGTCTGGAGATGGAGTTTCTTGTTTGAGAAATAGCAGAAGAGTATTTCAGAGTATCAGTGGGGTGTAAGATATAAAAAGGGGGAAAATATGCATGTTGTGGGGAAGGATTTCATCAACTGCATATATAATAACTAGATCACAAATGGAGAGAAAGATATCTATCAAGAAGTTGTTGATGGTCTTGGAGAAAACAATTTCTGGGAAGTGCTGGAATTGAGAAACCAACTTGCCAGTGCCCAGAAAGGCAGTAAAAAGTGAAGTGAGGAAAAATAACTGTTTCTGGATTTTTGACAGTGATAAAGAAAGATATAAGATTTGAGAGTTGGCACAGATAAATGAAAATTGATTTTGTTTTGTTCTGTTTATTGTTAAATGGGAAAGATCACTTTGCATCTTACTCTGAACAATAAAGGTATATTAGAGGCAACTAGGTGGCATATTAGCTAGAACACTGGGACTGAAGTTTTGAAGACTTGAATTCAAATATAACTTCATATACTTTAACTATGTGGCAGAGGATTACTTGATCCCTATTTGTCTCAGTTTCTTCAAATGTAAGACAGGGATCCCAAGTTATTGTGAGGATCAACTAAGATAGTGTAAATAAAGTGCTTAGGGCAGTGCACAGCACTTACTAGATATTATAGAAATGTTTATTCTCTTCCCTTCTATGTCCTCTCTCCCTTCATCTCTAATTTATTTTGTTGTTCTTAATTTTTGTCTTCTTTTTTGCATTGTATAGCATTTAAAAAGTTCAAGGGATATAATTTCTGGGTAATTAGTCATTTTATTAATAATGCTAGCATTTTAAGAAAAGACATCAGTGGCACTCTCAAATGCCAAGGACAATCATAGTGGTGGGCTAAAAGCTTCTGTGGCATTGGAGAACTGAGTATCTCAGAAGTTAGCAATCAACTCTGATTGGTCAACTAGTAATGAGAGAATGAATATTGCAATGATGGCCTGGAACAATTTTAATAAATTTTGATTATGACATTTACTTCTAAATTCCTCTCAGCCTTTGGCAATTCAAAAATTAAAAAAAAAAAACATCCCCACACAAACCTGAGTAGAACACAGTGGGATTAAATTCCTTATAAGGTTGGCTATGGACCAAGATTGAGGAGAGTTAATTCAGTCTCATCAACAATGTCCTTTAAGAGAATGAACTTTGAAATAAGAACTATAGAGAAAGGAGAAACTCTTGTATATCCCAGAATCATTGATTTCGAATTGGTTTCAAAATGGTTCTCCTATTTTGCTGATTTTTTTCAAGTTATAAGATGAGATATTAACTGGTGTGGAGTGTAATGTTACCTTTTCAAATAAAAACTTCACAACATCTTCATAAGTTGGGTATTAAAACATAATGTTTCATAACAAATCATAGAGATAAGTGCAGTACTATATCAAGGAGACTGAAGTTATACAGCACTGGTTTCAGTTACTGATCAGCAATTAGGAATAAAAGCTTAATTAAAGCATATTTCATACATGATATATATATATACATATATATTAATTTTATTTGCTTTCAATGTTCTACAATCACTACCATATAACTTAGATTATGTTCCCCTCACTCTCCCCTCCCTCTAGCCTCCCTCACTGAGATAGCATATAATCTATACATACATTCCTATTAAATACATTTTCACTGTAGTGATATTATATAGAAAAATTAAAATGAATTGGAGAAATCATATAACAATTCAAAACGTAATACAAAAGAAAATGATCTGCTACATTATGCAATTGAATTCCAAAGTTCTTTCTCTGGGTATGGAAGGCATTTTGCCTTAAAAAGCCATTGGGAATTTTTTTAAGTCCTTGCATTGCAATGTAGTTTCAAGTCTACCAGAAAAGCTCTCACACACTGTGGTTGTTGCTGTGCACAAAGTTCTCCTGGTTCTGCTCCTTTCCCTCAGCATCAGATCATATAATTCTTTCCAGGTGTCTCTGTTCATCATTTCTTATAGTGCAATAGTATTCCATTACATTCATATACCATAATTTATTCAACCATTCCCCAATTGATGGGCATTCCCTTGATTTCCAGTTTTTGGCCACCACAAAGAGGGCTGCTGTAAATATTTTTGTACATGTGAGATCCTTTCCCATTTTTATGACCTCTTGAGTATACAGTCCTAGAAGTACCATTGATGGATCAAAGGGTATGCACGTTTTTGTCGCCCTTTGAGCATAGTTCCAAATTGCTCTCCAAAATGGTTGAATCAGCTCACAACTCCACCAACAATGAATTAGTGTTCCAACTCTCCCACATCTTCTCCTGCATTTATCTTCTAACCATTCTGTCATGTTAACCAACATGATAGGTGTGATGTGGTATCTCAGAGCTGTTTTGATTTGCATCTCTGTAATCAATAGTGATTTAGAGCATTTTTTCATGTGACTGTGGTTATCTTTAATTTCTTCCTCTGAAAACTACCTGTTCATATTCTTTGACCATTTATCAATTGAAGAATGACTTGAAATCTTGTACATTTGACTCAGTTCTCTATATATTTTAGAAATGAAGCCTTTATCACAGACAATAGCTGCAAAAATTCTTTCTCAGTTTTCTGCATCCTCCCTTGCTTGCATTGGATTTGGTTGTGCACAAACTGTTCAGTTTAATGTAATCAAAATTATCCATTTTGTACTTCATAATGCTTTCTATCTTTTATTTAATCAAAAATTCTTCTCTTCTCCATAAATCTGATAAATACTCTAATCCTTGCTCCACTAATTGGTTTACAGTATCAGTCTTTATACCTATATCATCTACCCATTTGGACTTTAATCTTGTGTACAGCGTCAGGTGTTGGTCTTGCCTAGTTTCTGCCACACTGTATTCCAGTTTTTGCAGCAATTTTTGTGAAACAGTGAGTTCTTATTCCAGAAGCTGGGGTCCTTGGGTTTATCAAAAAATAGATTGCTGTATTCATTGCTTACTGTGTCTAGAGTACCTAGTTTATTCCACTTGTCTACTCTTCTGTTTCTTAGCTAATGCCAAGTGGTTTTGAGAATTGTTGCTTTATAATACAATTTGAGATCTGGTAGAGCTAAGCCACCTTCCCTAGCATTTCTTTTCATTGCTTCCCTTGCTATTCTGGACCTTTTATTCTTCTGGATGAATTTTGATATTATTTTTTCCAGCTCTAGAAAATAATTATCAGATACTTTGATTGGTATGATGCGAAAGAAGTAAATTAATTTAGGTAGAGTTGTCATTTTTATTATATTGGCTTGGCCTACTCATGAGCAACTGATGTTTTCCACTCACTTCAATCTGACTTTATTTGTGCAAAAAATGTCTTGTAATTGCGTTTATATAGTCCCTGGATTTGTTTTGGCAGGTAGACTCCTAAATATTTTATAGTGTCTATCCTAGCTTTAAATGAGATTTTTCTTTCTATCTCTTGCTGTTGGACTTTGTTAGTAATATATAGAAATGCAAAAGATTTGTGTGGGTTTATTTTGTAACTTGCAACTTTAACAAAGTTGTTTATTATTTCAAGTAGTTTTTTACTTGAATCTCTGGGATTCTCTAAGTATATCATCATATCATCTGCAAAGAGTGATAACTTAGTTTCTTCTTTGTCTATTCTAATTCCCTCAGTTTCTTTATCTTCTGTAATTGCTACAGCTAACATTTCTAGTTACAATAGTGAATAATAGTGGTGATAATGGAAATCCTTAGTTCACCCCTAATCTTATAGGAAATGTATCTAGCTTATCCCCATTACAAAAAATCCTTCTGATGGTTTTAGGTAGGTACTTCTTGTTATTTTATGGAAAGTTCCCTTTATTCCTATGTTCTCCAGTGTTTTTAATAGGAATGGGTGTTGTATTTTGTCAAAAGCTTTTTTCTGCATCTATTAAGATAATCATGTGATTTCTACTAGTTTTGTTGTTGATATGATCAATAAAACTAATAGTTTTCCTAATATTGAACCAGCCCCACATTCCTGGTATGAATCTTACCTGATCATAATGTATTAGTCTCACGTTAAGTTGCTGTGTTCTTTTTGCTAAAATGATTGAAAATTTTGGCATCTATATTCATTAGAGAAATAGTCTATAATTTTCTTTTTGTGTCTCCCTGGTTTACATGTCAAAACCATATTTGTAGCATAAAAAGAATTTCAGAGGACTCCTTCTTCCCCAATTTTCCCAAATGATCTATATAGTATTGGAATTAATGGTTCTTTAAATATTTGATAGAATTCACTTGTAAATCCATCCGACCCTGGAGATTTTTTTCCTAGGGAGTTCATTGATGGCTTATTCAATTTCTTTTTCTGAGGTGGGGTGTTTTAAGTATTCAATTTCCTCTTCTGTTAATCTGGGCAATTTATTTTTTTGGAAAATACTCATCCATCTCCTTTAGATTGTCAAATTTATGGGCATAAAGTTGGGCAAGGTAATTTCTAACTATTGTTTTAGTTTCCTCCTCATTGGAGGTGAGTTCTACCCTTTCATTTTTGATATTGCTAATTTGATTTTCTTCTTTCTTTTTTTTTAAATCAAATTGACCAAATGTTTATCAATTTTATTGGTTTTTTTCATAAAACCAACTCTTACTTTTACTTATCAGTTCAATGGTTTTATTAATCTCAGTTTTATTGATCTTTACTTTGGTTTTCAGTATTTCCAATTTGACATTTACTTGGGAATTTTCAGTTTGTTATTTTTCGAGCTTTTTCAGCTGCATGCCCAATTTATTGATCCCTTCTTTCTCTATTTTATTCATGCAGGCATTCAAAGATATAAAACTTCCCCTAAGAAATGCTTTTGCAGTATCCCATAAGATTTGGTAGGTTGTCTCATTATTGTCATTCTCTTGAATGAAGTTGTTGATTGTTTCTATGATTTGTTGTTTAACCCACTCCTTCTTTAGGATTAGGTTATTTAGTTTCCAATTCATTTTTGATCTCTCTTTCCATAGACTTTTATCACACATAATTTTAAATGCATTATGATCTGACAAGTATGCATTGACTATCTCTGCCTTTCTGCACTGGATTGTGAGGTTTTTATGCTCTAGTACATGGTCAATTTTTGTATGTGTGCCATGTACCACTGAGAAAAAGGTATATCACTTTCTAACCCCATTCAATTTTCTCTGGAGATCTATCATAACTACCTCATCCAGAATTTTATTCACCTCTTTACTTTTTTCATTGTTTATTTTAAGGTTAGACTGGGGTCCCACACTAGTATAGTTTTACTGTCTATTTCTCCCTATAACTCCTTTAACTTCTGTTCTAAGAATTTAGATGCTATACCACTTGGAGCATATATGTTTAGTAATGATATTGCTTCATTTTCTATGGTGCCTTTTAGCAGGATATAATTTCCTTTTTTATCTCTTTTTATTAGATCTTTTTCTGCTTTTGCTTTGTCTGAGATTAGGGTTGCTACCCCTTCTTTTCTTACATCAGATGAAGTACAATCTATTCTGCTACAGCCTTTTGCCTTTATCCTGTGTATATCCCCCTGTTTCAAATGTGTTTCTTGTAAACAACATATTGTTGGATTACAGCTTTTAATCCATTCTGTTATCTTTTTCTGTTTTATGGGAGAATTCATCCCATTCTCATTGACAGTTATGATTACTATCTGGCTTTCTGGTGGGCCAATAATTGTTAAATTTTCTCTCCTGGATCTATTTTCCAGGTCAGTTGTTTTTCCAATTAGATATTTTACATTTTACATTTAAATTTTCTTCTATCATTACATTCTTTAGATTTTTTTTTTGACTGGTTCTTGAAGTCTCATAGAGTCATTAGCTTCTATTTGTCCAATTCTAATTTTCATCAAATTGTTTACTTCAGTTAACTTTTGCATCTCCTTTTCCATCTTTCCAATTATTCCTTTTAAGGAATTATTTTCTCCAATTAATTTTTGTACATCCTCTTCTGTTTGTCCAATTTTCCCAGTTAGGTTTCATGTTTCCTTTTCCATTTGTTCAGTTTTCCTTTTTAAAGAGCTGTTCTCTTCAGTGAATTCTTTTTTTGTACTTTCAATATCATTGGCTATTTTTTCCTCTATTTCCTTCTTGAGCTGTTCCAGGAGTGCTCTGCTGTGCCTGCAAGCAGTTCATGGTCCTTTCTGAAGTTTCAGATGGAAGTACTGTCTCAATACTGACCTCTTTGGTGGACGTGTTTTGGTTCTTGTCCCCATAGAACGATTCTATGGTGTTTTCCTTCCTCCTTTGATTCTTGCTCATGATGGTAATGCTTTGTGTGTTATGGCCTCTGGTTCTATCAGCTAGACTCTAAAGAACTTGGTGTTGAACTGGCTGGTGTCAGAAAGCAAAGGCAGCTGTTTGTGTTTCCTGGATTAGCCCTGCAGCTAGCTTGTTAAGTGTGGGGGAAGGGTGTCTGTTCATAGGAGATCTCTTCAGTTGAGCTAGAGCAAAGGCAAGCTCAGTGCTTGGTGATCCTGGCTGCCTTCCTGTTTCCCCTGGAGCACTGAGGCACACCTGGGTCATAGTGAGAGGCTCCACACCTCTGGAGCTCTGGCTGTCTGGGACAGCTCTGTTCCTTAGCCACAGTAAGTGGAATATTCCTTTTCTATTTTCCTAGCCTCATGTGCTATGAGACTGTTTGCCCCATCTGCTGATCCAGGATTTTTCTGGGAATATATTTTATGATTCTTGCAAGGTCAGCAAGGGGAAAGGGAGAGAGCATTTACTGATCACTCCACCATTTTGGCTTCTGGAAGTTCAAGTTGGTGACTACAGACATTTAATCAGAGAGTTGAAAGTCTCCACACAGCTGCTTCAGATACCTGGGCCTCCTTCCACAGCTCTCACTTGCTTTGCTCATCTTGACTATCATCCTGAGCTGCTATCCCACCATGTCACTGCTTCCTCAGAACTTCCTGGGCTTTCCTCTTCAGCCGTGCTGTGGCAGGGACACTCTGCTGTGTGCTGTATATTCCTCCACCCTGGTGGAATAGATTCTTCCCATCTATCTTCCAGTCTGTTTTAGACTATGAAACTGCCACAGTCTGCATCCCACTTTACTCTGCACCTCCAAAATTTGGTCATATTCTCTTTTTAGAGGTATCCGATGGAGTTTATTTGAGAGCTTTGGTGAGTAGTTCCTCTCACTCTGCCATCTTGACTCCCATACTTGAAATATTATAAGATGGATTACCACAAAGAATAATATTGTTAGTTCCTTCTTACACTGTTGCAAACCATATGATTTTTCTCTTTGATTTCTGTGACATTTTCCTTTAAAACAGGGTTGTCTATTAGATGTGTGACCTTGAAAATATCAACTTCCAGGAGCAGTTTCACTACATTTTCTGAGGTTCAGAGGAATTTAGATTCTAGAAGGGATCTTAAAGACCATCAAGTTCAAACATTGTATTTTAAAGGAAACTGGAACCCTAAGATATGAAATGACTTTCCCAAAGTCACTTAGCTAGCTAGTTACAAAACCAAACCAAATCAAACCCAAAAGATTCAGTTTTCTTGGCCTTTGGCTACTATTTTAATTTCCCTAGCCTTGTTTCTAGAAGCTGTTACATCTTAATAAGTATGTTTTTAAATGAATCGAAATTGTTAATTCAGGATCTATAAAGCTCTATGTTGAAAGCTATGAGAAAGGAGTTGACATAGCCTTATCTTCAAAGTGCTAACATTCTGATAGATGAGTTATACAGATACCTACAAAAACATCCAGCTTCCAACCCAGTAGATATTCCCCATACTGTAAAGCAGAGTGCCTCCCCTGCCAAATGTGCATATATTTTTGCTAACAGAGTAGTGCAAATCCATGTTGATTTTGAGAACCAGGAATCAGAATACTAAAATACCTTGGCAAATATTTTTTCTCTGCTGTAACTAATCTAGCTTTATTCTATTCTCCTGTACAATTATCACTCCAGCTACACCTTCAAGTAATGTGTTGATGTACTGTCTTAACAATGCAAATAGTTGCAACAGGGCATCCTTCAATAACCTTAAAGAAGAAAAGTAAACTAGGAAATGTGTGCTATTAATAGAAAATGTGAGCATCCATTTTTTTTTGCTGTCATGTGGACAGAAAAAATATATTTTGAAATTATTTAAATGGCCTTTTAAAAACAAGAATGTGATACACTAAATAGTTTAAATATCTCATTTAAATCATAAAATGTTTACTTGCTGTTACTGACATATTTTCAAAAAATATGCAATAGTTGTCTAAATAGCCAATAAAATGGTTTAATGTCAATGGGGTTCAATTTTCTTTATCTATAATGTAAGTAGATTGGAACAGATGATCTCTAATTTTTTTTAGTATGTAAATTCCTGTGAACATATATATATCTTTTTACTTTAGGTTTTAGAAAACTGCCTAAAGAGTTCAGTGAACTTGTTCACTCAGTAGCCAAGAATTTATTCTTCAACAATATTTTCCAATGATTCCTATTCTATGTTAGGCATTGTCACAATTCTCTTCCAGAAAATCAAGCCTATATGCTGTTTTCTGAACACTACATTTCATCTTCCACTTCTGTGAACTTGTATATCCTGTCTCTCATGTCTAGAATATATATTTTCTGAGTAGTTTTGCTTTGTCTGTTTTTGAATCCAGAACTTCCTTCAGCTAAGGTGCTAATAAAGTAATCACTGTTTATTAGTATTCCCCCTTTCTTCAAGTTATCATGAATATTTTTAGTTTTTGCAGATATTGTTTCTCTTCTAGTAAAATGTAAGCTTCTTGAGGTCAGGGACTCTTTTTTTTTTTTCATTTTATCTTTATATTCCACTTCCTAGAAAAGGGTGTGGAAATTGACTCATGTTAAATGCTTGTTAAATTAAATATATTCATTCTCTTCAAAAGTTAAGGAAATGAGTTTTAGAAGCTCATATGTTTGTATCACATGACAAAGATGGCTTATCCCAATAATCCTGTGATGTAGGTAGTTCCGATGTTAACCTCTAACAGATAAGGTTCAAGTCAAAGCTTTTCACTTATATGTTACTCTATACATCCCCAAACTTCCAAATTGTGTTGCAGTTAATGATTGTGCTTCTGTAACTCCTATTTCTCTGAAAAGCATAGCTTAACTTATCTACATCTTATTTATCACCTTTGTATTGTAGCAAAGTATTAGTGTGTGTGCCTATACATGAATAAGCAATATATGCTTCCTTTTTCTTATCAATATTGCATGCTATAAATAGAAATTTTTGGTATAGTAGTAAGAATAATTTTTCATTCACTTTATATGCACTCTGTAAGCACCTTGAAGAATGCTTCACTTCTAGGACGTGTTTCTGTTAAATAAGAAGTGACTGTTAAAATAAACAAAAGCATTTCTCCATAATGGGAACTCAGTTTAATCTCTGGCAACAACAATAATAATAATAAACATTTTATATTATATTAAGCTTTTCAAATGCTTTTCATACATTATCTTTTTAAATCATTTAGTGATCCCATTTATTGATATCTTAAATCATTTTGTTAAGGAGATAACTAATTCGTTAGGTTGAAGAAACACATTTGGATATTAAAGTAGGGCTTTGCACTCCTGAATCAACAGCTTGTTAAAGTAGTATTTGTTAGTACTAAACAGCCTTAATTAGTTGAATTGTATGACTAGCTGCCATTCTAGTGGTATAATTAATGAAAGGCAAAGATTCTGAGAAATATATATTTAGTCATTGCTCTGAGTTCTCTCCTCTACCACTACTATTACCCAAGGTGGGTGAGTGGGGACTGCCACATTTAGTAAACATGGTCATTTTGAGTGAACTCAAAAATTAAGTAGCAGTTTGTAAATCTAATTTACCAAATGTAATAGATAATTCTGTTGACTATTTTCTGTCTGGAATGTTGATCAGAAAACAAATTGATATCATTAGGTTTGAAACAAAAAAAGCTAGCTTCATTAGTTGTTCTTCTAAGTGACCCTTGGAAAGAAGTTTGGAGTTGTTTTCCCACATTTCAGATGGAAAAGAAGAGATTTCTTCAGCCTTACATTACATGTCCCCAAACTACCATTATACAGAAGCCTGGTGAAAACCCAATTGTGTATTCTGTACATTCAGTAACTGTCCAGGTTCTGTGTTTTTCAGCTTTGTTACAGTATACAAATTGGAAAATAGAGCTGTTTGTAATATCCTCAAGCTGCTGGAAAAGATTTTAAATCTATCACAAAGTTATCCAGGCTGTTTTCACCCAACCTGGCAAAAATAAATACTTGATAAGAGAGCCAAATAAAACAAAGGGGAAAAGTTCCTTTCCTTTGTTGATATTATATTATGCTCACTTAAAAATCCTTAAACTTATTCTAGATGTAAACAATATTTTACCAGTGGATTTACACAAGGCTTTTATTATCAAAAAAGGTCAGTATTTCATACAAACTCTTCAGTCTGACATTTTTGCCCTTTGAAGGTTAATGTCTATTGACGTAGTGCTATGGCTCAACATTAAGCAACAAAAGGGGACACCAACAATACCAAATTCTTATCTGAAAGACAAATGGACATAAGCAATCATTTTGAATATTTCATCAATGAAATTTAGGGTTGTTAGTAGTCTCATTTTTAATTAGTAGCAATAGTCATCAGTTTTAATAGCAAATTGAAATAAAAGGTTTATTTTGCATTTGGACAATGAAATCACTTCAGTTTAATATATTCTAAGAAATTCTTCCTTTTTGAGGTGGGAGAAGAAGCTCAGTAGTTGAGGGTAATAGTGATCAAAGATTCAGAATTGGAAGGAACTTTAGAAGCCTTCTAGTTCTTTACCTACATTTTATATAAAAAAACTAGAACTCATAGAGTTGGAGTGATGTGAATAATATCATAAGAATAGTAAATTATAAGTCAAAGATTTGAACCTAGCTATCCTGATTGGAAGCCCAGTATTCTCACTATTTTCCTTACATTATTTCCCTAAAGTAGATACTTCCCTTCTCTTTAATTTACATTATTTTAAAACAGTTGGTATGTTGACTGCCTTATTAAACCTTTTCCATTATGGTAATTCATGTATTTGTTAAGCTACTGAATGTCTTTTTTGCCCTTTTACCACCCCAGATTTTGGGTCAGAACTTTTTGAAAGTTACTGAAAAAGATACTGAAATGGTTTCAGGGTAGAAAATATGATAGCTTAAGAAAATGAAGTAGTAAAAATGAAGTAGTAAAATCTTCCAAACAGAGAGCATGAAACAAGTTTGGGAAAGCAGATGTCAGTCAGTTGAGTGGACTAATAGTAAAAACCCAGTGGAGGAGGAAAAAAAAAAAACAGAGGGTTACAAAGGAACAGTGGATATAAGAGAAAGTTAACTCTTTTGGAAGTTGTAGAAATTAGATTGCCTAGAATCAGTAGACTGGATCATATTCAACATTCATTGAGAACAGTTCATACTCTGAACATTAATTTGTTACTTCATTCCATAGTGGTCTGTTCTAATGTCTCATCAATATTCATAGAGCCTATGGTGGCCCTGAATATACCAGCTCCCTTAAACAAATCACAAGCAGACCCCCTTAAACAAAATCACAAACAAGCTTTTTCACTCACACTAGCCAGCTGCCTGCTTGCCTGCATCCTTCCTAGCTCTGAGTAGACTCTGACTAGTTTCCTCTCATCTCTGCTCTAGTTCTGTCTCTTCCCAATAAGCATAATTATATTAACAATAAGCAAAAATACATTATCAATACATTTGGCCTCAAGATCTTTCTTTTCCATTATGTAGATCAATACGGCAATTGGTATCAACCATACTTTAACAGCGATAACAGAAAATAAGCAAACTAAACAATATCTTAGGCAACTGGTATCAACAGAACTACAATATAACAGGGATCACACAAAATAAGTACATAAAACAATATCTTAGGGTGGGGCTTGAGCACAAGCACTCCGTCATCCCCTTCTTGAACAAATGGGACCCAAAATATTGGGGTAAGGGTTTTGAAAACTTCCCTTTTTGAAATTTCTCTTTTCTTTTTGAAAACTTCTCTTCTTCCATAGCTATTTCCTGCTGAAATTGAACATAGAGCTGTCCCTGCCCCAAGAGATCCCATTCCAGATGTCAGTTCCTCAGCTGGCATCTGGAGCATGGTCGATGCCAGGTCCCGAGGTGACCTAGCACACTGGAACGGGATGAGAGGGAGCCATCCAGCTTAAGCCATCAGGCATCTGCAGGTTGATGGTACTACTAAACCTACAGAAAACAAATATGGTAAACAAAGTGAACAGACAAAAAGAAGATAATAACCAGAAGAAGAGTAGATATAGGGTTAGCCATGCTTCTGGAGTCCATGGACCCACTATCATAGCCTCATTCACTATTGTTTAATGTTTTCTAATTTGCAGCTTTGCAGTCATCATTTTGGTTAGAGGTATCCTTTCTTTAATCTGAAGGGGACCTGGCTAATCTCCCATTCTCCATACAGGTGTGAAGAACTTTAATACAATGTTTCAGAAGGATCTGTAGGGGCAGTTCTCATCTCTCTACTCAGTCTAAAATCAACCCTCTTTTCTTGATACATTTTGTATAGTTCATTAGTTGGAATGCCATTTATTCTTATAAAATCTACCCATGCTCTCAATAGAGTAGTAAACAGTTCTTTCCCTGTCAATCTATTCTGGCTTTGAATCTGCTAGCAATTTATTCTTCTTTCTGAAGGAAAGTTATCTTTTTCATTGATTCTCACCATCCAAGATACCAACTTTTCTCCCATCCTTTGGGTGAACTGACTCAAAATATCTGTGACCTCCTACTCACTTACCTCCTCACTTACCTCCCCAAACACTGTGTAGCTCCTTTGATTCTCCTCTTGTGCTTCTGCCTGAGAAGCCACACACACACTCTTTTTCATTACTTTTTTCATTTTTTTGTGAGATAAATTAACAACTGTTTCTTCTACCACCTGTGTCCTTCCAGCTTGCTCTTCTAAAAGAGAATTTGAACGTTGCAGCATTAAAAGCTTCTCATGCAAACTAGTCAACTCCCTTTCCATCTGAGCTTCCCCTTCCAGCAGCTTATCTCTGCTTTTGCATATAATTCGATAGCTTATTAACAATGCCCATCCTCTTCTATATGCCCCTATCATTTCTTTCCCTGTTCTATTGGAATTACTGGCAAACATCTTTCTAAGTCTCTGGGTTTTCCCTTCTGTAGCCTTGGTTCCAGTTCTCATAGAGCCCTGTGCCTTTAGCCCATTCTCTTGCTAGGGAGGAATAAGACAAACGCCCCCAACCTGGGACATCCATTTCTTCCTCTGTCTCCTCTGCGTTTCTTTCTCCAAATAGAAGTCTGATATTTTGTGATCTCATTCTTATTGCCATTTGAAGTGCCAGTGTGATATTCACAGTACCTATGGTGGCCATGCATATGCCAGCACAATTCTGAATCATGAAATACAACAGACTCTCCACATTGAAGACAGAACCAAAATATTTATTCAGACACCAGAAAGTCAAATTCATCATAGTAAGAAAAATCCATACACAATAACAGTTCAGAGAACAACACCATCCCCAAGCCTTTCTCCTGCTAGGCTTCCCACTAACCATATCCATTAAACAAATCATAAGAAGGCCCCCTTAAACAAAATCACAAACAAGCTCTTTCACTTGCCAACCACCTACTTGCCAGCATCCATCCTACCTCTGACTAGACTCTGACCACTTTCCTTTCAGCTCTGCTCTAGTTTTACCCCTTTCTATTCCACCCTTTCCTGTTCTACCCATTCAGCAAGCTCCTCCCACCATAGGTTCCATGTGACTCAGACTTCCATATGACCCAGGCAGGTCACATAGGCTTATTAACAGATGAGAAAGATCTTCCCATTAAGAAGCAAAATTACATTACAATAAGCAAAAATACATTATCAATACAAATGGTTCTATGGTCTCAAAGTCTATGCCAGTAAAATATAAGCTCTAACAGATTTTACCAAGCTGGAAAGACTTTATATATAGCCTGGTGATAAATTTCACTCCTGTCATTGGAGGAGAAGAGAAACAAAGCTATTATGCTTATTAGCAGGTTGTATCTAGAAATTGTATAATGATAAGTTTAATGGGTTACAAAAACCATAGAAATCACTCCTATGTTTTACTAAAAAAAGACCAGGGGAAAAGATTTCCCTAACTCTGTTCACTAAGGAAGATCCCAATAACTAATAATAATGATATTTATATTCATAGAATATGTTAAAATTGGAAAAAAATATTTTGTATTACTTTTTTGGATACCTGCTAAAGCCTTAAGAAAAGCAGCTAGGTGGAAAAATAGTTAGAACATTAGCCCTAAAATCAGGAAAAGCTGAGTTAAAATCTCGCTTTAGACACTAGAAAGCAGTGACATACTGGACAAGTCACTTAACCTTGATCTGCCTTGGTTTCTGGAAAATGGAGAAAATAAAATTATCTACTTCCCAGGGTCCTAGTGAGAATTAAATGATAAATCATTTGTAATCATTATAGTTCGTGATGAATCATAGGTGCTTAATGAATGCTGCTTCCTTTCCTTTTTACTTTCCTTGTGTCCTTCCTTTGGGGCAAGTAAAGTAATTGTATGACTTTTCCAGAGTTATACAGCAGTATAAGTGGAAATGGTAGGATTTTAACCCATATCTTTTGACTCCAATTTCATGTTTTTCTACTACTCTTTCATTATATCACATGCTGTTTTCACAGAAAAATTTATCAGTTTTATGTACCCTTGCCTCTATCTGTGGTAATAGAAAGTGATCTAATAAATTACTGAACTTTTGTTTGTTCCTAATGACTCAAAATGCAAAAGCTCTTGAGGATGGAACGTTTTTCTTCTAGACATCTTAGAGGGTCACAGCTTTAAGTCAAAGGCATATATCTGTAATGATGCAATGTCATGAGTGGAAAATAAAATTTTGGATGAGAGGTCAGGCCTTCTTCAATCTATTAAAATTATAGTAATTTATGAACCATCTCCTCCTTTTGAACTATATGTAAATTTAATCCTGGATGTGACACAGTTTTTCTAGAAAGGCTCTGAATGAATCTGGAAAAAGGTGTTTTGGTGGTGGTCATGAAAGCAAAAAGCTACTTTAAGAATAGAATTCAGGTTCCCCAGTTGATAAACAGTCAAATGATATGAACAGGCAGTTTTCAGAGGAAGAAATTAAAGCTCTCTATATATGAAAAGAAAATTCTAAGTACTTATTGATTAGGGAAATGTAAATCAAAATAACTATAAGGTAGCACATCACACCTAGCAGAGTGGCCCACATAAGAAAATAAATGCTGGAGAAGATGTGGGAAAGTTGGAGCACTAATTTATTGTTGGTGGACTGTGAGCTGATCTAACCATTTTGGAGAACAATTTGGAACAATGCCCAAAGGACTATGAAAATGTGCATACCCTTTGACCCAGCAATACCCTTTCTATGACTACATCCTAAAGAGATCATAAAAATGTGAAAAGGTCTCACATAAAGTAAAAATATTTAAAGCAAGAACTGGAAATCGAAGTGTTGCCCATCAGTTGGGGAATGGCTGAACATGTTGTGGCATATGAATGTAATGGAATACTATTGTGCTATAAGAAAGGATGAACAGGTAGACTTCAAAAAAACCTGGAAAGATTTATATGAACTGATGCAGAGTAAAGGAGCAGAACCAAGAGAACACTGAACCCAGTACCAGTTACAGTCTATGATGACTGATTTTGATAGACTTAGCCCTTCTCAGGATTGTAAGGACCTAAAATAATTCCAAAGAACTCACGATGATAAATGCCATCCATATCCAGAGAAAGAACTATGGAGTCTGAATGCACAACGAAGCAGACTATTTTGTTTTGTTTTGTTTTTTCTTTTCTTTCTGACAGTTTCTCCCGTTCCTTATAATTTTCCTATACAGCATGACTAATGTGAAAACATGTTTAATAGAAATGCATATGCAAAGCCAGTATCAGATTGCAGGTCATCTTGGGGAAGGAGAGGGGTCAGGAAGGGGAAAATTTAAAACTTATGGAAATGTTGAAAACTAAAAATAAATAAATTAACTTAAAAAAGAATAGAATTCAAAGTAGGTAGATAAAGGGATGATTGTCCCCCTCTTTTAAGAAGAAACAAGTGGCATTTCCCTTCAAATAAAAAGTAGAAAATCAGGTTCAATGTATTTTAATCAGTTCCATTCTAATCCATAACTCTTGCATTCATTTTTCAAGTCTCCAAGACCAGCGTTTGATAAATTCAAAGGGAGGTTAATTTTCTCTGTTCTTATCTCAGTCGTTAAAATATAAAAAAAAAAAAATAGATGTTTCAATCTCAGCAAGGCATTTTGGTTTGAATTTCTGGATTCTTTGCCTACCTAGGATGAGTAAAAGAATACAAAACTGATTATCTAAGTAGTTCCCTGACTGTTTGCATATGACAAATGTAAAACTGTCCATATTAAAAATTTATGTTTTCATTTCCAAAAGAATATATTTTTAAATGAATTCTTATTAAATGTAATTTACATGCTTTGATTTCAGCATGGCATAGTGAAATTCTGCTCTTTTGGAGTCCAGGGACCTAGGTACATACCTAGTTCTACTCTGTACTTTATGCTTGACCTTGAACAGTAAGCTCAACTTTTCCAGGGTCCTTTTCAGGTTTAAGTTTATTTTAACTTCATATCCACTACTGAATTGCATTTTTATTAAGGGAAGCTATCATCTTCTCTTTAAATCATTACAGAAAATGTATAATGACCAGGGTCTAGTGATAACTTAATGAAATTCTTTTTTTTAAGTTTGACACTTTTATGACATAAATGATACTTACAAGAATGAATCTCTCTCTGCATATATATATATATATGTAGACACACATGCATACATACATGTATATAATATACATTTATATAGAAACATAAAATGCATTGAAGAAATAGACTGAATTTTAAAAAATTGCAATCAGACCTGGTAGTTGAATGATGCCATTTTAATACATTTGAAAATCAAGTCCCAGAAGTAGGATTTTTTTTTCTCCTTGATGAAGCAGCATTTAGCATTTTCTGGAGATAGGGTTGTCAGGCAAATACCATTTATAGATCCCCTGTCCTCATTTATTTTGTCAAGATATTTAAAAAAAAAGATATCCTCCATGAAGAAGGTGAACTATTTTTTTTAAAATCCTAGCTATGAATAACAACTTCCATTTCATCAGAAGGGAGTACCTTTGCATGGTTATACATACATCTTCACTTCAGATTTTTAAATATTTTGTCATGTCACTTTGAGTTAACTTTCTAGTATCCCTTTTGTACATACAGAGTTTATTTTACATGGTTTATTTGGGGCCTGCTCTGTTGTAGAGATCAGCATAAATGCTTTCACTTTGACCTAGATTCCTCCTGGTAATGGAAGTAAGAAGCAAAAATTGGGGGGTAGCATGATGGGAGCAAAGTGAAAAAGGGGAAATTGAAGGCAATGAATTTGATGTGTTCAGGCTGGAAAGCTGTTCTTTTAAAGCTACATAGGCTTTATTCGTATATATCACACATATCCCAGTGCTCCTGAGGAGAGGCCAAAGTGCTGACATGACACTTTGGCTGAGCTTCTATAAGTGAAATGAGTTTAAAAGCAATTGAGACTGTAGCATAAAGGCAAGCCCAGGAGGCAGTTCGTAGGTGATTACATTACACTTTCAGACTTCCTTTTTACTCTGGATGTAGGTCTGGGAGAGACTGGGGAATTGCTTCCAATTCAGTCAATAATGAACCAGTCAAACTTTAAGAAAAGAGAAGGTAGAACCTGGGCTAGTCTGTCTTAAAGACTATGACTGAAGCAGAGAAATAGCATGGTGTCAGCAATCCCTCCTCTACAAGAGCTGAGTATTTTGGTAATATCAAATAAACATTGATAATAGCACCTTCACTTCTTTATGCACAACTCAACAGATGCTGAAGGTGAACCATCTTGCCAGGAGCAGACAGTGGAATCAGTATCTAAATATTTCTGACTTTAATGAGACCTAGAAGATTCAGTATTGGCAATTAGATGATCCAAATTCAGACCTCACCTTTTCCTTTGATAAGGTAATGACATACTCTTGGAGAAGCCCATGATCCACATTGACATGTGAGTGAATGTGCCACTCTTACCCAATTTCAGTAACCATAATATATAGGAAAGAGTTTAGATAAAGATTTTAAAAACCAGAAAAAATAAAAACCCTTAATTCAGCCATTATAAGTTACAAAAGTAGCATTTTGTTTTTTTGCAGTATTTGTTGTATCTGAATCAGTCTTTCCTGAAGGGTAAGCACTCTTGATATAAGCTACATTTGAGGTTCAATAATATAACATGACATTATTGGCTTCATAATTTGAAATTTTAAAACATACACTTACAAACAGCCAGGGACATGATCTCACATGGACTTTTCCTTAGACATCTATTTATTATATGTATTTTTAGTTAAAGTCAAATTTTGACTTTTACTTAGTTAAGATCATAATAAATATAATAAATATTACATAACATTTTATGGTCCACAATCTGACACATTTTCCAATGCCTTAGTTTTTAAATTTCAAGAAAGCCAAAGGCCAGACAATATCATGCACACTTTCAAAATATGTTGAGGACTATGAACAGCATTTCAGTTCTAACCAATCTCCATTTCCTCTAAGTTTGCTGAAGCTATAATGATACCGATTATAGTGAGTCTATTTTTGTGAAAAATTGAGCAAAATATGGAAGAAACTGATGCAAAATTAAATGATCCGGACCAAGAGAACAATATACATTATAACTACAATATAAATGAAAAGTTTACTAGAAGAAAACTGAAATTTGAAAACGGGGTGGGGGAGCAGCAACCTATGAATAACCAATATTAGAAATTAAAGAATTCTATACATTGTCAGAAAAAATTCCATATCAGACACTTTTCATTGTTTTTCTTTTGTGTTTTTCACAAAAGAGGACTTAGTATGGATAAAGTTCAGAGAAATTACTTTTATATAAAGACCAAAATTATCTATCAAAATAGTTTTTTTTGGAGTGATGATAACTCTTTCTTTCCATTGGGAAGGACATTGGTAGCGTATCCTTTCAATCTGAAAGGGGAAGAGAAAGCTTATCTTTCAACACTTATAGAGGTAGAGCAGGATTATCTCTTTCTTTAAAAGTGAATTTTTGAAAAATACAACCTTCTTTTAGTGGGGATAATATTGAGAGACTATGAATAAATTAAAAACAGCCATGAAATTATTTTAGGGAAACAGGGAAAATATTACATTTAGTGTACATTATATGCATGGACCTGCTCCTTTTGACTATTTCTTAACAGGATAATAAGATATCTGCTGTCTCCCTTGGGCATGTGTCCAGTTTGAGACATATAACCTTCTAGTGCCTATTACACCAGAAAACGCCTCTCTCTTTTTGGTAATTCATTCATTTTTTAAATGATACTATCAGAAAGATTAAGAAAGACTTGCTAAAGGCAAGTTGGTAGGTGTTGGGACTGGAAGCTCAATTCCGTGTGGACAGTCTCGGGCAGGTAAAAGTGGGACTTCTAAATCTTAGAGTCTTACGAGGCCCTCCATGAACAGCGGGGGTTCGAGAAGGTCAGACCGAGCTAGCTTGGCTAGCTCGGGTATTTCCGCCTCTCCGCCGGAGATACCTGATGGGTGGAGTCTCCCTGCCCTCGAGGTCATCCCGGATTGGAGCACACCTAGTTACCTAACAGCACGGTATTGAGATGCAAACTGTGTGGCTGAAGATTAAGTAGGATTGAGGAAGCCTAAAAGCTCTCTTAGCACGTGTGGAGCCAAAGAGAAAAGTAGGGCTCCGCTTCTTTTCTTTCCTCTCTCCCCTCCCCCTCTCTCCCCGCTTGTACTTCTACTTCCAATCCCTTAAGCTTAGCCTTCTTAGGAAATCTCCCCCTCTTCGTCCTAAGAAAGAAGACCCCCTGCACTTGTAACCGAAACCCTGTAATAAAGCTCAACCCCTGTTTGACTCTGGAACGTCCTTTCTCTCATACGTGCATCCAGCGTGGCCAGCCGAAGACCTGGACAGGTAAGAAAGACTCGGGTAGCCCAATACAGGCCTCTAGGCTTGGCAGGTAGGTAGATTAGATAGATAGATGGATAGATTGATAGGATAAGATATTTATTAAATACATTTTGTGTAAGTTAGATGCAAGGATGCATATTGAAGCAAGCAAGCAAAGTTATTCCCCTTAAAGAATAGTGCATTCTAATAGAGAAGAACTACCTAAACAGTTTTTTTTTTTTTTTTTAGGAAACAGAAAGAATGCTAGAAAGAATAAAATAAAGAATAAAATAAAAATGAAGGCATGGAAAGAGGAGAATGCAGGAAATTGTATTTTGGCTGGGTTCCCAGATAAATAAGTTAAAAGTCTCACCTATCAGAACTGGAAATGTTGGAGGAGTAAAGAAGATTTGTGAAGGGAGCTGGAAGATTGTAGTTTTCCAGTAGGGTTTAGGTAGTCAACGACTGGAGCCATATCCAAGAAGACAATCAGACATAGTGTAGTATGTGGTGAAAGTTTTGGGTAAGATAATGGAGCAGAGATGGATTTTTATCACTGCTATTGATTGAAGATAAAGACTATGAAATACAGAGACAGATTTGGTAAGGAAACAGCTGATTCAGAACGCAAGATTTTGATATCTGGACCATAACTTAAGATATGAAATGTCATCCCTGTGATCAGGGATGATGTATACATAACACGAACTGAGAAGAATTTTTCCATAAATATAATTTAAAAAAAGTTTTTAAGTTAGTAAGGAAGGAGGAATAAAACCTTCATGCAAAGGCACCAAGCCAGATACCATAAAGAATATGTATGAGATAGGAGAAAAATAAAGTAGTATTTGACAGAAAGAAACTCCCAGGAGTATCAAATGAGATAATATGCAAAGTGCTTTAAATAACTTAAGGTTCTATATAAGTGATAGTTTTAATTGCTGTTATTTTTTGCTGTTCTTGTTATACTAAAAAAAAAAAAAAGATTTCATTGTACTGATTAAAAAGTAAGTTAAACTCAGTATAATGTATTTGAGAACTTATATACTACAGTAAATGAAATACCAACTTGAAGATCTTATTTAAAAAATAGCCTATTTTACAATCCCTTGACTCATGATAAGGCAGCATGGTTCACTTGAAAGAGAAAGTACTGGAGTTGCAGTAGTAGGACCTGGATTCAAGTCATCATGCTAACACAAACTGCTTGTTTGACTTTTGGTACGTTTCTTAAAACTCTCAACCTTCAGTTGTTCATCTGCAAAGACAGATTGTTAAAGTATATGATCTCTATGGCCCCTTCCAGTTTTAAATCTGTGAACCATCCACATAAATCATCAGTATTTCTATATATTACTAACAAAGTCCAGCATTAAGAGATAGAGAAATTCCATTTAAAATAACTACAGACAATATAAAATACTAGGAAGTCTTGTTATGACAAACCCAGGAACTATGTGAACATAATTACAAAATACTTTTCATAAAAATAAAATCATATTTAAACAATTGGAAAATATTACTTGTTAATGAATAGTCCAAGCCAATATTTCTGCCTAAATCTATTTATTCAGTGACTTAGCAATCAAGCTATAAAAATATATTTTATATTTCACTTTATAGAGTTTAAAAATAATAGCTGAATTTATCTAGAAGAACAAAAGGTTGAAGATATCAAGTGAATCAATGGGAAAAAAATGAAGGAAGTTGGTGTAGCCTTACAGGATCTCAAACTGTATTATAAAATGGTAATTATCAAAATTATCTGTTGCTGGCTAAGAAATAGAGTGGTGGATCAGTGGAATAGATTAAATACATATGACATTATAATAAAAGACCATAGTAATCCTGTATATCATAAATCCAAATATCCAAACTTTTGGACCAAAAACTCGTTATCTGACAAAAATTACTGGGAAAACTGAAAAAGTGCATGGCAGAAAGGAGGTATAGATCAACATCTCATACCATGTACCAAGATAAGATCAGAATGGATACATGATTTTCACATAAAAAGGGATGCTATAAGCAGATTAGGAGATCACTGAATAGTTTATCTATCAGAACTATGGATAAGGGAAGAATTTAGGACCAAACAAGGTATAGTGAGCATTACAAAATGTAAAACTGATTATTTTGATTCTACAAAATTAAAAAATTTTTGCACAAAAAGGCCCATTGCAACCATAATTAGAAGGAAACAGAAAACTAGGGGAATATTTTGCAATAAATACCTCTGACAAGGTCTTATTTATCAAACATATAGAGAACTGGGTCAAATTGATAAGAATAAAAAATTTTGTCTTTCTTCCCCCCAATTGATAAATGTTCAAAGGATATGAGCAGGCAGCTTTCAGATGAAGAAAGCTATCTATAATCATATGAAAAAATGCTCTAAATAATGATTCATCAGAAAAATGCAAATTAAAACAACTCTGAGACTAGTTCACACCTTTCAGACTTCCTAACATGACAATAAAGGAAAATGATAAAAAGTTGTAGGGTATGTAGGAAAATGGAGACACTTATGAACTGTTGGTGAAGTTTTGAACTGATTTGTTCATTCTGGAGAGCAATTTGGAACTATGCCAAAAGGGCAACCAAACTGTACATACCTTTGATCGAGCAATACCCACTGTTAGGTTAATATCCAAAAGAGATTTTTTTAAAAGGGGAAAATAATCCATTTGTACAAAAATATCTGTAATAGCACTTTTATGATGATTAAGAGTTAGAAATCAAGGGGATGCCCATCAATTGGGGAAGGGACGAACAGTCTGTGGTATATGATTGTGATGAAAAAGTATTGTGCTATAAAAATTACAAGCAGAATTATTTCAGAAAAACCTGGAAAAACCATCAATTGATACAAAGTGAAGAGAGCAGAACCAGGAGGACATTTTACATAGTAACAGCAATATTGATTGATGAAGAACTATGAATGATTTAGTTATTCTCAGCAATACAGTGCTCCAACACACTTCCAAAGGACTCCTGATGGAGTATGATATCCACCACTTGTCTTGTACAAAATAACTAATATGGAAATGATTGCACATTTATAACATATTAGATTGCTTAACATCACAGGGAGTAGGGAGTAAAGGGATCCATTAATGGAGGGATATAATTTGGAAGTTCAAAACTTAAAAAATGATAAAAATTGTTTTGTCATATAATTGAGGGAAACTTATTTTTTTAAATCTACAATTTCTCTGTTACTATATCTGCCACTATTTCCTTTTATCATTTTCATTTTTGTATAGACATCCTTCAATTTGTTGAATAAGTCCCCTGGAGTCTACGTGTTGCAAGGAGCTGTGACAGTTTTGATCTTCTGACCTAGTTATTCTTGGCCCTTTGGATCTTGAAGCATATGCAGTAAAGGTGGCATAGGATGGTTGTTGAAGGGTTGTAATTAATTTTTACACTTTAGCTTGACACTTCAAGTAATGATTATTCACATGCTGAGAGAAAGGAGAATCTTTACTCTTCAAAATCTGTTCCTTAAGGCAGGATAACATTGAATAGCATGACATTTAACTCTTCCTCCCCACAACCCTTTATTATACCTGTGCAAGTGTATTCCAGCCTTCTCAAAAAGAACATGAACATGTGTATGAAAGATTATTCAACATTACATATGCATCACATCAACCATATATCCCCGTAGTTCATAAATTCTCAGAACAAGTTCATTGTACCATAATAACATTGCAACAGAATGTTAAGAGACTTAATTAGTCTTATGATTCAATCCACTTATTTAAAGAGAAGGAAACTGCACCCTAGAAGGGTGAAGTGGTTATTCTGAAACACAGTGTCACAATTAGGAAGGAAACTAGAGTTTATGTCAATGTTATCAAAATAACGGACTACTAGTTGCTACTCTGTACCTCTTTAATAGGGCATTAGTTTTCAAAGGCTGTGGATGGCAGGCCATCACTGCTTTTTAAAGAGTCAGATTCCCATTTCCACACCTCACCGAATCATGTAATCATTTCCCAAAACTTTTGCACAAAACATTTGGTGAATTTATAAACAACCTTCATTCCAAGGAGATAAAATCACATTATTTTCCCCACAATCTTCTCTGGATGCAGATGAGGCAAATGTTGTTATTTGCATCTTTAAATGGTTAAAAAAAGGTATAGATGTGATAGGATGTGATGAGACAAACACAACCACACAAATATGTATGTATACATATAAGTGTATTTGTGTATATATATATATGCACACATTTAATTAATATTTTCACTTGAATTCACTTGAACTGACATTGATAATGTCAAGCAGTTTTAGTATGCTAGAGCTAAAGTATAGCTCAGGATTCTTTACACTAGCTATCTAGGGAGTTTATTACCAGAAATTGAGTAATAAATATCAGACCCATCTTACAAACAACATTATATTTTATTGAGCTTTTGTGCCTCCTTTTCCATTTGACCCATTCTGATTTTTAAGGCATTCTTCTCTTCATTAGCTTTTTGTGCCTCTTTTATGCTTTGGCCTCTTCTGTTTTTTTAAGGTATTATTTTATTCAGAATTGTGTGTGTGTGTGTGTGTGTGTGTGTGTGTGTGTGTGTCTGAGACTGCTTTACCATGCTACTGACTCTTTTTTTCATGATTTTCTTGCATCACTCTCATTTTGCTTCCCAGTTTTCCCTCCACCTCTCTTATGTGATTTTCAAAATCTTTTTTCTACTCTTTCATAACCTGAGACCAATTCATATTTTCCTTTGAGACATTAGCTGTAGAAATTTTGACTTTCTTGTCTTCTTCTGAGTGTGTGTTTTGATCTTCATTGTCACCTCGTTAACTTTCTGTGGTCAGAATTTTTTTTCCCTTTGCTCAATTTTCAGCTTATTTATTGACTTTTAATTCTATGCTAAGGTGGGATTCTGTTTCCTAAGTGGAAGGGACACTGTCCCAAGTATTTGTGTGTGTGTGTGTGTTCAGCTGTTTTCAGAGGTAATTCTGGGAACCTGTAATTTTTTTGATTCTTCTAAAGTGGTATAATCTAGGGAGAAGTGTATTTTCTTCTTTCCTATACTATGTACTGGTTTGTGAGTGATCACAAGCACTCTTTTCAACCCTGGAGCTGTGATCAGGGTCCCTGCTCCCCTGTGGCTATATGCTTTGTTGTGCTCATCCTCCTCCTTGCACTGGGACTAAGACCCATGATGGCAACCCAGATCCAAGCATAGCAATACAACAGAGTACTGCTCCTGGTGCCAACAAAAGACCCCTGTAAAACTCCTTCTTACCTGTTGTCGGATCCCATTACTTTTTGTAGGTTGAGAGATCTGAAAACCCCCTTACTGCCAGTGATTCCATTGCCAAGAGGCCTGTTCCTGGCATCCTGGGGCCCAGTCTGTGCTGACAGAGCCTGTCCTGGGCTGCTCTCCTCTCTTCTCTCATCTTTGAGCAACATATCTGTCCTGCCAAACTTCTAAGTCGTCTTGGGCTGGAAAATTGTATCACTCCATCTGTGTGCAGGATCTGCTTTTCTAGAATTTATTTAGTCATTATTTAAAGAGAATTTGGAGTTTTAGGGGAGAGCTCAGGTAAGTCTTTGCCTTTACTCTTCATCTTGGCTCTAGCTCTTGAAGCATTATATTGTGTATTTCAAAAGTGAATTATTGCAATTCAAGTCAGTTTATTAAAATGTACTACAATAGCTTCATGTAAGCTATTTTGGGAATAATAAGAAGGAAGGAAAAAAGAAAGAAAGAAGGAAAGAAAGAAAGAAGCAAAGAAGGAGGAAGGAAGGAAGAAAAAAAGAAAGAAAGGCATCTAACCAGTGTACCCCAAATTAACTGGGCAACCTCTGGCCATCAAATTTACCTTCCTTTGGAGAGGAGAAGGAAGGGGAGATTATGACAGGCTTCCACAAAAAAATGTGTTCCAATGGAACATCATATGAAAAAAAAGTGTATATTCTCTTTTAAAAGCTTAAAATGCTTGACTATACAATTTCTCCTATAATTTATCTAAAAGTGACATCTTTCTTTTATTAAAAAAGTCTGTATGTGAAGTATTTAAGCTTGTATCAAATGACATAATATTTGTAAAGTAGTTAGCACAGTGCCTGGCACATAGTACACACTGTATAAATATTTGTCCCCTTAATTTTCCCCTTGGAAGTAAAGTAAAAATACATAGTTCATAGGTTGATAGAGATTATGTGTATATGTATGTGTGTGTGTGTGTGTGTATATACGTATGCATGTGTGTGTGTATGTATTCATTAATCTAAACATGTTTATGTAGAGATACATTCAACAAAACATAATTGAAGTACCTACAACTTTGAAAAAATGGACAGTTATAAGAACATAAGCATTACTACACTAGGTCCCTCTAATATGTGCACTCTGGGATATATATCATGGAAGGATACCATTATTATTCTTAGCAAAACTCTACTGGTTTAGAATTTATTTACCAAATTGCTTAATTTCCTTTTGCAATCTATTGTGACTTAGTCATCCATAATTTCTAAATCTTTTAAGTAAAATCTCATTTTTAGCCTAGTAAAAATCAGTCTATAAATAAGAAAGGTATTTTAATAATTATGGAAAATATATACTATGACTGTTGCATACATGTCAGAAGTAATTCTTTTGTCAATTACTTTGGCTTCACCTGTGTTTGTTACCAAGAACGGTTCAGTGGGGATTCAGAGACTAGGAAGCATATATGGAGAGATTAAACTGATTTTGTTTAAAAGGAACCAGAAGCATTATTTTTCAATTAAAGCAAAATATAGCCATGGCCTAGAGAGACTGATTACCTTGGGGTCCAGTTAAAACCACCAGATGTGACATTTGGTAAGACTCTGATAAGCAGCTAAATCTACTGTGACTTGACATTTATTCCATTAACTAGGATGTTTAATTTATTAAATTTCATCTTTCTCTCCTTAATATTAAACTTCATCCTCTTCATCCCCCCCCTTCTTTATACAGGCTTTGCAATCCTAGTCAAGCATTTTTCTTACTTTTCATGAGTATTTCACTTAGATACTATACAAATTTGTGAATTGCCTCACTTGATTATATGAAATCATGTATGGGAAAACACATTGAAAAGTAGAAATCAGCTTACAAATGCAAAGTACCATGATTATTATGATATAATCATAAAATTAGTAATGAAAAATGTGTTTGCAATTAATAATCCCCATATTTTGGAATTATGGATCTATTCCGAGAAATATGGAAATCCTAATAATTCAGTTAAACACTAGACTTTTAGATTATTTTCCAAACACAGAATAGCAATTGAGATGTTCTTGAAACATTACTGACTGAGCACTGTTGTAAAGAGATAGCTTAATATTATTATTTTTATTTTTATTAATCACTGTGAGATTATAAGTAGTATTGTAGAATTTCCCTAATTCAGTCCAGCCTGCTCTTTTCTGTCTTTTTGCTTCTAGGCCCAAATCATTATCAGTCTGCCAGATCAAATCTAAAAACATATACATGTATGTGTGTGTGTGTGTGTGTGTGTGTGTGTGTGTGTGTGTGTGTATATATATATACACACACGTATATATGTATGCATTCATATATGTATACAAGAATATATACAGACACAAGGCATTAGTAATAATATTTTAACTTTTTAAAGATATTTTATTGTTTTATATTAACTCAGTGAATCCAAATGAATGTCTGAGGATAAATCAAATTTTCTTTCCTTCCTTTTTCTTTTACTTTTCTTGCTTTCATTTTTTGGAGGGATATGTATTATTAGACTAATCCTTTGAAAAATTCTGTTCCTTATTGAGAATGGCTCTTGATGAAACCAGCTTGATGTCATTCACAACAATAGTATTTAGAAACTATGTCCTCTATACTTTTCCTGTAGGACTTTGCAGTTAATCTCCTCTTTGACCATGACTGACACTCAGACTAGTCAATTAGACACCAGATATTTATTTCAGTGAACTTGAGTTATTCCAGACACTATGCTCAGTGATTGGGCTAAAAACAAAGTCCAAAACATAGTCCCTGCTTTCAAGCTATCCCCATTCAAACAGTCTGATGGTGATTCTTAGTCTGTGGGTTTTGACCCCATATGGGGCCACGAAAAGATAGGCAAATAATAAAAGATTTCTGAACATGGAGTGATAAAAAAATAATTAAAAATTAAATGTGTAATGAATCTGAAGTGTTTGTTACAGCACTTGCAGGGTTGCATCATGCAGCTTCACTGCAGCCTTGGTTCTGAACATAAAGCATGCACATTTGGCAGTGTGCATGTCCTCTGGCCATGAACGTGAAAAGTGAAAAGAGATCTCAACAGACTGATTTAGGAGAACAATGAGAAAAAAGGAGAAAGAAAAAAGATGAGGATAAAGAAAAAACTGAAGAGATGGGGAAAAAATGAGGAAAACCAGAAAAAGATGAAGCTTAGAAAGATAAACTTCCAATTTTATGCTTCACCTAGTCGTTAACAGAAGTTCATTAGAAAGTATTGTATTTATGGTTATGTTTATCAAGGTGTCTCATATGATCCTAATTTAAACATGAAGAATTCCCATTGAGGAAAAACTTAAAGTTTGAGTTTTGTTCCAAATCAGATCCTTTTTTATAATTAATAGCACTATAGATAGATCAACTGATAGATACTTATATATATGTATATACATACAAAATTTATATTATGTACAATTAATATGTATTATTGGGGTTTAGACTCTGCCCACCCAGGGATGCCAAAAACGATTATGATTTCATTATGTGTTGTGGTAGAACCATCTCAAAGAATTTAGTCAGACCACCTCTAATCCAAACGTACGCATTTTTTGTGATTGACACCTCTCATGAATCAGGCTACATTCTAAGAGGAACCAACAACTTCAGAGAAAGCAAGATGGATTTTTATAGGGTAAAGATGTAATTAGACAACAGAAATTATGAATATTAAAAAGGCAGGGTGGGTTTGGTAAGGTAATAGATCATAGGAGCGTGGTCCCAGTCACAGTGGAACTGTGCATGTGATTATCCACAATGCATGCAGAAAAAACTCATTTGAGTATACACACACACACATATGTATATATAAGCACACGCACACACATATTATATATATATATGCAAATATGATAATTATATTATACTAAGCCCATCCACACCATAAATTCACTCTCTGTATGATTACTGCATAGGTACCTACTTAGGAAAAGTCCCTTCTATTGGTTTGGGGTCCACATCCTGCTGGTACTGCTTTCTGATTGACTTAATATTGTGGTTCTGTGTGAAGCTGGGAGGTTGTAACCACAACATGGTTAAGTATATGGGCCCACCTATTGTTTCTGTGTGAAATATGAGTTCATGAACACACCTGTTATTCTACTGTGCAGTGAGGCATGTATGAAGAAATTAGGATATTGAGTGCATGTGTGTGTGTGGAGGAGGGGCCTACTGTTCAGTGAGGCCCATAAGGAAGTTAGAATATTGGGGCTAGAGACAGTTTTATTAGTATTCCATCATATATTTAACAGCAAAAAAAATAGCATCAGGACCTTTGTATTCTTTGTAACATTCAATCAACTGTGTGATTTAAAAGATGTAGTCTGCTGCTGACAAATATTTTGAAAACCTGCCAGTTCCCTTTTCATATTTTTATCTGATTCCCTTTTACTAAGGATTTTTTAGAGGGGCATGACCACTGTCCTCCAGGATTGGAAGGGTTAATTTGCAGAAGTGATTATACGTGTTCTGCCAAGCCTTAGGGGCTGGAACTACTAGGAGAAATGGAAATGAGACAAAAGCAAATACAACCTTGAAGTCAGGAAGACAGACGAACTTATTTCCCCATCATTTAAAACTGTATAAAAATGGAATTGGCCACCTTCACAGGTGGTAGATAGATTTTGCCTCACAGGAGATCTGGAAAGAGAGGCTGGATGACCAATTGTCGGATATGTTGTTGTTGAAGGGATCACTGTTCAGTAACAGGTTGAACAACATAACCTTTCAAACTGAGAATTTATGATTTTACTCCAGTTGTATAAATAATTCTCATAAGGTAATCTGTATTTAAGTTTTTTCTTTAAAAAAAACTTAAAACTCAACAAAAATATAGAATTTCTAATTAAGATACTTTAAATTCTGTAGATATGGAGATGTTTTTAAATAACCTGATAGTCTTTTAATAGCCTATTAGTTTTAAATCATCTAATGGAAACATCTCACAAGTAATTGAAAGGCTAAAGGGCTGATGAATCCAGTGTATATGATAAACTCAAGATGTTGGGCAACTTATTTAACCTTTCTTTGCTTCAGATTCTCTGAGAGGGAAGAGTGGGCATTTGTGCCTTATATGTATAGCTTTTCCTTGGAATATCCCTATTAGATTAAATGCCAATATCATCATCTTATAAATAAATAGAAGGAAAGAAAAATAATGACTTGTCAAGGTTCACAGAATTCAGTGGAGGCATTTGGACTTAGAAACAAAGGTTCTCTATGCCTCTGTTACTTAGGGCACCTGTCCAAAAGAATGCCATTATTATTTTCCTGTCACCTTTCGTGCTTTGAGAATTAAAGGCTTTTCACTCATAATGCTGTTTGAATTCTTTCCCTAAAATAGGTTATATAAATTTGTTTGTAGATGTTGGAGCATTAAAAGAGTCATCTGGTTTTCCCCTGAAAGCAATGAAATTGAAAAAAAATTTATATTTTGAGAACTTGAGTAGTGGGGAAAATAGAAAGTCACAAAAAAGAGTGATGGCTCATTTCTTATCATGCTTTCCAGAAATTCAAATATTCCCAACTCCTTTGGTCACCTGGGAAGTTCTTAGAAAATTATGACATGCATAATGCTATGTAGACTTAAATCTGAATGAAGACTAATATGGAATTTATTTATACTAATTTAATCTGTGACTGGATAATACCTTAATGCAACTGGGCTTTCATATACTTTTTAGTGAATCTTCAAAATTTACAGAATATCATTAGATGTTGCTTGTAAAGGTGTGTAACTAACTTTTTTGGCCATAGTGCATTTAACCATTCAAACCTAAGTTACCAGAGTCTAAAGCTAAAATAAATAAAAAAGAAAAGCTTCATATGCACACATGCATGAACATGCTAGAGGCCCCATTATATAGAGAGACATAGATGTAGATTGAAACTAGGAGAGAGACAGAGACAGAGAAATAGAAATAAATACGATATAGCTACATGTAGATAAACATAGAAATAAAATATAGATATCATTATCTCTAAATCTTGTTTTTTGAGAATGTTGAGGTGAGGAAAATTTTGTGACAATTGATTAGAGCTGCCCAAAATTAGAATGGGCTACCTGCCTTTACCTTGAAAAATGATAGGATCTACTCTTTGGAGGTTTTGAAGCTGTTGATGGTTAATCATTTCTAGGGTTTATTATGCTAGGTTATTCTTTTGTGTACGTGTTGCAGCAGATGAGTAGTGTAGTCTCTTCCAGATTTCCAATACTGTGATTTTGAAGTATATTGAGATTGCGTTTTACTTGAAGATTTTGTTTTCAGAATGGAAACTCCATGCACAGGGTCCAAGATGGATGCAAGTTAAAGCCTAGTATTGGGCTACTTACAGATTGTAATATGTGAATATTTTTTATTTAATTACATTTTTATAAATATATGAGCTTTTAAGTGACCTTAAACCTGAAAGGATTTTCTTTAATTTGAGATCATATTTTGAAAATGATTTGTTAATCTTAATAAGATCCTCTTCTTTAATACAGTAATCTGAAAATAAAATTATTTTTAGCTTAGGTTCCTCCTAAGTAATGCAATGCTTACGAATTCATTTAGGCATTCTTTTGCAAGTAGATAGTACAATTCTTAAGACAATTTTAAATTAATGAATGGAGAAGGCATTAGCTCAAATAAAAAACTAGAGTTGTCAAGTCTAAAGAGGACTCCATTATTTTGAAGGTGGATGACATAGATTCAATCCATGACGTTATTGTATTATTATACAAGTCACCTTGAAAGTCACTTAAACTCTAGGACATTTGTTTCTCCTTCTGTTAAAGTTAGTTGTAGTGATTTTGAAGATTTAGGTCTCCATCTATTTGCTGTCATAGATATTATTACAATCTTCTTGATTACATCCCACATAAAATGCACACATTATATAGAGATGCCAGATGCATATATTCATAATGGCTATATGCAATGACTATACAGCATAAAATAATAATTACTTCATTAATTAGACATTTTATAGATTGACTGTGGTAGATTTAATTAAAAACATTTGGAACATACCTGTTGCTTACAAAACACTATGTTAAACCCTAGTAATAGATAGACCAACAGACAGATAGACAGACAGATACATACATGCATCCATCCATTGATTTGTCCAGAGCATTCATTAATAATAGCTAGCAATTATAGTCCTTTGAGGTTTACACATTCCTTTACAATATTATCCCTTTTTATTCTCACAAAAATCCTGGGAAATGGGTACTGTTGTTATCCCCAGTTTACAGATGAGGAAAATGAAGCACATACAATTTAAGTGACTTGCCCAGTACCACATAGCTGATAAGTGTCTGAAGCTAGATTGGAACTTGGGTTCCAGACATAGTTAGTGCTCTGTCTTCTGAGTTACATATGCCTGTCACTATGCTAACAACTAACAATACAGAACCAAGAACGTAGTCCCTGCCCTTAAGGAATTTAGGTTCAAATGGTGAACGACAATGCATAAATGGATGTTGAAAATGAGGAGAATGGTTATTGTTGGGGCATCATTTTGTAGAGAATTCCAGGAAGTTACATGGAGGGACTGGATCCCAGAAGGACAGGGAAAAGACTCATCTCTCAAAGCCAAGGAAGTAGAGGGGACAGAAAAGAGGGAAATGGGGCATGTCACATTTTATGCTTAGAAGATATTTGACTGGATTTGGGGTCTAAGAACTTGGTTTGAATCTTAGTCCTGCTTCTTAATAACTGTGCAATCTAAAAGCAATCACTTAATCTTTTTAAGCCTCAGTGTCTTTATATGTCAAATGAGGTGATTTTCCTGGATGACCTCAGTGGTTTGTTTCATCTCTTTATCCTACGATCCATGTTTTCATGATGATTTAATTAAAGGAATCAGAAAATAAAAGCAGCAGATGAAAGATAAGTCAGCTAAAATTAACTAACTATAGGTAAAATAATTATTATTGGAACTAGAGAGACAGAAGGAATACAAAACTGTCCCTTCCTTCAGGCAGTTACAGAAGCCTAGCTTTCTTGTGAAATCCATACATATAAGATGTAGAATAATAAGGAACCTTAGAGGTCATTTTGTACAAATGCCTAATGTGCCAGTTGAAGAAATATAAATTGTTTATAAAAGAAGTATAAAATGGTTGAGAGGTATAGATTGATTTCACCTAGGTCTTGTATTATAGGTAATAAGAGTCAAAGTCAGAAATCAAACCCAGGTGTTCAGATGCCATGGCCAATTTTTGTTATACTACACTATACTGAATATTATTCACCAAAAGTTACTAATAATTACAACAGAAAAGACACGGAGATGAGCAGAATTAATGATGCAAATGTAAATAGTGCCCCAATTTATTACTTTTTCCATTTATTATTTCTCTATATAGACTTCTTTTAACATTTTTATTTTTTCCTTCAACAAATAATGAGTATCTACCACATACCTAATACTATTTGGCACTGTAGACACCACAAAAGTAGTAAATTGCTCATACTTAATTCAGTCAGTTTACAATAAAGTTAAGGAAATTTTATATATGCATATATACATATGTATATGTACACATACATATATACATACATACATATATACACACATATACAAATATGTATATACATATATGTTCTTGAAATTAGGCACACCTCACTAATCCCAAGCTAAAAACAAAAACAAAACACACACACACATACACACACATGCATGGTATTTTTTTCTTTCATGCATTTATTCAATGTGGGAATGACCCTATCATTGAAACTCCAGCAGGTCCAAATCTAGAAAGAGTTCTAATACATATCCAGTGATAAACCATATGTCTCTTTCCCAAGAAATTCATAGTTAGAGAGGAACATTTTCAGGTTAATTTTTCTTCCCCATAATTTTTTGGAGACCATCAACAGAGTCATAGATGCAACACTTTCTCCTTGACACCTTCCCTAATCCCTTCAAAGCTGAGGCTGTTCCTCTTATATCTGACTACTCCTTATATCTGACTACTTTCTGCTTATTTGCATATTTATTCTTTACACATCTCTATGTGTACTTTTTTTTCTCCTTCTAGTAAATTTCAAAACAGATAATATTTCATTTTTTTATCCTCATTACCTAACAGAGAGCCTGGCATGTGATAGTTACTTAATAAATGCTCATTGAATGATTTAATGACAATAAAAAGCTATAACTGGAGCCAATGTAAGGACTATCCATAAGTATAAATTTATAATTCCAGGAGTTTGAAATACTCAGTTTCTCATGGTTATTTCTGACAACAGATACTATATAAGGATCTTATTGTCACTCTAACCAGAAGGTTATTAATTCATTCTGATAGTATATGTTTGACATAATATTACCTTAGTCACTGGGAGGAAACACAGAGGCAAATAAAACCCTTGCCCTCAGGGATTTTATAGTCTGGTTATGATCTGGTACTCCAGGCATGCAAAGAACACACATGCAAATGAAAAAAGAACATGATAAATATGTGAGAGATGTAAAGAACCTGAGTACAAGAGCAAGTGAGAGCATGAAAGAAAGTATGCTATGATGATAATATTAATTTTAATAATAACAATAATAAACAGATAGCATTTACGTAGTGCTTTGAGGTCTATAAAGGACTTTTTAGATATTATCTTATCATCAAAATAACCCAGGGAGGTTGTTGCTAAATGAATCCCAATTTTATAGAGCCTGAAGTTGGGGCTGATATGAAGTATATTTACTTCATCATCACACAAATATAGCACATTTTAATATGAGAATCTTTTTGTGATATTCCTGTCCACCACCCTTGTCTGTGTAAAGTATTATTCATACCAGAAACCTCAGAAAAATCTTTGACTTACTGAATAAATTTGAGGAAGTTGCTTGAGTAACATACCATAAAAGTTAAATTCCTTATCCTGTATCACAAAGCTATTAATCATTCAAGGCATTATTTGAACTCAGTTCTTCAGATGCCAAGACCAGCACTCTTTCTACTCTGCTACACTACAAAGAAAATGAGATGTTGCTAACTTAAATATTCATATTCTCTTCCATCACTAGTTTCCATATAACTCTCTAAGACATACTACAGAAATCACTGTCCAGCCACTGAAGCTTAGTTGCTTAGCAACAAAGAATAATACTTCATGCAGTTTAGGACAGGGGAAAAAATGGATTTTTTGAGAAACTACAGAAGAAATTTTGGCTGTCAAATGTACTGTCTCACTTGGATTTTTTAAAAAAAATAACCAAATCATACTTAACCAAATAATGTATCTCCTAGTGATTCACAGTGTTTTAATGACTTAGAAAAAACCCCAAAACATTTTGTTTGGGTTTTGACTGCATCAGCCATTGATAGAAAGAGGACCCACACCAATGAAATCTATGAAGCATTCAGACCTGACCAGAGTCATATTTCTCATTTCAAAGACCATTTCTGAGAAAGTATAAGATAAAAGTTTAGTATTTTCCATTGTCATCCTGAGGTGCTATTTTAGCATTAAGAAGAGAGTTTTACCTACTGAAACATTAGTGCCATTTCCCGTAGAATTTGAATTTTTTTTCCCAGCTGGTTTCTCATCTACATACTGATCATCCTTTATTCTGTTGAGTTACTTACTGCTGAAAAAGTAGAATGGCTCCAAGCCACTGAATTACCTAATTATGTGCATAAGTGCGAAAAAAGGCTAAGATAAAAAGTAAAATCTTTCATTTCCAGTTGAAGATTTCCAACTTTAAGTGATTACAAATTTCATTTGGGTCCTGGTAATTTCACAAAACTTCCTTAGGTACTTTGCAAAAGAAATTTTATTTTAAATTAATGAAATTACTTTTTTGTGTATTTCAATGCATACCAAATGCTTCCAGTACAGTATTTGATAAATCATAAAGGTAAATGTACTTAGGTTAATCCTTGTATAGAGAGGAGATACTAATTCCTTAAGCCTAACCACCCTAATTACTGCACCAAACAGGAAAACAATAAGAATTAGTAAAGATATTATCTCTGTAATTGTCAGAGAAGAAGGGAAACGTTTATCCTGAAGTATCAAGCTGTTATAAAAAGTGGGACAGGCTTTGCTATACTGCCCTGTAAAAATACTCTTGGGATTATTATGGTTTTATTCATTCTGAAATAATAACTTGAAATGTTACCAGTATTTCTTTCTGAGATTTCCTCTTTTAAAGTAGGCACAGTAAGTAGCAGCTATGTCAAAAGCCTTGTTAACTGTATCTAGGAGAAAAATATATTCATTCTTAATTTATCTGATTTCGATCAAAATATAACACCTCCCAACCATCTGAATGAGAGAAGATAGGAAGATAGGAAGAACTAAAGGGACATAGTAGGAGTTTAGTATATTCACAGAATTAAGCAAATTATGAATGTATTTACTTTTTCCCTGGAGAAGTAATGACACAATGAAAAGCTTGATTACACATCTTCTGATTTCACATAACTTTGTTTTTAAATGTACATGAATAGTTCCATTTAGACTTGTACATTAAACCTCTTCCTAAATCAAGCCTGAAATTTCCCATGGAAAAATGTCTGTAATACATACCTTTTTCTCAGAGAGATCAGGTTGGGCTAAAGGCAGGGACTTCTTCTAACTGTGAAAATGTGGTTCATGAATTCTGATTTATTGAGGTCACTTTTATAATTCTGAATTGAGCTCTGATGTCAAAAGAAAAAGTGAATGGAAGCAAATGGGAAAAAATGTCAATTGGTGTGAGAAGGAAACAAAAAGACTAAGTATTTTTTTTCATTCTGATGGAGTAGTATTTTTTTTTTTTTGGTTATAAATCTCAAGTATATGTTACTCTGTCATCGTTATGACATTTTTAGTAAGGTGACACGTAGGTCTAAGTTATGAAAATTCATTTATAAATCTGATAGAAGTGGGGAAATGACTTATGTATTTTCCTAACTCTCAGTTTAGGAATGCCATAGATCATTAGGAATTTGCCTTTAAACTCTTCATGTTAGTATTAGCTTGCTCATATGTGCTAACAGAATTGAGTTATAACATGAAGAAACATAAGCAGCTAGTTCACATTTCTTTCTGTTTTTCTTGATCTCCAATGAGATGTGTTCCTAAATGTGTTTTGCTGAAGACAATATATAAGTTCACTGGCATTTTCAAAGCCACACTCGAAGAGGAGAGTTAAGAGCATTAATGAGTAATAGGAAAAAGTTGATCTGGTAAGGAAAAAAAAAGTTTTGTATAACTTACAATAGAAATATTTTTTTAAACAAAAAGAGGTAAGTGTAGTGTTGACTTCCTTAAATTGGAGCTATTTCTACAAACTAGATTTATAATTTGTTTTAAAGTCTGAAGAAGAGGGCAGTTGTGTGAGCTACTTCAGGAGGCTAGAACAAATCAAATCAATTATATAGAGGAATTAACTAACTCTCTGAAAAGAGGAAACAAGTAAGATTTAGAAAACAATTAAGAGCTGGAAAGGACTATGGTGATCACCTATTCAAAATTCATTTTTTACATTAGAAAGCAGAAATTCAGTGGCTCTGAATGAACTTCCCAAGATAACATGGTTAGCAAAAATCAGAGCTCAAGGTTTCTTTCTCAGTCATCCCTTGCCTCTTATTCCATTCTGCCCATCTACAGTATGATTTTAATGTATTTCCAAATGTTTATCTGACATGAATAATCTGATTATTCATCTTATTCTCTTACCTTTAAGTAATCATATAAAGAAGCCTTATAGATATAAGGTGTTTTGTGTGACGTCTATCAGCTTGTGTGTGTGGTTCATCCTTTGTTCTTGAACAGTTCATAATATCAGGAAGATGATGCCATGACTTTCAGGTGAATCGGATTACTGTGAGGGAGCTATTAATTAGATCATTGATGAAACTATGAAATGTACATTGATGATAGACACAGTTCTTGTCAAAATTAGACAATCTACACTCTTCCTTCAAGATACCTCTATGAAATTGATTTGTACCTGTTTCGTTGAAATGTAAGCATTTTTGATGACCTGAATATAAACTTTGGGCCTGAGAAAAACCTAGGTTTTGCCTGAAGATTTAGACAGTCTAATACTATGTGATCTATTTTATTTTCTTGTTAGGCTCTGGCTAAAATGCAACTTAATTATAAGTGTCGACCGAGAGACCTACAAAGACCCTGTCGTTTATTGAGCTTCTTATCAAAACAGTAATGTGCTACTGCTGTTGTACTAATAATGAAGTTTTAATTAGCTCTCAAAAATACCAAGAGTTTGTTTAAGGCCTCTAAATTGGATAAAATTGGATAGTGTGTGCTTAGCTGGGAGGCATAAATAAATCTGAAACATAACACAATACAAAACAAAACAAATAAAAAAACCCTTTCAAATATATCACAGACACTAAGAAACAGCCACTAGATGTCTTAAAGTCTATTGTAAGAACATTGTTCATAGGAATGGCTCATAAAAGTTATTTTCAATGCTTTCTTATAGGATTTTTTTGAATATTCTATCTACTTCTATATTTTAGGAAATGGGATGGCTACTCAAATATTTGTGTTCTTGTTTATGTGAGGTGAATGAGGAAAATAGATTTTAGCCAAAATAAATTACAAAGGAATACTTATTGAAAAGTTTGGTTATCTTTTTTTTTTTTTACTTGTGAGAATACTGCTTTCCTATCTCTTCCAGCAGAATATAGATTGTCTCCCCTCATTTATAAACAGGTAGATGATAAATCATCAAATCCTAGTTCCCAGAATCCTCTCTCAAGGGTTTCGTTTTAGATAAGAAAATGGGTCAAAGCATACCTTCCTAAATATTTTTCATATGTGCAGCTCACAGATGCTAAAATATAACAAATTGAGGTTTTATGCTATCTATATTCAAAAACTCCTGGTCACTTGTGAATGTGGGATCTATTCTCAGACCACAGTCTGTTCTTGTAGCATATACATATTGAAGCCCAAAATTAATTAATCAGTAAACATTTTGGTGGGTAGTAGCCTAATGTGCTAATAATTTTTGCTATTGGTTAAAACATTTAGGGGTTTTGATGGCAGGGAGGTAAACAAGAAATATGACATCCTGGTTCTGGCATTCAGCAGTTACAGTAGCTCCAGCCTACCTTTTTAGCTTTATCTTAAATTTCCTTTCAGATAGTCTATATTCCAGAAAAACTGGACTGCCTAGTATCCCCTAAATTCATCGTGATCTTTTTTTCACTCTCAGTTTTTGCCTACTGACCTTCATGAAAACAGACTCTCCCAAATACTTTGCACCTGTCCTCTTTGATAAAGTACCATTTTTCCTTTAAATTATATCTCAGGTAACCTTCACTATAGAAAGCCATTTAAATTCCATCTTCTTTTTTTCTCATCATGCCTTTCTTGGCATTTCACCTACGACTACTGAATTGCATTTAACTTTTAAGATATAAATAAAGATTTTAAAAATGTTTTTATAGTTATTTGTGTACACACTATTCTTATCTGTTATGCTTTTAATTGTCTGAGGATGTTACATGTTTATATTTACCACATCTCTGTCCCCAATAGTTTTATAGTATCCTACTAATAGGAATTACTTAATAAATACTTGATGAATGAGTGAATAGGTGCATATTTGTGATATTATTGATGAGAACTCATCTCACAATAATTACAATCATATGACTACACAGAACAAAGTTATCTACCAAGATCTAAGCCTCAGTAAGTTTGTCTGCATAATTCTGCAACCACTGCTTAAATCACTTATAATGGATTCACTTCTTCAGACTCTGATCTAAGATTTTAGTTTTGTTTTTACTATTGGTCATTTATCTTCCACTCTGTAAATTTATGCCAACCATCAAATGGCCAGCCTTTTAGAATGCAAGATCTTTTTTACTATATTGAAAATCTTGGGACTTCCAAGATCCAAGATGGAATAAACAATAAGTTCCTCTCACTTTCCCTTACTGACCTTGAAAAACCATGAAGGGCAGAGCCAAAATGATGGAGTAGAAGGACAGACCTGATCTTAACTCTACTTCCAAAGCCCATAAAATACCTCTTTAAATGACTCTGAACAAATTCTGGAGGAGCAGAAGTCACAAAACGACAGAGTGAAAGAGATTTCCAGCCCAAGACAGCCTGGAAGGCCAACAGGAAAGGTCTATCACACTAGGCTCAGAGCAGAGCATAGCCTACACTTGACTGCGCAACTCAGCAGGGACAGGACTGGAGCAGGAACAATCCCAGGAAGCAGCTACAATTCTGAGATTTCTCAACCTACAAACACTAAAGATAACTTCAAAAGTCAGTGAGAAAGCTCTTTCATCTAGGTGAGAAGGGATCAGTGTCCAGACCTAACCTTGGGACCAGAGCAGCTGAAGTCACTGTGGCACAGTGTCCACTTTTGGAGCCCTCCATCTAAAGACCCTAGGGGACTTGAGCTGCTGATCAAGAACTCAGAGCTGAGTGGTGGTCCTGGGGTGAGGAGGAGCAGTGGATGGTGGAGCTGGAGGTGGTTATGGAGAGGGAAACCAACTCTTAGATCTTGGGCAGAAGAATGTTTGTGGTTGCTCCCAGGCCAGAATGCAGGCCAAGAGAGGAGTAAACTCCTCTCCCGTGATTGTGCCACCTTGGAGGAACTGAGAACTTACAGGTCCCTAGAGTGTACTCTCCAGTTGACAAAGGACTCAAAAGTCAAGTAAATGATTGGGAAAAGTTCCCAAAAAATTGGAAAAAAATAAGATTATAGAAAGTTACTTTCTTGGTGAGCAGGTATTTTCATCCATCCTTTTGGATGAGGAAGAACAATGCATACCATCAGAGGAAGACATAAAAGTCAAGACTTCTGCATCCAAAGCCTCCAAAATAAATTTGCTTTGGTCTAAGGTCATGGAAGAGCTCAAAAGAGATTTTGAAAACCAAGTAAGAGGTGGAGGAAAAATTAGGAAGAGAAATGAGAGTGACACAAGAAAATCATGAACAGCTTGCTAAAAGAGACTCAAAAAAATGCTGAAGAAAATAGCATCTTTAAAAATAAACTAACCCAAATGGCAAAAGAGGTCCAAAAAACCAATGTGGAGAAGAATGCTTTTAAAAGCAAAATTAACCAATGGAAAAGGAGGTTCAAAAGCTCACTGAAGAAAATAGTTCTTTAAAATTGAAATGGAGTAGATGGAAATTAATGGCATTATGAGAAATTGATACTGCACTAGGGCATAAGAACCTCACAATCCAGAGCAGAAAGGCCGAGACAGTGAATGCATCTTTCTCAGATCATAATGCAATAACAATTCTATGTGATAAAAGGCCATGGAAAGTTAGAACAAAAATTAATTGGAAACTAAATAATCTAATCCCAAAGAATGAGTGGGTTAAACAATAAATCATAGAAACAATCAACAACTTCATTCAAGAGAATGACAATAATGAGGTAACCTACCAAATCTTGTGGGATACTGCAAATGAGTTCTTAGGGCAAGTTTTATATCCTTAAATACCTACATCAATAAAATAGAGAAAGAAGAGATTAATGAATTGGGCATGCAGCTGAAAAAGCTAGAAAAAAAAAAACAATTGAATATCCTCAAGTAAATATTAAATTAGAAATACTGAAAACCAAAGGAGAAATTAAGAAAATTGAAATTAAGAAAACTGTTGAACTAATAAATAAAAGTAAGAGTTGGTTTTATGAAAAAAACAATTAAAGTGATAAACCTTTGGTCAATTAGATTTAAAAAAAATGAAAGAAGAAAACCAAATTAGCACTATCAAAAATGAAATGGGTGAACTCACCTCCAATGAGGAGGAAATTAAAACAATAATTAGAAATTTCTTTGCCCAACTGTATGCCCATAAATTTGACAATCCAGATGAGATGGATGAGTATTTTTTTAAAAAAATATATATCACTCAGATTAACAGAAGAGGAAGTTGAATGTTTAAATGAGCCCATCTCAGAAAAAGAAATTCAACAAGTTATCAATGAACTCCTTAGGAAAAAATCTCCAGGGCCAGATGGATTTACAAGTGAATTCTATCAAACATTTAAAAATAGTTAATTCCAATACTATATAAACTATTTGGGAAAATTAGGTAAGGAGTCCTCTCAAATTCTTTTTATGATACAAATATGGTTCTGATACCTAAACCAGGAAGAGCCAAATCAGAGAAAGAAAATTATAGACCAATTTCTCTAATAAATATAGATGTGAAAATTTTAAATAAGATATTAGCAAAAATAATACAGACTCATCATAAGAATATTACATTATGATCAGGTAGGATTTATACCAGGATTGCAGGGCTAGTTCAATATGAGGAAAACTATAAGTACTATTGATCATATCAACAACATAACTATCAGGAACCACATGATTAACTTAATAGATGCAGAAAAAGCTTTTGACAAAATATAACACCCATTCCTGTTGAAAACACTGGAGAACATAAGAATATATGGAGCCTTCCATAAAACAATAAGCAGTATCTATGTAAAACTTTCAACAAGCATTATATGCCCTTGGGATAAACTAGATGAATTTTCAAGAAGATCAGACATAAAACAAGTATGTTCATTATCACCACAGTTATTCAATATTACACTAAAAATGTTAGCTGTAATAATAAGAGAAAAAAAGAAACTGAAGGAATTAGAATAAGCAAAGAAGAAACTAAGTTATAAGTCTTTGCAGATGATATGATAAAATGTTTAAAGAATTCTAGAGAATCAAGTAAAAAAACTACTTGAAATAATAAATATCTTTGGCAAAGTTGCAGGTTACAAAATAAGCCTACATAAATCATATGCATTTGTATATATTACTAACAAGCCCAACAGCAAGAAAGAGAAAGAGAAAGAGAATTTAAGGCTAAGGTAGACACTATAAAATATCTGGGAGTCTACCTGCTAAAACAAACCAAAAGATTATATGAACACAATTACAAAACAATTTTCGCACAAATTAAGTCAGATCTAAGTTGAAAAACATCAGTTTCTCATGAGTAAGCCAAGCTAATATAATAAAAATGGCAATTCTACCTAAATTAATTTACTTATTCAATACCATACCAATCAATCTACCAGAAAACTTTTTTCTAGGTCTAGAAAAAATATCAAAATTCATCTGGAAGAACAAAAGTTCCAGAATATCAAAGGAATTAATGGAAAGATATGCTAGGGAACGTGATCTAGCCCTACTAGATCCTGAATTGTATTATAAAGCAGCAATCATCAAAGCCACATGGTACTGGGTAAAAAATACAGGTGTAGACCCACTGGAATAGGTCAGGTACCGCTGATAGAGTAGTCAACAAATATAAAAATCTTCAGTTTCATAAACCCAAGGACCTCAGCTTCTGGCATAAGAACTCACTGTTTGACAAAAACTGCTGGGAAACTGGATAACAGTGTGGTGGAAACTGGGCATAGACCAATGCCGGACACCATACACAACAATAAAGTCCAAATGCATACATCATCTTGGTATAAAGCCTGATAATATACACAAATTAGGGGAGTAAGGAATAGTGTATTTGTCAGATTTATGGAGAATGGAGAAATTTATGACCAAAGAAGAGATAGAGAACATTCTGAAGTACAAAATGGATGATTTTGATTACGTTAAATTGAAATGGTTTTGCTTAAAAAAAAAACAAAAAACAATGCAACCAATATTAGAAGGAAAGCAGAAAACTGTGAATTTTTGAAACTAATATCTGCGATAAAGGCATCATTTCTAAAATACATAGAGAACTGAGTCAAATTTACAGGAATACAAGTCAATCTCCAATTGATCAATGATGAAAAGATATGAACAGGCAGTTTTCAGAGGAAAAAATTAAAACTATCTATTGTCATATGAAAAAATGCTCTAAATCACTATTGATTAGAGAAATGCAAATCAAAACAACTCTAGGGTACCCCATCACACCCATCAGACTGACTGACATGACAAAATAGGAGGATGATGAATGTTGGAGAAAATATGGGAGAGTTCGATCACTAATTCTTTGTTGGAGAGGCTGTGAGCTAGTCCAACCATTCTGGATAACAGTTTGGAACTATGACCAAAGGGTTATAAAAATGTGCATACACTTTGGCCCAGCAATATTGTTTTTAGGACTGTATCCCAAAGACATCATAAAAATAGGAAAGTGAACCACATGTTCAAAAATATTTTAGCAGCTTTCTTTGTGATGACCAAGAACTGGAAATTGAAGGGATGGACATATCAATTGAGGAATCAAGTTGTGGTGTATTATTGTAATGGAATACTTTTGTGCTATAAAAAATGATGAACAGGAAGACTTCAGAGAGGCCTGGAAAGGCTTAAAAACTGATGCTGAGTGAAAGGAGCAGAACCAGGAGAACATTGTACACAGTAACAATCATAGTGTGAGGACTTTTTTGGTAACCTTAGGCCTTCACAGCAATTCAAAGACCTAAAACATTCACAAAGTACTCTTGAAGCAAAATTCCATGCACATCCAGAGAAAGAACTACGGAATTGAAATGCAGAATGAAGCAGATTATTGTCTCTTGTGTTACATTTTATTTTATTTTTTTCTCATGGTTTCTCCCATTCATTTTAATATGACTCATGTGAAAATGTGTTTAACTGGAATGTATATGTAGAAACCCTAGAAGATTACATGCCATCTTGACAAGGGAGATAGGAGGGAGGGGGAGATAATCTAAGACTTATGGAAGTGCTTCTAGAAAAATGAAAACAAATAAATTAATAAAAACAAATGAAACCAGAAAAATTTAACAAAATAAGCAAAAATTTTAAAAAATGCAAAAAAAAATTCTTCTTGAGCTCTTCTAAGAATACCTTTTGGGCTTGGACCAGCTCATGTTCACTTTTGAGGTTTCAGATGTGGGTATATTGTCAATGCTGTCCCGTTCTGAATTTATATTTTGTCCTTCCCTGTCCCTGTAGCAAGATTTTATGGTCTTTGTTTTCTGATTTACTTTCTTCTCATGATGATTGCCTTTGTCCTGGTTTTTAAAGTGGATCTCTGCTTCTGGAGCACAGGGAACTCTGCCCACATTTCTTGTGCTGGGACCTTGAGGTCTGGTAACTGGTTTTGTGTTTTGTGGCCTCTGGGCCTTTTAGCTAGAAGCTATATAATACTGTAGCTCAGTTCACACTGATCTGGTTGGTGCAGGGCAAGGCCGAGGCCAGGTCAAGTCTTTCTGAATTTTCCTGGGGTTACACTGAAGCTCACAGCAAGACATGTGGGGGAGGGGTGGTCTGGTCACAGGAGTTCTCCTTCTCCCCTAAGGCTGAGCTAGAGTGCAGGCAGGCTCAGAAGCTGACAAACCCCTGTCCACACTGATGTTTGCCCAATTCTCCTGGCTGTTCTGAGGCAAGCCTGGGATCCAGGTATTGGCATTTACCAGTTTCAACCCCTGAGTCTCAGAATATCCTCCTGGTCCATTGAGATAGGGCTTGCTATAACACTTCTTGTCCTGCACTGATCCCCTTCAGCACAGCTAGAGGGATTCTTTTCATCAATCTCCTTAGTCTGCCAAGCTGAAATACCCCTACTTCTGCCTTCACTATTTGAGGATATTTTTTTAAGGTCAATAAGGGGAATGTGAGAGCACTTATTCTTTGCTTTGCTATTTTGGCTCTTATAGGTTCAAGTAAGTGACTTTCAAACATTTAGTCTGTTGCCTGATAGCCTCAAGTGTGGCTGCTGCTGCTACTGGGATTCCCGTGCTTCTCTCTCAGTTCTGCTAGATTCCCATCCTGTGCTGCTTCTGATTCAGTTCACCCAGGATCATTTCTGCTCCTCTTTGACAGAGTCTGCCCTGGTACAGCCCATGTGCTCTGTGCTTCCCCAGCTCCGTGTAATAAATCTTTCTCGTTGACATTTTGGTCTATCCTAGCCTGGAAATCTGCCACTCCCTGTCTCCCAGTGGATTCTGCCACTCCAAAATTTGTCCATATTCACTTTTTAGAAATATCTGATGGGGTTTGTGGAAGAGCTCAGGTGAGTCCTTACTTTCACTCTGCCATCTTGGCTCTGCCCACCAAGGCATTATTTTCTTCAGTGAACTTTTGGACCTGCTTTTCCATTTGACCAATTTTGCTTTTTAAGACATTCTTCTCCTCATTGACCTTTTGGACTTATTGTGCCATTTGGGTTAGTCTATTTTTGAAAATGTTATTTTCTTCAGTAATTTGGGGGCATCTCCTTTAGCAAGCTGTTGCCTCAATTTTCATTATTTCTTGCATCATTTCTCTTTCTAATTTTTCTTCTACTTCTCTTACTTGATTTTCAGAATCCTTTTTTTGTTTTCCTCTTGGAGGCTTTTAATGTAGTAGCTTTGACTCTGTTGTCTTCCCCTGGTTGTACATCCTGATCTTCCTTGTTACCAATGTAAGATTCTATAGTCTGAGTCTTTTACGATGTTTATTTATCTTTCCAACCAAACATTTGTTAAGGTAGGACTGTGCTTCTAGTGGGGATTGGAGTGAGGGTGGGTTTACTGTCCTAGCCTTCAGGGATTTTGTATCAGCTGTTTGAACTCCCACTATCTGTGGGCAGAGTTGTACTCAGTCAGACTGAGCACTCCTCTTTCACCCTGGTCCCACAGAATTTTCTTTTTGGTGAAGACCTATTCGGTGTTTGTGGGTTGAGGAATCTGCAAAATGCCACAGCTGCCAACACCCCAGTCCCCTGAGACCTGTTCTGGCCCATGTGTGTTGTTGTGGCCCTTGCCAGACTGTGCTCTGTTCCTTGCCTGGTGTGAAAGACCCTTCCTTTTGACTTTCCATGTTGTCTTGGATTTGGAATTTGTTTCACTCTGTCATTTTGTGGGTTCTGTAGCTCCAGAATTTGTTTGGAATCATTTTTACAGGTATTTGGAGGGTTTGGGGGGGAAGCTCAGGGTAGTCCTTGTTTTTACTCCACCATCTTGACTCTACCCCTCCTGTAACTAATGATTTTATAGAGTTGACTACAACAATGCGACTTTAAATAACTTGTCCATAAGTTCTCTACCACTACACTGATAGTACTGAGTAGCCTGTAGGTAAGAAATGCACTCAGATTTTTCAAATTTCAACCTGATCTTTAAGGAGTATAATGTCCTGCTTCTCAGGATATCCAGTGGCATTGTGAATGTAATATCATAAATCTTGTCTTTTCATGAATTGTACTCTAACTTTGATAGAACAAATACACATCATTCCAACCACAGATGCTAAGCTGGAGTAACAGAAATCATATCTGATAGGAAATTTAGTACAAGCAGAAAATATTTTCTACTATTTGCTTGACACATGAACATGAAAGGTGGCAAACTGCTAGTAGGATTTGTAGTTACTTTTTTTTTCCTTATTTACACACTGAATTGAACAGGGGGAAAATCTTCTTTGATATTGTTGAAGTTTTTATACTTACAGGACATTTTTTCCATTTTATGGAGAGATTTGTTTGGATGGTAGTTACCAAAAAATCATAGGACATTATATTTTATGCTTATCACATCATTATCCCTGTCAGCAGTTTCTTTAGAGATCTGTTTGCAAAACTCTGACCTTGAGGTTTGCATGAAAAATCAACAGTATTGAACTTCTTCTTTTATCTGTGGAGCCTGTGGTGCTGGAGCAAGGGAATTTATGGGAAATATTCAAAAGGAAGATGATGGGATGTTTGTAAGATCTGATTACAGGAAGGTGTGTGTGGCCAAGATTTAAATACCTTACTGTTAGTTTAGCTTATTTTCCTTATTGCCTCCATATAGAGGAATAAGAAAGCCTTTTGATATCAGTAGAGTAAGATATTGAGTTCTTTCTTTGCAATTTTTGGTCTTCCTCTTTAAAGTATAATTGCAGTTTTGTCTTATTTCCTGAAAGCATCACCTCAACAACAGCAACAGCGTATTTGTTTTAATTCTTTGTGATACGGCAGTGTTCTCACAGGAGACTCCTCGAAGCCCTTCACAAACCAGGTTGAAATGATCTTTCTGTGTTGATTTCAAATCGCTCCCTCTCACATGAATTCTGACCAAACTGATGTATCTAATATTCCTCTTATATAACCTTCCAGCTTTCACCTCTTTGGTTTTTCACCTCCCTCTCTCACCTGAAATGTTCTTCTTCCTTCCCTGGAAGTTTCTAGTTACTTTCAAGACTCTGCCTAATTTCTTACATTTTTCCCATTTCTTTTTTCCTCATGCTGACTACTTTAGTAGGTGTTTATTTTTCACTTGGGACAAAATGGGTGCTTAATCAATGGCTTGAATTAAACTTCATAAAAACAAATTCCATTTTATTGATGAGGCAGTTAATCTCCAAGAGAGGATAAATGACTTCTCCAAGGTCACAGAGCTAGCACAGCTAAGAAGTCAGTGCGTAGTTTTTTCTTTTCTAATTCTAAGACAATAAGTAAGTCACTAAGCATTTAATAAGTGTTTACTCTATAGTGGGCTCTGTGCTAAGCATTGGGGATACACCAACAATTAAAAATAAGTTCATATCCTTGAAGACTGTACAATCTACTATGGAAGACAACCTATAAATAGCTAGGTAAATTCACACACACTCACACACACACACACACACACACACACAGTAAATGGAAGAGTAGAGGTAATATGAAATAGAAGACATTAGCAGCTGGTAAAACCAGGAATGGCCTCCATATGAAGGTAGAACTTGACATGAATATTGAAGGATGCTGTGGAAACCAAAAAGGGATGCTTGTGAACCTAGCATTCCAGGAGCTGAGATGAGTCAATACAAACCCAAAGAAATAAGAGAAGTTGTATTCTATTCAGGGAGCTGCAAGTAGGCCAGTGTCACTAAATGTATATGAGTTAGATGGAGGGGAATCAAATGTGAGAAGACTGAATAGGTAAGAAAGACCAAGTTATGAAAAGCTTTAAATGTCAAACTGAGAATTTTATATTTTATCATGGAGGAAAGAGGAAGGCAGTGGTGATCACTGAGCAACAAAGTGACGTGATTAGACCTATGCTTTAGAAAATTTACCTTGCAAAATAAGTGTTGAATAGATTGAAGTTAAGAGAAAATGAACTAGAAGGCTCTTGTAGCAGCCTAAGTATAAGCTGATGAGGGCCTGAACTAGGAGCCTATAGGTCATCTAAAAGTTACCTCCTCTTCCTCCCTTCACTTTACCACAACCCTAGTTCAGGAATATGTATGTATGTATGTACACATTCATGTGTATATATGTACATATGTGTATATACACACATGTGTATATGTGTATGAATGAACACATGCATTTGTGTGTGTATATATGTAAAATACATATTGTGAAAGTAAAAACAAGAGGCTGTTGAATCGTATTGGTCAGTCAGGGTGAGGGAGAATGAGGAATTTGTGAGTCTAATCCTCTGGGAGGATGGTGGCACTGTCAGGGATAATGGAGAAGTTGGACAAAGGAGAGGATTTACAGGAAAGGACAAAAAATTCCCCTTTCGAGATGTCAAGTTTGAGAGGCTTTCATAAAATACAATATGAGAAGTTGTTCAAGAGGCATGACTGTAGCTTAGTAGAAAGACCAGGCCTAGATGTAGAGAACTGGGAATTATCTCTACAGATACTGAGTCTGCGAGAAAAATTATTATGGATCATAGTATTGATCAGAGTAGCTAAATCTTTAGAGGTTGATCATCTCTATATAGTGTTGCTGCTACTGTGTACAGTGTTCTCTTGCTTCAGCTTATTTCTGTTTGTATCAGCTCATTATTTCTTCCTCGGCTTGTATAAAACCACCTCCTTTGTCATTTGTGATATCCTCCTCAATTGTTGATTTTTTGTCACCTCACAAAAAGCTGCCATAATATTTTTGTACTTATAGATCCTCAAACTTTTTCTTTGATTTATTTGGGATATAGACCTAGTAGTAGTAATTATAGGTCAGAGGGTATGTGAAATTTTATAGCCCCATGACATAGTTCTAAATTATTTTCCAGAACGGTTGGATCTGTTCACAACTCTACCAACAGTATATTAGTGTACCTATTTTTTTTCACCTCCTCAAGCACTTACCATTGTCCTTTTCTGTCATGTTAGACAATATGATATATATGTGGTGGTACCTTAGAGTTCTTTTAATTTTCATTTCTTTATTTATCTGTGATTTAGATTATTTTATATGACTATTGATAACTTTGATTTCTTCTTCTGAAAAGTTCCTCTTCATATCCTTTGACTATCAACAGGGGAATGACTGGTATTTTTAAAATGGGAAATTGATCAGAGAACAAATGCTTTTTGAAGAAATGAATGAACCTTTATAATTGTGTATGTAAGTGACTTTTATTTCATTTGGTGGTCTTTATAACAAGCTGAACTTATGAATGTTATTACTTGGGTCTAGGAGGTAATGATTTTCCCGTATTCAAAATTAAAGGTTTTGCCTAAATGTACCGTTAATAATTCTTTTGTGTTTTTTTAAATTCAAGCGTCCTTCTTCATTTTAGCACATATCATCAGTGGTATCTTCCTTTTTTTTTTCTTTTCAGTTCTTTCTAGTAATGGAAAGATAATTTAGATTTCTAATTGTCTTTTCTAAGTTGTAATTACTAAGTTTTTGAGTGATGGTGCCTCCAGGAAAGGGCTTTCTTCACTTTTTAGAGACCTTTATAGTTAGCCTGGATTATTATAATTTAAGAAATTGTGTCTGTGAAGATAAACTTTTATTATAGCTTAATAATAGTAGTAATAGTAATGATAATAAATAGCATTTGCATATCAACTTAAAGTTTGCAAAGTGCATTGTATTTTCTCCTCACAACAACCCTGACAGGTAGGTTCTTTTTAGTATACCAGTTTTGAAGATAACAAAACAGAGATACACAGAAGTAAAGTGACTTGCCCAGGGACATAGAACTATTGCCTATCTAAATCTGGATTAGAACCAGACTGCTGCTGCAGATGTGTAGCTGAAAAATTTCACTTTCTTTTATCGAATTCATAATTTTCCTAGAAGTCAGAGAAGAGTATCCACAACCAATAGCCATGGACCCTTATTTGTATATTTTTAAATTACTTTGATATCTTTCCTTATGAGTCCTATGATGCTTAATATTTATTTAGAATATTTTGGTGGTCACTTTTGTTGCTATTACACAGACGGTCTGTCAACATGTTATGGAAAAACCTACTATCTCTGAGAAATAATTAGAAATGCAAGTCATTCATATTCTCTCACCCAAGAAAATATTTAAATAATATGTCAATCTTAACCAAATTAAAAAAAAACATTCCAGTAATATGCAAGGCCTAGTAGATATGCGGCTGTTTTGAGCTATGTCTTAAAAATAGGAAGCCTTAAATTATGCATAATTTTCATTGCTTGTGATTTGAATCTCCAACATATGAAAAGGGCAATAGAAGTTTGAAGAATTCATCTGATACCTAAGTAACAACTTCAGTAATAACAACTCAAGGCTATATTTCTTGCAATTGGGCAATCATTCTTAAGGTGTCATATTATAAATATTAGGCGAAATTAAGCAATTAGTAATTCATTCAAGTTACTCCCTTGAGATAGTTCTGCCTCTCCTAACTTCCTGTACCTCCCTCCTTCTATCTTCTGTGTCCCTCTTTTTTCCTGCCCCATATCTAGTTAGATGGAAAGCAGAAACCATATTCACACAAGTAGTTCTTTTCTTGAACATAGTTGTGTACTGATTTTAATCCCTTATAAAAGAATGCCAGGACTATTTTATTTGAAACAGCTATATATAATATGGCATATCACTTTTCTTACTTTTTTATTTGTGATTATACAAATGAAGATTTTAATCCTGGTGGTTTAGGAATCCCCAACACAAAGGGCCAGTACAAACCATTTATGCCTCTGTACTTATACCCAGGTAGAATCTGGAAACTTGGGTATCTGACACTCTCCCAAGTGTAGCCACCAGTTTTCCCTTTTCAGGGTTCCATCTTACAATTTCAGAACAGGCTGTAAATGAGTAATAACATAGCTATACTTCAGTATATTCACAATCTCATTGGCGTGTATACATTGACCTATTGCAGTTAGGAAATCCTCTATGCTTTCATATCCTATGAAAATCTTATCTATATCCTCCAATAAGCCTTGATCCTCTCCACTCAATGTATATTACCCAGTGTGCTTTAGAATCTTCCCCTACATCAAGGGTTTACAGGTTATGGCTAATGGATCAAATCAAGCCTGTTTCATTTTTGTATATGAATAAAATAAGAATGTTTTTATACATGCTAAAATGTGATAAAACTTTATTTTAAAATTTAAAAAACAATTCTTAGTTTGCTGAAAGACCTAAGTTAAAGTAAAACATGTAGAAGATAAGTTATTGTTTCCTGATTTAGGCTCTAGGAGAATAAGGGTGCCATAGGAAACAATAAAGCATGTGGATTATCAATTACCTTATTATTTAACTGGCCAGTCTACTTTTTCTGATGATTTTTCTTTTTTGATGTCATGTCGCTTTGGCCACTTAATTAATTGATTACAATATGAGACACATTATTCTCTCCATGACTCTCTCCATTGATCTCTGAATGACATTCAATTTTAATTCTTCTGAGATTGAGATATTTCATGATTCACAGGCATACAGAATTTTAAAAAGATTATAAAAACATAGAAACAAATAAAATATAAAAAAACTTACATCATGTTTTTAATCATGTGGCATATCAAAATTAATAAAAAAACAGATACTATTAAAAAGATACATAGCTTGAAAAGGAAGTGATCTAGTGATTCAGAGATTCAGATGGAGGACTTGGGATGGAAGCAGGTGGGACAATCCAGAGATAACAGACAAAGGAGGGCCAGGCTAAGTTAAGGATAACAGTTGTGAGTATGAAAGATTAAGTGGGAAGATTCAAGGGGAGTTCAAGGAGGTTCCCAGAGTCTGAACCCCTCAACAAGGCTTAGCTGATGATATCCAAAGCAGCAGGAGACAGGAAAAATAAAGAGATGGGACTTCAACACATATGAGCTTTGGTTATCCGAGTGCCCAAGTAATGAATGTTAGGTATCAAGAAACCTTTATTAGAGCAGGAAAAAAAGCAATACTTATATGTATATTGTTCTTTAAATTTGCAAATATCCTTATACATAAATTATTAGACATATGCCATCAATTAATAACAATATCACATTTCAGATATTATGCACTCACGATCAGCAACATCTTTAAAACTTCTGTAAATCCCTCTTCTTACTCTCCACTCCTGGCTTCTCTGACTTCATCCTTATTAACAGACAAGAATTTTACAAGAATAACTTTTAAACAAAATATTTCTTCAAGGGTGCCAGAGAAGGAAATCACCCCCAAACCTTGTTTTATTTAATTATTATATCATTTGATGTTTTTAACTTTTGTATTTACTTAGTATTTATTTTCCCCAGTTACATGTAAAAAACAATTTTGACATTTGTTTTTAAAACTTTGAGATCCAAATTCTCTCCCTTCCTCTTTCCCCACCTCAGCCAGATTGAGAAGGCAAGTGTATTGGTAATGCATTTTTTTTTGTTTTAGTATAATCAAGTGCTTCTGATCAAATAATGTGATGAAATAAGATCTTCCCCATCCATTAATGGACCTGGGAAGATTTGTAGGAAGGCCCACATCTTTTGTTAATTTTCTAATGAGACACCAGTTCTCAAAGAGACCTCTGGCTCTGAAAAATTTTTAAGTACTCTGAGGTAAAGTTTTACTTTGGGGCTCACTGATTGGAAGTGTTTGTTTGGCCAGACAAGACTGGGAAGCTGCTAAGAAATCCCATGGTTTTGAAAACCCAGATGTTGGTGCTTCTCTCTCTGGTAACTATGCATGTATGTAATGGTCAGGCTGTTGGATCTGTCTGTTGATTTATGATGTATGTATTTCTTACATCAGGCAGTTGGAAGCCATGTCTGTTGATTTTGATTTCTCTGTATTTTTTCCCTTGAACTAAGTGAATGATATGTGTGCTTGATTAAAGTGAGTGTTGAACCTTCTGAAGCTGCTTTTCTTTTAGAAAAGTAGATCAAAAAAGCAATGATAGCAGGCTGTCTTGTGTATGTCAGGGTACTTATTGTTTCAGCAAGCAGTTGCATGTAAGTGATATATGTGTATATATGTATATATATATATGTATTTGTGCAAAAAATACCCATAACAATCATGTTGTGAAAGAAAACAGACCAAAAACCTGAAGAAACATAAAGGAAAGTAAAATATGCTTCGATCTGTATTTGGACTCCATCAGTTCTTTCTCTGGAAATGGATAGGATTTTTCATCCTAAGTCCTTCAGAGTTGTCATGGATCATTGTATTACTGAGAATAGCTAAGTCATTTATAGCTGATCATCTTACAGTATTGCTGTTACTTTGTACCTAGTACATTTCACTTTACTTCAACCCATGGAAGTATTTCTAGGTTTGTCTGAGAGCGTCTTGCTCATCATTTCTTATAGTACAAAAGTATTTCATCATAATTATATACCATGACTGCCAGGCCTAGAGGCCTGTGTGGGCTACCCGAGTCTTCTTACCTCACCTCCGAGGTCTTCGGTTGGCCAAAACCGGATGCTCATATGAGAGAAAGGACGTTCCAGAGTCGAACAAGGGTTGAGCTTTATTTCAGGGTCTAGGTTACAAGTGCAGGGCAGTCTTCCTTAGGAGGAAGAGGGGGAGATTTCCTAAGGAGGCTAAGATCTTAAGGGATTGGAAGTAGAAGTACAAGCGGGGAGAGAGGGGGAGGGGAGAGAGGAAAGAAGAGAATGGAGCCTACTGTCCTCTTGGCTCCTCACGTGCTAAGAGAGCTTTCAGGCTTCCTCAATCCTACTTAACCTTCAGCCACACAGTTTGCATCTCAATACTGTGCTGTTAGATAACAATAGTGTGTCCAGATCCGGGACGACCTCGAGGGCAGGGAGACTCCACCCATCACGTATCTCCCGGGGAGAGGCGGAAATACCCAAGCTAGCAGAGCTAGCTCAGTCTGACCTTCTCGAATCCCCGCTGTTCATGGAGGGCCTCGTAAGACTCTAAGATTTAGAAGTCCCACTTTTACCCGCCCGAGACCGTCCACACGGATTTGAACTTCCAATCCCAACACATGACATGTTCAGCCATTTCCCAATGGATGTACATCCCTCAATTTCTAATTCTTCTCCATCAGAAAAGAGCTGTAAATATTTTTGTGCTTTTCCTTTTTGTTTTTTTCTTTATCTCTTCTGGTGTATAGAACTAATAATGGTATTGCTGTGCCAAAGGGTATGCATGGTTTTAGAGCCTTTTGGGAACAGTTTGAAATTATTCCACAGAATGGTTTAATCAATCCAAAACTCTGACAACAATTTCCTTTTCTGTCCTACTAGCCAATCTAACAGGTACGAGATCATACCTCAGAATTGTTTCAATTAGTATTTTTCCAATCAAGAGTGAGAGTTTTTTTTCATATGATTATTGAAAGCTTTGTTTCCTCTCAAAACATAATATACCTTTTGATAATTTATAAGTTGAGGAATGGTTCTTATTTTTATAAATTTTTATAAATTTGTCTACATGTTATAGAAATGAGGGCTTTACCAGAGAGACTTGTTTCAATTTTTTTCTACATTTACTATTGTTAACTATATTTTCCTCCATCCTATTCCTCATATCCCTATTTATTCTGTTTTCTCTCTCCTCTTACCCTATCCTTCTTCAAAAGCCTTTTGTTTCTGACTACTTCTTCCCCCAATCTGCCATCCCTTCTACCTTTCTATCCCCAATATCTACTCTTCCTTTCCCCTCCTACTTTCCTGTAGGGTAAGATAGATTTCTGAACCACATTGCTTGTGTATCTTATTTCCCAATTACATGTAAGAACACTTTTTAGCATTCATTTTTAAAACTTTGAGTTCCAACTTCTCTCCCTTCCTCCCTCCCCACAAACCCTCACTGACAAGGCACACAGTTCAATATAGATAATACATGTGTAGTATTGCAAAACACTTCCATGATAGTCAAATTTTAAAATACTATATTTCCCTCCATCTTATCCCCCATACTTATTCTGTTCTCTCCTTTGATCTTGTCCATTCTCAAAAGTGTTTGCTCCTGATTACCTCCTACTCTAATATTCCCTCCCTTCTATCTTCTCCCCCTCCACTCATACCCCTTTCCCTTACTTTCCTGTTGGATAACATAGCTTTCTATACCCAGTTGAATGTGTATGCTATTCCTTTCTTAGCCAAATCCAATGAGAATAAGGTTCACTCATTCCCTATCACTTCCTCCTTCTTTCCTTCCATGAAAAAATCCTTTTCTTGCCTTTTTTACATGAGACAATTTACCCCATTCCACCTCCCTCTTTTTCTTTCTCATTCTCATTCCTCTCTTACCCCTTAAGTTTATTTTTTAAATATTATCCCTTCATGTTCAACTCACTCTGTGCCCTCTGTTTTATATCTATATCTTTATATCTATCTATCTGTCTCTCTGTCTATCTCTCTATCTATTCTTTCTAACTACCTTCATAATGAGAAAGGTCTTATGAGTTAAAATTATCATCTTTCCATGTGGGAATGTAAACAGTTCAAATTTATTAAGTCTCTTATGATTTCTCTTTCCTGTTTACCTTTTCATGCTTCTCCTGAGTCTAATCAAATTTTTATATTTAGATCTGTTTTTTCTCAAGAATACATGAAATTTCTCTATCTCACTTGAATTATATCAGTTTTTCTGGGTAGGTGACTTTTGGTCTTAATCTTAGCTTCTTTGACCTCCAGAATATCATATTTCAATCCCTCCAATCTCTTGATGAAGAAACTGCCAAATCTTGTGTTATCCTAATTGTGATTCCACAAGACTTAAGCTGGTTTCTTTCTGGCGGCTTGCAATATTTTCTCCTTGACCTGGGGACTCTGAAATTTGACTATAATATTCCTGGGAATATTGATTTTGGGATCTCTTTCAAGAAGTAATTGGTGAGTTCTTTCAATTTTATTTTACCTTCAGGTTTTAGAATAATAGGGAAGTTTTCCTTGATAATTTCTTGAAAGACATCTAGGCTCTTTTTTTTATCTTGGTTTTCAGGTAGGCCAATAATTTTAAAATGATCTCTTCTGGATTTATTTTCTACGTCAGTTGTTTTTCCAAAGAGATATTTTCATTATATTTTACTGTTTTTCATTCTTTCAGCTTTGATTTATAATTTTCTGATTTCTTATAGTAATTATTTTTCATTTTCTCCATTCTGAGTTTGGGGAATAATTCTCCTTAGTAAACTTTTGAACTCCTTTTCCTTTTGGCCAATTCTGCTTTTTAAGGCATTCTTCTTGTCATTGGCTTTTTGAATCTCTTTTGCCATGTGGTCTAGTTTATTTTTTAAAGTATTCTTTTCTTCAGTATTTTTGGGGTCTCCTTTAGCAAGCTGTTGACTCATTTTTCATGATTTTCTTGCATCACTCTCATTTCTCATCCCAAGTTTTCCTCTGCTTCTCTTATTTGATTTTCCAAATCCCTGTTGAGCTTTTCCATGGCATAAGATCAATTCGTATTTTTATTGAATGCTTTGAATGTAGGAACTTTTAGTTTGTTGTCTTCTTCTGAGTGTATACTTTGTGCTTCCTTGTCACCAAAGTAATTTTCTATAGTACAAAGTTTTTTCCCCTTTATTTGCTAATTTCCCAGCCTGTTACTTGTCTCTTTAACTCTTTGTTAAGTTAGGGCTCTGCTTCCAGTGTATAGGGTGTACTGTTCCAAACTTCAGGGGGTTTATGCAGCTGTTTTCAGAGATACTTCTAGGGACCTATAGATTTTCACTTCTTCCAAGGTGGTATGATTAAAGTAGAAGCATTTGTTTCTTTCCTGGCCTGTGCTGTGCTCTGTCAGTGACCACAGTGACTTTTCTGCCCTGGAACTGTGAGTAAGATCCCCTCTCCACTACTGCCACAAACTCTTCTATGTAGTAATCCTCCTTACCTCAGGATTTCAACCCATGGCTCTAATCCACATCCAAGTATTGGTAAAGTAACAGAATCTTGCCTCAGTGCTAGCAAAGACAACTGTAATCTCTTCTAATCTCTTTTTGACCCATTATTAAACCATCTTATGGTCTGTGGGCTAAGATATTCAGAAGCAACAGCTACTGCTACCAATTCAGTCACACCTAAGGACTGATCCTGGTTTGCTGGGGCCAGAGTTGTGCTGGGGCCAGAGCTGGACTGTACTCTACTCTAACCCAGGTCTCTCAGATCTTTCCTACTGACCTTCTTAGTATTTTTTTGACATCTGTGAGCTGAGAATTTTGGAAACTGCCAGAGCTGTCTGTGTTTCAGATCCCTGATTCCTATCCCAAGTTTCCTGGGCCATGGTCTGTGCTGGCATGGCCTGCACTGGACTATTCTTCTTTCTCAGGCTGACACAATAGACTTTCCTGTCAATCTTTCAGATTGTTTTGTACTGGAAATTTGTTTCAGTCTGTCTTTTTTAGGTTCTTATACTCCAGAATTTGTTTAGAGTTATTTTTACAGGTATTTGGAGGGATTTTGTCTCTGGTCCCCTACCTTGTATTTAAGAAAAACAAAAGTGGGGGGCAAAGTCAAGATGGGGAAGTAAAATATGTGCCTACTCTAGCTCCTCCCCCACAGCCCATAAAATACCTGTAAAAAGTTTTTAAACAAATATGAGAGCAACAGAAGGCACAAAATGACAGAATGAAAGGTATTTCTAGCCCAGAGTAAATGGATGACAAGAAAGGGGCACAGAACTGAGTGCAATCCATGGAGCCCAGCCCACCCTTGGCCATGCCACACCTGCAGGAACAGGACTGGAACAGGCCTTGGGGGTGAAATCCCCAACAGCAGCTGTAATTCTCAGATACCTCAGATCCCATAAACGCCAAAGACACCTTCAAAGGTCAATGAGAAAACTTTTTCACCTGGGTGAGAAGGGAGCAGGGTCCTCCCCTAGCTCTGTCCCCAGGCAGCAGTGGCAGCACCAGCAGTAGCATCCATTTTTGGAACCCTCAACCTAAAACCCCTGGGGGAATTGAGCCACTGATCTTGATCTCAGCCCTGAGTGGCGACCCTAGGGTGAGAAAGAGTGCTGGCTGGTGTGGTGGAGCTGGTGGAAGTTCTGGAAAGGGAATTCTACTTGCAAATCCTGGGCAGAAAAGCTTTGGTAGCTTCCAGAACAGAGCATAGGCCAGGAGAGGAGTAAACTCTTTTCCCTTAATTTTGCCACCTGGGAGGAACTGAGAACTTAAGAGGACCCCAGAGTATATCCTCCTCTTGACAAAGAACTCAAAAGTCAAGTAACAGGCTGGGAAAATGCCCAAAGAAATGGAAAAAAATAAGACTGTAGAAGGCTACTTTCTTGGTGAACAGGTATTTTCTTCTATCCTTTCAGAAGAGGAAGAACAATGCTTACCATCAGAAGAAGACATCAAAGTCAAGGCGTCGGCATCCAAAGCCTCCAAAATAAATAAGCAATGGTCTCAGGCCATGGAAGAGTTCAAAAAGGGTTTTGAAAATCAAGTAAGAGAGGTGGAGGAATAATTGGGAAGAGAAATGAGAGAGATGCAAGAAAATCGTTAAAAGTGAGTCAACAGCTTTCTAAAGGAAACCCAAAAAAAGCTGAAGAAAACAACACCTTTAAAAATAGGCTAACTCAATTGGCAAAAGAGGTCCAGAAAGCCAGTGAGGAGAAGAATGCTTTCAAAAGCAGAATTAGCCAAATGGAAAAGGAAGTACAAAAGCTCACTGAAGAAAATAGCTTTTTTAAAAATTAGAATGGAGTAAATGGAAGCTAATGACTTTATGAGAAACCAAGAAATTGCAAAACAAAACCAAAAGAATGCAAAAAATAGAAGATAATGTGAACTATCTCATTGGAAAAAGAAGTGACCTGGAAAATAAATCCAAGAGAGACAATTTAAAAATTGTGGGACTACTTAAGAGCCATGATAAAAAAAACAAAAAAAAAAACAAAAAAACAAAACCTAGACATAATTTCTCGTGAAATTATCAAGGAAAACAGCCCTGATATTTTAGAACCAGAGGGCAAAATAGAAAAAGAAACTCTTAGAATTATTGTAGCCAAATGCTAGAGTTCCCAGGTCAAGGAGAAAATACTGCAAGCAGCCAGAAGGAGACAATTTGAGTGTTGTGGAAATACAATCACGATAACACAACATCTAGCATCTTCTATATTAAGGGATCAAAGGGCTTGGAATAAGATATTCCAGAAGTCAAAGGAAGTAGGATTAAAACCAAGAATCACCTACCCAGCAAAACTGAGTATAATACTTGAGGGAAAATAAAATGTCATTCAGTGAAATAGAGGACAAGCATTCTTGATGAAAAGACTAGAACTATATAGAAAATTTGACTTTCAAATACAAGAATCAAGAGAAGCATGAAAAGGTAATCAGGAAACATAAATCATAAGGGAACTACTAAAGTTGAACTGTTTACATTCCTACGTGAAAAGACAATATTTGTAACTCTTGAGTCTTTTTTTCAGTATTTCAGGAGTTGGAGTGATTACACACACAGACACACACACACAGACATACACACACACACACACACATAGAGAGCACAGGGTGAGTTGAATAAGAAAGGATCATGTCTAAAAAAATAAAACTAAGGGGAGAAAGAAAAATATATTGGGAGGAGAAAAGGAAAAATGGAATGGGGCAAATTGTCCCCCATAAAAGAGGCAAAAAAAAAGCTTTTTCAGTTGAGGGGAAAAGGGGGAAGGTGAGAGGGAAAATGTGAAATTTACTCTCATCACATTTGACTTAAGGAGGGAATAACATGCACACTCAATTTGGCATGAAAATCTATCTTATACTACAGCAAAGTATAGGAGAAGGGGACAAGTGGGGTGGGGGGATGATGGAAAGGATTTCAAAAGGGAGGAGGGAGCAATTAGAAGTAAACACTTTTGGGAGTGACAAGGTCAAAAGAGAGAATAGAACAAATGGGGAGCAGGATAGGAGGGAGGGTAATATAGTTACTCTTACATAAGATGATTATGGAAGTCACTTGCAAAATTACACATATCCAGCCCATATTGAATTTCTTGCCTTCTCAGTGAGGATGGGTGGGGAGGGAAGAAGGGGGGATAGTTGGAACTCAAAGTTTTAGGAATGAATGTTGAGAATTGTTTTTGCATGCAACTGGGAAATAAGAAATAAAGATAATGGGGTATAGAACTTTATCTTGCCCTACAAGCCAAGAGAGAAGATGGGGTAAGGGAAGGAGGGGTGTGATAGAAGAGAGGGTAGATTGATGGAAGGGGTAATCAGAATGGACAGCATTTTGGGGTATCAGGAGGGAAGATACAGGGAGAAAATTTGAAACTCAAAATGTTGTGGAAATGAATTTTGAAAACTAAAAATAAATAAATAAACTTTTAAAAAAGAAGACAAACAAAATAAAATAAAGTAACAAAATAAAATTAGAATTATCTAAAAAGTAAAAAAAGAAAAGAAAAACAACAATGGCATGTTGAAAATGCATATAATGACAAATTAAAATATCTGTTTTAATTATTATAGTTTCTACAAACTGTATATATACAGTGTTTCAAGGAGCAGGTATTGTATTTCAATTATCATTTGTCATCATTGAAGCTCTAGTGAAAAATCTAAAGCAACATTAAAAAAGGGATGAAAGAGATCATAAAAATAGGAAAGGGTACCATGTGTACAAAATTGTTTATAGCAACCCTCTTTGTGGTCGCCAAAAGCTGGAAATCTAGGGGATGCCCATCAATTGGGGAATGGCTGAATAAATTGTGGTATATGAATGTAATGAAATACTATTGTGCTGTAAGAAAGGATGAACAGGAAGACTTCAGAGAGGCCTGGAAAGACTTATATGAACTGATGCTGAGTCAAAGGAGTAGAATCAGGAGAATTTTGTACACAGCAACAACCACAGAGTGGGAGGATTTTTTCTGGTAGACTTAGCACTTCATTGCAATGCAAGGACTTTAAAATTCCCAGTGGTCTGTTAAGGCAAAATGCCTTCCACATCCAGAGCAAGAACTATGGAATTTGATTGCAGAATATAGCAGATCATTTTCTTTCGTATTACATTTTGGTTTGTTTTATGATTTCTCCCATGCATTTTAATTATTCTATGCAACGTGACTAAAGTGAAAAAGTATTTAATACGAATGTATTTGTAGAACCTGTATGTATATAAAACTGTATGGTGTCTCGGGGCAGAGGGAGGAGAGAAGAGGAAAGGAGGAGGATGGAGGGGAAAAAATCTTAGTTATATAGAAGTGATTGTAGAACACTGAAAACAAGTAAAATAAAGAAAAAAAACTGAAAAAAATAAATAACAAAAGGATGGAGCCCACAAAGAAGAGCAGGGGTCAAAGAAAACATTTCAATTATAAAAAAAGAATGAAAATAAAATTAAAATGACAAAAGTTAGACTCAAGAAAGAAATTTATGTAAATATAGGATCTAAATTTAAACATAATACCATTTAATTTTCTGTGAGAAATCAGATTCTAAATGAATTCTAATTGAACTTTACAAGTATTAGAACAAGATAAGATATTTGGTGAGTTATACTGTCAGCAGCCAATGGGTCCACCTGATTAAAGCACAAGTATAAGCTTTTCTTTTATCCTAATTAATAAGACTACAGTAGAATTGAATATTTAAGAGGCAGTCAAGTGATCAGAAAAAAAAAGTGGAGGAATCAACTTGATATTCTGTGATTCTGTTTCCATTCAATTATCTGACTGCAAAATAACAGGATTTAATTTTGAAAGCATGTAAGTAATATCATAGATTTTGGCAGAGAAGTAAGTAGAGAATAGGGCCTTTATCTTGTGCAAATAAGTGTCCAAGTATCTTCAAGAATGTTCTCTATCTAGTGGTGCTATGAAAATTTCATTCATTGTGCATAGGAGATGGAGAAGAATGTGAAGAATCTGTTGGTATGTGCACATGACTAAAATGGAGAAAGAGGAAGAATTATGCTGTAAATCTCTCTTCATTGCTTCTAAATCTTCCTTGATTTGTCTGTTATTTTTAATTTGCAATTTATTCCTTATAGAGATATACAGAGAAGAATATTAAATTTGTAGGTCAAATAAATCTGGAAATGATAACCCATTGGATGACAGACCCCAAATGTAAAAATATTTTTGAATGTAGAATAGACCAAATGTAATGGAGTAAAGGTTAATAGGAATGTATGTAAAATCTTGCCACAGTTTCAAGAAATTATTTGCCAAAATACTAGTTATTAGTTTATCTATATAGTGCCTAAGGATTGTAGCAGACTGAAAGTTCAGTGTGAACCAACAGGTTAATACAGCAGTGAAAAAAACATTAATCTGATTCTCCCTTGCTTCTTTGATTTTGTTAATAAGAAGATTCTTTCCAACAGATTGCAAAATGAGATCTGGCCTTTTCTTGCTAGGGAATTCTTGCCTACATTTATACATTAAGATTCCATGGAAGCTTGTCAGAAGACTAGAGGTCATATGTTTTTTTTTTCCTCTATTTCATGAATATTGCTCCCTTCCCTCCATCTCCTCACTCTTCTGCTCTCCTCATTTTTATTTCTTCTTCCATCCCTCCTCTTTCTCTACCTACTTTTTCTTTCTCTTCCTGTATTTGTGTCACTTTTTTCCCTCTGTGTTTTTTCTATCTCTCTGTTTCTCTCTCCAAGTCTCTCTCTCTCTATTTCTCCTTATGTCTTCATAACTCTCTGTTTGTCCATATGTGTCTCTGTGCATCTCTGTCTCCTTTTCCCTCCTCTATCACCTGCACTCTTCCTTTTCCTCTTTCTACTTCTTCCTCCAATACTCCCCCCTCCCTCTTTCCTCCACCTCTGTCTTTTCCCTTTTTCATCTGTCTCCACCTCCTCAACTCCAGATTTACTCATTTTTATCCTTGACTACAAGTTCAATTCTTTGCTTCCTGTGAGATTACATAAGTTGAAGACCTTGGGGTTCACTTTGCTCTTGAACTTGATTAGGAAATGCTGCAATATTTCACAGACTGTTTCACCTTCCCCTCAAAAATACTGTATTATTCACACATAGGAGTATCTAGAGAACTTCATTATTTCTATTTTTTTTGTCATTTAATGTCAATCTTAGAGCTCTAAGTCAATGGCATATACTCTGGATGAGTGTAGATACCATATTTATGACTAGTTTACTCATAATAATTAAACATATGGAATAGAGGTATCTTTGCTGTGAACTTTTTCAAGGAACCTTGTTTGATTTTAACTTAAGAAGGTGAGAAATCAAGACAAATTAAAAAAAAAAATAAAAGTTATTTATTTTTAGTTTACAACATTCATTTCCACAAGATTTTGAGTTCCAAATTTTCTCCCCATCTGTCCCCTCCCTCCACCCCAAGACACCATGCATTCTGAAAACCCCTTCCCCCAATTTGCCCACCCTTCTCTCACACCCCTCCCTTCCCTTATCCTCATCTCCTTCATTTTCTGGTAGGGTAAGATAGATTTCTATACCACATAACCTGTATTTCTTATTTCCTAGTTGCATGTAAAATCAAATTTAACATTCATTTCTAAGACTTTGAGTTCCAACTTCTCTCCTTTCCTCCCTCCCCACTCATCCCCACTGAGAAGGCAAGCAATTCAATATAGGCTATATATCTGTAGTTTTGCAAAAGACTTACATAATAGTCGTGTTGTGTAAGACTAACTATATTTCCCTCCATTCTATCCTACCTTCCATTTATTCTATTCTCTTTTGACCTTGTCTCTCCCCAAAAGTGTTTACTTCTAATTACCCTCTCCTCTCATTTTCCCTCCCTTCTATTATCCCCCCCCTCACCCTACTTATCCCCTTCTCCCCTACTTTCCTGTACTGTAAGATAGATTTTTATACCAAACTGAGTGTGCATGTTATTCCTTCCTTAAGTCAAAGATGATGAGAGTAAGCTTCACTTTTTGCCTCTCACCTCCCCACTTTTCATCTCAAGTGAAAAAGTTTTTTCTTACCTCTTTTATGAGAGATAATTTGTCACATTCCATTTCTCCCTTTCCCTTCCAAGTATGTTCCTCTCTCACCCCTTAATTTAATTTTTTAGGTATCATCCCGTTATATTCAATTCACTCTTTGCCCTCTGTCTGTATGTATATAATTCCTCCAACTACCCAAATACTGAGAAAAGTCTCAAGTGTTACAAATATTATCTTTCTATGTAGGAATGTAAATAGTGCAACTTTAGTAAGTCCCTTATGATTTCTCTTTCCTGTTTACCATTTCATGCTTTTCTTGATTCTTGTGTTTGAAAGTCAAATTTTCTTTTCAGCTCTGGTCTTTTCATCAAGAATTCTTGAAAGTCTTCTATTTCATTGAATGACCATTTTTCCCCTGAAGTATTGTATTCAGTTTTGCTGGGTGGGTGATTCTTGGTTTTAATCCTAGCTCCTTTGACTTCTGGGGTATCACATTCCATGCCCTTTGATCCCTTCATGTATGTAGAAGCTTTTAGATCTTGAGTTATCCTGATTGTATTTCCACAATACTCAAATTGTCTCTTTCTGACTGCTTACAATGTTTTCTCCTTGACCTGGGAACTCTGGAACTTGGCTCCAATATTCCTGGGAGATTTTCTTTTGAGATCTTTTTCAGGAGATGGTTAATGGATTCTTTCAATATATATTTTGCCCTCTGCTTCTAGAATATTGGGGCAGTTTTCCTTGTTAATTTCTTGAAAGATGGTGGCCAGGCTCTTTTCTTCATCATGGCTTTCAGGTAGTTCCATAATTTTTCAATTATCTCTCCTGTTTCTATTTTCCAGGTCAATTGTTTTTCAGTCAGATATTTTAGATTGTCAGCTATTTTTTTCATTCATTCGGTTTTGTTTTATAATTTCTTGATTTTTTTCATAGGCATCAGCTTCCATCTGCTCCATTCTAATATTTTAGGAATTATTTTCTTCAGTGAGCTTTTGGATCTCCTTTTCCATCTGGCCAATTCTGCTTTTTAGGGCATTCTTCTCCTCATTGGCTTTTTGGATCACTTTTTTCCATTTAGGTTTGTCTATTTTTTCAAAGTGTTACTTTCTTCAGCATTTTTTTTGATCTCCTTTAGCAAGCAGTTGTTTTGTTTTTCATGATTTTCTTGCATCGCTCTTATGTCTCTTCCCAATTTTTGATTTTACCTCTCTTATTTGATTTTCAAAATCCTTTTTGAGCTCTTCCATGGCCTGAGAGCAATTCATAATTTTTTTTGGAGGCTTTGGATGTTGGAGCTTTAACTTTGTTTTCTTCTGTTTGCATGCTTTGATCTTCCTTGTCACCAAAGTAAGATTCTAGACTCTGATTCTTTTTCCAGTTTTTACTCATTTCCCCAGTCATTTAGTTGACTTTTGAGCTCTTTGTCAAGGTAGGTCTCTGCTTCCAATCAGGGTGGAAGGTGTACTGTCAGCAGTTCAATCCCTTCACAATATGTGGACCTAGAGCTCCAGAAACAGAGGCTGCAGCTGCCTCTGCCACTGCTGTGGCTGCTGTGGGTTCCTCTGCCCCCTCCCTTTTCTGGCACCCTGGGTCTGGAGCCTGACCACTCCACTCTCCTGCACTAGTTCCACAGGCTTTTCCCACTGACCTTCCAATTTATCCTCAGTATTTTGTGGTCATGAAATCTGGAAACCATCACTCTGTCATGCTGTGGGTTCTATAGCTCTGCAATTTATTTATGGCCATTTTTTACTGGCATTTGGCTGGGCTTGCTGGGAGCACTCTAGAAAGTCCATACTGTTACTCTGCCATCTACATGAGACAAAATTTTATTCTATGAAATAAAATGCTTTTCTATAATTAAGCAATAAAAATAGTGACATTTGGTATTTTCTTTACCTTTCAATCACCTGTGTTACTATAAGTATTTATGCACTATACATACAAAATTTCATGTTCCCTCTTGCACAAGCATCTCACCAACTGGCATGTTTATGTGTTAGTAGGCATTCATTTTTGTAAAATGAATTTCTACTGTATTTTTTAATTTAGTTAAGCTATTATAAAAAACTTGTATAAATTGCACATACTAATATGGCATATCTATGTTAGAGATAAGATAGAGATGAAAATATAACTCATCAACAGCTAATCTAGGAAAATTTTTGTAGAACATTTCTCTTACTCTGGCAGTAACACATATTTTATAACCAATTTAAAACCAATGGTTTGGACCAATATTGAGATCAATTGCTACATTAAGACATTGCTGCAAATTAATTCATCAAAACAATACATTCACTTGCTGTTTTGTGTATTTCACCATGCACTTTTGATAACCATTTTTTCAATAAAGGAAAATATTTTTGTCAAGAATAATTTGTAATTATTAATTTTAATATTATTAAGAAAAATATGAATTCTGCAAATATGGCACAGAAGATCATAAATTTCCAGCTTTTCAGATTGCCTTCACAAATGGACAGAAAATCACGAAATGAACATAAAGCATAAAAAAAGGAGTAAATCACCTGTCTTCCTAGCGTATCTTGAGATGACTTCAGAGAAGATTCTAGGGCCTGAGGTTTTGTCTGAGTGATGTATAAATGCCTCCAGGCCCACTGCACTGAATCAACAAACAGTAAACCCTGAGAGGAACACTCTAGGCCTCAAGATATTTTTCTTCAATTTTATATCATTTACAGCTTCAGGAACTTTGGCCTCACAAACTTTTACCTCACAAAATTTTGTTTAAGGAATAACAGACACTGAGGGAAGGAAGACTGAAGGAGCCCCTGCTATTTCCTGAAGTCAGGCCTAGCTATGCTGAACAGAAAAGATTCCCAGCTATGGCTATGGGCAAAGGGCTAGTATATGCCTGGTGAGTGTGGTACTGCAGGGAGCAAGAATATTTTTAGGACAGGGTAGCTGATGCATAGGGGAGGAAAAGTGGAGTCCCCGAAGTTGAACTCTGAATTGGAATTCAAAAAACAACGGTAAGAAGGTCTTGAGGCCTAGGATAACATTAACACAATTTGGGATTAAAACTTGATCTTACTAATAGAAAGTTACTAAAAGTAAAATTAGATGGATTAAAAATAAAAATGAGTAGGCAAAGGAAAAAGAACCTGGTCATTGACAGCTCCTTTGGTTTAGAAGAATATCTGGGTTCATATTTAGAGGACGATAGTGAAGTCAAAAAAAACACTCCTACTATTGAGTAATATCAAATAGTCAAAAGTCCAAAAATAAGTCTTGGCAGAACTTAAATAAGAATTAAAATTAAATAAGAAAGAATGAGGAAAAATTAGAATAAAAGTAAAAGCAATTCAAGAAAAGTTTGAAAAGATAGTTGAAACAAGAGATAAAAAATTAAAAAAAATAATAAGGAATTCAAAAATTAAATAAGAAAGAATGAATAAGATTATTAAAAAAAAGTAGAAGACATTCAGAAAGATTATAAAAAGAAAATTAGCCAGTTAGAAAAAGAGAAGGAAGAAAATAGCTCCTTGAAAACTAGAGTTGGGCAACTGGAATCAAATGATGTTATAAGACACCAAGACATAGTAAAACTGGAAAAAAATAGAAGAGAATCTGGACCATCTTATCGGAAAAAACAAATGATCTGGAGAAGATATTGAGGAGAAACAATATAAAAATTTTCAGACTACCTGAAAGTTATGATAAAAGTAAAAGAATGTGTGTAACATATTAAAAGAAATAATTAAGAAAAGTTTCCCTGGAGTTTTAGAACAAGAAGATCAAGTGGAAATAGAATCTACCAATGACCATGTAAAAGAGATCTTAGGAAGAAAACTTACAGGAATATCATGATTTTCAAAATTAAAGAGAGTTAAAGAGAAAGTATTGTAAGCAACAAGAAAAAAATATTGCAGGAAAACAATCAGGATTTCACAAGACCTGGTGGCTTCTACACTAAAAGACCATAGGTCTTGGAATATTGTGTTTCAAAGAGTGAAAGTCCTGGAATTGCATGCAAGAATAACTTATCCAGTAAAGTCGAGTATAATCCTGATTGAAAAAAAAAAAAGGACATTTGAGGAACTGAAAGACTTTCAGATATTTGTACCAAAAATACCATAGCTCAGAAAATTCAAGGTGAAAGAAACAGAAGAAATACAAGGAAATCATTAAGGCACTGATTAATGACAAATTATTTACTTATTATATATGAAAATGTTATTAATTCTTAAAACTTATTACTAGAGTAGTTTGAAGGGAAGGCTGGGGCTGAATTGTGGGTGATGACTTTATTCTAAAAAAAACAAAATTGCAAATGGAAAGGTTAAAAGGAGAAATTATCTCATAAAAACCGAGTTTGAAAGGAAAGACTAATACAGAAATAGCAGGTGGGGTTGGAGAGTTGATAACACTGGAAACTTAATCTCATGAGTATTGAAGAGGAAGCAAAGTATATATTTTAAGAGGTTTAGAAGACCTCAATTTCTAGAGAGGTGAGAAAACTGAGGGATACGATTGGGGAGAGACATTTAAAAGGGTATATTGATTAAAATTAAGAAGGTAGGGTAAATCAATAAAGGAGGGAATTTTAGAGGGTAGGGTAAAATAAGGCTTGAGAGGATAAGCGGAAAATATATGGTTACTGAGATAGGCTAAAAAGACTGAAAAGGAAAATAGTGAATAAAAATATGATGGAAGGAAATGAACACATTACAATTAAAATTTTGACTGTGAATGGGAAACAATTTGTGGAATGGCTGAATAAGTTGTGGTATCTGATTATGATGAAATACTATTATGCTACTACTGTTCTACCTCACTCTCGTCCATTGACCAAAACACTTTTACCTGTCATGCATATTTTTTAATGTTATCTCAAACACATGGGGATGTAGTTGTTATGCTTTGTATAAAAATGACCTGTTCCTTTTCCAGTGACAGTTGGAGCTCCTGTGAAGAAGATGTAATAAAATTCTCCTGGTTGAATACACTGATTTTATAGAACAAATAAAAACCTCAGAATTTGTGGGATTTATTAAGTGTATATATGGGGACAGGCAATGAATCTGTGATTTAAGTGATATGGAAAAGTCCCAGATAAGAAAATGCTTTCAACTAATGTAGATAATCATGTTCTCATCATCCTATGGTTTTAGAAAGCTCTCTAGAGCAGAAATGTAAGACACATAGTCCATGCACATCACCCCCCCCCCCCAAGTATGTTCCAACCAGATTAAATTGCTGTTAGTAAATGGTTTTTAAAAAGAAACAAAAATATAATAAGGCAGAAAATACATTTTAAGATGAAGTCGATATGAAACTTTCAGGGATCCTTGTATATGAATTAGTGGCCTTAGTTTCTGTCTGAGTTTGGCATCATTCCTATAAATACTGATAGGTAAAGTTATTTTCTCCAGGTCACACTGTCAGGATGTGTCACAGGGAGCATTTGGACCATGTCTTCCTAGATTTTAAGATCTTCTGGGCTGTACTAGCTATGTATCTACCTACCTGTATATCAAAAATTTTTTAAATAAAAAGTCATAAATATTTAAGTCATATTATTTAAACAATGATGGTTTCAGGTATGGTTCTTTCCAGTTTCAATGACCAATTTTCACATTTCCTCAAGTTTCCATAAGTGTTTAGTCATTACTACCAAACTTGGAGTATTCTTTTTCATCAATTGATTCAGACATGAGGGATGAAATAACAATTCTTAGCTGAGTTCTTGAAAGCTTGCAAAGAAGTACTTCAAAAATATTGTGATAAGTGGCATTTCATTGGTCAATATATTACCAAATTGACTTCAACCTGAGGTAACAGTCAATGGACTCAGCATTGATTGATGATGGTCTGTTGAGAACACTATGGAAGTGTTTAATCCATCTCTCTAGGATCATGTCCTTATTACTAATCAATGTGGCTCCATCAGCATTGCCTAGCTGTGATACACCATAGGTTTTTGGTCCATAAATAGCTTTCATGGAATCATAAAAGTACTTTGGGTTGTTACTGTCAGCAGAAAACTGAACTTCTTCTGCCTTCTTACTGAGCCAGGAATCTTACATCTCTCTAAGCTTTACTTGTATCTTACTTTTGATGAAATTAATTGCTGATTTCTTAGAGGTGGATGAACTATCTTACTGGTAAATGCTGTGGAGGTCTCATTTTTCATTTAGCAGCTTCTGAATCTCCTCATCATTTTCATCAAACCTGTCTTGGTGTTTGCGAGTGTTCTGATCCAGGTGTGCCAGTGCAGTGTTGTACACCAGCTGCAAGCTGCCCACTGCTTTTCTCCTCCACTGTTGCCAACTGTGTATTGGCTCAACTTTTCCTCCAATTTAGCAACAAACTGTTCACACTCAAAGAGCTCTAATTTGTTGACATTAATTCTTCTGGTAGTCATTTTGCCTTGGGGGCAGCACTTTTTATAAATGTGAATATTTAGCTTGGAAAGGATAAGTATACAATCAGTCCAGCACTCTGCACTACACATTGTCTTTGTTACTCCCACATTTGTCTGTCTCTTTTTACAATCCCATAGTCTATTAGATGCCAATGTTTGCTGTGAGGGTGCATCCATGAAGTTTTATTACATTTAGGTAAACAGAAAACAGTGTTGGTGATATGGTCATGCAAAGCACAAGTCTTCAGCAATAAATGACCATTGCTGTTGCTGTTTCCAACTCCATTCCTCCCTAGGACTCCCTGCCAGTCCTGGTAGTCTAAGCCTACTCTAGCATTAAAGTCACCTCCTTAGCTGAACTTCCAACTGAAGAAGAGGTTTTGAGGGCCATTAGGCTCCTTTCATGTGGCAAAGCACCTGGTGCTGATTCTATTCCAGGTGCGATTTACTAAGTGGGGAGACCATTGCTAATACAAAAGCTGATTGAAATTTTCCAAGTTATATGGCAAGAGGAGGTTATCCCCCAAGAGTTCAAGGATGCCTCCATTGTCCACCTCTATAAAGGTAAAGGAAATAGATTGTCTTGCAACCATCAGAGGGGGGATCTCTCTTCGTCATTTCTGGCAAGATTTTTGCTATTAGTTTTAATAAACTGATCTTTCACCTGGAAGATGGTGATCTACCTGAGAGCCAACATGGCTTCAGAAAGGGCCAAGGAGTAGCTGATATGGTTTTTTTCTGCCCAACAACTTCAGGAGAAATGACAGGAGCAGAACAGAAGTCTGTACACAACATTTATAGATCTGACCAAGACCTTTGACACTGTTAGTCCTGAGGACTTATGGAAAATTATGTCAAAATTTGGTTGCCCAGAGAAGTTCATCAGTATTGTATGTCAATTTCATGATAGCATGTTTGCCCGGGTTCTGGATAGTGGTCAATGCTTCATGACTTCCCAGTCACTAATGGAGAGAAACAAGGTTGTGTGCTTGGTTCTATGCTTTGTAGCATGATGTTTTCAGCCACATTGTCAAGTGCTTTCAATGAGGATGAACACAGCATCAAGGTCAGCTACCATAATGATGGTAAATTCTACAATTTGAAAAGGCTACAAACCAAGACCAAAGTGGAAGCAGTGTGGGTGCATGATTTTCTGTTTGCAGATGATTGTGCACTCAGTACAGCCTCTGAAGTTGAGATATAACAAAATATAGATCAGTTCTCTGCTACCTGTGCTCATTTTGATTTAATAATTAGTGCAAAGAAAACACAGGTGCTCCATCAACCACCACCACACTATCCATACGTGAAATGATTGGCTACAACAAATGGAGAAGCTTTGAATGTTGTGAATAAGTAAACTTACTTTGGTAGTGTACTTTCTAGAGATGTACACATTGACAATGAGGTTGACACAGGCATTGCCAAAGCTAGCTCAGTGTCGTGCCAGGAAACTGAATCACTTCCATCTGAACTGTCTTAGAAAGATTCTGAAGATCACCTAACAAGATAAGGTATCAGACACTGAGTTCCTTGTTTGAACTAAACTGTCAAGCATTCAAATTATGCCTCAGTGAGCTCAACTTTGATGGGCTGGCCATGTTGTTCAAATACAAATTGTATGCTTGCCAAAAAGACTCTTTTATGGAGGACTCACATGAGACAGATGATCACATGGTGGTCAGAAGAAGTAAAACAAAAACACTCTCAAGGTATCTCTCAAGAACTTTGGATTTGATTGTGTGACATAGGAGATACTGGCACGGGACCACTCAGCGTGGCATGCCTACATCAGAAAGGGTGCTACACTCTATGAGCAAAGCAGAATTGAGACTGCACAAAGAAGTAGGATGCGCAAATTTGGAGTATCTATCGCAAGTGTTCACATGGATTATCTGTGCTTCATCTGCAATAGAGCATTCCAAGCTTGTATTGGTCTGATTAGTCTCAGGTGGGCACAATGAAACTTGACTTTATCATGGTGATGCCATTTTGGTCCTCTTTGAGAACAAAGGACAGCAACCAACCAACCAATATTACTAAATGCATCAGTATACAAAAGATCAGTTGAGGGATGTTATATTATTTCTGAAAATAGGAAAGAAATTCAGGATAATCATGATTTTTAGACAGTTACCTTTGTGGTATATTGCATTTTCTAATAATTCTAGTGTGATATCTTACTGAACTTAACTTTTGATAACCTTTTTTTTAACAGAACAAGAAATATTTTCATTAAATTTAATCCCTTGTATTAATGAATGACTGTGAGAGAATTATCTCAGAAAACTACTACTACTACTACTACTACTACTACTACTACTACTACTACTACTACTACTACTACTACTACTACTACTACTACTACTACTACACTTTTCCTAGATTCTGAGCTTCTCTTTATTTATTTATTTTATTTTATTTTATTTTATTTTATTTTTATTTAACTTTTAACATTCATTTTAACAAAGTTTTGGGTTCCAAATTTTCTCCCCTTTTGTTCCCTTCCCCCCCAAAGCACCGAGCATTCTAATTGCCCCTATCAACAATCTGCTCTCTCTTCTATCATCCCTCTCTGCCCTTGTCTCCATCTTCTCTTTTGTCCTGTAGGACCAGATAACTTTCTATACCCCTTTGCCTGTATTTCTTATCTTCTAGTGGCAACAACAGTACTCGACAGTTGTTCCTAAAACTTTGAGTTCCAACTTCTTTACCTCCCTTCCTCCCCACCCCTTCCCTTTGGAAGGCAGGCAATTCCATATAGGCCAAATCTGTATAGTTTTGCAAATGACTTCCATAAGAGTCGTGTTGTATAAGACTAACTATATTTCCCTCCATCCTATCCCGTCCCCCATTACTTCTATTCTCTCTTTTGATCCTGTCCCTCCCCATGAGTGTTGACCTCAAATTGCTCCCTCCTCCCCATACCCTCCCTTCCATCATACCCCCCACCCTGCTTATCCCCTCATCCCCCAGTTTCCTGTATTGTAAGATAGGTTTTCATACCAAAATGAGTGTGCATTTTATTCCTTCCTTTAGTGAAATGTGATGAGAGTAAACTTCATGTTTTTCTCTCACCTCCCCTCTTTATCCCTCCACTAATAAGTCTTTTGCTTGCCTCTTTTATGAGAGATAATTTGCCCCATTCCATTTCTCCCTTTCTCCTCCCAATATATTTCTCTCTCACTGCTTGATTTCATTTTTTAAAGATATGATCCCATCCTCTTCAATTCACTCTGTGCACTCTGTCTGTGTGTGTGTGTGTGTGTGTGTGTGTGTGCATGTGTGCATGTGGAATCCCACCCAATACCCAGATACTGAAAAGTTTCGAGAGTTACAAATATTGTCTTTCCATGTAGGAATGTAAACAGTTCAACTTTAGTAAGTCCCTTATGACTTCTCTTTGCTGTTCACCTTTTCATGCTTCTCTTCATTCTTGTGTTTGAAAGTCAAATTTTCTTTTCAGCTCTGGTCTTTTTATCAAGAATGCTTGAAAGTCCTCTATTTCATTGAAAGACCAATTTTTCCCCTGAAGTATTATACTCAGTTTTGCTGGGTAAGGGATTCTTGCTTTTAGTCCTAGTTCCTTTGACTTCTGGAATATCCTATTCCATGCCCTTCGATCCCTTAATGTAGAAGCTGCTAGATCTTGTGCTATCCTGATTGTATTTCCACAATACTTGAATTGTTTCTTTCTAGCTGATTGCAATATTTTCTCCTTGACCTGGGAACTCTGGAATTTGGCCACAATGTTCCTAGGAGTGTCTCTTTTTGGATCTCTTTAAGGAGGTGATCGGTGGATTCTTTCAATATTTATTTTGCCCCCTGGTTCTAGAATCTCAGGGCAGTTTTCCTTGATAATTTCATGAAAGATGATGTCTAGGCTCTTGTTTTGATCATGGCTTTCAGGTAGTCCCATAATTTTTAAATTGTCTCTCCTGGATCTATTTTCCAGGTCATTTGTTTTTCCCATGAGATATTTCACATTATCTTCCATTTTTTCATTCTTTTGGTTTTGTTTTGTGATTTCTTGGTTTCTCATAAAGTCATTAGCCTCCATCTGTTCCATTCTAATTTTGAAAGAACTATTTTCTTCAGTGAGCTTTTGAATCTCCTTTTCCATTTGGCTAATTCTACTTTTGAAAGCATTCTTCTCCTCATTGGCTTTTTGAACCTGTTTTGCCAATTGAGTTAGCCTATTTTTCAAGGTGTTATTTTCTTCAGCATTTTTTTGGGTCTCCTTTAGCAGGGTGCTGACCTGCTGTTCATGCTTTTACTGCATGTCTCTCATTTCTCTTCCCAGCTTTTCCTCCACCTCTCTAACTTGATTTTCAAAATCCTTTTTGAGCTCTTCCATGGCCTGAGCCCATTGAGTGGGCTGGGATATGGAAGCCTTGACTTCTGTGTCTTTCCCTGATGATAAGTATTGTTCTTCTTCATCAGAAAGGAAGGGAGGAAATACCTGTTCACCAAGAAAGTAGACTTCTATAATCTTATTTTTTTTCCCCTTTTCTGGGCATTTTCCCAGCCAGTGACTTGACTTCTGAATATTCTCTTCACACCCACTTTGCCTCGGGATCCTCCCAGCCAGTGCTTGGGGTCTGAGATTCAAATGCTGCTCAGGGCTGCTTTTCAGTGTGAGATCAAGTTCAGGTGCTCAGGTGGGGGCAGGGCCACCTCATGGGCTCAGTTCCCTCAGGGGGTTTATGCAGAGACCTTCAACAAAGGATCTGGGCTCTGCCTGCTTGGGGAGCCCTGGTCTGCTCCCACCTCCACTGTTGCCCCCGAAGGGGGCCTGAGTTATGGGGGTACCCCACTCCCCTCTCGACCCACCAAAGAGACCCTCTCACCAACCCTTGTCACCTGTGGGTGGAGGGACCCACATGGCTGCTTGAGATTCTGTCCCTGAAGCCTGCTGGGATTTGCTCCCCTCTTGGATATGCTACTCTTGGCGCAGGGCAGCCAACACAGTCTGGGCTCTACTCAGCGTCCACAGCGTGACTGACCTTTTGCGAGAGGTTTGCGGGGCTCTCTGGAACAGAAATCTCCTCTGCTCCACTGTTCTGTGGCTTCTCCTGCTCCAGAATTCTCTGGGGGTTCTTTTTTACAGATGTTCTATGGGCTGTGGGTTCGGAGCTATGTGTATGTGTGTCTTTCTACCCAGCCATCTTGGCTCCACCCCCCAATTCTGAGCTTCTTGAGGGCAAGGCACTATCATTTATCTTCCTATCACCAGCACCTAGAACAGTGTTAATTGGCACTCACTAGACATCTTTTTAATAAATCTTTTTGGGCACCAAAGATACTATTTTGAGAGGACTGGAAAAAATAACCTTATGTTCTTCCCTTGTAGCTATCAGTAATGATGGAAATGGGTAACATGGTATCATCATGAATCTCAGCAGGTGGAATGCAGTGTAAGGAAAGAAGGTTTGAATTGAGCCATATGAATTCTGCTAAGTATTAATAGGCTATTTTCATTAGGTTACTCTTACTTTCCTGCTGAAAATCAGCTTGTATAGCCATATACAACAATTTGTTCCTATTTTCTGACATGCAGACATGTATAAGTATCCCAAAATTTACTTAATGAATATATCCGTAACAATTGCATAAATGGACTGTGCCTTTTACATCAGATTATTTCAATGTAGTAGGTGCATTTGTTATCTAAGATCACTTTTACTAGAGAATTTCTTTCTGCTTGTAATTTGGGGTACCTCTCTATATGTAGAAGCACATGAATATAGTTATAGAGAAAATATAAATTTAGCAAATAATGCTACTGTGTTTTAAATTGATTTCATTATTACATATAAAGTAGGAACTCCATCTTGCAGGCATGGCTTCCTATTCAAAGAATGAATAGAGTGAACACTGCCTCTTTAGATGAGGCAGTAGGCATTTAGGTGCAAGCTTACTGACATTTTCTTGATTTTTTTTATGTAAATAGTTTCTGAGAATTTATCTGTCACTTTAATACCCTATTTTTCCATATATCATACATGTAGGTCCCTTAACATCTTCACAATTGTATTATATCTAGTATAGACCTCTTCTGTATGAACACGATAAAAAAAAAATGCCTCCTTTTCCCTATTCATTCTCTTTAGTGATCTTTCTTCTTCCTTTTTGAGCATGTTATAAAATATGATTTGAGTACCCTTACTGGGGAAAATAGTTTATTAAATTTGTTTGCTTACATTTTCCATATTTATTCTGTTTGTAGTCCTACTTACATTTTCATCCTTTCATTTCCTCCTCAAGAAATGACTAAGCAAAATCATTCCAAGGGCATTTGGAGATGAATCATTTTAATATATGTTTTTAATGATGATCAACCATAGAAACTCATATGTCTTTTAAAAGACTACATGACCTCATTGGTCTTTTAGAATGTGTGTGTATATGTGTGTGTGTGTGTGTGTGTATTCACACACACATACATATACCCAAAACATTTATAGAACACTAACATTAATAATTAAAAATTTTTGAAGAACCTGTAAAGAAGGAGAATGATCTAGTTATAAAGGTAAGGATGAGAAATGTGGTTGTGTCATTTGTGACATAATGGTTAACAGTATCAAAAGTTGAAGAGATCAAGGAAGATAAAGACTGAAAAAGCATCATGAGATTTGTGAGTTGGTTATCTTCACACACTGATAAAGAATAGTCTTAGTAGAATGATTTAGATAGCATCCCAATTGCAATTAAAAGTGTATAGTTGGGAAATAGAAATAGAAAAAATGGAAGTATGAAGAACATTTTCAAGAAATCTAGCAGTGCAAGAAAGGATGTAGTTTAGGCAATATTTGGATGAGGCAGAAATGTTGTTGGTAGCATTGGGAGTATTTGAGAGTGTTTGTAGACAGATACAAAGAGTCAGTGATGGAGAGACTGAGGATACATGAAACAAAAAGAGTTATAGTTGAAGTAATTTCCTAAAACAGCATAGGAAGACTGGAGATCAGAAGCATTCATCTTACTGAATAATATATGTCTCTCCTTCTAGAACAAGAATTCATGGGGAAAGAAAATAATATGATTAAGTATTCTGAGTAATGGAGGTAGGGGAGGTGATGTGGTTCAATTTAGATGGTTTCAAACTTCTCTGTGATGTGGGAAGCTAGATATTTGGTTAGAAAAGTATACTAGGGAAATAGTTGAAGAGGAGGAAAGAAAAATTGTAAAATGTTGTGGAAAATGAAATAACAGACAAACAAGGATAGAGAAGGATTGTTAAGCAGTAGCAAGTGTTTAACTTATGTTATATGTCAATGATTTGTAGTATATAAAATTGACTATTTATAATATCATCTAGCAGTAGACATCAACCCTAGAGCAGAAATTTTATAAATTGACCACTGTAGATTCTTTCTCCAGAGATGAAAATTCGTAAGACAGGATCATGGACAAAGGATTCTATAATATTAGATAGAAATTGAAATGACAGATCCTGAGATCAAGGTTGATAATGGAAGCAAGTAAAATCCAGAACGGGGAATATGAACTAGGACAATAGAGATCTGTTATGTGTTTGAAGTAATCATTGCTTTGGATGTTTATTTTTCTTTATTTGCTTTCAGTTTTTAACGTTCACTTCCACACAATTTTGAATTTCACATTGTCTCCCCATCTTCCCCCTCCCCCACCCCAGGACAGTGAACATTTTGATTACTTTTTTCCCTAATCTGCTGTCTCTTCTATTATTCTCTCTCTCCTGTCCCCTTCCCTCTCCTGCTTTCCTGTAGGGTAAGATAAATTTCCATACCCAGTTAAGTATGTATGTTATTCCCTTCTGAAGCCAAATCTGATTAAAGGAAGATTTGTTTGTTCTCACATTTCTCTTCTTCCCCTCCATTTTAAAAGCTCTTTCTCCCCTCTTTTATGTGAGATAATTTACTACATTTTATCTCCCCTTTGGCATTCTCCTATTATATTCCTCTCAGTACTTAAATTTGTTTTTTAGATATCATCCCTTCGTATCTAGCTCAATCTGTTCACTCTCTCTCTCTCTTCATGTATATATACATATATATAATATATGTGTGTAGATGCATACACATATATACATACAAACACATATATACATGTATATAAACATGTACACATCTATACTTATATAGATGTATACACACATAGATGTATATGTAAATATTGCCTCCACCTATCTTAATATTGAGAAATGTCTCAAGAGTTACAAATATCATTTTTTCATGTAGGAATGTAAACAGTTCAACTTTAATAAGTCCCTTACGGTTACTCTTTTCTGTTTACCTTTTCATGCTTCTCTTGATAATTAATTCTTCTATTTGAAAGTAAATTTCCTATTCAGCTCTGATCTTTTCAACAAGAATGCTTGGAACTCTTCTCTTTCATTGAAGTTTCTTTTTTGGCAGATGGTTGTGTCATCCTGATTGTGTTTCCACAATACTTAAATTGTTTCTTTCTGGCTGCTTGTAATATTTTCTCCTTGATGGAATTTGGCTATGATATTCATGGTTTTCCTTTTGGCATTGCAGGAGTTGATTGGTGGATTCTTTACATTTCTATTTTACCCTCTGGTTCTAGAATATAAGAGCAGTTTTCTTTGACAATTTCTTGAAAAATGAAGTCAACCTGCTCCCACCCCCCTTTTTATCATGGTTTTCAGGTGGTCCAATAATTTTTTAAATTATCTCTCCTGGATCCATTTTCCAGGTCAGTTGTTTTTCCAGTGAGATATTTCACATTGTCATCTATTTTTTCATTCCTTTTATTTTACCTTATAATTTCTTGATTTTTCATAAAGTCACTAGCTTCTATTTGCTCCATTCAAATTTTTAAGTAATTATTTTCTTCAGTGAGCTTTTGGACCCTTTTTCCTTTTGGGCCATTCTGCTTTTTAAGGCATTCTTCTTCTAATTGGCTTTTTAGATTGTTTTTGCCATTTTGGTTGGTCTAATTAAAAGGTGCTATTTTCTTCAGAATTTTGGGTCTCTTTTAGCAAACTGTTGAATCATTTTTCATGATTTTCTTACATCACTTTCATTTCTCTTCTCAGTATTCCTCTACTTCTCTTACTTGATTTTCAAAATCCCTTTTGAGCTCTTTGATGGTCTGAAACTAATTAACATTTTTCTTGGAGGCTTTAGATGCAAGAGTTTTGGCTTTTTTGTATCCCTCTGGTTGTATGTTTTGATCTTCCTCATCACCAATAATGTAAGAAAATACCTCTTCACTGAGAAAGTAAGAATCTGTAGTCTGTTTCTTTTTCCCCCATTTACTCATTTTCCCAGTCAATTATTTGAATTTTGAGCCCTTTCTTAAGTAAGGGGCTCCAGAAGCAGCCTCTGCTTCAGAAATGGCAATTGCTACCCTTGTTCTGGAACAGGCACTGAGTCTGGGGCTGAGGCTGCACCATTCTTTCCTCTCATGCAGTTGAGCAACCCTTCCCATTGACCTTACAAGATGTCTGATTTTTGTGGGTTGATAAGTCTGGAAACTGCAGCTCTTGCCAGTAATTGAGTCCTCTAAGACCTACTCCAGCTCTGTCTACACTGGCATAGCCCAAGTTGAACCACTTCTGTTCCCAGCCCAGTGCAGTAGACCCTTTCTGGTGACTTTCCAGATTGTCTGATGCTGGAAATTTACTTCAGTCTGTCATTTTGTGGATTCTGCTGCTCTAGAATTTGTTGAGAGTCATTTTTACAGGTTTTTGGAGAGGTTTTGGGGGAGATCTCTAGTAGGTCCCTACTTCTACTCTGTCATCTTGGATCCACACTATTAAGGTCTGTGTCCCATGCATGGAATGCATTTCCTCTTTACTCTATCTTACAGAATTCCTTTCTTCCTTTTAGAATTAGCTCAAGCACTATCTTCTGAATGAAGCCTTTTCCCCTTCTCCCAAAGGCTAGGATCCTCCCTCTGAAACTGCTTTGAATCTGTTTTGTATATATTTACACCTGTTAATATTTTTAGGTTGTGTATATTATTGTTTTCACTCTCATTACATTGTAAACTTTTTGTGAGAAGAAATTGTTTCATTCTTCTCAATTTCTAGCACAATACCTGACATATGGTAGGTACTTTATAAATATTGGATGGAGGGGATGGAGCCAAGATGGTGGAGAAAAGGCTGTGACTCTCCTGGGCTTTCTCCAGAACCTCTCCAATAACCTTTAAATAATCCTCTAAAGTAATTCCTGGAGCAGCAGAACCCACAAAAGGATGGAATGAAATAATTTTCTAGCCAAAGTCAATGTGCAAGGTCAGTAGGGAAGGTCTGTCACACCTGGGTGAGAGTGGAGCACAGTCCTCTTCAGACGACTCTGAAGACAAGGCCTTGGGAGCCACTGAGTCATTATCATCTGCAGCTGCTCATGGACCTTAAAGCTCACAGATGATAAGGGGGATGACCAGAACATTACAGGAGTTTCTTTGGTGGCACTGGAGACAATACTCTGCTGCTTTGCCCCTACTCATATCTGGGTTTGGGTCCTAGGTGTCAGTGTTAAGGCAAGGAGAAACACTAACCCACCAGATCTTGTGGCTACAGTAGAGCAGGGAACCCTTTTCACAGTTACAGGGCAGAAAAGACTGTATGTGGTCACTCATAGACCAGAACACAGTCCAGGAGAGTAATATGCACACCACTCTGTAGATAATACCACCTTTTAAATACTGAAAATTTACAGATCCCTAGAAATATCTCTGAAAACCCCTGAAGCTTGGGAGAGTTTGCCCTCTACTCTAGAAGCAGAGCCCTACTTTAACAAAGAGATAAAAGTAAAGAAATAGGCTTGAAAATGGGCAAAATAGAGTAAAAAATGGCTTTAAAAAGTTACTATGGTGACAAGGAAGATCAAAAGACACACTTAAAAGAAGATAGCAAAGTCAAAACTTCTACATCCAAAGCTTCCAAGAAAAATATGATTTGGCATCAGACCATGGAAGAGTTTACAAAAAATTTTGAAAATCAAGTAAGAGAGGTAGAGTAATAATTAGGAAGAGAAATGAGAAATACAAGAAAATCATGAAAAATGAGTAACAGCTCAGTAAAGGAGAGAAAAAAAAGAATAATAAAAGAAAAACCATTTCTTAAAGAACAGACTACATCAAATTGTTAAACAGATACAAAAAAAAAAAACCAATGAGGAGAAGAATGCCTTAAAAAGCAGAATTGACCAAATGGAAAAAGAGGCACTAAAATGCACTGAAAAAAGCCTCCTTAAAAAGTAGAATTGACCAGAAGAAACAGGAAGTATAAAAGCTCACTGAAGAAAATAATTTCTTAAAAATTACAGTTGAGCAAGTGGAAGCTAATGACTCCAAGAGACATCAAGAAATGATCCAATGAAAATAAAAGAATGAAAAAATAAAAGACAATGTGAAATATATCATTAGAAAACAAACTGTCCTGAAAAAGATATTTTAAATTACTCACCTGTCTGAAAGTGAGGATCAGAAACAGAGCCTGGACATCATCTGTCAAAAAAACTACCAAAGAAAACTGCCCTGATATTCTAGAAGCAGAGTGTAAAATAGATATAGAATCTATCAGTCCCCTCCTAAAAGAGATCCCCAAATGAAAACTCCCAGGAACAGTGTAGCCAAATTCCAGAACTACAGCATCATAGAGAAAATGTTTAAACAGTCAGAAAGAAGCATTTCAAGTATCATGAAGCCATAGTCAAGATTTAGCAGCTTCTACATTAAAGGATTGGAAGGCTTGTATATGGTATTCCAGAGGGCAAATGAGCTAGGACTTCAACCAAGAATCACCTGCACAGTAAAACTGAGTATAATCCTTCAGGGGAAAAGCAAACATTCAATGAAATACAGAACTTTCAAGCATTCTTGATGAAAAAATCAGAGCTGAATAGAAAATATGACTTTCAAATACAAGAATCAAGAGAAGCACAAGAAGGTAAACAGGAAAAAAAATCGTAATGAAGTTGACCATTTAACATTCATTCCTACAGGGGAAGATTATACTTGTAACTCAAAAGAACTGTTTCATTATTAGGGCAATTAGAAGAAACATATATAGACAGAAGGCACAGGTGTTGAATTGAATGTTAAAGGATGAAATCTGAAAAAGTAAAATTATGATGTGTGAGACAAATGTACTAGGAGAAAAGGAAAGGAAGAGGTAGAATGGGGTAAATTATCTCAAATAATATAGGCAATAAAAAGCTTTTACAGTGGAGGGGAAGAGGAGGGAAGTGAAAGTGTGTGAGTGAACCTTGCTCTCATCACAATTGGCTCAAAGAGGGAATAGCATACATATTCAATTGGGCATAGAAATTTATTTTACCCTACTAGAAAGTAGGAGGGGGAGGGAATAAGCGAAAGGGGAGGGGGTGATAGAAGGGAGGGTAAATTGGGGAAGGTATTAGTCAGAAACTCTTCTGTCAAAACACTTCTGAGGACTGACAGAGTGAAAGGAAAGAATAGAACAAGTTGGGGGGCAGGATAGGAATGAGAGAAATACAGTCAGCAATAGGAACTCTAAAAAAATGAGGCATTTCTCTGATAAGGGCCTCATTTCTTGAGTTTGTAGAGAAGTCAGTCAAATTTATAAAAAATGAGAGCCATTCCTAATTGATAAATGATGAAAAGATTTGAAAAGTTTTCAGATGAAGTAATCAAAGCTATCTATAGCCACATGAAAAAAAAATACTCTAACTCACTATTGATTGTAGATATGCAAATTAAAAGAACTCTGAGGTGCTACCTTTTGCCTATTTATTGACCAAAAGGACAGATAAAGAAAATGAGAAATATTGGAGAAGGTGTGGGAAAAATGACATATTAATGCACTGTTGGTGGAACTGTGAACTGATTCAACCATTTTGTAGAAGGAATTTGGAATTACACTCAAAGGGCTGTAAAGTCATGCATTCCATTTGACATAGCAATGCCATTACTGGATCTGTATCTCAAGAGAGATTAAAAAAATTATATGTACAAAACTAGCAGCTATTTTCTGATGGTAAAGAATTGGAAGTTAAAGCTATGTCCATCAATTGGGGAATGACTGTACAAATTGCCCTAAATGATGGTGATTAAATGATGAGCAGGATGGCCTCAGATAAACCTGGAAAGACTTACATGAGCTGATACAAAGTGAAATGTGTTGTGTACAAAGTCATACCAATATTGTAAGATGATCAACTATGAATGACATAGCTATTCTCAGCATTACAATGATGCAAGACAATTCTGAAGCAATTGCAATGAAAAAAATCCTACCCATTCCCAGAAAAAAACCTGATTGTCTCTGAATACAAATTGAAACACACTTTTTAAAAAATCTTTATATTTCTTGAGTTTTTTTTGTTTAAGTTTTCTTTCACAACATGACTAATATGGAAATATTTTGCATAACTACACATGAATAATCTACATAAAATCCAATGAGGGATGTGGGGGAGGGAGAAAAGGAGGGAGAGAATTTGAACACAAAGTTTTAAGAAAAAATGTTAAAAGTTATTTTTACATGTTACTGAGTGAAAATAAGATACTGAATGAATTTTAATAAAGAAATACTGGATAACTTGTTGGTTAGTCACAGAGTATGATGTCAAAATTATAGTCCTTATAGGTGATACATTTCCAAAAGACAATGAGTTTTAATGTATAATCATATCACTATGAGAATGAAGTGTACTAGAGAAGGAGTGGGGTGAAAATAAAGAGTTTCAGTAATCATGTGATCAGATAGTTCTTCAGTATGAATACTCCAGTTCCCAAGGGTATTGGTAAAGCAATGTGGTAGAGATACAGAGAGTCAACTAAATGTAAAAAGATAGGAGAAAAACCTTGTAGTGTGTATATAGCAGCAACAAGGAGCTGGAGTAGTGTAAGAGATCTTCAGGAATTCTGAAAAAAAGAAGAAAAGTTATTGAGGGATAATGGTAGAAGGATGCCTTGGAAGTGGAAGTAAAGACTGAAGAGTGTGCTGTCATGGCCCTAACAGACAAGGGGGTAGGAGAAGAAATAGTACTTAGTGGAGATGTTTGGAAGAAATGTACTGACTGCAGGAGAAATCTAGATTTTCCCTGAGACCAAGAAGTTTAGGTAGTGTAGGTAGAAAATCTCAAAGATCTGTGCAGTTTTATTAATAATAGGGTCAGAATTATAAAAGTTGCAGTGAAATGATGCAAGCAATAAGTGAACTAAATTAGAACGGAGCTTCAAAGGAGGAAGGATGAATATATTCGGTTCAAGGTTATTCAGCATATAACATAAGCATGCTAATTACACTGAAATTGATAAAAATGGATAAATGGAAATGAGATACCAGAAAAAAGGAGAAAGAGTATTGTGGCATTCACCTTTAGAAAACTTAAGTAACAGAGTATGTGGTAGAATGTAGAATACCAGTGTTTTGACATCCCTCCATGAATTTCCCTTTCATATGTTGATTTTGATAAACTAAGTCAGACTTCCTTTAAATTCTAGCTTTAGTCATTTTTGGACAACATAGCACATGCCTCTTCATGGCCTTTGTCTTTACATACATCTTTCATAAAATATAAAAATCTTTCATAAAATCAATTTATAGAAAAGATTCTTCCCATTCTTTCTAGTTCCCTGGGATATAAATATAATATTTCATCTTAATCTGTTATTTTGCCTTCTCACTGTATAACAATCCTTCCTCCTTGACTGATGGTAAATAAAAATAACATTTTTCCTGGCACTCTCCGTACACAAATGAGTATTGGTAACATTCTGCAGCCTATTTTCAGCCTTCATTAATAATCACATTGCCCTTTAAGTTAGTTATAATTTTGATTTTCTCTGAGAATATGGTGTTACATGATCCATAACCATGTGACTTATAATTGTTAGACTCAAGGAGACTTTACATCAGAATTCTGAATCTTGGGTCTCTGCACTTCTTTTGTGTTGTTTGATAGATAAATAGGTAAAATGCATTTAAATGAAATGTTTTATCTAATAGTTCTAGGTATTTTATGTTGTGCATTTAGAAAATATTACTCAGTTAAAGGGACTATAGGTTTCATATATTCCCAAAGTAGACACTGACACAAAAAGTTTTAAGAATCAATGTTTAGGACTTACCTGGTACCTCTATCCAATTTATAACTATGGAAAGTGAGGCCCCAAAAGTTTATGACTTGCCCATATGTTATCACTTAGAAAGTTCTGGAATTAAACAGGTGTGCTTTTGTGGCAGTGACCAATTGGGGAAATCATTAGAAACATTGAGAAGTCTCTCAAATTTCATCCAGAATTATTTCTTCCTCCTTCTCAAATGCTTAGTTCATTTTTCATCTGTTCAAACTGTACTTATAATGGACTCAATAAGCTTCATCAGTCAGTCAACCAATTGATACCTAATACAGATCAGATATTTTGCCTAATACTGGGGTCCCGGGTATGCAATGATACAAATGAAGTAGTCCCCACCATCAAGGAGTTTACATTCTAATAGGGAAGATAACATACATACACATAAATGTACATAATGAATGAGGGGGTATCAGAGAAAGGTTTCATATGGAAGAGATGCCTACAGTAACTCCCAAAGGAAATCAATGATTCTTGGAGGCTGAGATGAGGAGAGAATATATTTCAGGCACAAAGGACAGCCAGTCCTAAGCTACAGAGGTGGGAGTTGAAGCTTTATGTCAGATCAGTATGCATTTACATTTATTTATATGTTAAGCAGGGACATTTATATCTCTTTTGCATTTCTTTGCATTTCACTATGATTTTGAGTTGTTCACCTGCTTCTTGCTGTTGGTGCAATGATATCTAGAATTAGGAGGAGCTTTGGGGAAAGTTATACATGAGGAGAAAGTTATGCATGAGGAGAAAACATCTTTGGATTCTACCCAAAACATCTCCCATGACTCTAATGAAGGGGTTTATTTATTAAGCATAAAATGTTAAAGCAAATAATATGAAAGAAAAAAAAACTTTAAAAATGAGAAATCAAATCAAAATGTATACCTTTTTTGCAGTGATTCTAATAAATGCTTTCCTCTACTTTATCTGTCTATTACATAATTTGATTTACCACCACAATCAAATTTAAAACATTTTACACAGAACTGATATGCATAGATGACTTCACACTTTAATCATAATTTCATACATACTATGTAGTATATTTGCATAAAATGTATTTTCTTAAAGTGCTTTCTTTTTTTGTCAGTAGTTTTTATATGAAATTTTGGTAAGGGCTTGCTAAAATCAGTGTCTCATTTCTTTGTCCTGAGGGAAGAGGGAAAGATTTCAGAGAGTTACACTATATAATTTTTAAAAGGTATTAGAGTGTCCAAAGAAAATGTTTTATCTAAAAATTCTCTGAGTGTTATTCAGACAATTTTGTTACTAAGGTAAACGTGGACCTTCAAGGGAGCATGTTTGAGGTAGAGCATAGGCAAAATTTCTTGATGTAAAGCAGTGATCTCCAAATTGCCACACTCCACCAGGTATGACACTCAGTGATGGCTAACAAAAATAATTAGTGTGGGAACATGAGTCGTATCCCTCCCTCTCTGAGGAAAAAAATGAAGATCGTCTCAAGTACAGAAACAGTCACCTCTGTCCCTCATTTCTCACACCTCTTTATGAATTACTTACCTCTTTGGCTTTGCTCTCAAAGTTTAGCCAAATGGATAGATTTCTGGACCTGGAGTCAGAAATCTGAATTTAAATCCATCTTCAGATACCTAGTAGTTGTGTGACTCTGGGAAAATGACTTAACCCTCAGTTTTAATCTCTGTAAAATGAGCTAGAGGTAGAAATGGAAAATTATGCCATTATCTTTGCCAAGAAAAGCCCAAATGGGGACACAAAAAAATTGAAACTGAAATTACTGAATAACCAGTAGAATTTGACTCACATGATTGTTATGAGGACCAGAAAAAATATGTAATATAGTATGTAAAATCCTTTCCAAATGCAAAAAAGAGTCACATTTAACATCAGAGGGCCAGAGTTGAATATTTGCTTTGCTATAACACGTGTGACCTTGAGTAAGCCAACTAACTTTTCTGGGACTCAGTTTCCTCATCTGAAATAAGAGTGGGGTGGACCAGATGGCCTCTAAGAACCCTTACAACTCTAAATTTTTGATTGTATGACATCAGAACACTATACAAAGTACTCAAAAAGTTAATGTATTTTTAAGAGGTGATTTATCTTTTATTTTATTTTTTAAGATTTAAATTTATTTATTTTTAGTTTTCAATATTCATTTCCAGATGATTTTGAGTTCTGAATTTCCTCCCCATCTTTCCCCTCCCCTCACCCTGAGATGACATGCATTGTGATTAACCCTTCCCCCAGTCTTCCCTCCCTTTTATCTTACCACCCTTGTCCCCTTTCCCTTTATTTTTTTGAAGGGCAAGATAGATTTTGATGTCCCATTACCTGGGTATCTTGTTTCCCAGTTGCATGGTAAAACAAATTTTTAACATTTGTTTTTAAAACTTTGAGTTCCAAATTCTCTCCTTTCTTCCCTCCCCACTCAACTCCATTGAGAAGGCAAGAAATTCAATATAAATTATACATGTATAGTTATGCAAAACACATTCATAATAGTCATATTGTAGAAGACTTATTACATTTCCCTCCATCCTATCCCTGCCCCTCCCCACAATTCTATTTTCTTCTTTGATCCTGTACCTTTTCTAAAGTGTTTACTTCTGACTACCCCATCCCCCAATCTGTCTTTCCTTCTATCATCCTGCCCCCTAATACCCTTTCCCCTGTTTTTTCTGTAGGGTAAGATACCCAAGTGAATGTGCATGTTATTATCTCCTTAAGCCAAATCCAATGAGAGTAAGATACACTCATTCTTTCTCACCTTCCCCTTCTTCCCTTCCATTGTAAAGCCTTTTTCTTGTCTTTTTATGTGAGATAGTTTACTCCATTCTATCTCTCCCTTTATGCTTCTCCCAATATATTCCTCTTTCACCCCTTAATTTTGTCTTCTAGATATCATCCCCTCATATTCAATTCACCCTGTGACATCTTTATTTCTTTCAATCAATCAATCTGTCTGTCTATCTGTCTGTCTGTCTATCTATCTATCTATCTATCTATCTATCTATCTATCTATCTATCTATATATATCTATCTATATCTATATCTATCTATCTATCTATATCTATCTATCTATCTATATATCTATATATATCTATATATATATATATATATATATCCATCTATCCATTTACCTATCTATTTCCTCCAAGAGCACTTATACTGAGAAAGGTCCCATGAGTTACAAATATCACCTTTCCATGTAGAAATATAAACAGTTCAATGTTAATAAATCTCTTATGATTTATCTTTCCTGTTTACATTTTCATACTTCTACTCATTCTTGTGTTTGAAAGTCAAATTTTCTATTCAGCTCTTCTTTTTTCAACAAGAATGCTTGAAAGTCCTCTGTTTCATTGAATGACCATTTTCCCCTTAAGTATTATACTCACTTTTGCTGGGAAAGTGATTCTTGGTTTTCATCCTAGCTCCTTTGACCTCTGGAATATCATATTCCAATCCCTCTAATTCCGTAATATAGAAGCTGCTAGATGTTGTGTTATCCTGATTGTATTTCCACAATACTCAAATTCTTTCAGGCTGCTTGCAATATTTTCTCCTTGGCCTGGGAACTCTGCAACTTGGCTACAGCATTCCTAGTAGCTTTCCTTTTAGGGTCTCTTTCCAGAGGTGCCCAGTGGATTCTTTCAATTTCTATTTTACCCTCTATTTCTAGAATATCAGGGCAGTTTTCCTGTACAATTTCTTGAAAGATGATGTCTAGGGTGTTTTTTGATCATGGCGTTCAAGTAGTCCAGTCATTTTAAAATTATCTCTCCTGGATCTATTTTTGAGGTCACTGTTTTTCCAGTGAGATATTTCACATTGTCTTCTTCTTTTTTTTCTTTCTTTTCATTCTGTTTTATAATTTCTTGATTTCTCATAAAGTCATTAGCTTCCATTTGCTCCATTCTAATTTTTAAGGAATCATTTTCTTCAGTTAGCTTTTGGATTTGGCCACTTTTCCATTTGACCAATTCTGTTTTTTAAAGCAATCTTCTCCTCTCTGGCTTTTTGGACTTCTTGTGCCATTTGTAAGTCTATTTTTTAAGGTATTATTTTCATCAGTATTTTTGGGGGGGTCTCCTTTAACAGGTTATTGACTTAGTTTTCATGATATTCTTGCATCACTCTCATTTCTCTTCCCAATTTTTCCTTTACTTCTCCTACTTGATTTTCAAAATCTCTTTTGAGGTCCTCCATGGCCTATGACCAATTCATGTTCCTCTTGGAGGCTTTTGATGTAGAAACTTTGACTCTGCTGCCCTCTTCTGGTTGTATGCCTCGAACTTCCTTGTCACCATCATAGGGTTCTATAGTCTGAGTTCTTTTATGATGTTTATTCATTTTCCCAGCCAAACACTTGACTTTCTAACTCTTTGTCAGAGTAGAACTCTTCTTCTGGGGGTGGGGGTGGGGATTAGTATACTGTCCCTGGTTTTAGGGATTTTGTGTCAGGTACTTGATCTTTCACCATCTGTGGGCACAGAGTTCTGGAAGCAGCCTCTATCACTGCTACTGCTGCTGCTGTTACCACCATCCCCAAAGCCCTGGGGCTGGGGCTGGGGCTGGACCCAGACAAACTGAGCACTCTTTTTTTACCCAGATTTCACAGAGTTTTCCTTCTGACCTTTTTGGTGTCTGTGGGCTGAGGAGGCTAGAAACTGCCACAGCTGCCAATGATTTAGTCTCCTGAGGCCTGCCCTGGCCCATCTGGGCCAGTGGCACCCACATGGGATCATGCTCTGTTCCCTGCCTGGTGCAAAAGGCTTTCCACGTTGTCTTGGACTGGGGATTTGTTTCACTCTGTCATTTCTGGGTTCTGTAGCTCTAGAATTTGTTTAGACTCATGTTTTACAGGTATTTGCAGGGATTTGGGGTAGAGCTTAAAATCCCTGGTTTTACTCTACCATCTTGACTCTGCCCCCCAAATTAATGTAGTTTTAAACTTTTCAAAATACATTGACTTTTGAAACACTATATAAACACAAGCTGTTTACAATAATCATGATTATTTTGTCTTCTTCATCCTTAAACTAGGGGCAATATATTAACTGAGAATTCAGAAGAGAGTAATTTTATTAGTTTCGTGAAGTTATTCCAGGGATATAAAAGTTTTGAGCAATTAAATTTTAAAACATTCACAAAATCTTTATGCAGCTTCCTGGTAAGCAAGTTGTTTTCACTGGATACATTAAACATATGATTCTCTGTATATCTTTCAACTGTTAAAGCCACACTTCAGAAAATATACAACATTTAGTATATTCCATTTGCCTGTATAAATCTTTTGCCTTTTCAGCAAACATTGAGTAAGACAGAGAAACTTTTTTCAAAAACAAATCCCTCAGAAGTTCTTCAAATGCAATTAGGGTTAGAAATGCCAAAGAAAATTCTATTCAATGGAAAACAATAGCTCCCTGGGCACTTTTCTGCATATCAAAATAGTGTACGATTAAAAATAAAAATTTTACTAGTCATTAGTCTTTCTGAGTAAATAATTTCCAACAATAAAACCAAGGAAATTCTCTTTAGTGCTAGCAGCATCTCTTGGTTTAAGAACATACATTTCAAAGAAATTAGATATCAGCAAACAAAAGAAAAGAAAAAATCTAAATAATTTCCAAGTGTTTTACATAAGCAGGTATTTTGCATCATCCAAAATTGTTTCCAAAAAATACATTTAAAATCGATTCTTTACTAAACAAGTTATTACTATCATACAATTCTGTACACTTCTAATTACATGAACACCTTGAAAGTTGAATTTCATTTGAAAGGAAAGTGAGACACAGAATCTTTGCTTCACTTTGGTGTAAAGGGAACTTGGTTTATCCATTACTAGAAAACAGCACTGTTTATTATTTTTTTTAATTTTGTTCTTTCCATTTGCATTTTTATAATCATTTTTTCTGCTTCCTAATTTATATGCATCTCCTCATAAGCCTTCTCATATTTCTCCAAATATCCATCATTTCTCATGGTGCAATAATATTCTATTACATTCACATGCCACAATTTTTTATCTATGGCATGTACTTTATTTTCAATAGATAGGCATGCACTTTGTTTTCAATTCATTGTTAGTACAAGAAAGCATTATCAGCAGTAGTTTTGGATATATGAACCTTTACTGTCTTTGAACTCCTTTTAGTGCATAGTTTTTAGTAGAACCTCTGGGTCAAAGGGTGTAGACATTTTAATCATTTTATTTTAACATAATTCCAAATTGCTTTCCAGATTATTTATGTGAACTTATAATTGCACCAGTAGTGTATTAGTGTTGCCATATTTCCACAATTTCTCCAAAATTAACTGTTTTATTCATTTGTCCTCCTTGTCAATTGTTTGAATGTGATGTGAAACTTCAGAGTTTGATTTTGATTTCTCTTTTTTGTGTGGATCAATGATTATGCAGAGGAACACTTCACATTTGGATAAACAATTTTCAATTTTTCTTTGGAAAAGAACTGGTATATAACCTTGAACTATTTATACATCAGGAATCTCTTTTAATTTAATAAATGATTGATATGAAGAATAAGTAAAATTAAAAGTGTTTAATTCTTTAAGATTCTTAGCGGTCTTGCTAAATGTAAGGGCTACTTTAGGATCCATAATATACAGGATTATGATGCTGGCTTTTATAAGGACTCCATTTTTAGCAGAGGAAATACCTCTGAGAGGGAGAAAGAGACCAAACGCTTTGCTGTTTTTATCCTTGTTATAGCTTTAGTTGTTGTTTGAGGGAGTGGGTCATAATGGCACAACCCTAGGCAGCTTTTACTGGATGCTAAAATTATTTCTTATTGCCTCAATATTTTAAACTGAGACAGTAGTTCAATTCACTAACACTCCTCTGTCCTCAAAATTTCTAATTTCTAAATATGTATCATCTCCCTGAATTACTATAAATAACTTTTGTCATTTTTTCTTTCTAATTATTCTCTATTCTTTGCCTTTACTCTTTTTTTCCTCTACCCTTAAGATATTATTCCAAGATCATAGATCATTAGATTTTATTTTACTATGTCTGTCATGGTTATTTAATGACAATGCGCCTTATGCTTGAATGTGATATTGTCACTTATCATATACTACCCCTTCAAGAACCAACGACTGCAAATGGAGATTTGGAATTAACATACTATACTAAAAAGAACAGATAAATATTCAAGATAAATCAAACCAGACCATTTATTGTAGAGCTTGCATTGTTCAAGTTGAGAGCTGGTGTTCAGGACAACAGAAGCTTTGAAATGTATCCTGCCGTCAGGGACCATTCTCAGGGGAAACATCTTATAGATGAAACTATGTATATATATATATATATATATATATATATATATATATATATGTAAATATTTACAGTGAAACTCTATCCTACCCTTTTTTTTAATAATAAGTGATTATTGGTAGGAATAGCTCTACTCCTCATACACACACACACACACACAAACACACACTTATTTTTTTACCTTTTGTAAATTCTTATTAAATTTGAATCTTTCTAATAGTGTGGAATTTTGCATTACATCTTTACTTCTATTCTGACTACTTCAAATACCTTTTTATGTTTCATGTCATAAATATTTATTTGCTTCCAGTTATAATAAAATGCTTCTAATGAGTCACTTATTTTTTTCTTTTTTATGAAACATATAAAATAATTTATCCAGTGGCTGATATCTTTCTTATTAACCAAACTATACAATATAAGAAAATCTTTTATTTTATATTCTCATTTTGAACAATTGTTAGTGATTTCATATTTCCTGACCTTTCCAATCAGTTCTCCTAAGAATAATCTATCTAGAATTATTGTAATTCATTCATAATGAATGAATTTAGCTATTTTTAAAAAAATAGCTGTAATTTTTTATTTCTACTTTGTACATCTGTTTTCAAAAAGATAGCATCTTCCCTTTCTGGAACCATAGAAGCTGGACCTCTTTGACACAGCTGTTATCTTCTTGGCTTGTTTTCATTTGGCCAGTAAGTGTTCATTTAGTTTCCCTTCTGGTGATGAAGAGGCTCATATGCTGTGAATGAGAGTACCAGGATCTCGTCCATGTATGCCTGCAGAAAAGAGATCCACCAAGCATCCATTAGTATTCTTGCCTAGTACTTTACCACCTGGCAAATTTTACCTTCCATGGGGAAAAATTATATATTTTTGTTTATTTTCTTTTTTTCCTCCTATTTTTATTTCTTTTTTAATGTTTATTTATTTATTTTTAGTTTTTAACATTCATTTCGGCAAAATTTTGAGTTCCAAATTTTCTCCCTATCTCTCCCCTACCCACACCCCAAAATGCCGAGCATTCGGATTACCCCTTCCACCAATCTGCACTCCCTTCTAACACCCCTCCCTTCCCTTATCCCCATCTTCTCTTTTGTCTTGTACGGCAAGATAGATTTCTATACCCCATTACCTGTATTTCATATTTCTCAATTGTATGCCAAAAACAATTCTCAACATTTGTTCCTAAAACTTTGAGTTCCAACTTCTCTTCCTTCCTCCCTCCCTCCCCATCCCCACTGAGAAGGCAAGCAATTCAATATAGGATATATGTGTAGTTTTGCAAATGACTTCCATAATAGTCATATTGTGTAAGACTAACTATATTTCCCTCCATCCTAACCTGCCCCCCATTTCTTCTATTCTGTCTTCTGACGTTGTTGCTCCCCAAAAGTGTTTACTTCTAATTGCTCTGTCCTCCCATTTGTCCTTCCTTCCATCATCCCCTCCCTCACCCTGCTTATTCCCTTCTTCCTTACTTTCCTGTAGTGTAAGACAGGTTTTCATACCAAATTGAGTGTGCATGTTATTCCTTCCTGGAGCCACATGTGATGAGAGTAAGTTTCACTATTCTCCTCTCACTTCTTCCCCTTTTCACCTCCATTGAAAAAGATTTTTCTTCACTCTTTTATGAGGGATAGTTGGCCTCATTCCATTTCTCCTGTTCTCCTCCCAATATATTCCTCTTACACTCTTTAATTTTATTTTTTGTATATGATCCCTTCCTATTCAATTACCCTGTACCCTCTGTCTATATATATATATATATATATATATATGTATGTATGTATGTATGTATGTGTGTATAATCCCCCCAACTACCCAATACTGAGAAAAGTTTCTAGAGTTACAAATATAATCTTTCCATGTATGAATGTAAACAGTTCAACTTTAATTTTTTGTTTTTTATTTTTTAAAAGTTTTATTTATTTATTTTTAGCTTTGAAATTTATTTCCACAAAATTTTGAGTTCCAGTTTTTCTCTCCATCTCTTCCCTCCTCCTACCCCATAACACCTTGCATTCTGATTACCCCTTCCCTCATTTTGCCCTCCCATCTATCATACCCCACCTTCCCTTATCCCCATCTTCCCTCTTTTCTTGTAGGGCAAGATAAATTTCTATACCCCATTACCTGTATTTCTTATTTCCCAGTTCTAGGCAGTAACAATTCTCAATATTAATTTCTAATACTTTCAATTCCAACTTCTCCCCCTCCCTCCCTCCCTCCCCACCTATCCCCACTAAGAAAGCAAGTAATTCAATACAAAATATATATATATATATGTGTCATTTTCCAAAAGATTTTCATATTAGTCATATTGTGTAGGACTAACTATATTACCCTCCATCCTACCCTGTCCCCCCTTTTCTCCGTTCTTTCATTTGACCTTGTCCCTTCCCAAAAGTGTTTATTTCTAGTTACTCCCTTCTCTCATATGCCCACCCTTCTATTATCCCCCTCACCCCACTTGTCTCCTTCTCCCCTACTTTCCTGTAGTGTAAGATACATTTCATACCAAATATAGTGACCATGTTGTTCCCTCCTTAAGTCATATGTGAAGAGATTAAGCTTTTTTCCCCTTTCACTTCCTGGCTTTTCTCCTCCATTGAAAAAGATTTTTCTTATCTCTCTTATGAGTGACTGTCTGCCCCATTCCATTTCTCCCTTTCTCCTCCCAATATGTTCCTCTCTCACCCCTTAATTTAATTTTATTTTTAATGGATATCATCTCTTATGAATCAACTCAACCTGTACTCTCTCTCTCTCTCTCTCTCTCTCTCTCTCTCTCTCTCTCTCTCTCTCTCTCTCTGTGTATGTGTGTGTGTGTGTGTGTGTGTGTGTGTGTGTGTGTGTGTGTGTGTGTAATCCCTCCACTTACCCAAATACTGAGAAAAGTTACAAGAGTTACGAATGTTATCTTTCCACATAGGAATGTAAACAGTTCAGCTTTAGAAAATCCTTTATGATTTATTTTTCCTGTTTACCTTTTCATGCTTCTCTTGATTCTTGTGTTTGAAAGTCAAATTTTTTATTCATTTCTGCTCTTCTCATCATGAATGCTTGAAAGTGCTTTTTTTATTGAATTATCATTTTTTTTCCATTAAAGTATTATATTCAGTTTTGCTGGGTAGGTGATTTTTGGCTTTAATCCTAGTTGCTTTGACTTTGATTCTGTTTTTTAAAGCATTCTTCTTCTCATTGGCTTTTTAGCCCTCTTTTTCCAATTGAGTTAGCCTCCTTTTAAAGGTGTTATTTTCCTCAGCATTTTTTTGGTTCTCTTTTAGTAAACTGCTGACTCGCTTTTCAAGTTCTTCTATGGCCTGAGTCCATTTCATAATCATTTTGGAGTTACTGGAGGCAGAAGCCTTGACTTCCTCTGACAATATGCATTGTTCTTCCTTATCTGAAAGTATGGAAGGAGATGCCTGTTCACCCAGAAAGTAACCTTTTATGGTCTTACATTTTCTCCCTTTTTTGGGCATTTTCCCAGTCAGTTACTTGACTTCTGAATCCTTTGTCAAGAGGAGTGTCCTAGTGCTCCTCCTTCCCCCAGGACTATGCTCAGGGCTGAGATTCAGCCTGAGATTCAGTTCCCCCACGGGCTTTAGGCAGAGGCAGGGCTGCCACTGAGGGCTGAAGTTAAGATCCCCTGCTTAATTCCCCCAGAGGCTTTAAGCTTAAGTTCTTGGACAATGGACCCAGGCTGCTTCCATGGTCACTGTAGCTGCCTGCTGCTTGCCACCTGCTGCTGCTGCTGTACCCATCTCTGCCATCACCTGGGGCCAGTGCTGGGGGGCCTGCTCCCCTCTGACCCAGCGTGGAAAGCCCTCCCACATGGACCTTTGAAGCTTTCTTCAGCACTTGTGGGTTGAGGGATCTGAGACCCTCCCTGGTGGGAATTCTGCCCTGGAGGTCTGTTCAGGTCCTATTCCTCCCATGCTGTGTAGCCAGGGCTGGAATCCAATCTGTTCAGTGTCTGCTCAGTAGGAATGCAAACAGTTCAGCTTTAGAAAGTCCTTTATGATTTCTCTTTCCTGTTTACCTTTTCATGCTTCTCTTGATTCTTGTGCTTGAAAGTCAAATTTTCTTTTCAGCTCTGATCCTTTCATCAAGAATGATTGAAAGTTCTCTATTTCATTGAATGACTATTTTTTTTTCCCTCTGAAGTATTATACTCAGTTTTTCTGGGTAGGTGATTCTGGGTTTTAATCCTAGTTCCTTTGATTTATGGAATATCATATTCCACACCCTTTGATCCCTTAATATAGAAGATGCTAGATCTTGTGTTATCCTGATTGTATTTCCACAATATTCAAATTGTTTCTTCCTAACTGCTTGCAATATTTTCTCCTTGACCTTGGAATTCTGAAATTTGGCTACAATGTTCCTAGAAGTTTCTCTTTTTGGATCCCTTTTAGGAAGTGATTGGTGGATTCTTTCAATATTTATTTTGCCCTCTGCTTCTAGAACATCAGGGCAATTTTCCTTGATAATTTCTTGAAAGATGATATCTAGGCTTTTTTTTTGATCATGTCTTTCAGGTAGTCCCATAATATTTAAATTGTCTCTCCTGGATCTGTTTTCCAGGCCAGTTGTTTTTTTCCAGTGAGATATTTCATATTATCTTCTTTTTTTTTTTCATTTTTTTGGTTTTGTTTTGTAATTTCTTGGTTTCTCATAAAGTCATTAGCTTCTATCTGCTCCATTCTAATTTTTAAACAACTGTTGTCTTCAGTGAGCTTTTGAACCTCCTTTTCCATTTTACTAATTCTGATTTTTAAAGCATTCTTCTCCTCATTGGTTTTTTGGACCTCTATTTCCAATTGTGTAAGCTATTTTTAAAGGTGTTAATTTCTTCAGCATTTTTTTGGCTCTCCTTTAGCAAGTTCTTGACTGGCTTTTCATGATTTTCTTGCATTGCTCTCATTTCTCTTCCCAATTTTTCCTCCACCTCTCTTACTTGATTTTCAGAATCCTTTTTGAGCTCTTTCATGACCTGAGATCATTGCATATTTATTTTGGAAGTTTTGGAAACCTTGACTTTCTCTGAAGGTATGTATTGTTCTTCCTCATCTGAAATGATGGAAGAAAATATCTGCTCACCAAGAAATTAGCTTTCTATAGTCTTATCTTTTCCCCCTTTTTTGAGCATGTTCCCAGCCAGTTATTTGACTTTTGAATCCTTTGTCAAGAGGTAGGTATACTCTGGGGACCAGTTCCTCCAAGGTGACACAATCAAGGGAGAGGAGTTTCCTCCTCTCCTGGCCTGTGCCCTGGTCTGGAAGCAACCCAAAACTTTTCTGCCCAGAATCTGTGAGTAGTAGAATTACCTCTCCACAACACCTCCACCTCTGCCATGCCAGTGCTCCTCCTTACTCCTGGCCAGGCTTGCTGCTGAGATTCATATCATTGGCTCAATTCCTTTGGGAACTTTATGCTGAGGGCTCCAAAAATGTTTTCTGCTGCTGCTGCAGCTGCCACAATCACTGCTGCTCCTGCTTTTGCCTCTGCCCCCACTAACTGGGGCCTGTGCTAGCAGAAGACCCTAATCACTTCTCACCCAGTTGAAAAAGTTTTCTCACTTACCTTTGACATTGTCCTTGTCATTTGTGGGTTGAGGGATCTGAGAACCACCACTGCTGCTGTGGATTCTGCCCTCAAGGCCTGTTCCAGTCCTGGTCCTCTTGGTTCAGCATAGCCAAGGCTGGTCTTTGTCCTGCTCCATACTCCCTGTGATAGACCTTTCCTGTTAGCCTTCCAGGCTACCTTGGGCTGGAAATCTCTTCCACTCTGTTGTTCTGTGTCTTCCACTACTCTAGAGTTTATTGAGAGTAATTTTTTCCAAGTATTTTACAGGCTGTTGGAGAAGAGCTAGAGTATATGTGTCTTTCTACTCTGCCATTTTGGCTCTGCCCCTCTATTTTTTGTTTATTTTCAAAAGACTCTTTAGCAAATATCTCTTAGTGACTGAATTAAACTGAAATGTAGTTTTACTCTTTTAATTTCTGACAAACATTTTTTGTTAATTCTAATACTTGAAAAAGCTTTTCCTAAAATAATAATGAAATTTGTCCTAATATGAAAGTTAGCGATTCATGTACTACAAAAATAAATTTATTTTAACCTTGTCTATGTTTTCTTCATTATTATGATGATGTACTGATACGGAACATAAATTTTTGGTACTATTAACCTGCAGAAAAATGTTAATCTCTCATATAATGTTGTCATTACTAATGATATTAGGTGATTTTATGCCAATTCTGTGTGGGTCAGGAGATCATAAGACTAATATAAATACCTCAAATGAAAGGTAGAAGATTTGAGCCCCTCCTACAGCAGTATCCTGTGGGTTTCCTAACTCCACCTACTTAATGAATCTATTGTTAGTTAAGGGTTTGACCATGCTGTCTCTTAGATCCAAGGTTTTCCCAAACACAAGAATGCCACCAACTTTTCCATGGGATTTCTGGTAAAAAAAAATTGATCCAACTAACTTTGTTTCTTATCAGCTGCATGGTCTTGGGCAAGGCACTTCATTTATCTGGGCCTCAGTTTCCTGATAAAATAAGATTGATTTCTAGATGTTTCCTAATGGACATTATGACTTGATATCTTTCGAAGATGGAATGCAGAAGAGAAAACATAATCTGTTCACTTCTATCTTATTACTTTAGATGTGATAAGGTCAAACAAATATTTTTAATGATCAAAAACATAATGCGTATGTATGTATATATGTATGTATCTATCTTCATGTATGTATATCAGTGTATATATGTGTTTGCGTGTATGTATATATACACTCTAGCGAATATTACAAAGCAACTTTTGAAATCTAATTATGTATAAATATTATATCTCAGTGCAGCAAGTACTATCTTATCCTTTTTTTTCTTCATTCTCTTCTTTCTCTGACTCTCCCTGGTTGTTGGATTTCATTTTTCAAGGTTGCTAAAATCTTGGCTCCTCTCTATCCCCCATCCCTTCCATTTATCTATCCTTTTCCTTCTATGTTCTCTTTGTCTCCTTTTAAAAATTTTCCTCTCCTTAATTTGAAGATTTAACTTACTAAGGCTGTCAGTGTCTTAGCTTTGACCCTAACTATTCTTTCCATTCTCTTAGCTGAATTTATTTTCCCTATCCTTCAGGTCTCAGAAACTCCTAAGGCCTTAAAAGTGCTTCCTACAGTGCTTCCAGTTAAATCTTTCCTCACAGGGCTTAAGGTCTATGTCATCTTCCCTCTTTACTTACTGTACATGTTTGTAAGTGTCTCATTGTAAATAAAATTCAGAAATACATTTTTCTTGCCATGGTCAGAAATTCTTTACATAGACAAGTTCTAAATATGTGTGTGTACTCACACATACATGCATATGAAAAAATAAATATATTTATTAATTTTCTAAATATTTCTTTCATATATATCAACAAAAAATTGTCCATCTTTCATTGATAAACAATGAGTATTACCTATTCAGACATAATAATGCACATTATAAATACAAACTGCCCTCAGTACTTCAAATTATCCGTAGTTCCATCAGTCTAGGAAGTCTTTATATCAATATAAATTACAATATTTCTATGCTTTAATAGATGTTCTCATGAACTCATGTAGCCAAAAATGACATCATCTGGTAGATACTTTTCCAAAGGCATGTCTCTTCAGAGTTTTGGCTTATTCTTACTGTAGGAATTTTAATCAATTCATTTCAAATATATGTAACTTTCCACACAGTTTGGGTAACTCTAAGCAAAATTATGAAATATTATATTCCATTTTTTGTTCATAAGATCTTGACACAGAAAATCTGGAAATCACAACTTTTCTCTGCTCATCATCCACTCAAAACCTACAGTTTCAAAAAAGTAGTATTCCAAAAGCTCCAGGTCTACCCCTTTCCCTACCCCAAAAAAAGCTTCCAAATAATTGACCTGAAATAAGTACCATCTTTATCCAATTCATGCTCTTGAGTGCCTCAATATCCCAAATGCATGCAGGTAAGTCTCCTAAATTATACACCTGTACATATATATCCTTTCAAAGAGGACTAATTTTACAGATGTGGTCTATATTTGGGGGAAGCCTATATTCAGACATAGAGCACATTTAGAAAATTGTTATCTGGCCCAGTCTGAAGATTTGTTTTAATTCTAATTACATCCTCAAATTGAGATGAGGCATCCTGAGAGAGCCAATGGCAGAAATCACCAAGCACCTGACAAATCATTCAAATATCTCTAGCATTAAGAGGAGCAGACACGTTAATATATTTAGAAACAAAGGCTTAATTTTGCCTTCTTTACTGAAAAGAAAGGTAATGACTTAGTAGGCAAGTAGATGAAGGAATGAATCTTCTCTTTAAATTTGGCAGTAGACAGGGGGTAAAAGATTCTTATTTCTAGCATTGGTGGAGATTATAATGTCTCTGAATGGGGTTTATGTTTAAATTAAAGATCCTTTGGGCATTTATGTGGTCAGTGTCATGGGCAGGTTTTAGCTCCAATATTTTTCCAACTCTTATCTTAGATTTCCTTATACTTAGGGCTTGTGGATGAGGCAGTGAGTTTGGCCAAGTAATTTTCCTTGCCACTGCAGTTAGACACCTCCTCTGTGGATTATGGTTTTAAAGAGTTATCTCAGAGCACTGAACAACTAAGTGACTTCTCTTTGGTCATAGTACTAGTATAGAGGTGATTTGAAGTGAAGAATTTTTGTACATCTGAGACCAGTCCTTTTCTATATCATGCTGAATTTTGTTTTTTAACCTCTATTACATATTTATATATTCATTATGAATATTCAAAAATTAAATTTCTCATACTTTTTTTGTGTGTTCATTTGATATTAGTTTAATATACCATTCTCATTTCAAATACAGGAAATATGTCCCCTGCTTAGGATTCCCCGTCTGAAAATCAAATTGTCTTTAGAGGCTGAACATTATGATAATGGTACTATTTAAGGAAGGAAGAAGAATCTAGGTTTACTGTCAAAAGAGATGATGACATTTTAATCATTCTTAGAAAATAATAGTAAATAATCAGACTTCTATTGCTCAGTAGACTTGTAGTTTACAAAGTGGATTGGCTAAATTATATTACCAGTTATGTGGTGATAAAAGTCCCCAATATCATATGTATTTCACTTCACATATATAGTAAACAGATAAAGGGGATACCATCAGAAACTAAGAATCTACTATAAAAAGAAATGGATGTGTTCTGAATGTCCTGTTTCAGCTCCATTTGGAGTCACAATCAGAGATTTTTTTGAAGGATTTGGTAATGTACTAGATTAGGTTCAAATCTTTAACCCAAAATAAGTTTTACTTGCTTTTCTTCTCCCAAGGATCAAAGAAACACAATAATTCTACTTTGAAAGCTATTAAAGATAATTTAATGAATGACGATTGGTGTTAAATAGAGAAATAAAAAAAAATAATGCATCCTCTTTAATGTTAGTCATTAAATGTTTTAAATTATGTGGGATACATTAAGGCAATTAGTGATTTAAGGAGAATAAAAAGCATCAAAACTAGTAAATGCTGACAAATAATCTATAAATCCACTTAATTTGTGGATGTCAAAGGCAGAAACATTATCAAATCATTCATTTATATCATGTAGATCAATGAGGTAATTTGTGTATGTACATTTGCTTGAATCTATAAATACATACACACATAAAATATATATAAGTATATATGTATATGTGTATATATGTACATATATACATGCATGCATGCATACATATGCACACACATTCATCTATTTCATTTCTTGCTTCTGTAGTTCAGGCAATGGAGGAAATCAGATTTGGAAGCTATTTACTAAGTTAATTGGAAACTCTTTTCTCTCAGCTACTACAAAACAAGTACAAATACAAATACATGCTTTAAGAAAAGGCATTCTATTTCGTAGCTGACAGTAGCTCCAATTGAGCCATTCATCCATGACATCTTCCCATATACCCTACTACTGTCCCTGACATCCTTTCCCAGTGGAGTTAATACACTAATCTTTGGAACTCTGCCCTGGGGCTGAGCTATCATGATTGGTTAGTGAGTGAATAAATGACTGAGAATTCACCTACTCTATAATATCTATCTGTTCCCAGAGTATGATACACATGCCATCCAGATATCTACATCTGAGCATTTTGTGATTTTCCCTTGCCCTCTATACACACAAATCCTTTCTCATTTTCACCCTCTTCATCTGGGAGCAGTAATCCAATTGGTAATATGATTAATTCTGCAAAGATTATGACAGTAGAATACCCACTGAGCCTCAGAGTGGATCTTCAAATCAAAACTCTTTTCCAGACTGTTACTACTCCTTTTCTGCTTTCTCCTTTTAGAATTTAAGCTCCTTTAGGGCAAGGGCTGTCTCATTTTTGTGTCTGTACATCTGAAACTGAGCTCAATGCCTGTTGGAGGTGGCTAATTGTTCTTAACGATTATTATTTATAATATAAAATACCTTCTTTAAGAATTTCAGTGCCTGAGTTAAAGTTTAAAATATAGGTATTATATATCTGAGAAGCATGGCACAGGAATAAAAAACTAACCTTGAAATCAGGAAGACCTTGTTTCCTATCTTTCCTGTGACACAAATTAGAGGTGTATTCTAGGCAAGTCACTTAACCTTCTACTGCCCTCAAGCATTTCTAAGATTGTATTACCTCCATCAGTAGCATGAGTTTCCATACCAGTCATTCCCCTACAAGGATGATATCTCAGGTCTGCATCAGAAACCTCTTCATCAAAAAATGTACCTATCACTTATCTATTATCATGTAGTTGAATATGTAGGTCCTACATTTCATATGACAGAATTTTGGCAATTTAAGATGCTTCATAATTAAATTAGATATATAATTTCTAGTTACCTTTTACTCCTACCCCCTCCTTTTTAGGGTTGCTAATCTACCTTTGGTGCCTACTTGTCTCCCAACTCTCACTTGTGAGTCTAAGAAGCTGTAGTATGTACAGCCACCACACCTTGGTAAAACCATCTCAGCAGATGGGCTAAACCAGGTTGAGGATAACTGATTGGTCTCAAACCCGTTGGTGAGTTAGGGTGATGTCTGTCCAAGCATGTGAAAACTTGACCCAGTGGAATGGGTGAATAAGAACAATTTGCTCCAGTGACTATGAAGTCAATGGAGGCAAGCATTGTAGAGTACTTAGAATTTGGTCAAACATCAAAGATGCCAATATCATCTGCTGCAGTCATCTTGACTTGCCCTGCAACTGAACTTCAAAGACTTTGGAAGAGAGCATGAGGCTGATGATTTTGTGCAATTCTCCCTCACTTTAATCCAATTTGCCTGCAAGCCAAGATATTGCACTGTAATTTCATTGGTTCTCTTCAAAAATGAAAGACAAACATCACTGTTATTTTCACTCAACCGCCTTTGGCAAGTCTCTTCTCCTTGGGCTTCAGTTTCTTTATTTATTAAAATGGGTGATGGTGTGGACTAAATGGCACTCTAAGTTCCCTTTCATTCCAAGTCCATAGTCTTATGACGTGTGACCACCAACTATGTGTTCAAAGGATCAACTTTCGTGCTTCCTACTCACTTTAGTAGGGTAGATTAAGGTAGATCCATTCATTTACTTCCCTCTTCTGTTAGTACCCTTTTAGTACCTAATTATTATTTAGCATTCTTCAGGTATGTGTGTATTTTTTTCTTTAAAACAATAGTCGTACTTATTTTATTTTAGTCATATTTCTTCCATCTACTTTCCATTTCCCCCTATAGCCTAAATTAATAGGGTCCCTATTCTTCTAAAAACCTGCTTCTAAAAGAAGCTTCTCTCCCTTTCCTCCACAAGCCCTCTAATTTTATGGTTATTTACCCAAGGCTATGCTGTATACAAGCAAACCTAGAACCTACAGTTCTTGATTTGTCATTCATTGCTTTTTACATTGTGTCATAAAAGTTAAGTAATTTACTTTCCAGTTAACCTTGAGAAATACCAAATAGAATAGAGTTTCAAAAGAAGCAGAAAAATGTGGAATAGTAAATGGACTCACTAGCTATTGAATTTGTTCAGTGAGCCACTCAGGATGTCAGAACTCGTTCTGTGACCTGAGAGGGCTCTGCTCCTACCTCTTCCCAGATGCCTATCTGCGTGGTATTATTTTTACTTGTGGATATATCTCTGTTTCTTCTGTTAAAGGTCCCTTTGTTTTCCCATTCCAAAGATATTCATTCTGACTTTCCAATTGCCATTCCATCTGACTGAATGAAACCAATCAACTTCTTGGCGAAATGAAGACACCTTCTCCCACTGACTAAATAAATATGCATTAAAGAGGCAGAAACATTTATTTTCCAACTTTTATACTTTGTATAACTAAGTAGGATGTATTTTCAAATAGCAGATATAAGTTTGAGCATTGCTGCTCTTTTTTTTATTTTTTAAAAAATCATTTAGACTGTGTTTGTTGAACCACAGAACAAAGCATTGTTCAACTTGAATTGTCAAATAGTTAAACCAAATGAAATTTCACCTTATGACCATATGATATACTTTGGCCATATAAAGATACACTATAAAATTATAATTTTAATGTTATCTTTTTAAAAAGCTAAATCATAGAATCATAGAGCTGGAATGGATAGTTCTGAAGACTGAAAAAATAATAAGATAATAAAATTTGCTAGGCAAAACTTGAATATATCATTAAGAGGTGGTTATATTGGAAAATAGTGTATGTTCTTGTTTGCACAATAAATCACTTTGACACTATAGACTATTATCTTACTTCATTTATATATAATATCCTCTGTAACATTGCTTTCCTGGAATTCTATTCAATTTAATGAGAAAAAAGCATATTTTTCCTACACTGAGCTAAGATCTAGAGGACATGTAACATTTGAATGAGTGACCATACCTTCAAGGAGATTACAGTCTTTTAGTGGGAGGTAAAATATATGCTAATAACTATAACATAGAATAATATGTGATATTTACAGAGGATAGTTAGTTTTCCTTGTCCTGCTTTATGGACATCTTAAATAAATGTTTAGTTAAGATCTTTTGACATTAATGCTTAGTTGTAATTTTCAGACTTAGAATTAAAGTGAAGGCAGAGTTGATGGCTCAGGTGTCTAAGCTTGCAGGACCATTCTAGATTATTTACAGAGAAATCCTAAATACCTATTATTTTTTATCATTATGTCAGACACCATTTTCCAAGAGTTAAAAAAAACAACCCTAAAACAAAGTAATTACTTTGACACAAAATACAGTAAATATAGTGCTCTGCACATGGCATTTATGCAGGAAATGGCATTAATTTATAGAAAAGCCACATTAAGATTATATCAAATATAATGTGCATTACTGAAACTCTTTCACACTTGTGCTACTTAGCAACAGCTGAATGCATTGAAACCAAGGGTGGAGAAAACTAGATTTAGAGTAAAAAATATGAAAAAGAAAATTTGCCAAATACTACTTTTAGGTAAAATGAATTGTTAGGAAGATTGTTGTTGTAATTGTTATTTTCCCATCACATCAGGTGCTTAAATCTGTGTATTCGTAGTTTGCATTCTTTGATCTTAGTTGTGTCCACTGGGGACAATCTGTTTTCCACATTTCATGGAGCAGTATCCCAGCTCTGCCTCTTGATGGCTGCTTAAGAATAAGTGCATTCCAAGACAATTCTGTAGGACTTAGGTTGAAAGGTGCTGGCCATCTCCAGAGAAAAAACTGGTAGAGCCTGAGTTAGATCAAAGATACTTGTCTTTATTTATTTTTCTTGGGTTTTTTTTTTGTCTGTGTTTTCTTTCACAGAATGACACATGAAAATGTGTTTTGCATGACTATATATATATAACCCCATCTCAAATTGCCTACCTTCTCAATGAGGAGGAATGGGAGGGAGCGAAAGAATTTGGAACTCAAAAATGTGAAAAAAAAAAAGAATGTTAAAATTGTTTCGACATGTAATTTGAACAAAATAAAATATGAAATAATAATTTTTTTGAAAAAGAGTAAGTAATGTCTGTGGGTCAGAGCTCCCTCATGTGTGAAATGAGGATATTGGACCAGATGACCTTTGAAGTAGCTTCTAGCTCTAGAGCTGTAAAGGGACTTCCCCACAATGATGAAATCACATCTCCAGGATTCCTCTCACACATGTTTGTTTCAAGGGCACTAAAATAACATAGCAGATAGAGTGGCAGATTGTAATCAAGAAGACTTGAGTTGAAATTTTGCCTCAGACACAATTAGCTAATGATGCTAGGAAATTTATTTAATTCTTTTTTTTGGCATAGTTTGGTAATTCAGTAAACAGAGCAGTGGAGTTGAAGTCAAGAAGACCTAAGCTCAAATATGGCCTCAAAAAATTACTAGTTGTGTGACCCTGGGCAAGTCACTTAGCCACAGTATGCCTCAGTTTCTCCATCTGCAAAATAGGAATAATAACACTACCTACCTTCCATAGATAGATTATTGTGTGGATCAAATGAGATAGTATTTGCAAAGAACTTAACACAAGCCTTATGACATCATAGGTACCATATACACATTGTTGTTATTTCATTATTATTATTAAAATTAAGATAATTACAACATCTCATACATGTTGTGAGGAGCAAACGTGATAATATATATATAAAGTTCTTTGTCAACATAAAAGTGTTATATAAATAATAAATAAATATAAGCTATCATAGATTTATGTATTTTATGTACAAAAAGAGTATCAAATACATATGCTCATATAAAGTGTATAATATGAAAATGTTTTACAGATGTTAACTATAGAGCAATAATAAAGAAATTGCAAGAAAAATAATGAAAAAGGAAACCCTCTATGAGACGACATGACTTATTATCTGAATAAGGGCACCATTATGGGGACCAGGAATTGATCTTTCATCTTATTCTGGATTTGATAATATAGCTCAGACTTTCACAAGAGGAGATTATTTTAAATACTTCAGAATAACTAATTTTTATCGCAGGGATTCCATTCCTCTTCTATTTTTCTATATTTATAAGTAGTAGTCTATTCCTATAAAGGATAATGAATTTTTAGCATATTTCTCCATGGCAAAATTCAGGTTTTATCTCATTCATTTGTGAACAATCCAATAGTTAGGGAACAGACATTTAGAAAGTTCATTCTCCCTCTCCCATTCATCATCCAAAATGTTTGTTCAGTGAAAGAAATGATTGGATTTTCTATTCATTGGCACAGTGTTAGGCATAGGACCATCGTTTACTTCCTGGAATCTTAGAGACCAAATGTTCTGGCAAATTCTTTGGATTGATTGAGGTGTACTCCCCCACCCCCACTTTCATGTCCACATCCTTAACACCTCAGGTTCATAGTAAGCTTCCAAAAAAAATCAAGATTACCCTAATTTTGCATTTGTGAAGATCAGATTGGAGAGAAAATGTTACTCTGAAGCCAGTACTATTTATTGTCTTCTGTGCTTGAAGAAAAATTAAATCAAGAAGGGGAAAAATTGTGAGAAGAATCTAAATACGTTACATTATATGTTCCTTGGGATGTTGAACTTGATTATTAAGGTGACCTTGGATAAATCTTAAGTTTTAGAAATTTAGTTTTCAGGTACTTCAGATACATAAGTGTAATGGTAACTTCTGCTAAAGTCTCAAAAGAGTGGCAACTGTGACAGTGCACTGAAATGCAGTCAAGTTAAACCTGAGCTCCTATTTTCCATTACTCAACAGAGAAACATTTGGTGAGCTTGATAAGAGTATCAGAGCTCACCACCACCTTCATTTTCCCCAGGTAGTTTAGTGAGTTATTTTACTGTATTGGCTCCATAGATGTAGCGTACCTTTCGCTGGTACTATGATATGATAACTTTAGCTGAGAAAAAAAATAGTGATGATATTAAAAATTTTTAGATGTTTAAGTAATTCACAGCAAATACTGACTCTGTGTGTCTACACAATTAGTTATCCACTGATATTTTATTTCTCTATTATACATTTTTTCTTATTTCCTCACTCAGACTGCTGCATGGCACCCACAAAATGGTGATGGAGAGAAAGTCTTTAGCTCATGGTACAAATCCCTATAATTCTGAAATTCCTTGAGTATCCATTGTAGGACATGAGCAAACATTGCACAGGTGAAGAAACTGAGATTTGCAATGGTCATCATTTATTATTATTGTTCAATCATTCAGTCATGTCTGACTCTTCATGACCTCATGGCCTAAAAAAGACTAGGCCTTTCTATCTTCCACTGTCTCTTGAAATCTGTACAAATTCATCTTCATTGTTTCTACTGACAGTATGTATCCATCTCTTCCTTTGCTATCCCCTTTTCCTTTTGCTTTCAATTTTCCCAATCACCAGGGTGTTTTTCAATGAATCCTATTATCTAACAAGTGGCCAAATTATTTAACCTTCAGTTTCACTATTTGGATTCCAGTGAACAGCCTAAATAAATTTCAGTGTTGATTGATTTAATCTCTTTACTGTCCAAGGAACCCTCAAAAGTCTTTTCAAATTCCACAATTCAAAAGTTTCAATTCTACCACTCTCAGCTTTCCTTATAGTCCAACTAACCATAGTTTTGACTATATGACCTTTGTCAGCAAGGCAATGTCTCTGCTTTTGGCTATGCTATCTAAATTTGCCATAAGCTTTACTTCCAAGAAGCAAGTTTCTTATGTTCATGACCTCAGTTGTCATCTATAGGGATCCTTCAGCCCAAGAATATAAAATCTGACACTGCTTCTATTTCTTCTCTCTTTTTGTCAGGGAGTAAACAGGCTTAAGTGACTTGTCAAAGGTCACATATGTAGTAAGTATATGAGGCTGGATTTGAACTCAGATCTTCCTCATTCCAGGATCAGTGCTCTTTTCACTGTACCACCTAGCTGCCCTCAAGTATTCATCATTGGAGTGCCCCAATTAATGACAACTAGTTCTACTGAAGCAATGAATAAGTTTTCTAGTGTTTGATGTGCAGACCACTAGGGCAAAGTCAGTGATCTACAAAGTTTCCAGCAGCAGGCATTAGAAAGGAGGAAGCCAAGACAGGTGGTTGAACTGAGCACAGAGCAGGACAACAGGTAATAGTTTTATTTGAGATTGTTACATTTTCAAACATGTTTAAATATGTGGCTTCCTAAAACAATGAAGCCTGTACCTCGAGTTTAAGTGGCTTCTGCTTTAATTTGGGGGGTTGGGTGGGGCAAGGAGAGAGAGACAGAGAAAGAAAGACACAGAGAGACACAGAGAGATGGAATGAATTCAATTTTAACACAAGGTGGTGAACTTGGGTGACTGGTAAGGTGGTGATGCCTATAATGGAAATACAGAAGATCAGAGAAAAGGAGGGTTTGGGAGAAAAGACAATTAGGTCTGTTTTAGATATTTTGACATTAAGATTCTTATAGTATATCACAGTGATTTTGTCAAGAATTAATTGGTGATGCTAGCCTTAATAGAAACACTAGCTTTGGATGTATGTAGATTTGGAAGTTATCTCAAAATAGATAATTGAAGCCAGTAGAACTGATGAGATCACTGAGTGAATGCATACAGAAGAAAAAGAAAAGAAGGCTCAGGGCATAACCTTTGGAAACACCCACAATCAACACATATAATATGGGTGAATAGTTTCTGAATAAGACTGAGAAGGAGCAGTCAAATAGGCAGGAGGAAAACCAGGAAAGGTTAGTTACTAAAATCTAGCGAGAATAATGCACGTAGCAAGGTATTCAGTGTCAAAGGCTGTAAAATAATCAAGAAAGATGATGACTGAGAATTTTTTTTCAGAAAAAAATGATGCCTTATTCATGGTCTTTTGTGCAGCGGAGGGTCGTTGCGCAGCTGCTCCATTTCCCTTGAGCCTGCCCCTGTCCTGTCTCTTCCTTCTCGGAATGTAGCAAATTGGGGGTGGGCAGCCAGCAGTGTTTGTGACTTAGGTCAATGGCACGAAGGGGAACAGAGGTCTGCTTCTTAAGGAGGGCTGATGGTACATGGAATCAAGGAGCAAGGGAACCTCAGAGCTCACTGATTTAACTGGATGGAGGTGACTGTATTTGACAGGGGATTGCTTGACAGTGGGAGAATGAAGCTCCAAACCCACCCTCTCCGATGTCCCTGAAGAGAAATCTTCTCCTTACCCCAATCCAAGTCTCATAAGGCTAATCCTAACCTTTCCTCACTGCCTTTACCCCCCACCTCCACAAAAATCCTATACCCTCTGCCCAGCAGGCCTGAGGAAAGGCCAGCAAGATGGGGAAAAAGTTAAGATCAGGGTCTATAGACACAAGGCAGAAACATTTGTCTCAAATGTGAAGGGGCCATAATGGGGGCTAAAGGAACCCAGAGGATGAGAGACATAAATCTAGCCCCCACCCAAATTCTAAGCAGAAAATCCTTCTTCCAAAGACTGGAGGCTGAACTTTCTCATCCAGGAAACTGGCTCTGCCCCAGAATTGGGGAACATGGTTTACAAGACCCCATTTGTGGAGTGGAGATTTACTGGAGATGAGACCCCCAAGATGCACTTCCTTCCAGGCTACAGAATAGTTCAGGCTTATAATCAGGCCTGGAATTGAGGCTGAGAGTGTTATAGTGAGTAATGGAGGAAAAGCAGTGTCCACTTCTACTGCCTCTCCCAACCCCCATCCCAGCCCAGTTAGAGTCTTGTTTGCCTCTCTCTAAGGTCTTTCTCTAGGAGATTGGGGGTAGTAAGCAGGAATAAGAGTAAATATATGACAGACTAATATAATCTGGGAGGCCTCTGGACATAACTATTCTCCCTGTATTGGGATGAGGGTCAGGGTACAGGGAGGGTGAGACCAGAAGAGGAAAACAGCATATTCTTCCCAACACTTTGATCTGGGAGGCACCATCCTGGTCTCCCTGTTTTGTTCCCAGCTCTGCTAGGTCCTAGGCCACTTCCAGAAACCTCACTGCTTGAATGTGAAGGAGAGATGAGAAAAAGGAAAAGATATAACCCTTCTATTGGTTCAATCCTAGCTTTTGTTCCTCAGGATCATTTTGGGAAGAGGAGAAAAGGAGAAGAGAAGGCCAAGAAAAGTGTAGAGAATAGAAGGTACTTAGTCCCCTGAAGTGGCCCTGAGACCATCAGTGCAGTGCAAGAGGGGTGAGGATGGGACGGGGCATCATGGTAGACAAATGACTTGGGGAGCAATGATAGGAGAAGGGGGTTAATGAAGTTAATGAAGCAGTGACCAATTGATCACCAATTGATCTGTTTCTTTGCTGACTACAATACCTGAAACACAGCCTGCTCTGTAAGAGGGACATCTTCACCCCGTAAAGCTACTCTGTGTACTACTTACTGGGGGTCACTCTCTAGAATCATGCCTCCATCTACAATCTCATCTACAGCCAGGAAGAGTCCTTCCATGTTCTTTAGCAATACTCACTTCTCAACATTCTTCCTCAGCATCTAGCTCAAAGAGTCAAAGTGGCCATTCAGAACAGTCATCAGCATCAGCTCATTTTCATAGGAGCTGCCAATCACATAGAAGTAGAGGTCAATGCTGCCTTTGTACACCACAGTCAGACCTTCCAAGAGGGCAATCTCACTGTCATTCCAATGGGTCTTCTTGAAAATGTTCTTCTCAAAAGCCTTCTGCTTCTTGACACTGAGGTAGGTGTCATCATAGTACTTGGCAAATAGCCACTCTCCATCATTGTCCAGTATCAGGATGGCTTTGACTGTGTATAGAGAAGATTCCAGGATCAACGCCTCCATCTTGCCCCGCAGTTAGTGCTAACTGACAAAATTTTTTTTTTAGATTTCACAGTTAAGGTATTACTGGTAACTGCCAAAGGCACTTTTACTTGAATGATAAAGTTAAAAGTGATAGCATAACATTCTTTACCTGGCATCCAACCTTCCGCAGATTAGCCTCTCCATATTTTGGGTGGCCATGAAAGAAGGTGGTCCTTTGTAGGGTCTATCAGAATTTTCCTTGGTGAGCACGTAAGGAAGTTTTGCTTGTTTGGCATAATATTTGAGAAGCCAGGGTTGCCTCAACACCATGGTGAAGCAATGGACTAAGAGATTCTATGCATATATAAACATTATCAATAAAACTATTTTCTATGCAAATGTTATTGGATAATTTTTTGACAGAATTTTTAATGTTATTCTTGAGTCCTGAGTGCTGATGACCACTGACCATGCTACCAGATAGGTAGGGAGACTAACCTGGGTACCAGAGAGAGGCTTCCTTCAAGTAATTAGCATCTTCAGTTACCTCTAATTGCTAAAAATCATGACAAATTGGCTTTTGACTCAGGCCCAAGATTTGCTTACTTTCTCTTCTCCACCCTCATAACTTAATGAGAACATCAAATTATGTTATTGATTTTTTTCCTTCTATTAGGGAATTTCAAAATAATGTAAAACAAGATATCAGGTATTGACTAGACCCTACATTTTAGAAATTTCAGACAGATTCTAAACATTTGCACAAAAAAGCTGTATTCAATAAACATTCACAAAATATCTCAAATATGCAGACTTGAGCTGATTAGATTGTTGAAAGGAAGTAGCGATGTTTAGGGTGTTTATTGACAAAAAGAACTAATCTCCCTTCTTCCACTAACTCAATATTAGAATGCATTTTAACTAGAGAAATTGTAAAAAGAGAGTAAGGAAGAAAGGACTTTTATTTTTTGAAATCAAAACTACATTGGGAAAATCTACTTGTGAATCCATTTGAAGTAGGAATAATCCTTTTCTCATATCAATAAACTTTGACGTTTTTTCTTGTAAATTTGCATTTTTTTAACGTTAGTCTTACTTCCATCTAGGAACACCATTGTGGTACTTTGAGGTATTATGGATAATTTCTTTGGGAAGTATCACAGCTGTGATACTTCCAGTAAACTTTCATTTAGTTGTTTTTTGTTTGTTTGTTTAAGAAATTTTAAATCCTAGGATTTCTTTTCACAAATTGATACTCTTATTCTTATGTTTCTATGCTACAAAAAAGTTTAAGACAAAGATGAAGTATTTTCATAATTCTCTGTATTAATTTTTTCATTGAAAGCTGATGGTCTTCGCTACCATTTGAGATTCAACTAATATTTCAAAAAGTAATAGTATAATTATAAAATAGATATTTTAGTATATAAATAGTATAACTATAAAATAGATAACTATTTTACTCTAAAATTATGCAATAACATTCAATTAGCACAGAGTGGATATATTTTGTTTGGGACGTATATGCTGTTAGAGCCCAGTTAATTGTATCAATTTAAGAGAAATGATAACTGTAAACAACTTGCTTATCTAAGAAAGAAAGCATGAGATTATGAGGTTGCAATTTTCATTTCCTCTCTACTGATTGGAAAAAGCAGAGGGAAAAAAATTATACATATGTATGTGTATGTATATACACACATATATGTACACACATACATACATGCACACATATATACACACATATGTATGAGCGTAAGTATGTATGTATGTATTATTAGCACTTAAAGGTACTGTTGCAAAAAAAGGGGTAAAAGGCATAGAAAGCATTCCTTGTTGTCAAGTATTCTTATACACAGAAGAAAACTGTTTCATCAATCAAGAACTTGACAGGAAGATTCCCACCGCTGGAGAGAATACTTTTGTTTTTTGTGTGCATAGGGGCTGGTCTTGTTTTTGATGAAGCGAGCAGTCTTGACTAGGGTAGGTGGTTGCATCTGGTACTCTTTGAAAAAAGTCCCAATCCCTGTTCTGTTCCACCCCAAAACTACCAAATGCAAAGGTGTTCCCTGAAATTAAAGGCGATATATACTCTAGCATTGCCTATGGGATAAAACACCAAGTTCTCCAATCTAGAATTTAAGGGGATTAACAGCTTATTTCTGATTTATTTTTCCATTCTTGTTTTACATGTATGAAAAGCAATCAGTCAATGACATTTACTAAATGCCTAATATGTGCCAGGTATTGTGCTAGAACTAGACACTGACAGTATAAGAAGAAGGAAAGTCTTTTCTTATAGTGAAATTATATTTGAATAGAGAAGACATAACCCACATATGTATGAATAAAGTAAAGATATTTTGGGAGGGAGGGCATTAACAATTGAAATAGGTGAGTTAGAAAAGGTCTCATGTAGAAGATAGTGCCTAAGCTACATCCTAAAGAAAGAGAGATTCACAGGCAAGATGTAAAGGCAAAGTATGTTCTAAGTGTGGGGGACAGTCAGGGAAAAGTCATGGCTATGGGAAATAAAGTGTTGTGTGAGGAAGGCGAAGGCTAGTTTGGGTGAATTACAGGGTTGGGGGGGAGGGTAATGTCCAATGAAGTTGGAAAGAAAGGTTATAAAGAACGTAAAATGTAAGTACAGACATTTATATTTTATCCTAGAGGAAATAGAAAACTGCTAGTGTCGATTTATCAGAGGAATCAGATTTGTGCTTAAGGAAAATTACTTAGGCTCAATGTTTAGGGTGATCTAAAGTGGTAAGAAATTTAAAGGAGGGAAACAAATTGGAGGAGAGGTTATGAGGACTTGAAAAGAATAGTAGTACAAGTAAAGAGAGGAAATCATATGTGAGAAGCTTTAGTATGGTAGAAATGTCAAGATTGGGCAGATGACTGTATATTTCAGGTAAAGGAGAATGAAGAGTCCAAGATATTGTGAAAATTATAACTCTAAGACACTAGAAGGATGGTGAAACTTTTCATAGAAATAGTAAAGTTTGAAAGAAAGGAGGGTTTGGTTGGAAATAAAATGTTTGGTTTTAGGCATGTTGAGATAAAAAATACCTGACTTGATTCTGGGGAGGGATTGAGGCAAATCTATATATATATACACACATATGTACATGCATACACATACTCACATATATGTATATGTGTATCCATATACCTATGCCACACATATGTATATATACATACATGTGTGTATGTATATCTGTGAGAGACATCTCAAATTGAATTTGGGAGTTTCAGAACCAAAACAAGGTCAGGGAGAGATGTTCTTTTACTCTAACACAACAATTGAGGTCAAAAAGAGAAGTCTGTGACAAGGAAGAAAAGGCAAGCCTGGAGTTCATGTGGATGAAACCACCAGGAGGAAGAGAATTTGGAACTCTAAAATTTAAAAAATGATTGATAAAAAATTATTTACAAAATTGGGAAATGTTTAGTGGAATACATACATACACATATATACACACACTATATATGTATACATATGCGTGTGTGTTTGAGGGTGGCTGTGTATACGTATACATATGTGTGTATGTATACATATGTATGTGTATGTATGTGTGTATGTATATGCCTATATATGCATATATATGTGTGTATACATATACATACACAAATATCTAAGCTGTGCATATACACACACACACACACGAATGTCTAAACTGAGGTGACCCGAGGAGGTAACGGAAAAGTATAATTTTTTTTTTTCTTAGCAATGTTTCAAAGCAAAGTGATTGAACAAGAATCACTACTCTAGTTGCTGGGAAACTCAGTAGAAAGAGTCCAAACTCTGAGAATCTGTAACTGAGATAAAAGCATGGAAATGTTTGATATAACTCCTAGATTTTGATGGATTGCTTTGATTTCAAAAATTTTAAGGAAATGAAATATCTTAAATACTATAAAAGAAGTCAACCCAAACTTTTTTGGAAACTTTCAAGAATGAAACTGCAATGAGTGTGATGAGAGAAAAAAGGGGAAAGCTATCTAAAAAGCTCATACCAATTTATCCCCATATATGAATAGGAAACTCATCAACAACTTACACTGAATATAAATGTGTGGAAGATGCAAACAGGGGTAGGTGATAAAGGATGAATGCAAAAGTGTGGTATGGTCATGTAAAAATAGTATTAGGGAAATTAAAGTTTAGAAGAGGCTGAGGCTGATAATGAATCAAGACAAAATTGGCTTTTATTTTTGCTCTTTTGGGGAAGATCATAGAAAGCATAAGATTGTTCTGGATATCGAACTGGAGGATGATAAATTTGATAGAGAGAAAGGAAAATCATTCACGTAATATTTTGCATCTGTTTTCTCTGCCCAAGGAAAACAATTTTCATATTGAGAGATAGGAAAAAAGAATTGTTAAAGCAGAAAACTAAAATAATGAAAGAAATGGTAAGAAAATATTCACTAAAATCAGAGTCAATATACTAATTCACCAGACTTTGATAAAGTACAACCTATAGCCATCAATCAAAGATTTGCAGATTCATTTTCAGTGACTGTTGAAAAATCTTGGAGAGAACTCATATCAGAAGGGGAAGAACCAGTGTCTTGATTTTCAAACTCTGGTTCTTGAAAATATGGACAATTAGTAGTAAAATTTGAGAATGCCCAATTAATATCCATTGGTCGTGATCAGAAGAATAAGTCACATGAAACTAACTTCATGTCCTTTGTATTATTATTATTTATTGTTCTTATTTTTATTTTGACATGCTTGTTAGAAAAAAAAAGACTGTCATAGATGAAATATACCTACATTTTAGGAATTCATTTAAAAGGTGTCAGCATTTTTTCCATTTTTATTAGATGTATTAAAGAAATAAGGGCTATATGATAATACAAATTTGTATTAACAATATATTGGCCCAACCATAAAGAAATTTTATTAATGCATAAATGACAAATTTATAAATTTGTAAATTTAAAATTTGAAAATTGTGGTAAATATTTATTATTTTGCTGTTCAATGTTTTTCTTGGTGATTTAGGTGAAGGTAGCTAATTCATGTCATAAAATATTTAGAAGAAATTAAGTCAACAACTTCACGCAGTCAATTTAACAAATTATAGGATGGATGAAAATAGTGACTGGTTGAATGAAAAATAAAACATTGAAGATTCTAGTGAAGTTCAAACTTAACATGAATCAATAGTAGGATATAGAAGCTCAAAACAGATAATACTACTGTAGGCTATAATAGGAAAAATGTCAAAAATGTTAGTTTCACTATACTCCACCTTGATTAAACAATAATGGGTCATAGAATAATAGTTGAAACCAAGTAAAATCTTAGAAATTATCAATCCAATCTCCCATTTTACAGATGAGGAAATTGATGTTCCAAAAGATTAAAAGAACTATAAAGTTTACTAAGATAGTATATATTATGGTTTGGGGTTTAAGCTTAAGTCTTTTGGTTCCAAATAGCATATCTGGTCATTGTATTTTCTGGTGAATTGTATTCAGTTTTGGGGGCCATATTTTGAGATAAAACATTGACAAGTTGGAGTATATCTAGAAAAAAAAAAGTAGTCAGGCCGTTGAGGTTACTGTATTATCTGCTGTGTAAGTATCATTGAAGAAACTGGAGATGTTTCACTAGTAGAAGTTTTCAGAAGATGCAGAGTGAGGAGAATAACTTTGACAACTGACTTCAAATACATGCAGAATTGTCCTGTGTAAGAAGAACTGAATGTCTAGGAACATATAACAGAAAATTTTTAAAAGATAGATTTCATTTCAGTATGATGAATAACTTCCTTATAATTAGAGATGCCAAATAATGCAATATGCTACCTCATAGAGTAGTGAGTTATTCATCAACCAGAGATCTTCAAACATACTCAGTGAACAACTGCAAGAGTTTTCATAAATAATATTTCTGTTCAAGTATGATAGCAACTGAATTTTTTCTGCAAGCTCTTTCAATCCTGATGTGATATGATTTTGAAAAGTGTAATGGATAGAATGAACATCCATGCAGCATAGAACAGTTCCCTTTGGATGATAGGTTTGACTGGGATGCTGCTATTGAACTCTGGGTAGCATCTGGAAAGTTTGAGTGGGGGAAATGATGGTACAATTCCACAAATTAGGAGAACACCATATAAAATTTTACTTTAATCCAACAATTTATGCTTTTATCTAACCTACCTGGATCTAAATAGAAATAAAGTGCTGGCTGATCCAACTTCTTCCTCCCCTTGCCATAAATTAATTTTTGTCACTTTTATTTAACCCATAAATACTGATGATTTTTATTATAGAACTTTGTGTGTTTGGGTACATGGGAGAATTTAAAATTAGGAATTCAAAATGAATTTAAAAATTTATTAGCAGATTCTCCTTACACTACTTAAAACTGAGAGAATCACTTCCCGTGAAATTCCACATGGTATAATACAATCTACTAAGCCTTCTAGCTCTAAAACACTGCTATTTCTTATAGGCATTTAGTTTAGTTGTACCCAAGAAATCATAATCATATTAGACTACTCTATCTTCTATTTTTATATTCCCAGATGTAAATTTAACTCATCTTTGCATCTTCATTTATATCTGAATTCCGCATGTTACTAAATATGTAGGGTCATAGATACTGGTGTGCTAGATAATTGTGGCGGGTAATCTCGTGTGACCTATATTAAGACAGTTTCCTTTGTTCTTCCATGTTCTCATGAATTGAAGACATTATATATTACATAAACAAACATACCTGCCTGTTATGCAAATTCATTTTGATTCAAAAAGCATTTATTAAGTGTCTCCTGTAAGATATAAAAATTACAAAAAGAACAAATCTATGTGCCCTCAAGGAGCTTAATTACGAAAGTGAGAAAATGCATAAATGGATAAAAACAGATGGTAAGTTAAGAAAGAGGAAAACGTTAACATCAGGAAAGATTTCCCACAGAAAGTGGAACTTAAATTGAGCCTTGGGTAAATTGAGCCTTGAGAAAGAGATGATGGAGTACCTTGAGAACAAGTGTAAAGAAATGGAAGGAAGTATCAGAAAACTGAATTTCAGGAATAACAAGTAGGTCAATTTGTTTAGAACATATAATATGTCAGGAAAAATATGAAATAAATCCTAACAATCTGACTGGAGCTAGACTCAGCAACAGTACTAATACTTAGGATTAATATATCACTTTAAATTTTGCAAAGTGGTTTTGACCTTTGGAATTGATTATGTGACATTAGAGATACTGGCACAGGACCATTCAGCATTATGTGCCCATATCAGAGAAGGTTCTGTGCTCTGTGAGCAAAGCAGAACTGAAGCAGCTCAAAAAGAAATGTGAGCTGAATAAATTTAGAGAATCCGCATCTAATGTTCACATGGACTATTTGTGACTGACCTATCAGAGAACATTCCAAACTCTTATTGATCTGATTAGCCACAGTCGGACAGATTGTAACTTGACTCTAACATAGTGATGTCATTTGGTCCTCTTTGAGAATGAAGGACAAAAACAATATCATTCCATTACATTCATGTACCATAACTTGTTCAGTCATTCCTCAATTGGCGGGCATCCCCTCAGTTTCAGTTCTTGACCACCACAAAGAGAGCTGCTATAAGTATTTTTGTATATGTGGGACCCTTTCCCATTTTTATGATCTCTTTGGGATACAGTCATAGAAGTGATATTGCTGGATCAAAGGGTATGCACATTTTTGTAGCCCTTTGGGCATAGTTCCAAATTGCTCTCCAAAATGGTTGGATCTGATCGCAGCTCCACCAACAATGAGTTAGTGTTCCTACTCTCCCACATCTTCCCCAACATTTACCATCTACCTGTTTTGTCATGTTAGCCAGTCTGATAGGTGTGATGTGGTACCTCAGAGTTGTTTTGATTTGCACTTGTCTAATCAATAGTGATTTAGGGCATTTTTTCTTATGAATATAGGTTGCTTTAATTTCTTCCTCTGAAAACTTCCTGTTCATATCCTTTGACCATTTATCTTGAAACAATTTTTAAGGCATGCTAAGGTGTAACTCCTTGTATATTGTTCATACACATCATCCTCCTTCCATATCCCTCAAATTTTCCTCTGTGTTCCCTGGGGAGAATGGAACCACCATTTATGAAATATGAATGAAATATCCTAGGGAAATTAAAGCAAAAAAATACTTTATCATGTGACTTTAAGGATATATATATATATATACATATATGTGTGTATTTGTGTGTATGCATGTAATGTGTATATAAGTATATATGTGTGTTTGTATATATATACATACATTTATGTGTGTATGTATATCATACAAATACATAACTTTGGTAGTTGTTTTCTCCTCTCAAAAGTCAGGTAAAGTTGGGGATTAGCTAGAGAATTAGTTAGACGCAATCCTCATGCTGCAAAATATTATGAGATGAAAAGGAATCATCTAGGGGGTTGAGAAGGAGATAGAATTAATCCTGCCTTCTCATAATGACTTCAGAAAGATTAAGTGATTTTAACTAAAATATGGAAACAGGGATTATTCCAGGGTTGTGGTAATTTTAAGAGTGCTATCATGATATCCAGTGCCATAGATTAAGAACTATCAGGACCACATTTTATAAAATCATAGAGATAAATATTAAAAGGACCAAAGAGGACATCCAGTTCAATTGCCTCATGTTTTACATGAGCAAACTCAAATAGAGGCTCATGAGACCTGTAGAGAATAAACGACTTTTATAGGGTCATAGAGCTGGTAAAAGGTCAAATTGAGTTTCAAACCCAGGTCCTTTGCTACCTCTCTTTTTTGTAAAGAGACTGAGGTCCAGCAAAATTAGGCCCAGCCCTAACAAAATAAATGATAAGGTATATTATTATATATTATACTATTATTTATTTAATTATATATATATTGTTATATTATATACTGTATTAACAAAATGGCATTAATAACTAATGGAGTTACTTAAATTAAGATTAAAAGAAAACTAGTCTAATCAGTTATACTTTTAATTTGCATATGGTAATTGTAGGTGAAAGCAGTCATTCTCCCTTTCTCCCCTGGAGTAAAGAGAATTTATATATGTATATATACATATATACACACATATATGTATATATATACATACATACATACACACATATGTGTGTATGTGTGAATATGTATATGTGTGTGTATATATATACATATATATATGTGTGTGTGTGTTTGTACTAGACTAGTGTAATCTAGGAAATAGGATAGATCTTAATGCTTAATTGACTGATAAACAAAATTGAGGAATTAAAAAAATGAGACTGACTTTTGTAATGTAGAAAAATTTTGGCCCCAATATGGGACATCCGGGAAAAAATTAAGAGCAATGAGAAGGTCCTACTTACACACACCACCTTGTTTCATATGTTTTAGTTATACTGTCCCCTCAGTTAAACTAATATGATAAATAAATTAAAATGTATTCTAAAAAATTACTTCAACATATTTTGAGAATAAATATAGAGATCATTTCCCTCTAATCCCCATTGTATTTCTCAGTTAGAAAGTGTATTATTCTCTATTATTCTCAGATACTCAAGTTAAAAAAGCCATTTGTAGCTAATAGAAGTTTTATTGCATCAAAAATATGGTTTTGTTTTTCCTCTATTAACTGAATTCATGCAGCATGGGATGTAAGATATTTATCTGTTTGTGATTCATCATCACAGCCTCTGGCAGTTAACATAGATACTCAATATTAAATATATTAGTCATTTGAGTAAATAGATAGTAGTCAATAGGAAAGTAACAAGCATAATATAGAGAAAGGGCTCTGATGGATGAATTTGTGCTCTATTCTCCTTTACTGATGACTTCTTCCCCACACTATACAAGTGAAACAAAACAAAATCTATTTAGATTTTGATTTACCAACCCAAATTGGTGTAGAAAAGTGGTAGTGGTGGTGGGGTGGTTGTCTTTTGTTCCTGAAGAGGACCAAAATGACATCACCATGATAAAGTCAAGTTTCAGTGTGTCCAACTGTGACTGATCAGACCAACATGAGCTCAGAATGCTCTACCACAGATGGACACAGATAGTTCACATCAACATTTGGGGTGGACACGGATCTTATGTTTCCTCTGAGCTGTTTCAATTCTGCTTTGCTAATAGAACACAGTACCCTTTCTGATGTGGGTATACCATGCTGAGTGGTTGATGTGTGTGCACTGTCCATGTACCAATGATGAGTGGAATCACCTTTGCATACATTTTTGTACATTTTGTACATTTCCTTTATGTTTTGACCGCAGAGTAGGATTCCCCACCTGCCTTGGTAATAAGGCCAGGGTTGGGTAAGCAGACAATTTTTAGGGAACCTTTTCTAGACCCCTTCCTCACAACAGGAGGTGAGCAGTGGGATCCTTAAATGTCTGCTCAGACACCCAGGAGGCTGCCAAATCCCACTGCTGCTTCCAGTGAGAAATGACCCTATGAGCTGGGCCACCTTTGTGCAGGGTTGTGAATATAGCTCCCAGTGTATCCACACGTGCTGCTTTATCACTTGCCTGTCATCACAGGACTTTGAGATAGGTGTAATAGTAAAATGGTATAGGTGATGTCTTTTGATTAGTGCATAAGTTGGATTTAAGTGAGGCAGGATTGCATGAAGTTGTCAGCTTCACTCTCTCTCCCCCAGAGTCATCATAATCCAGTCATAATTTCTGGTGATGGCTCAGGATGCAGTGGATGACCTTGGCTTCTTCAGTGTCTAACGAAGCACTATGTGCTCCACCTTGCCTGCTTCCTCTGCCTTCATGGCCAATTGCTCTAATTTGCTTATTCCCCCAGGGGAAGTCTTTGCATTTTGGGGGCAGACATCCCCTTAAGTCACCAATGGGTTTGAGACCCCTTGGTTACCCTCAACGTGGTTTAGCCCATCTACCTAAATGGTTTACCAGGGTATGGTTACTGTGCATGCTGCAGCTTCTTGGAGCCACAGGTGAGAGCTGGGTGGAACAGGTGGACAACAAAAGTCTGAAGAATTTTTTTTTTTTTCAGATATGTATTATTTCTGTACTTTCACAGCTACAATGGCTAGGATAGCAAAGAATTCCTTCTAATCCCTGATTCTTACTACTTTCTAGTACATTTAGAAGTCCAGAGACTTTATATTAGAAGCCAAAGTGGGAAGCTACTTGACATGAGAATTCTTAGAAGCCTCGAGGATGCTTTCCTGTAGCTGCCCAAAGTGTAGGCACCCAAAGGAGGAGAGTAAATGTACTGAGTGAATATAAATGGGAAATCCCAAGGATGGGAATTTGGAGGAGTAATGAAATGAGAGCAGTGTAGATGCTAAGATCTGTCATTTTAATTTTAATAAAATCAGCTTGATTTATATTTTGTTTCATTCCTACATTCAGATAGCACCTTTTAGAATAAACATTATATTAGGACCTTAACTGGGAAAAATTCCTATAGCCTGAGCTGAAATGTGTCACGTCAAAATTGTTTTTCTTTTTTGCCTTAGTTATTATGGGAAACTTTCTAAATATGACTAATAAAACCTTGGATATCATTAACCTCCTTTTGCAATTGGAACAGAATAGTATCCCTTGTGCACTTCAAAATTCTACTTACATTTGGACTTTAAAAAATTCAATTCAGCCAACATTTACTAACTTTCTCCCATGTTCAGGATGTTAAGGGTTAGGGGAGAGATATGCATGAGCTAAAACCTTATCTGTGCTTTTGTGGAAATAAGCTCAATAAGATTTGGAATTTTATTGTAAGTAGAGAGTGAGGTTGAGAGAAGAATAAGATCCAAGGTTAGGAACTGGATAGGTAGGAGATATCCTCAATAAATATATGAATATCTAGCTCTAGGTCATCATGAATATATTTCATCTTGTTGAAAACTCCCTCCAGTTCAATGGTATAGGGAAGTAGTCAAAAACTCTCTGAAAATATTCCATAGTTGTCTGCGTTAGAGGAAGTTTCTTCCTGTACAATAAAGCAGCATCCAGGACCTGGTTGAACAGTTGAACTACAAAAGGAGTAATGAATTGTTTAGTAGATACTGGGGAGAAGGTCTTGAGAGAAATATCCCATATATTTGTGCTTGGACCTGTGTTGTTTAAACACCATCAGTACCACCACCACCACAGCCATCATCATCACCATCCTTGTTGTCGTCATCGACATGGTCATCATTTTATCATCATCATTTCATAAGTAATATGAACTAAAATAAATTTGATGTCATAATTATCAAATCTGTAGGTGACATAAACTTGTGAACATTATCAGGTGACCCAATGAATGATGAAATATAAAAAAAAAGATATTGACAGTCTTTAATATTGGCTCAAATATGCTAATAATAACAAGAAAATGATATTCGGTGAAGCATAATATAAAGTCTGATATTTCAACAGTTTATTTCATGAACACAAATGGAATAGTTAAGAGAAAATTGAAAAAGAACTGGGTCTATTTTTATTAATGTTTCTAGCTGTCTATTACACTATAGACTTACAGTGAACTTACATTCCCCTCAATTTCCAAATCTTTGCCAAAATTACAACAACAGAAAGCTATAAATATTTTTTGCATGTATAAACCCTTTCCTGTTTAATTTGATTTCTTTGGCACACAGGCCAGTAATGTCCTTGCTGAGTCAAGGAGTATACACAGTTTAATAGTCCTCTGGACATAGCTCTAAATTGCTCTCCAGAATAGTTGGACCAATTCACAACTGTACCACCGTTGCTTTAGTTTCCTTTTTTTATATCCCTTTGAGAATTTATCATTTTTTAAAAATTTTCTGTCATCTTACCTAATCTGATAGGTGTGAGGTGATACTTGGGAGTTCTTTTAATTTACATTTCTCTTACAAATAGTGATTTTGAACATTTTTCCTGTGATGATTTTTTTTCTGAAAATTGTTCATATCCTTTGACAATTTGTCAAATAAGGAATGGCTCATTTTATTTTGTTATAAATTTAGCTCAGTTCCTTATATTTTTAAGAAATGAGACCTTTATCAAAGAAATTTGGTGCAGAATTTCCCCCAATTTACTATTTTCCTTCTAATTTTTGCTGCATTAATTTTCTTTTTTCAAAACATTTTTTTCTAATTTCATATCTTCCAAATTATCCATTTAATTCCCTGTGGTTTTTCTCTGTATTATCGCAAATTCTTAGATCTGATAGGTAAAATTTCCATGATCCCCTAATTTGTTTATGATATCCCCCTTCATGTCTAAATCATGTACCCATTTTGCCCTTATCTTGTTATAGAGTGTTGGTATATGCCTCTCTTCTACTAAACTGTTCTCCTTTATAGATAATGCTTGCCATTTATTTTAGATGCACATTAATTACCATTTTAAGAATGCCTTCCTTTGTTGCTTTGATTTTTAGTATTTTTAATAATAATGGGTGCTGTATTGTGTCAAAAAGTTTTTTCAAAATCTATTGCATAAAATCTTTATTTATGCTTAAAGTTTCCTGCTACTAAATTAGTCTTGCATTCCTGGTATAAATTCTACCTGGTCATACTATGTGATCTTTATGACATTTTGGTGTAATATTTTTGCTAATATTTTATTTAAAATTTTTTGATTATTTATATCATGATACCCACACACATACAGTGGTGATGAAGAAATATTAACAGGCTTTTGTCTTTATTTGCTGCAATAATGCACATTTCTGTAAAAATAGAGATAACAACACTTTTAAAATAAAAAATTCTAACGCAATACAATACTAATTTAGTACTTACATACTGAGGAATGACAGTAGGAAAATATTAAAGTCTTTATTTACTATAATTGAACCATTATGTTTCTGTAAGAGCAGAAAACTTTGCATATACAATAAAGACACTGCAATTCATAACGTACAATGGTCTCAAATCTGAGCCAAGGTGTTTTTGGTAGTGTTCATTGGCATTCTGTGAGGTGATAGCTTGCACAGTGCAAAGTTCACATATTGTGTGTTCAGAACCAAGGTCCCATAATGCAACATGGGTAAGTGCTGTCAGAAACACCTTGGTGACCTTGAGTTTAAGAGGTGCTTCATATAACACATCAGCCTTTAGATCATGCCAGTATGGATTCTGAGGAGTACCCATTGTGTTACCTTTGAACCAAGACTAGAGAGAACAATATTTTCCTACATGGAAAGAAGCTTAAAGGCAGGTGTTGGCAGCCTATGAGACACATGACAAAGGTGGCACACTCAATTATTTGGGGAGGCATAGTTAGTCCATGCCTATATAAAATTACTAGTCCCTTGGATTATTCCCAGCTGACAAAATAGGCAGTTCCATGACAGACACCTTGAGGCTGAGAATGCTGTCCCAGGACAGTATGTAAATAGGTTAGAATGCATTAGACTGAAACTAAACCTATCAGGCAACAGCTGTCACAGGTTTTGCCCATTGAGGCTGAGATGTTCAAGGGAACCAAGGCTTCGACTGAGAAAAGCTGAAAATGACTTTGTATGTGTTGCATTTGCTGTTCAGTCACTGCCTCCAATCAGAAACAGTTTGGTTGGGTCTATGTCAACAAGCTTCAGGGAGGAATCTGACAGGGATGATCTGATCAGCATAACTTCCTTCCTTTCCCTCCCTTGTTCATGTACCACAAAAATTTTTTACCCAGAGGTCTTGGACTTATTTATCTATTGGCCTTTTGTGAAAATTTATATTTTACTCTATATCAGACACTCAGGTTTTGGGATAAGAAAATTATTTTGCTCTGGTGCTTTCAGGTGAATGCAGATACTTGTGGAGCAGGATGTAGAGCAAGGGTCAATTCAACATCTATCCCTATAGGAGAAATAAGAAGTCATATTCCTTACTCCTACATGTGCACACATGGTCAAAAAAAAGACATCTAGGTAAGAAAGGAGCCTTTCAGTTGTGAAATAGATATAGTTTCTCTGGAGATGGAGCCAAGATGGTGGAGTAGAAGCAGAGATTTGCTAGATATCTCCCCCCAAGGCCAGCCAAATACCTGTAAAAATGACTTTAAACAAATTCTGGAGCTGCAGAACACAAAGAAAGATGGAATGAAGCAAATCTCCACCCCAAGATAGCCTGGAAAGTCACCGGGAAGCATCTATCTGGGAGCAGTGCACAGTTCAGCATAGTTCACACCTGCACAGACAGGACCTGAGTAGACCAGGATGGGGAGGGACTGAATCTCTGGTACCTGTGGTGGTTTCCAAACTTCACAACCCCAAAACACCAGGGATAAATTGGAAGGTTAGTTGAAAAACCCTGTTGGATGTGTGTGAAAGAGTAGAGTGGTCTGGCTCCAGCCCCAGGGTGGCAGAGAGGTTGAAAAGAGACAGTGACAGCAGCATCAGGAAGAGAGACAGCAGCTGTTTCTGGAGCTCTGACCCACAGATTGTAGGGGAATCAAGTAGATGACTGTAACCCCCCACCTCCCCCTACACACACCGGAAACAGAGAAAAACCTTGACAAAGCTCAAAAGTCAAGTAAATGGCTAGGGAAATGAACAAAAACCAGAAAATAATCAGACTAGAATCTTATTTTGGTGAAAAAGAAAAGCAAAATATACAATCAGAAGAAGACAACAAAGTCAAAGCTCCTACATCCAAAGCCTCCAAGAAAAATATGAATTGATCTCAGGCCATGGAAAAGCTCAAAAGAGATTTTGAAAATTAAGTAAGAGAAGTAGAGCAAAAATTGGGAAGAGAAAAGAGAGTGAGGCAAGAAAATTATGAAAAATGAGTCAACTGCTTACTAAAGGGGACACAAAAAAAGTGCTGAAGAAAATGACACTTTAAAAAATGGACTGACCCAAATGGCAAAAGAGATCCATGAAGTTAATGAGGAGAATAATGTCTTAAAAACAGAATTGGCCTGATGGAAGAGGAGGTCCAAAATCTCACCAGAGAAAATAATTCTTAAAGATTAGAATGGAACAGATGGAAACTAATAATTTTATGAAAAATCAAGAAATTATAAAACAAAATCAAAGGAATGAAAAAACACCAGACAATGTGAAATATCTCATTGGAAAAACAACTGACCTAGAAAATAGATCCAGGGGAGACAATTTAAAAATTATTGTACTACCTAAATGACATGATCAAAAAAGAGCCTAGACATCATCTTTCAAGAAATTATCAAGGGAAACTGTCCTGATATTCCCAAACCAGAGGGTAAAATAGAATCGAAGAATCCACTTATCACCTCCTGAAATAGATACCAAAAGGAAGTCTCCTAGGAATATTGTAGCCAAATTCCAGGGCTCCCAGGTCAAGGAGAATATATTGCAAGCAGCCAGAAAGAAACAATTCAAATATTGTGGAAACCCAATTAGTATAACACAAGATCTAGCAGTTTATACATTAAGGGATCAGAGGGCTTGGAATATGATAGTCCAGAGGTCAAAGGAGCTACAATCACCTATCTAGCAAAACTGAGTATAATATTTCAGGGGGAAAATTGGTCATTCAATAAAACTGAGGACTTTCAAGCATTCTTGCTGAAAAGACCAGAGACAAATAGAAAATCTCTTTCAAACACAACAGTCAAGAGAAGTGTGAAAAGGTTAAGAGGAAAGAGAAATCATAAGGGACTTACTAAAGTTGAACTGTTTATATTGCTTCAAGGAAAGGTAATATTTGTAATTCTTGAGATTTTTCTCAGTATTATGGTAGTTGGAGGGATGATATACCTAGAGAGAAAGGGCACAGGATAAGTTGAATATGAAGGGATGATATCTATAAAAATAAATTAGAGGGTGAGAGAGAAATATATTGGGGGAAGAAAAAGGGAGTAATAGAATGGGGTAAATTATCTCTCACAGAAAAGAGGCAAGAAAAAGCTTTTTCAGTGGAGGGGGGGAGGAGGGAAGTGAGAGGGAAAGAGTGAACCTTACTCTCATCAGATTTGGGTTAAGAACTGAATGATATACACACTCAATTTGGTATTGAGTATTGAGGTACACTACAGAAAAGTAGGGGGAAAGGGAATAAGTAGGGGTGGAGGATGATAGAAGAGAGGAGAAATAGGAGGAGGGGATAAGTAGTAGTAAATCAGTAGTAATTTAGTAGATTTGTAGTATTAATAAATTACTAATTTAGTAAATTAATACTCAACTAGTGGGTCAAAAGAGAGAATGGAATATATGGGAGACAAGATAGGATGGAAGGAAATACAGGTAGTCTTTCACATCAGAAATATAGTTAATCTTTCAGATCATGACTGTTATGGAAGTGTCTTCCATGACTACACATGTATAACCTATGTCAAATTGCATGATTTCTCAGTGGAGATGGGTGGGGAGGGAGGAAGGGAGAGAAGTCGTAACTTAAAGTTTTCAAAAAGAATGTTAAAATTGTTTTTCCATGCAGTTGGGAAGTAAGACATATAGGCAATGAGGTATAAAACTCTATCTTGCCCTACAAGAAAATAGAGGGGAAAAGGATGAGAGAAGGGAGAGGTATGATAGAAAGGAGGGCAGATTAGGGGAAGGGGTAATATGTATTATCTCTTGAGCTGGGCAGAGGGGAAAGAGGGGGGGAGAAAATTTTGAACTCAAAATCTTGTGGAAGTGAATGGTGGAAACTAAAATAAATTAATTAATTTAAAAAATAAAAAAAGTAAACAAAAATATTTATGCCTAAATGAAAAAGATTGCCTTGTTGGCACATAGTAGGTGCTTAATAAATGTTTGTTAATTGACTTGATTGATATCCAAAAAAAAGTCACTCAATTGGCACTCAAAATCTAATAGCTCTGCTTTGAAGAAGGTGGCATTCTTCATTATGAGGACCAACCAGTGTTCAATATTATTTACATTATGGTACATGTCTTTTACTTTTAGTCTTTATAAATTGGACAATTTACTCAAATAACGACAAGTTCAATAACAAATTTCCCAATCATGTGAAATTAAAAAAAAAGAATAGATATAGTTTTTCTTTACATCTCCTTGCTGTTCCTTTTAGGCTTCCATTCCTCCCTTATAACACTCACTAAGGACTTCCCAGTCCCTTAAGTGGATATCTTATGTCCCATTCTTGATCTCCACTGAATAACAAAAGATTCTATTAAAATGTTGTAATAATTAAAATATCTCCCTTTACTGTCTCATACTAGTGGGATCACAATATGAACAAGTAGTCAACAATACCCTTTTATGGTTCTTAATCTAGACTCTATAAAATTTTAGACAAATGTAACACTTATATTTTAATATAATTGTCTTCCTTTACATTTTATATTATTCAGTTAAAAACATCATTCTTAGAAAGCTGCTAAACTGCCAAAAAATTACATGAAACACAAAAGGATAAGAAATGAATCTTCATTTCCTCAGAAATAAGATCTTAATTTTACTACCTACTACTTTAATTTCAAAGGGTAATAGAATGGGTGAGGGCTAGGAATTACACAGATTTTTTTCTTTAACATCCTTTTCAAACTTAGTATAAGTACTCCATCCTCCATGAAGTGTTCCTATTTTGTTTCAGACATTCTGTCATCAGTACCAAAATAGTGTCTTGTATAAAGCAGATATTTAATAAGTGTCTATTAAATTGAAATAAGTTTATATTTGTCCACAATCGATGCATGTATATCTGTATGAATATCAATGTCAATGTTAAAAAAGGTATACTAAATGATAAGCTCTTATAGGATAGAGTGCTAATGTTTTAGCTAAAATTGGAAGAATGAGGAACAATTGGAAGATAAAACTAGATAATAGCTTAAGTTACTTATAGATATAACATTTCATAACTTGGCCCATCAGAATCTTTTTGGAAAGAAATCTAACAATATTAAATATTTGTTTAGTTCACAAATTAAAACATATTTTAAAGAAACTGTAACATGCAAATAATTAATTCCATTGATGGGAATATAATCTGCAAGTATCATCCAAAACAATCAAATAAAAATCAGTCAATGAAAAAATTTTCATAGCAGTATTATTTGTGATTCAAAGAAAATTGGAAACAATCAAAAGTCTAACAATGGGAATGTAATTAAGTAAATAAATTTTAGCATGTTAATGTAGTGAAATAATGTATAGGATTCAATTGATAAATATGAGAAAAATAAGAATATCTACAGAAAACATTATTCAGTTGTATAAAGGGGGTAATGAATTTACCAAAAAAACAAGGTATACAATGTGACCATGCAAGAATCAAAAACAAATGAGAATGAATGGGAAAACAAAGGATATTGATGAAGTCTGACTTGTTGTAATAAAAGTTACTATAAAATGCTATGTCAATATTAATTTATTTATATATAAACAGCTCCAATGTAAGTTTATTTTGTTGTGCTATTTCATATTGTTCTTCTTAAATCATAATAATGGTAGGATTTTAAGACTCTCAGTAGAGATTTTTTATATGTATCTAGAGTAAGTAAGCACACAAATAATTTCTGCTCTCAAATTTTTATTCCAACTTACTCTAGAAAAAAAGAATATTCGGAAAAATACCCAACAAGTGATCATTTAAGCTTAATTTGAGGTCCTTTCAAAAGAAGATCCTACTACATCCTGTTACCGTCCTTTCTACTTTGGGAAAGCAATCATTTTTATAATTTTTTGTATTCCCTTTAATCATGAGACTGAATACACATCATCAAAACTTCTACCAATAGTTCCAAATTCTATCTTTTGACTTGAAGCTGAGCAAGTCTGATCCTTCCTAATGACCACTAAACAAATACTTAGATAGGATCACCATGTCCCTTATCCCCTTTCTTTTGTTTTTTGTAGTCTAAGCATCCATTCTTCTTTCAACTAGTTTTCATTTGTTATGATTTTGAGGTCCTTTTAACATCCTAGTAGTTCATTTTGTGATATATTTTAAGTGCCTGGAATTCAACACATTATTTTAAATTTAACTGGATCCTTTCTGAGTGCAGAAGTACTTTCTGGTCCCTAGTTCTGGACTACATGATTTTTTAAAATAATGCTGAAGATCAGCCAGTCATTCAGGAGGCATTGAAATGTTACATTTGTGCCATGCACAAATATAGTGAACAAAAAGTATTCAATAGTTTTCTCAAGGAAGCCTCATTGAAGTATGAAAGGCAAGTAAACTTGTGTAAGTATATACAAACTAAATGTAATGAGAATAAATACAAATTAGTACAGGCTATTTATATACAAGCTAGTTAGGGAAACCATTGCATCTAGGTGGCAGAGTGGAGAGGATGCTGGGTCTAGAGTCAGGAAAATTCATCTTTCTGAGTTCACATCCAGACTCAGATACTTACTAACTATGTGACCCATGGCAAGTCACTTCTTTCCTCATGTGTAAAATGACAAATCACTCCAGTATCTTTGCCAAGAAAATCCCAAATGGGATCACAAAGTGTTGGACATGACTGAAAGACTGAACAGCAAGAAATTAGGGAAAGAACCTAGGAGTTGAGCAGGAGGAATGAAGTGTCAGGCTTTGTGTAGAAAATGATGGTTGAGCTTCAGCTTGAAGAAAGTGAAGAATTTTCTGAGGTGGCGAGGAGAGGCTGCAGGAGTGTATTTCTGCCAGTTTGGACCTAAATTTTCATTGTGAACACTTATACTTCAGTAATCATCACAGAGTACAAGTCACAGCTTGATTTGTGTGTGTCCATCCTTAGTTGCTGAAGAAGACCATGCCATCAGAGAAATAATGGCATGACTTGTACTTTACTTTGTTTTTTGAGTGAGGGAGGGCTGTTCAGGTCATCACTTCTCCTCCAGAGCCATCTGAATCCAGTGACCAGATGTTCATCAGGATGACTGGAGATGACCCAGGATGAGGCAACTGAGGTTAAGTGACTTGCCCAAGGTCACACAGCTAATGAGTGTCAAGTGTCTGAGGTGAGATTTGGACTCAGGTCCTCCTGACTCCTGAACTGGTGCTCTATCCACTGCACCACCTAGCTGTCCACAGCTGGATTTATAGTTTTGTTGATTGTCTAGGCTTTAGAAAATGAAGAAAAAGTATTGATAATACAGATTAAATTTCAAAGTATGTCATGCATTTTTTAAGAGTTAGTTGTTAAATATTTCTGAGAGAATATACATTGTAGGCATAGCAGACAGGATAAGCTATATTATTATCAGACATTGGAGGAAAGGAGAAAGTGGGGAATGATGTCAAGGGGTTTTGAGATGTACAGTAGTGGAGAAGAGGGAGCTCACAAATTGGTGGCAAAAACTCTTAGAGATGAGCTTTTCTTAACTTAGCTAGCATCTTTTGAACTTTTTCATCTTAAAATGAACACTGGCGTCCATTGCTGAGCCTGTGCTTGAAACCCTTTCCATCTGCAGAGTTTCTTCCAGGGCTGATTCCTCTAACATTCTCTTAAACAGCATACATTCACATCTGTGAGCTGATGACTCAGTGAAGTCTGGTTTCAGAATAGAATATATTATTTATTGATAGAAATTAGTGACTGTATATGCTTATTTTACATTTACGCTCTTTTATTCCTTAGAAATTATGAAGAAGAAAGTTTAGGCCTGTAACCATTATGATACATTTATGGGAATTTCACTCTATAGAGATGTTCAGTTCTCTTTCTGTTATATGCCAGTTACTTACTTAAAGCACATTTTGCTCTATATCCTTCATATTTGAAAAACTACAGTGTAGAATTATCACATGTAGACCTGTAAATTTGTTACCGATGTACTTACAAGTTTGTCAATAAAAACCCAATGAAAGAACTTCAAGGTCCAGAACAAGTAGCATATATACTGGCCTAAGTTATCCCAGGCAAGAAGTGAGGTACCACAAGGACAGAAAGAGGAGAAGCAAATTTCATTATAGGTTCCTTGTACTGGAAGTACTCTTAGAGGTCATCTAGTCCACTGTCTTATCTAATTCTTAAGATCTTTCAGTATGATGGAGAAAGAAATTAAATAATCCAAAGGAAAGTAATATCTTAGGTAAATACAAAAGTGCTGAATAAGATACATCATTTTAGAGGTATTATTCAAGAACCATTGAAGAAGACATGCACTTTTAAGGAGCCAAAAGTCAAAGAGATCAGAAATGACTCACAATAGCTATAATGAAAGTCAAGTTCTAGCACGGACTAATGGATACTACAAGGTAAAGTCTTAATAAAAGTCCACATTGTGGAATGTTGGAAATTTTTGAAATGTGTTTTCTAAAGAACTCATCTTGTATAAGAAATTTGGAAATGTAAAAGCAAACTTTTGAGATGGAATTAGTAGTTTTCTAAAATAGGGATATGCCTTATATTTTTCATTCCAAACAATAAATACTTATCAATAGTGTATTCATTTAGACTTTTTCAGTACAAAGAAAAATATTACTTTCCTAAAGGCCATTTATGTTATTTCCACCTTAGACGATAGTTCTGTTTTATCAGAAGACTTTAGGAGTTAGCTATTCCCCCAAATTAGTCATGAATTCTTGTCATGGGTTGAGGGGAAAGGAAGATACCTTAAGTACTTGTAATTTAGCTAGATGATTTTTTTTCTCTTCAAGTTCTGCTGTTAAGATTCTGTTTGAAGTACCATTTCAGATAGTTTGCCCCTCCCTTCTATGTTCTTTTGTAATGTTTTGGAATTTCTCTTTCATTTAACCAAAATATGCACAGGATGAGATATGACTTTTTCTTTAAATTACGGGAAGATTCAAATATATATTTTAGCAAGTATGGTGCATGGTATATAAATGACATCAGTCAGGTTTTCAATAGAATAGGTTAAAAATGAACATTAGATGGAACGTCATTGTTAAAAATTGATTTGATCATTAATATTTTATTGGAAGTTTTAAAAATGATTTCATATTGTCCTGAGGCATCTCCAAGCAATTAAAACAAGTGCTGTCTCTGAGTAGTTGCCTTGGCTATTGGTGTAGTTTATGAAAATTGAATGCTTCAGCACAGTAGGATTCTGATTTGCAATGAAACAATCAAAAATCTCATCTTCACAGTCAGGGAGACCTTGGTTTATTTATTTCAGCGTATTAGGGTAAAGAAGATGATGATCTGTGTTGAACAAATGTCTGTCTGAAAATTAGAAAATCTTGAAAAAGGGGTCTGGGTGCAGCTAGCCTTCATGTTACATTAATCACTAGTGGCTGGAGCTGCAAATGAGATAATCAAAATGTAGCTCATGAATTGATTAAGGGCCTGTTTGAAGCTGGAATAAGGATTAGGAGCTATCCTTCCAGCACCAGTCCCATATTCCTGAATCAGAATCACTCTTTTATTGGGGTACCATGTTTTTTTGGTGGTAACAGCAGCTCTGCCAGGAAATGAAGTTTTCATGGAATCATATTAAAAGCATAGCTTCATGTGAGAATTTTAATAAGCATATCTTATCATGGCCACTTTTAAAAAAAATCATGTTTGTGTCTGTAAAGCAGTAATACAAATAAAGATGGAAAGTAGCTCAGATTTTATTGAATTTATTTTAAAATATACATTATTTTTAAATTCTCCAAGACCTTTAAAGCTACACAACAAATTTTAATATAAATGCATGTGTTTATGCAATTTTTAACCCTCAACACAATATTTTACTGGTAGAAAAGTAACTTGATATCATCCTACAGAGAGGTAGAAATATCAGCTCTCATTACTGATTTCTAATCTTTTTTTTAACCAAATTTAATTTCTTTATCTCATCCAGGAAGAAGCTTGTACATAGTAGATGCTGAATATTTTCTTTTAAACTGATTTTTTAAAATTCATCTGAATTATACCCACTGTTTGATACCTTCAGTTCTCTTTACATCCTATGAATTATTAGAAATCATAGTGATAATTTTGAGGAAGTCTTCTTTTTGAAAGCATGGACATTTTAAAGGGAAATCTATGGATTCATTCATTCGTCATTAAAAAATAAACACATGCATTTGTTGTGTACCTATAATGCCCATGGCATGATGGCCAGGTGGTTTGCAAATTCTGAAGTTGAATAAAACACATGTATAGCTATCCAGCAAGTCAAGCAGCATGTTATCATTCATATGTGGAGTCCAAACTAACGATAGTAGAAAATTAAAGGGTGAAAAAAGAACATCAGCAGCAGGAATGATTGGAAAATCAGTGGAGGAGTAGAATTGAAAATGGTAGAGAAGTAGATGGATTTTGGGATGGAAATAGAAAGTTAGAGGAGCCAGACCAGTTATGTTTTCTATGACTGGGCAGGGAATACTGAAACAGTACATTCAGACATAGGCATATAAAGAGAGTCTGCACAACAAATAACCTTGATTTCCATGTAGTAAGTAGTATAGGTATGGGTGGAATGGGGGTGTGATTAAAATAGTATTATCCTTTACATGTTATCATTATACAGGATTCCACTGAATCACCAAGGTTTTTAGGGAGCAAAATTACTTTATTTTTAAAAAAATTAATGACCATATGTATCCTCTTGTCCTATAATCCATTATTATACAAAGCCCTTTATGGCTATTATTTGATTCTCACAGTAGTGCTTTGAGGGAGGTTCTAGTGTTAGTTTAGTACATGTTATTAATATAAAGAACTATATACTAATGTTATGTATAGCTTGTTTTTTACTCCATGGCCAAAAGCTGCCTTTTTTCCTCTGGGATTACTGGCTACATTTCTTGCTCAAAGATCAAGCCTTTAACCCAATTCACCATGGAGCTCATAGACTGGACAACAAATCCCCACTCACCTAGCACAGAATGAATTTAATAACTAAATAGTAATTGTTTCTTTCTTTACCCAGGAACCCTGAGGGTCTTCCCCTCCCAGTTTGATTTATTTTTATTAAAGAGGCCATTGCTTGAGTAACTTAAAGAAGCCTGTTCATTGAATGGGTGTTTCTCACTCAAAGTAAGATTGTGATAAGACCTAAGCCTGAAAGAACCAGGGTCTCCCATTGCATCCTGGGCCATCTCCAGTCATCCTGATGACTATCAAGTCACTGGACCCAGATGACTCAGCAGAAGAACGTGAGGTTGGTGACCTTGCACAGCCTTCCCTCACTCAAATCAAATCAGCTGCAAGTCATGTCATCATCTTGATGTCATGGTCTTCTTTGATAATGAAGGACAAACATAACAATTATTGGCCAATAGTAAAATGGCATATAATGTACAGGACAGCCAAAAACACCACCTCTGCCTTAAAGTTGTTTATATTAATTGTGAAATAAGTTGAAATATCAAATAAGGAAAATTTAAAGGGAAGTGTTTTATCATTGTCCTTGTAGTTAAAATGACATCTTTATTTTAGTTTAGTTGATTTACTGAAAATTACTTTCATTACTTGGTTTTGTTCCTTTGGTCCAGGACTGTGATTTCATCTGTGCAGGGAACTGTATAAATTTCTTCTACCAATGTAGATAGGTAATTCATTCATGACTCAATATAAACAAGGAGCTTGGAGAAGTGAAGGAATAAGTGACGTTCCCATGATCTTATAACTAATATATCTCAGATGCAAGTCTTGAACATTTTTGTTTTTTTTAGTGAGGGAGAAAGAGTGAAACAGGAAGGGAAAGGAAGGAAAGAGATAATCTCTTTGTCTATTTCTGTCTCTCTGTCTCTGTTTTTCTCTGTGTGGGTGGATCTCAGTAGCCCTGTCAATCAGTATAATAAACATTTGACAAAGTTCCCCATAATATCCTTGTGGACAGGTTGCAGAACTGTGAGCTATATTGTATTATAGTTAAGTGGTTTTTAGGGACTGTTTGACCTAAAAAAGGGATATCCAGTGAATTGATGTCAGCCCGCAGAGAGTTCTAGTAGGGTTATCTTGGGATTCAATCTCCAGCTCTATCCTATTTTTTTTTTTCCGTTAAATCAGAGAGGGCATAGTTGTATGCTTTTAAAATTTGCTCATGATATGAAGCTGGAAAGGAAGCTAATGCATTGGTCGATAAAGTCAGAATGAAACAAAGCCAGAAAAAAAGAGCAAATGTAATAATGAAATGTGTTAGTTATAAGCAGAAAGTACTGTACTTGGTTTAAAAAAACAACAGCAAAAATATGAGAGAAATATGGATGAAGAACATTCCATTTGAAAAATTCTTGGAAATTATAGAGCATTGCTTATTCAATAGTAATCATTATTGTGACAGAAAAACCAAAAAGATAATATGATTAATTGGGAGGGCAAAGCATCTAGACTGATGCATATTTATAGTCCTACTTTATGATCTGGTAATAATGACATTTTGAATTTTGTTTTTTGGTTCTAGTTTTTTTGTTTGCTTGTTTTGTTTTGGTATGGACAATGACAAAGCTAGAGCATAAACAAAAGATGGTGGCCAAGATAGTGAGAGGACTTGAAGCCATGTGATATGAGCATGGGTTGAAGAAATTGTTCATGTTTTAGGTGGAGAAGAAAAGATTTGATGATGTATGATGGCTTTATTTTTTTCATGAAGAAAAGGTATTAGACTTTATAAAGTAAATGGGTCCCAAGGGATAGAATGAATAGAAAGGTGAACTTTGCATAGACATGAACAGACTGTTTTATATAATCATTGAAGGACATTGAAGAAGAATAGGAATGAAAAATGTCATCAGTATGGTAAGAAGCAAAGATGGGCTCATTATGTGGTTAGAGTGAGGGATAATATGTTGATCGTATCAGTATTCAACTGGTACTTTGTAATGTTTGGAAAATGTGAGGAAAGCCACTAGAACACAGGATTCTATAGGTTCTTTGTGGTGAACCTATAAAAGTAAGTGGACAAGAGTAGAACACAAGAGAAATGAACACTGGGGCAGGTGTGGCTAGGTTAGATATATATTGATGGATCAAACATTGAGATAAATCAAATCACATTTGAGTAAAAAGAGGACAGAAAGAATAGTTGTCAATTTTTTACTTAGTTCTACCTTTGGAAGTATTGTAGTGAATTTCCTTACTCTAGACTCTAGGTTTTTTCCAGGTAAATAGAACATTTTAAAAGTACTTACTATGTGTTAGGCATTGTCTTAAGCACTTCAGATATAAACATGAAGAAAGAAAACATGACAGATAAAGCATAAAAGGAATGTAGACAGCCGGAAGGAGAGGAAAAGACAGTGCTGCTCAGGAGGCAAGTCAGGCAATGTAGAGTTGGAGCAGGACTAGAGAGTGAGTGGAATGCGTTTGGGGCTTCTCTTAATGTGGCAGTACCAGGCAGGGTCTCCCTAATCACTGAGTTTAATATTCTAGATGATTACTTTGAATAAGATATTGTAGAGGGGATTTTCATATTTAGAACAGATCTGTTAAGATCTATTCAATTTGGCATTTTATGATTTTCTTTAAATCCCCCTGCCCAAAATAAGATCCAAATTCATTTGAATTGAGCTTCAATAAAAAGGATGTTGAAGTAATAATCATTGGGACCAAATTAAATTTCTATTTGTGTTATTTGGTTATGTCAGTTGTCTGACTCTTTGTGTTGACATTTGAGATTTTGCCCCTTTCCTTCTTCAGCTCATTTTGCAGACAAGGAAATAAGACAAACAAGGTTAAGTGATTAGTCCAGAGTCACCCAGCTAATAAGTGTTGAGGTCAGATTTGAACTCAGGAAAATAAGTTGTCCTGTCTGCAGGCCTGGAATTGTACTCACTGTGACACCTAACTGCCTCCATCAATTCCCATCCCTGACACCCATGTGACCTTAAGCAAGTCATTTAATTTCTATGCATCTCAATTTTCTTCCCTATAAAATGTGACCTTAAAATGACCTCTAAAATCCCTTTCATCTCTAGACTTGTGCTATCTTCCTGGTGGATTATCATATCAAATTCTGTGCTTGCCCCCCCAAAAAATCTCATTATTTCTCTCCAAATATATGCCCCTCCTCCAGGTTTCCTCACTTTTGATGAGGGCTCCACAATCCTTTAAGTATACCTGTTTTATTACCTTGGAGTCAGCTTTGACCCTTTCTTCCTTCTCACTCCTCCCTACCACCATTTAAATAAATGCTAAATCTTGGTGATTCAACATCTTCAATACTTCTCATATTTATTTGTTTTCCCCTAATACTTCTTGATGAGGACTGGAAGGGGGTGTGAGACCCCCACAAAGCCCGGAGTACCAGGGGCAGGTTACCTGGAGAAGAATTCACAAACTCAAGCATTGTTGAGGTCAAGGTAAAGATTTATTATGCTTTTCAGTGGGCAAGAGTTCTTACGGAACCTACAACCTTAGAGGGGTATAAGTAAAGTTTATATAGGCTATTCCACAGTAAAGCATATGCCAAATATGCTAGGTAGGTGTTTTGGAATGGGATAAGGGAGTGGTTAAGGAGTGGTTAGTTCTTAAAGGGACATGCACTTTTGCTATCTACTGAGCAGGCATTTTACCCGAAATTCATTGAGAAATAGCTCAAGGCAGGGGGCAGAAGGGGGGCTACCTGGAGGTGTGGTTTTAGACCTGAAATGTCACTAGGTCAACCAGTGGTCAGGGCTGGCCCAGAAATACCAGGTAGCTCTTATCAGTGTCTTGTTAGACAAGATAAATGTAAGGGAGTATATATATGTCTAAGTTTAGGATACATATGAATGGTCAGTGAGTAGTAAATGTCATTATGACCCAGTACACAGCCTGTTCAGCTAGTGCACAGCTGGTTCCTACTAATAAGTTCTTTAGGTACAGCTGGGAGATAATGGTTGTTGCTAAGGCAGGCTGTGTCCTTGACCTGGGGAGATATTGCCTGGGATAGTATTTTGAGGCAAGGGAGAAATGTGATTTTTAAAGAGGAATGTGATTTTAAAATTGGGGCCCAACACAGCATATGTATATAATCACTGCATCACTTCTTACACCTTCTTCATCTCTCCCTGAACTATTATAATAAGTTTCTAATTTATGTCCTTACTGCCAGTGTCTTCCCTCCTCATTCAGTCTTAAAATAATCTAGAACCACTCGTCATAGGATCCCATATCTAGTTTTGGAAAGGGCCATATCTAGTCTAGTCTCCTCATTTTATCCTGAAGTAATCAAAGTTCAAATAAAATGACTTGTCCCAGGTCACATAGGCAATAAGTAGGTAAACTGCAATTAAATCCTAGGTATTTTAACTCCAGTAGTAGTGCCCTTTCCACTATTCCCATCTGCCTCTTTTCTAAACCCACTCTAGAACTGTCTAAGAGTGCTACTCTCCTGTTCAGGAAGCATTGAATGGCTTTCCTTTATCTCTAAAGGAATAAAATGCACTACTGGACTTCCATAATCTTGTCTTATTTTACATTACTGTCTCTATAAGTGATGTTATATTCCAGCCAAACTGAGTTCCCTAGGAGCCAGGGTGCATATTGTATGGTTGTACATCCCCACAGGTTATGTTTGGAACTTACCCACCCACCCAAACAAACACTCACCCTCCTATCTCCAATGATCAGAATACTAATCTTCCTCAGAGGCTCAGTTCAAGGAAAAACTCCTAGAGAAACTTCCCTGATTCTCTTAGTTGTTGGGGCTTGACTTTTCCTCTAATTACTTTGTATTTTGTTTCATTGTGCATATTTTGCATCCCACAGTAGAATATAAGTTCTTTGAGATGCAGGAGCCAGCTCTGTTTTGTTCTTGGCTTCTAAGCACTTGGAAGCAAGTGCATAGTAGATATTTAACATACATATTGATCTCTTTCCATCAAAAAAAAAAAAAGGAAAAAGTTATTCTCATAAAAATGTGACATTCACTTAACTTGGATTTCAAAAATTTCAATGATCATTTTATTTTCATTTCCAAGTTATATTTATGAAAATGGTAATTAGTGTTATTTATCTCCTGAACAGTATGGAAGACACTATTAATACTGACAATATAAATTATTAGTTCATAAAGGGCAATTATAGAGAGAAAGGATCTTGCCATAATTCAGCCTCTCCATATAATAATATGGCACTGGAGTTTTATCCATTACTGCTCTGGAAGTGATTCATGCATCTAGTCTCTGCATTTTTTAGCTGTTGTGAATCTTAGCATTTGTAAAGTAGAAGGTGAAATGTGCTTGTTATGTTAAGCAGCCTTAAAAAAGGTTTTGAAAAAGGCTTTAATTTTTGAATATCTTTTACAGAAGTGTTTGAAGATAGCCTTACTGAATGTGTTGCATTGGAAACTCTAGTTTAGTTGGCTTCTTTTCAGCTTTACTGTTAGAAAGGAGTGAAATGACAAATCTCTTATAATCCACTGCACTGATACATTGAGAATGCCAAGTTAGGGGTAAAATTGGCAAGAGAGAACATGAAATGTCAGGTTTGTTCTGATAATAGGATCTTAGAAAGTCATGGAGTTGGGTTTTTTATTGTTGTTTTTATTGATCAATTGTTATTGTGAAAAATACTTATCAAGCACTGTTGAATGAATAGTGTACTCTTTCTACTAGGATAGATGTCAACACTTCCATGCCCTCTCATCCTGTGATTTTTATCAATATTCTAAAAATCTTATCTAGAAAATTTATTCCTAGTTCCATAGGCCTTTTTCAGGACCTTTTATTTAGTTCATAAAAGTGCATCCCTTGGATCATCCATCTGCTATCTCTCATTCTTGCTAAGTGATCTTCTCACCTCTCCATTTATATCTTTGATAATTTGCTTCAACACAATTGAAACAAATATTGATGATAGGATATTTATATATGTATATGTCTATTTTGCATAAAACATAAGGTTACATTATTAATACTTATATAATAAAACTTTTTTAGTGAAAATTAGTAAACAGATATAGTCAGAAAGAAGTCAGTTTGTAAGGGGGGTAGAGCCAAGATGGTGGAGTAGAAAGACAGACCTGTAGAAGCTCCCTGCCATAGCCCATAAAGTACCTAAACAAATTGTAGAGCAGCAGAAGCCACAAAACAACAGAGTAAAAGAGATTTCCAGCCTAAGACAGCTTGAAAGGCCTACAAGAAAGTTCTATCACACTGGGAACAGAGGAGAGTACAGCTCAGCACTGTGCGGCAGGGAGAGGACCCAGAAAAGGCTTCAGGGTGCCACCAGAAGCAGTAGTTCCCAGATTACTCAACCCACAATCACCAAAGACATCTTCAAAGGTCAGTGAGAAAGCTCTTTCACCTGAGTGAGAGGGAATGTGGTCTGGACCCTCCAGCAGCAACCACTGCAGCAGCAGCGTCCATTTTTGGAGCTCTCAGCTTAAAGACCCTGGGGGAATTGAGTGCTGATCTTGATCTCATCCCTGAGTGATTCTCCTGGGTTGCAGAAGAGTGTAGGCAGTGGAGCTCAGGGTGGCTCTGGAGACAGAACCCTGCTGGTAGAGCCTGGGCAGAACAGAATGCTTCTGGTTGCTCCCAGACCACAGTGCAGGCCAGGAGAGATCAAGATCCCTCTTGATTGTGCCACCTTGGAGGAACTGAGAATGTACAGGTCATCAGACTATACCCTCCTCTTGACAAAGAACTCAAGGGTCAAGTAACTGGGAAAATGCCAAAAAAAGGGAAAAAAATATAAGAATATAGAAGGATACTTTCTTAGTGAACAGGTATTTTCTTCCATACTTTCAGATGTGGAAGAACAATGATTACCATCAGAGGAAGACATCAAAGTTAAGGTTTCTCTCTCCAAAACCTCCAAAATAAATATGCAATGGTCTCAGGCCATGGAAGAGGTCAAAAAGGATTTTAAAAATCAAGTAAGAGAGGTGAAGGAAAAATTGGGAGGAGAAAAGAGAGTGATGCAAGAAAATCATGAAAAGGGAGTTAGCAGCTTGCTGAAGGAGACCCAAAAAATGCTGAAGAAAATAAGATCTTTAAAAATAGGCTAACTCAATTGGGAAAAGAGGTCCAAAAAGTCAATGTGGAGTAGAATGCTTTAAGAAGGAGAATTAACAAAATGGAAAAAGAGATTCAAAAGTTCACTGAAGAAAATAGTTCTTTAAAAATTAGAATCAAGTAGATGGAAGCTAATGACTTTATGAGAATCCAAGAAATTGCAAAACAAAACCAAAAGAATGAAAAAATAGAAGATAATGTGAACTACCTCATTGGAAAAACAACTGATCTGGAAAATAGATCTAGGAGAGACAACTTAAAAATTATGGGCCTACCTGAAAACCATGATCAAAAAAAGAGCTTAGAAATCATCTTTCATGAAATTATCAAGGAAAACTGCCCTGGTATTCTAGAACCAGAGGACAAAATAAATATTGAAAGAATCTACTGATCTCCTGAAAGAGATCCAAAAGAGAAACTCCTAGGAATATTGTAGCCAAATTCCAGATTTCTCAGATATAGGAGAAATTATTGCAAGCAGTCAGAAAGAAACTATTCCAGTATTGTGGAAATACAATCAGGGCAACACAAGATCAAGCAGCCTCTACATTAAAGGATGGAAGGGCTTGGAATTTGATATTCCAGAAGTCAAAGGAACTAAGATTAAAACCAAGAATCACCTACCCAGAAAAACTGAGTACAGTACTTCAGGAGAAAAAAAGTGATCATTCCATGAAATAGAGAATTTTCAAGCATTCTTGATGAAAAGAAGAAAACCAAATAGAAAATTTGACTTTCAAACACAAGAATCAATAGAAGCGTGAAAAGGCAAACAGGAAAGAAAAATCATAAGGGATTTTCTAAAGTTGAACTGTTTACATTCCTACATGGAAAGACAGTATTTTAACTCTTGAAACTTTTCTCAATATTTGGGTAGTTGAAGGGATTTAATACACACACACATGTGCACACACACACAAACACACACACATAGAGCACAGGGTGAGTTGAACAAGAAGGGATAATATCTAAAAAAATAAAATTAAGGGGTGAGATAGGAACATATTGGGAGGAGACAGGGAGAAATTGTATAGGACAAGTTATCTCTCATAAAAGAGGAAAGAAAAACTTTCTCAGTGGAGGAGAAAAGGAAGGAGGTGAGAGGAAAAAGTGAAGCTTACAGTCATCACATTTGGCTTAAGAACGGAGTAACATGCTCACTCAATTTGATATGAAAAATCTATCTTACACTTCAGAAAAGTAGGGGAGAAAGTGATAAGTGGGGTTGGGGGATGATACAAGGGAGGGCAAATGGGAGGAGGGAATAATTAGAAGTAAACATTTTGGGGAAGGACAAGGTCAAAAGAGAGAATAGAATGAATGTACCTAAATTTTGAACTAGGGACCTTTCTAATTAAGTGAAATGATTTTTAAAACTTCAAATCAACCATTTTCCTATCCTTTGAACATGCCTATTCTACAAGAAATCCAGTTTCTGAATACAGGGATTTTCATGGATAATGTAAATAATCATAACACAATTTAGAAAGTGAATGGTCATGCAAATCACTAACATTTAATGTTTTACTCCAGTGGTGTCAAACTTAAAAAGAAATTGATTCATGAGGACCTTATTCCTCAGATTGACATTATTTTTGTTGTATTGCATTTTTATTTATTTGGTTAAGCATTTCTCAATCACATATGAATCTGGTGTGGACCTCACTAGAGAAGGGCTACAAGTTCAGTACTTTTCTCTATACCACTGAACATATTGTCTACTATGTCTAGTAAAGGTATGTTTTGGTTGCTATCTTACAAATATAATCTAATGGAGAGTTATTTACATTTATTAAGTGCTACATGCCATACTAGGAACTGAAGATATAAGGGAAAAATAAAGTAAAATTATCAGTATCTTGAAGGAACTCCCATTTTCCTGGAACTTTCATTGAATTGTTAATAACAGCCCCACTGTAAGCCTGTGTGACTTCAGTTAAGTTTCTGATGGCTTACAGGAATGGAGAACCTGCAGCCTAAGGCAATAAGTGACTTTCTAGGTCCTTACCTGTGACTTTTTGACTGAATCCAAACTTCTCCAAAAAATCTCCTCAATAAAAATGATTTATTCCTTCAAAATTGGTTTCAGTCAAAAGGCCACACCCAAGGACCTAGAAGGTCACATGTGGCCTCAGAACTTCAGGTTCCCCACCCCTCCAATAAATAGCATTTTTTTTATGCTCAGGCCAGAAAGTCTGATGGTCTTCCAGTCCCAGTTTGATATTTTTGTGATACTAAATTAGGTTATGTTTTCTCTCAGTTCTTAGCTATCACTTAGTCATTGAATAGGTCTGCACTCAGACAGAGATATGGGAAAGACTTTAATTTAAAAGCAGACAAGGTTATGCACTGCATCCACAGCCATTATCTGTCTTCTTGACTTCTGTCTTATCACTAGATTTGGATGGCTCTAGAGGAGTGAGTCTGATGATGTGCAAATCAAGGCATCACTTTCATGATGCCATTAATCCTTTCAAAGAATGGAAGATGGCCATTAAAGAACAGATTGTCCAGGTAATAGGCGGGTTGGTTGGTCATTGTTCTATGTTCTCAAAAAGGACCAAAATGATATCACTATGCTAGAATCAAATCACAGTATGTCCAACTGTGGCTGATTAGACCAATACAAGCTTGGAATGTTCCACCACGGATCAGGTATGAAGAGCCCATGTAAACATTTGGAGTGGATTCTCTAACCCTTTCAGATCCAAATATTAAAATATATAAAATGTAGTATCACAAGAGAGAGGAGACTAACAACAGGGAAGGTGGAAAGGAACACAACTTAGGAAATAGATCTTATAAGAGAAGGTTACTTACTGGGTTTTGTAATATCCTTTTTGAGTTGATAATCACAGTAGATATCAGCTTTTGTAAGAAAAATATATGTGGACAATCTCAATTATACATCAGTAAAATGTGAAGGTTAGGCAAGATGATCTCTCAAGTCTAAATCATTGCTAACTCTTATTATCCTTCTTATTGTCCTACAGAATGTCAGGAAGATAGAGAAAGCATAAATTTGCGGAAAAAAATTAAAAGGGGAAGAAGTGGAATAAAAGAAGAAGCAAAGCTCATTAAACACAACTTTTACCATATGAAATTTTCTAATTGGTCTCATTTCACCGCTATTATTGCCAAAAGTTCTTGCTTCTTCATTTTCATCATCTTCACAGGCTTTTAAAAACTGAAAATTTGTCTGGATTGAAATAAGCTTCTCTTTTCTTTTATGTATTACTTTATTTCTTGTTGAGATATGTACATTTCCAAAATAGGCCAATTTTTGCAAGCTGTAGATGTAAGAATATGGGGCATGTGAGAAGCAGAGGAATAAGATGCTGGGTGGGACCATTTTTCTAGGTTGTCAGCAGTTTTCTAGGACTGCTTCTTTGACAGGATCCTAGGCTATATTCTTTGACCAAACACCTGAAGATTTTCTATAACTTGTAACATTTAAAAGTGCCTTTCCAACATACGATCCAAAATCTCCCTATCTATTTTTACTTCAAAAGACCTGTGGTTTCCATGGTATGTAAGCTCCCTCCAAAGGAGAGGATTAGAGGGAAAAACAGATTAATGTATTAAATGCCAAAGGTCACCAACTTGAATATTTTCTGTGATATAAAGGAAAATAATCTGTATGCTTTTATATATGATAGAGGGCCTATATGCTTTAAAAAAAAAAACTTCATTACAGCATGCCATGTAATTTACTAATGTGGACTAATGGCAGTGGTGAAGAAGGTGAATAATGTAATTGATTAAACCTGAAATCTCAGTATCTGCATATCTATTATATCTGAAGTATATAGCACAATTCTTATTGGTCTAGGCTCAATAATGATGAAAAATATTCAATATATTGCTGACTAAAAGAATATTTTGTTTGTATCATCAAGAGTTGACCAGTCCATTGTCTAAATTGGTTGCTTAAACCTGTTTGTATTTCATTAAACACCAGTGACACTTAAGTGGATTCCCAATTTGGGTACTTTCCATTAAAATAAAGGGCTATTTATTTGAATTCTCATCTCATCTCATTTGAATTTCATATTCTGGTTTCTCTGGGGAAATTCTTCTTTCTCATACAAATAAAAGTGTGAAGCTAAATCATTCCGTGCTTAATACACTTTGCTTAGTTTAAAAAAAAAATAATAGATAAACCACCATTAAAGAGCCCTAAGTAAAACCACAAAATTCAGGAAAAAGAACAAATTGAATATTTTTGGTAAAATGAATGGTCCTTAATTATACTTTGAAGCTAATGTATTAAACCAAATCGATGAAAATCTTGTATATATTCACATTCGTATTTTATTTTTGCATGTTTATTTGTTTATGTATATATTTGGTTATACCTTTTTTCTGTGATACAGTCACCCAGAATTCTGAAACACATGATAAAAAAGAAAACTGGCCATTTGAAACTACTCAAAGGTTCAGGCTTAATCTGGAAAGAATCGACAGGTGCCCACATTCTTTACTAAAACACCCTCAAAAGCCTTGTTCCACTGTCTCATCGTGAAAAATTAAGAATATGCTATAATAAAGAAAAAAACAATAGAATTGCATGTTTAGCAAGTCAGAAAGTCTCTAACATAAACCTTGCTAAAGATCATATCTACTGCTATATAAGAACCAGATTAACTAAATGTGGGGAAAATGCATCACCAGTAAACTGAACCACAGCTGAGACATTATTTGGCTATTACATTCATTATAAAGGTGACCAAACAATTGAGTCACTATTAGAGAAACTAAATGCATCTACATTGACAGTCCTGATATGCATGAAAGCCAGAAAGAAGTTATAGATGGAAGAACAGTTGAGATATCTCATGAGTTCTTCTAGAGAGTTCAATAATGAGTTTGTGAGATGGATATATATTACTTCCCAAAGGTGACTAAAACTTGAATTTTGCTGGTAAGTTTTTTGGTAACCTTAGTTACCTTTCTGCCGTATGTTATTTGAATATGGCTAAGTAGAATCCCCAAGGCAACAAGGAAAATCATTTTATGTTCACTAGGCTACTTTGTCTTCCAGTACTGAGCAGAAATATTATTAGTAAAAGAAATACCATTTAGATATATATGGCTTATGTATCAACCACTGTGGCAGACCATAAAAAAGAATGGAAATTTTGTCAAGAATTTATCAAGGTCTACAAAATGATATAATTATATTCCTTAATACGTGGTAGAGAGATGAAAAGTATATTTCCAGGTCAAAAAATAAATGAAACAAAATTAGCTGTATATAAATCAGAAGCATTTGCATTCAGAATAATTTCTTAAAGAAAAGAGTTTGAAGGCACTGGCAACCACAAGCACTGACCATATCCTCCTCACTACCACCCCCATATCCCCAACACACATTCATGTAAAACATTCTGTATTAGAGAGACAGAGGCAGTGCTGGTAAGGTACCTCCAAGTTATTTTCTATTTATTTATCTGTATAAAATCAGGTAATGAACTCAGAGCAAAATTTAAAATCGTAATAATTTGAAGAAAGGGTAATACAAAGCACACAATGACAACCTAAGTTATTCCTGTTTCTTAAGGAAGCTTAGCTAATATATCAATAGCTGCAAAGAAGAAACCCGAAAATTTGACAATCTCAGTGAAACAGATGAATATTTACAAAGACATAAATTTCCTAGATTAAGAGAAGCGGAAATAAAACACATTTTAGTATCATTTAACCTCATTTCAGGAAAAAAAAAATTGAGCAAGCCATCAAGGAAAAAATCCGCAGGGCCAGATGGACTTAAAAATAAACTATGTCAGAAATTTAAAGAACAATTAATTTCAGTACTATATAGACTATTTGGGAAAATAGGCAAGGAAGCAGTCCTACCAAATTCCTTTTATGATACAAATATGGTGCTGATACCTAAACCAGGAAAAGTCAAAACAAAGAAAGAAAATTTTAGACCAATTCCCCTAATGAAAATAGATGCAAAAATTTTAGATAAAATAGTACCAAAAAGAGTAATACACTATGACCAGGTAGGATTTATACTAGAAATGCAGGATTGGTTCAGTATTAGGAAAACTATCAGTATAATTGATCATATCAACAACAAAACTATGATTATCTCAATAGATGAAGAAAAAGCTTTTGACAACATATAACACTAATTCCTATTGAAAACACTAGAAAGCATAGGAATAAATGGAGCCTTCTTAAGTATCATGTACTTAAAATGACCAGCAAGCATTGTATGTAATGGGGATAAGTTGGAAGCATTTCCAATAAGATTGGGGATGAAACAAGGTTGTCCATCATCACCATTATTATTCAATATGTTACTAGAAATATTAGCTTTAGTAATAAGAGAAGAAAAAGAAATTGAAGGAATTAGAATAGTCAAAGAAGAAATAGAGATACCACTTTTTGCACATGATATAATTAGAAAATCCTAGAGAATCAAGTCAAAGAAAACTACTTGAAATAATAAACAACTTTTGCAAAGTTGCAGGACATAAAATAAACCTTGTAAGTAACCAGCATTTCTATATATTACTAACAAAGCCCAAGAGTGACAGATAAGGAAATTCCATTTAAATTTACTGTATTCATTATAAAATACTTGGGAGTCTACCTGCTAAAATAAACTCAGAAAAGGAATTACAAAACATTTTCACACAAATAAAACTGGATCCAAATAATTGGAAAAACCTCAGTTTCTCATGGGTAGGCTGAGCTAATTTAATAAAAATGACAATTCTACTTTACTTATTCTATGCCTAACCAATCAAAATACAAAAAAAAAATTATTCTATAGAACTAGAAAAAATAAAAGTAAAATTCATTTGGAACAACAAAAGGTCCAAAATATCAAGGAAATTAATGCAAAGAAATGCTAGGGAAAGTAGGCTAACCATACCAGATATTAAATTGTATTCTAAAGTAGCAATCATCAAAACTACTTGGTATTGCCTAAGAAATAGAGTGGTGAATCAATGCAATAATTTAGGCACACAAGACATAGTAGTCAATGAGTATAGTAATCTACTCTTTGATAAACCAAAAGACTCCAGCTTCTGGAATAAAAACTCACAAGTTGGAAAAATTGAGAAACAGACTGTTGGAAAATAGGCATGGAGCAACATCTTATACTGTATACCAAAATAAAGTCAAATTGGGTACACAATTTAGATATAAAAGCTTATACTATAAGCAAACTGGGAGAGCAAGGAATAGTTTACCTGTCAGAAAAATGGTGAATTTATGAACAAACAAGAGATAGAGAACATTATAAAATGCAAAATGGATAATTTCAATTACATTGCATAGAAAAGTTTTTGTACAAAGTCAATGAAACCAAGATTAGGAGGGAAGCAGAAAACTAGGCAAGAACTTTTACAGCCAGTATCTCTGATAAAGGCTTAATTTCTAAAATATATATGGAACTAAATCAACTTCATAAGGATACAAGTCATTCTCCAATTGAAAAATGGTCAATGGATAAGAACAGGCAGTTTTCAGATGAAGAAATTAAAGCTATGTATAGTAAAAAAAAAAATGCTCTATATCACTACTAGTTAGAGAGATGCAAATTTAAAAAGCTATGAATTACCATATCACACCTATCATATTGGCTAACATGACAAAACAGGAAAATGATAAGTGATGGAGAGAATGTATGAAAATTGGTACACTAATGTATTGTTGGTGGTGTTGTGAGATGATCCTACGATTCTAGAGAACAATTTGGAACTATGTCCAAAAAGGCTATAAAAATATTCATACCCTTTGACCCAGAAATAACACTTCTAGGTCTATATCCCAAAGAGATCATACAAATGGGAAAAGGACTCACATGTACAAAAATATTTTTATCAGCTCTTTTTGTATCAAAGAATTGGATATTGAGGGGATGTCCATCAGTTAGGGAATTGCTGAATAAGTTGTGGTGTATGAATGTAATAGAATACTATTGTGCTATAAGAAATAATGAGCAGGCAGACTTCAGAAAATCCTGGAAAGACTTCATTGAAGTGATGCTGAGTGAAATGAGCAGAACCAGGAGAAAATTTTACATAGGAATAGCCACAATGTGTGATGTCTAACTTTTATAGATTTATCTCTTCTTAGTAATGTAAGGATTCAAGACAACTCCAAACAACTCATGAAGAAAAATAGTGTCCACATCCAAAATATGAAATATGAAGTCTGAATGCTGATTGAAACTTATTATTTGTTCTCTCTTTAAACATTATTTTTGTTTGTTCTTTCTCGTGATTTCTCCCATTGGATCCAATTCCTCTTTACATCATGACAAATGTGAAAATAGGTTCAATATGAATGTATCTGCAGAGCCTATATCTAACTACATACTGTCTTGGAGTGGGGAGAGGGTAGTGAAGGTGAAAAAA